>NC_092794.1:53945762-55145762 GCF_918797505.1 Bemisia tabaci
ACAGGCCATACAAATACCTTCCAACCAAGCGGTTGAAAATTTCACCAGCGTTATAAGGTGAGGGCCCTCGTATTCACAGACGTCTGCTTTCCCGTGGTTTCGCTTGCAACCCAGTCTCGAAGGGATTGCTCAACCCCCTTTTTCGCTAAAAGGGACACAAAGGAGCTTAGCTTTGGCCCCCAACCGATGCCAGGGCGATTTTTCCCGCCTGCAACAGGCCATACAAATACCTTCCGACCGAGCGGGGGAAACTTCCACCAGCAATGTAAAGTGAGGGGCTTCGTATCCACAAACGTCTGCTTCCCCGTGTTTTCGCTTCCAACCCAGGCTCGAAGGGATTGCTTAACCCGCCTTTTCGCTAAAAGGGACACAGTTGAGCCGAACTTTAGCCCCCGACCGATGCTAGGGCGACTTTTCCCGCCCGCAACAGGCCATACAAATACCTTCCGACCGAGTGGGGGAAGCTTCCACCAGCGTTATAGGATGACGGGCCACGTATCCACAGACGTCTGCTTCCCCGTGTTTTCGCTTGCAACCCAGTCTCGAAGGGATTGCTTAACCCGCTTTTTCGCTACAAGGGACACAGTTGAGCCGAGCTTTAGCCCCCACCCGATGCCAGGGCGAATTTTGCCGCTTGCCACAGGCCATACAAATACCTTCCGACCGAGCGGGGGAAACTTCCACTAGCGTTATAAGGTGAGGGCCCTCGTGTCCACTGACGTCTGCTTCCCCGTGGTTTCGCTTGCAACCCAGTCTCGAAGGGATTGCTTAACCCGCTTTTTCGCTAAAAGGGACACAGTTGAGCCGAGCTTTAGCCCCCAACCGATGCCAGGGCGACTTTTCCCGCCTGCAGCAGGCCATACAAATACCTTTCGACCGAGTGGGGGAAGCTTTGACCAGCGTTATAAGGTGAGGGGCCTCGTATCCACAGACGTCTGTATCCCCGTGTTTTCGCTTGCAACCCAGTCTCGAAGGGATTGCTTAACCCACTTTTTCGCTAAAACGGACACAGTTGAGCCGAGCTTTAGCCCCCAACCGATGCCAGGGCGACTTTTCCCGCCTGCAACAGGCCATTCAAATACCTTCCGACCGAGCGGGGGAAGCTCCAACCAGCGTTATGGGGTGAGGGGCCTCGTATCCAGAGACGTCTGCTTCCCCGTGTATTCGCTTGCAACCCAGTCTCGAAGGGATTGCTTCACCCGCTTTTTCGCTAAAAGGGACACAGTTGAGCCGAGCTTTGGCCCCCAACCGATGCCAGGGCGACTTTTACCGCCTGCAACAGGCCATACAAATACCTTTCGACCGAGCGGGGGAAACTTCCACCAGCGTTATGGGGTGACGGGCCTCGTATCCATAGACGTCTGCTTCCCCGTGTTTTCGCTTGCAACCCAGTCTCGAAGGGATTGCTTAACCCGCTTTTTCGCTACAAGGGACACAGTTGAGCCGAGCTTTGGCCCCCAACCGATGCCAGGGCGACTTTTTCCGCCTGCAACAGGCCATAGAAATACCGTCCGACCGAGCGGGGGCAGCTTCCACCAGCGTTGTAAGGTGAGGGGCCTCGTATCCACAGACGTCTGCTTCCCCGTGTTTTCGCTTGCAACCCAGTCTCGAAGGGATTGCTTAACCCGCTTTTTCGCTACAAGGGACACAGTTGAGCCGAGCTTTAGCCCCCAACCGATGCCAGGGCGACTTTTCCGTCTGCAACAGGCCATACAAATATCTTCCGACCGAGCGGAGGAAGCTTCCACCAGCGTTGTAAGGGGAGGGGCCTCGTATCCACAGACGTCTGCTTCCCCGTGTTTTCGCTTGCAACCCAGTCTCGATGGGATTGCTTAACCCGCCGTTTCACCTTTTAGCTAGGACAAGAAATGGGGGAAAAACGTTTCACAGTAAAACATTGCGGGGGGAGCACTTCCATTTTTTCCGTGACCAAGTATGTTGAAATTAACAGCAGCATTTGCCTTACTGGCCGTTTAATTGGTAAACGGTAATGCGCTTGAACCCAAAATTGGACTTGACCACCATACAACAGAAAGGCATACCTTTAAAAAAGTTGAAAAAATTGTCGCAACTCTAATCAAAAGTTACCGAGTGTATATGAAAATTAAAATTGCTATAAAAATTGGGATACAAGCCGTAGAAACGTTGAAATATTAAAATCCGTACGTTTCGGGGCGAAAACCGCGACCTCTTCCTTAGCGGATGAAAATTAAAAAATTAATTTAAAAACCTTACAAACTACCTCCTCCCCATATCGCGAGATACGTGCGGTTCTTACTATTTTAACGTTTTTACAGCTTTTATCCCAATCATTTTATATCAATTTTTGTATCATGTCGGGCAGCGCAGTGTATCATTCATATGAAAATTAACCGACGGAGACCGTCTGGGGCATGATACCACTATTCAATCACTCGAGAGCTCTTGACGCCTGCACTAAAAATTGAAGGCGAACTGCGATGCGGCGTTAAGGTAACCATTTCCCTCCCTTCCAGTAAAAAGCTCTTATTAGTGTGTGTCTCGAGTGAACGTGCCTAGTATTACACCGCATACATTTAAGGCAAACTGATATGGTTGGAATGTAATCTTCCCCCTATAGTAAAGGTACACGGACTTTATGTCCACTTTTTTTATGTCCACAGACTTTTCGTCCACAATTTTTACGTCCACAGCTCTAAAGCCCACACTATTGTTAAGTCCATTACTTAAACGTCCACTAAATTAAGTCCACAAATGTAAAGTCCACTAAAATCAAATTCAAGCGTCATATTTTAGTCCATGTGTAAAATTATATTGACAATATCGAAATGAGAAAATAAAGAGAGAATGAGGTGTTGTTATCGTAACTCATATTTTAAAGGAAATGTTAATTTCTTCTTTTGATTCATCTTTTCAAATTGTCTTTGGTAAATACTTGGTTTCATTTCTATCCTTGAAATTTCCGGTATGAAATATGCCTTAAATGTACATTCTTTTTTTTAATGAAATTGATTTCTTCATTGTAAAAACATTTACATTTTTAAAACGTGGTAAATATTTGTAAAACCTTTTCCAAGCAATGGCGTCGATATGAATCTCAATGAGCCGTAGTTGTGATGAAAGAAACTATACAAAAATTAATAAAAGAGGAAAAAAACTAAGAAGCACGCAATTTTTTGTGTTATCGTGTACAACTTATTTGTACATCGACCTCCTTGAGTCAAATACGTCCAATTTTGAGCGTTTAGTTGCGCTTACACCACGCTGCAGCACAGTAAAAGCCCAAAACATAAAAAAATAAATTTGAATGCTTTGGAAATCATTAAATTTGACATGGAACCACTATTATATTTACATAAAACACATTATATTTCCCAGTAGTACATTTTTTTTTTCATCAGTTTAAAAGGGAATAATCAATGCAGAGAGTGCAAACATTTCAAAATCATGAGTTGAAAAACGCTGACTCCGCGAGTTTAAATATTAGAGCCTAACACAGAGCGGAGCGGTGTGTTAGCACGCAGAACGCGCACTGGCGCCTACAAACCTAACGGGATAAGTACTTCACGCATTACGCAACGCGTGAAGTATCCTGTTAGGTTTGTAGGCGCCTATGCGCGTGTCACGCTGGTTGCCTGCCGGGCCGCAACGCTTTAAGCAACTACTTCGCGTCAGAGGCGTTGCACAGTATCCTAATTCCTTATTCTGTCATTTAAACGAGAAGAAAAAAATGTGGACATAACATGTCCACAATTTGGACAATTTTGGACATATTCATGGTTGACATTAAATCATGTGAACTTAATAATGACTGGACTTAACGTTTAGTGGACATAAATAGTGGTGGACATTTATTTAATGGACGAAAGGTAGGTGGACATAAAGTCCTGGAAGCATAGTGAACAGCTATTTTCTTAGTGTAGGTATTCCAAGAAAGCGTAGAATTTAGCAATGATACCACTATTCTACCTCTTCTTACTGCTTCATTCTCTTCTCCTTGCTCTCTCTCTTATGCTTCCTCTCTGAAGATAATTATTTTTTTTTTTTGTTGGCAGGAAATTTTTCAATTTCACATTGTCAGTGGCACGTCAGTTTACGGCCGCCTATCACTGAAGATAATTTCGAATAGAACATCATGTAGTTCTGCATATAATTCCAGCCGACTTGAATATTTAACATTGTGTCTCAATGCATCGTGGCAATTTTTATGAATATGTGAGCACTAACTCAGAAATGTAAACTATATCAAACTATTACGAGGAAAAATTCATAAGAAGTCTCAAAAATCCGGAAAGCCAGAGGTTTTAGTACATTATTGTTCCGTTACATTTTCGCACATTGCATTTGCTCCGTAACAAAATATTAATATGATCAGCATTATCATATTGTTGCTCTTTTTCATAAACCAGAGTTTATGTCTCAGTAAGGGACCCGAGGAGTGCCCTTTCAAAGCTCAAATAGGACAGCAAAATTTTCCATTGCCAGATCTGCTAGCAAATTTTAAAGTAGAAGCACAAAATATTCATCTCCAGCCCGGAGAGTACTACCCATTTTCTGAAACTCAAGCAAATCCCGATTCAGGCGCACAAAAAATAAACTTGGGAGTACCCCAAGGATGTCCTTTCAAGGCTCCAGAAGGCCAGAAAAATCCTCCTCTGCCAGAAGGAGTAACAAATTCCAACGTAGAAGCACAACATATTCCCCTCGAACTAGGAGAAAACTATCCATTACCTGACGCTGAAATAAATCCTAGTTCGGGAGCACAAAAAATCGACTCTGCAGTGCCCCATGGGTGTCCTTTCCAAGCTCAAAAAGACCAGGAAAACACTCCACGTTCAGAAGTGAGAGCAAGTTCCAGTGTGAAAGCACAAAATGCTCACCCCTCACTCGGAGAAAACCACCCACCTCCCGCCGAAAAGGAGGATTCCAACTCAGGAGCACACAAAATTGAGCCTGAAGTACTTCAAGAATGTCCTTTCAAGGCTCAAATAGACCACCAAAATCTTCCATTTCCAGAAGTGGGAACAAGTCCTAAAATGGGAGCACAAAATATTCAACTCAATCTCGGGGAGAACCACCCCTCTTCCAACCTCGCAGAAACTTCTAATCCAGGAGCACAGAAAATCGTCGTCACCGGAAAGCAGGGCCCTCCGTTCTTCAACCTGGGAACAAGCACCAACGCGGAGCCCCTAAAAATTGACGTGACCGGCGAGCATAAATTCACACCACCAGGACCGGAGGACCAGAGAGGCCCTTGTCCAGGGCTAAACGCTCTCGCCAACCACAACTACCTCCCACACAACGGCGTCGCGACCATCCCGGAATTCGTCGAGGCGACCAACACCGTCTTCGGGATGGGCAGGGACCTAGGGACGCTCCTAGCCGTGTACGGCGCCGTCGTCAACGGGAATCTATACTCCTGGAGCATCGGAGGACCCAGCAAAAGAGTCACCTTAGGGAGCCTCTTCAGTCAACCCCAGGGACTCTCTTTCAGCCATAACAAATTCGAGGGCGACGCCTCAGCGACCCGCGGTGACCTCTATCAATACGGAGATGCCTCGAAGCTACAACTATCGCAGTTCGGAGATTTGTACGCAATGACGAACGAATCGTATGATACAGGCGTGATGAACGCCTTCCTCACAAAAAGGCTCGCTCAAAGCAAGAGGGAGAACCCGTATTTCTTCTTCGCCCCTATCTCTGGACCTCTGGTCACAGTTGGCGCGTACCAATTCGTATATAGATTCATGGGCAACAAATCTAAAGAATATCCCGAAGGAAAACTCAACCGTGAGGTGCTGAAATCTTTTTACGCTGTCGGCGGGACTGATAAAAACCTCACTTACACCCCGGGCAACGAGCGTATCCCTGATAACTGGTACAGGTACCCGAAAGGTCAAGAGTACACTTTGATTAGTTTTTTCAGGGATTTGACTAATGCGGCGTTGAGACATCCGGAGATCCTCGAGATTGGCGGCAACACTGGCAAAGTCGACAGTTTCGTGGGGATCGACATCTCGAGACTAACGGGTGGCACATACAATGTGAACAGCCTTTTACAGGGCAACAATTTAGCGTGTTACGCCTTTCAAGTGGCTCAGGAGACTATGCCGGATATTTTCAAGGGGTTCTTCAGCGCTATGATTTCAGCGGTCCTGGCGGTCATCAACACGGTTTTCAGCGCTGCAAGTCCCTCGCTTAGATGCCCGCAGCTGTCGGACTACAATTCGTCGTTGCTCTTGATATATCCAGGATACACGGGGCTGCAAAATGGAAGCTACGAAGCTCCACACCCACCACAACCGTAAATCGACGATGGCCATACTTATTGAAAGCGATTTTTCTGTCAAGGTTTCTGGTGTGATCGAAGTGGCATGCGTAATATTGCATCGATCGTGTCAAAAATCTCGGCTTGTTTAGAATTTTTAGCCGAAAAAAGGACGACAGCTCCTACATATGAGCCTTAAAAAATCATTCTAAACCGAAAAAAATTGGGAAAATCTGGAGAAATGAAGGCAGAATCCTGTCTGGAAAAAAGTCTCGCATCCGATACAGTTATCGATTTCTGAATCGAATACGAAGTTTTTATCAGACAAGATTCTGTTTTCGTTCAGGTTTCAGTTGTCGATTTCCGTATCGAATGGGAGGGTTTTTTTTTTTAAATTCTGCTTTCATTCCTCTAGATCTTTGTGATTTTTTTTTTTAGAATGATTCTTTAGGCTCATACGCAGGGGTGTTCGTCCTCTTTTTGACTGAAAATTCGTAACATGCAGAGATTTTTGACATAATCGATTCAATATATCGCATGCCACTTCGACCGTACGTAAGAAACCTAGACAAATCACCTTAAGATAGATTCTCAGCGTTTGCGCAGTGATTTCTGGGTATCGTGGATATAATTAAACGTTTGATCATTGTGCGGGTAATTTTAGAAAAATTGAACACTCAACCGATACGATCCAGGGCACGGCCGATATATCGTCGCTCCTCCGACGTAAGAGCGTATCTCTGGTTCCACATGAGCCCTTTTTTTTTTTTTTTTTTTATTTGCACGAATTAACTTGTACAAAGGTCGCTTATAGACATACATAGATGTCTTTTAAAGCTTAATTAATCTATAAGTATAACTTAACTATAATATACAAACATTTTATCTTATAAATTACCACATGAGCCCTGGAAAGAATAGAGTTATATGGAGAATGGGGCTCACGTGGAAATCGAGATACGCTCTTACATCAGAGGAGCGGCGATGTTCCAAATATTAATCATTTACCTAGTAGCTGATTTTGAAGAAAATCAACAATTCAGTCTCCATATCAATCAATGAGGAAAGTCCGTACCAAAAATCATCTTCTAAAAGCTTTAAGTATAGTCAGAGGTACCGGTTACAATTTTCAATCGGTTTCAATGTACCGATTTCAATCGGATAATTAACCGGAAACAGCACTTCTAACTTCGTAAAAAGATTCTGAGTACGATTTTCGAGACGGACATTCTAGAAACTAAAGTTTCGATTTTTCTACATTAATCCACCCAATTGTAAAAATTTAGATCAAATTGATCGAATCCCCCATTGCGCCAAATCTGATGGTGCTTTGACGTTGATTCCAAACGTTCACGTAATACTCATCGCAGAATCGGTTGAGGAAGTAACCGTAGCAAAAGTAATCGAAAGGTGACATGCATGACACATCCCAAGTAGCACAGATTGCAATAAGTAGCGATTAAATTGTGAAAATATTACAATTCCACTGAGTGTTGTGTATGTTGCCTAGCTCCTATTTGAAGGGGCCCCATTTATTGAATCTTATTGCAATAAAATTGAAATAAGTTGCAATTTTTCATTGCATTGCATAGTGTCTATCTTTCTGACACATGGAGTGAATTTTGTTGATTGTTTAAAATCGGCATAAATCATCTAAATGATGTAAAAATATTGCAATTTAATGATAAAAAAATTAAAATTTTGTTTCAATTAGATTGCAATTTAATTTCAATATTTTCGTTACACTGTGCTACATGGCATGGTCATATTTTGCATTTTTGCGTCACCTTCGGTTACTCCTGTCCTGCACCCAAAACCAATGTTATTATAAATTTTCTGAATATTTTATTAGAACTCTAAAGTTGCATTTATGAGTAAATTTAAATAAATTGTGATGTGGTTTCTATTTTTTGTTTTTATTTTACTTAAGTCTGCTTCTATTTTTTTATCATTATTATTTTTCTCGTTCTCATTTCATCATTCTTCAAAATATTTGCGGAAAGTTTACGCGACTTCTTCATCAAGAAATGCCATTAGTGTGATGATAAGTTCTACTTATTTTTATTTTTCAAAAAAAAATAAAAAATCTAAGACCCAAGTTTGTAAAACACACAGATGAAATTATTTTCATTATTTTTTTCCTAATAAAAACCAATCGACGAGTTTGTGTTTCCGCTTCACCCTAACCTTTCTGTGACTTGTCATTCATATCATTCAAGGCTGCATCATTAAAAATTACTTCTACATTTTGAATGAAGTATCCAGATAATTACAAAAACATTTTGAATTTTCTTTCCACCAAAATTTACGGATCATAAAATATAATTTTTTGAATGATGTGGAGCGTTTCATTGCATAAAGTGAATGAATAATCGTCTTAACTTGTGCTCCGGAAAAATGAATCAGTGAGAACAAAAACACATCAACTCGAAAAAATGAAAAAAATGAAGACAGACACGAAACTGCACAGTGGGTGATGAAGTTAGTACAAGAAAAATATTTTTGGTGCCGAAAGACGAGTACTTCGTCAAATGCCTTTAAAAGTGTCCTTACACGTCAAAGGTCCAAGTTGGAACAGATGCGCTAACTTCAAAGACCCTTAGGTATGAAAATGGAGCATTTTCGAGCTATTACCAAATTGGTGTATTTTCGTCCTCACTGGTTCAAATATGGGCACGGTCAGAACTAGGTTAAAAAGATAAATTAAATCGCGGGCAAAATTGTATTTAACTCTAGTTTACATTGTAAAAGCTTTATATGACAAAAGAGGATTGAGGGAACTAGTTTTGACCATTTGAATATAGTTTTAATCTTGTGTTTTGGCTTAAGTTTAACCATATCGCGAAATACAACCCTGAAAATGAAAAAGATAATAGGATAAACCCATCATCTAACTTTAATCGCCTCGTGGAACTTGACAGTAGTTCGAGGTAACTTTTTCGTGAAGAGATAAACCACGGCACGTTTCTCACGTCTTCGTGACTCGCGAAAAGTTGTATACAGTTATTCCATTTTTAAGTACCCGAGCAGCAGTACGTGATCGCGATAAGTTGCGATTAGATCGGAAAATGTATTGCTACTTCATCGCATAACTTTGCAATTCAATCGCGATTTAATTGACGGCGGCTTATCGCGATAAAAAAATCGTGATAAATTGAGATTTTTCGACTTTTTCGAACATGATTTTATAGAGATAAAATCGCGACAAGAGTGTGGATAATCGCTCAGATGTTGATGATCTTAGCGAATTTATCGGCAAAAAATCATAAAAAAATCACAACTTAATTGCAATACATCGCGATTTCTCCGTTTAAAAATGCTACTCGGGCATACCTGATGATGAGAGAGAATCGCGAGATGACCATTTTGTGAAGTTTTGAAAAATTCGAACTAAAATTTCTGAGTCGTGGAAAAAGTAACTTTAGACTCCTTCTAAAATATTGCAGACCTATTTTAGGGCTAAGTGACCTTAATTGTAGTCCCGCTGCTCGGCGTTCCCTTAGCATTCAGAACGAATAAAAACCAGTAACCCGGAAGCAATTTTCCGGGATCCGCCGGCAGGGTCACAGAATAAGCGTTCGTTCCCGCCGCCTTCAGGTCAAGCGCCACACGGCGTTGGTCCGTGTTAACCGAATGCGTAGCACTACCCAAACGGCAAAGACTTGCCGTCGCTACACCACCATCGGTCTTTATGACTAGCCTTCCTCCAGGTTTAATCGTGGTCGCCGAAACACCGGTGATAACTGGTCTGGTTGCTCTGCTCCCGTCGGCATTGAACAGGTACGACGGAGAGTAAGTTTGGAAATTGAAGTGGTTCGTCTTGCAGGTCCCGCAGAGACCACCCCCACCACAGACCACCGTTCCGTCTTTCATGAGAAGAGCGACCGAGTGGTAGACGCGGGGGATGGAGTTAGTCGCCGCCAATCGGAATCTATCATCTTTCGGTGAGTAGATCTCGGAGGTCAACTGGGCTCCCGTGTCCTGGAACGGTAACCCCACGCCCTGACCACCGCAGATGAAGACCTCCCCGTTGGGGAGCACCACGGCGTTGACGAAGATACGCGGGTAGGTCATCTTGTTGCCGGTCGCTTTGACGGCGACGTTGGCGTTCGGCTGTCCGATGGTGATGACGTAGGCGTTGGTCGTGGCGGCGGTGTCGTCGTAGTTCGGCGACCCCCCGGCTACCAGGATCTTGCCCCCGACGGCGTCGAACATGACGGCGACGCCGCACATGGCGTCCGGGCCCCCGCCGCGGGAACCGGCGCTTCGTTGACCGCCGGTCCCTGTCACCGTGTACCAGTTCATGGCCGTGCTCGGCCCGGCCTGGAGGACCGCGTCGTTGGACCAGGCGAACAACATGGCGTGGTTGTCCGCGCGGTAGGTGCCTTTCTTATCGGCTGTTAGCATCGGTTTGACGGGGCACCCGGGGAGGAGAGTCCATTTGTTGGTCGCGGTGTCGTAGATCTCGCCGTTTTTGACGACGTTCTGGTTGCCGCTCCAGGAACCGCCGATGGTGAAGACTCGGCCGCTGGAACACGTGCAAGAGGACTGGTAGCCGCGCGCGATGTTCATGTCCGGGGCCGAGATCCAGGAGTTGGAGGCTGGGTCGTAGATGCTGGTCCTGGGAGCGCTATTCCCACCTGTGGAAACATTTAACCGTCACTACCCACGGAGAAAGCGAAGAAACCCAAAGCGCAAATTTTCAAAAGCGCAACACCCAAAAGCGCAAATCGTCCATTTGCGCTATCCAAAAAAAAACATTCAGTTCACTCAAAACTTTAACGTGAATTAAAAAAAGTTGCAGGATATTCGGTGAAATTCCGCAGTATTCATGTTTTCAGAAAGAAATAACGCATTTTTTGGAAAACATTTTTTTTTTTTTTTTTTTTTTTTTTTTTTTTTTTTTTTGTAAACTGTACGGAAAAGTTTACGCATAGCATTAAGAAAAATATTAAAATGAATTCATCATAGTCAAGTAATTTTTTAACTGCCACAAAAATTACCCACAAAACTACACAGTTTATGAATTTATGATACAAAATCTTATGATGTGTGCTGATGGGCGTGATACCACCATTCGAACTCCTAGGAGCTCTGTGTGCCTATCCAATTCATTGAAGGCGTTTTAATTTTCCGTTGCGCCACGCTAAATTCCTATTAACTATCGCGGTAACAAGCAGATTCTCTTTTCAAACTGATTCTTCTCCAATGATCTTTTCGCATAAAATGTCTAATGCAATTTGTGAGTACAACTAAAATCTAGGTGCATGTTGCCGTTTCACAGCCATTTCCTAGCGGAAAAAGGGAGAGGGAGAAGGAAAAAATAAGAATAATATATCGCTAGCTGAAGTGCGAAATCACGTTTCTCCGTTTGCGATGTTGCAGATTTCTGGTCAATTTTTTTTATTTCTTTTTTTTCTTGGCAACTACTCGTAGTAAGCGTAATTTCTTGAAAACTTCCTTGATTTCTCCTCTCTATGAGTGGACCATTCTTTATGTTATCATAATTGTATTATGTTATGTAATTATTTCAAGCTATAAATTTTACTCGTTCCTCCTCACTTGAAAAAAAAACCACATTGGATCGTCTAGAGTCCAGGCTCTTAAAAACATCGACGAGAAAAAATACTCTTGATTCAATGAGATTTAAGCTTAAATCAAGAACCAAGCCTCTTAATTTGAGCGGATTTCCTTTTGATTTAAGCTTAAATCTGATTGAATCACGAGTCCTTGTTCTTGTCGATGTTTTCAAGAGTCTAGACTCTAGATCCAATGTGCTTTTTTCCAGTGCTCGAAAAAATAAACTAGAAGCGGAGATTTTGAAAAAACGGAATGAAGATACGAGGTTCGGCACTTTGGCCATCGATATGTACCTGTAACAATGACTCGTCCGTTAAAGTCGATGGAACACCCGGGACAGAACATGTCATGGCGGGTGTTGGAGACGGTGCGCTGCGTGATGGTCCTGTCATTAGGGTTGTAGATGGCTGTAAGCGTGACGCCACCCGGGCCATTGACGAAGCTGTCTTTGGCGTAAGAGGACCACATGAGGACGTTGCCGTTGGGTAGAACGGCTACCGCGACGGGGACGATCGGGGTGTCGATCGTGGGTCCCCAGATCCCGAGGTTCGCCTGCGGGGCCGTGTACGAAGCCGAGGCGTAAACGTTGATCTCTGCTATAGCCGTGAAAGCTTGGTTTTTTGGCTCCGTTGTATGTACCAGTCTCATGTACCGCGCTTTGACCGCCTCGAATTCGGATATCTACAGAAACATGCTATCATAGGACTAGTGACATAAGGTAACCTAACCTAACCTGACCTAATCTAACATAGCCTGACCTAACCTAACCTAAACTAACGCGGAGATTGCAGTGGTGTTAGTAGTCATGTTTGCAGACGAACAACTCGTCAAGTTTGAAATGGGGGGGGGGGGGGGGAGGCGGGTGACTTTTTCTTGATGGGTAATAATGAGGATAGGTGCGTTTTGGGTATTATTCGTATTACATATTTTATTAAAGGAATACAGAAAACGTGGTCCGACGAAGAGATCTGAGAACGAACTAGCTAACGGGGAAGGGGCTGCTATAAGCGCAAGTTCTTATCAAAAATGGAATTATGAATCCCAGTATTCGCAGTATGAGTCGCCATTGGAATAATGCGACGTTGTCAAGTTGTCAAGATTATGTATAGAATTCCAGGGTTCAACAGGCAATAAGCATAGATCCGCCAAAGCATGGACTAGCTGGGCAATTTAATTGTTTACAAGAGAGCGTTTGTGCTGATTCCTTTGAAAATTCTAAAAAAAAAAAGTGCTTTGTACTATGTAGACAATTCACTGTTTACACAAAAATCCGCTTCGCCACAATATGGCAACACACAAGTTGGGGTCTAAAACTGGGTAAAAAATCTGATTTTGTAATTTTAGTGCAGTTTACGAACACACGAGCACATAACGTCGCTCATCTAACGTAAGAGCGAATCTCAATTTCCACATGAGCCCTGTGCTCCGTTTACTTCCATACTTGCCGCGGCTTATGAGGAAATAGATATACGCTCTTACGTCAGAGGAGCGCCGATAAGAGCACATTTTCAGTAGTTATAAATTATCCACATGCAATGTCAGACATTTTCCTGGATCTCAGACATCCTTCTAAGGCCTGAAGTGGCTAAGCTAGTCAAACATCAGGAATTCCTTGGTGTTCATACTCTCCCTACAAGTTTGCTCTGTTGCTCTACTAGGCTAATCGCTGGACAAAATGCCTACTTTTTGATGTGGCTGGTACACGCACAATCTTTGGCATGGAATAATATTGTGTATATCCAGGGTTTTCCTTCAAATGACACTGACTGTAAGCAAATCCGCGGGCTGATTATTGAATTTGGTAGACAATACTATAGAAAAAGAATTCGAGGGGAAAATGAAGCTAACCTATTGGTGGAGGCGGGTGGTTGCAATGAAGAAAGGAGGTAGGTAAGTAATAATCGTAGACGAACTGACGGCAACCCACGAGAGACCCTATAATTCATCCATCATTCTCCCCCATAGTCTATAGCAAGCACCTGTTTCAACCAATGTGATTGCTCGATTGGGGGGCTTGGAGGAAAAGGCGCATAAGTGCAGTTTTTGAAAAAATTGAGATATTAATGATTTACAGTTAAACGAGCCTTAATGCATATTCTACGAAAATTCGCTCTCAAATTTCAATATTTAAGCATCAAAAAGTCAGTTTAAACTTTCTTTCCGCCATAAGGATCCATCTAATTTCGAAACTTCGCACACGTATTTCTCGAAATGGCAAAAACTGCACTTATGCGCCTTGTCCTCCAAGCCCCTCGATTAACATTTGTCTCCTTTGTCTATTTTTTCCCCTATCAATTTCAATAATAAGCCCCGCTGATGCTACAAATGGACGGCTTTGATGATGGAGTGGACCTTTTGAAACACCACCATGGGGGTATGAGGTTTCGCACTTTGGCCATCGATATATCATGTACCTTCTCTGTGTTATCCGCGTACCAAGTGCCGAACGCGACCAGCTCCCAATTCCTCCCATCCTGGCTGACGGAAATAGTATGCCCAGCTATCAAACCATTGGTATTGCCGTCCTGTCTGGGGAGCATGGAGAGTCCGTTGGCGGTCTTAACAGCCTTCATGTCGATGGTGATCGTGTGCGGCAGAGGTTTCGCCGTAGGTTGATACTCGCTGTGCCAGAACGTGTTCACATTCCCATCCAACACCTTGGCGCATTCGTTCCCCGCGTGAGAGCTGTCGCAAGTGACCGTCCAACCCGCGCGGTTCAGCAACGTCCCAATCGGAGGCGCCGCGAGGAGGGTCTGCCCCAGAAGCGTGGCGTTGAAGTCGGTGATACCCTCGGCTATCAAGGACTCGGCCAGATTCGTGGAGTAGCAACCCCCGATAAGGGTCATTGAAAGGAGAATCACAGTCAGCGTCATTTTTTCAGCCAAGGTCTAGTGTGGTTAGACGGAACTACACCTATCCGCAGGATTCGGATTCCGAAGTACGGTTCTAGCTCGAGTGCCTATAAGAGATGAGTATGGATATATCGGTAAATTTGAGTGTTAGTAACAAGGTGGAGAAATGGTGCTGGGTCCACACCATTTCGCGGGGAAATCAAAGCCAAAGAGTTCCAAAAATTAAAATTAGAGTCAAAATTAATTTTTTGAGCTCTAATGCGCACCAGTGCGAAACTGAGGGGGGAGAGTGTTCAGCTCAGGCAGTTTGCATAGGAATATTAAGTTGGAGTCACGTCGAGAGATCTATACCGGTTTGGGCCTCTTTAGACCTCATCAGTAGATCATTCATTTTTTTTCTTCATTTGAGTATTTAGGTTATGGAGATTCTAGGACCCAAAAAAACGGTCAACCTATGAACTCAAACTATCCTGAATGATGTACTATTCTGACTGTTCCGACCCTCAGTTTGTAAAGCACGTATTCAAGTTACTTTTTGCGTAAATATACTCATTTTTGCGGGAGGATGTTCAAATATGAACATTTCTTGGCCATCTTGGTTCGATATTGGAATCTGTAGATAGGCAGCCGCATTTTGACAGTGTTTTTCGTGTCTGAGGGTTGGCTGCCTTTTTGGGCCCTAAGATACCCAACTAATGGAACACTAGGAAAATAGGTTGGACTTGGTATAGACTATGAACATCGTAGGAGCAAGGATTTTTGTTTCTGCATGTGTGTTGGAGGAGAGGTTACCAAATGTAAGACGGAACACTCTACTTGGGTGCAAAGTGTGTAGATACCGACAACCTGGAACATGAAAATGCAGAAATTCGAGTACCTCGTTAAGTTTAGCCATATTTTCTGAACGTTAAGTTGTGTAAAACTATTGTGTCAAAAGTCAATACTTAGATCAGGCATACATCGGGAGGTACTCAAGATAGGAGAAGGCGTCGGCCTCGTTACTTAACTTCTCTACCAAATCCGAGTGGTACATCATTGCCATCAAAGAGTGGAGGATTGCAAGTTCCCGCCTCCTATGCCATCGCGCCTTCAATTTTCTAAATGCAACACGGTCATCCATCAAGCACAAATAGTTGTATCTTTGCGCCGTCGTCAACGCACGTCCTTTCTGTTGCTCTATTTCCATGTTGTGTTGGTACCGTTTGTCTAATTTGTAGTGGTGCGTCAAGGGTTACCTGAGCTACACAGCCAAAGATAGGCAAAACGTCATCCGGCATTGTATTTTATTTTTTTCCCGAATTTGAGCGGAACCTCATTGGCAGCATAGAGCGGAGCATTGCGAGTTCACGCGTCGCCTTCAATTTTGTGGATGCAACACTGACAGTCATCAAGCACGAATAGTTGTATCTCTTCGCTGGCATAAGCACACGTTGAGGTGTCTCTTATTTTTGATATTTGAGACAAATTATATGTTCAAGTTTACTCAAAACACGCTATAATGTGTCCAAATTAAAAATCATTTTGAAAAAAAAAAAAAAAAAAAAATGTTTAGAGATCTCTCAAGCGCCCCAAAAAACGCAGCACGTACAAAAATTGTTATTTTGACGAGAGTTTTATCGTGTCTGGGAACTTTTGTTTTTTTGGCGACTAGAGATCCCAAGCCGCGTCAAAATAACCCAACTATCCCTGCTGAAGGAGTTACAAATGCCGGATGAAGAGAAGGGTGAGGTGGCACCAGTATTATCAAAACTGTGAAAATTAAAGGAGAAAAAAGTACTTCTTACCCTCAAAAACATAGAAATAACAGATAGTGCCCCCAAAAACTATCAAAATAAATGTATTTATATCCGGGTCAATTTGACCCGACTTTGGACTTCGCGCATAAAAAAATCGAAATCGAAACTTTTTCGAAAACTTTTAATCGACCACTTAATAATTATGATTTTCACTTCGAGTCAAAAATCTAAAACCGATTATTTTACAAGTATGATTAAAACAGAAAGGGATGAGCACCTGCCTCTTTACAATAACCATAGCGTGACTGGGAAAATTGCTCGAAGAAAAACCAAAAATGCATGCGCACAGTTCAACGTTTACTGTAAGTAGGTATGCCCAAAATAGACCTTTATAACGTGCAGATACCATGAATATCGTTACGAATTCGGCAAGATAACGTGTCGAATCCACGACTTAACTGCACGACAGGAAAATGACTTGATAGTGAACATCACGCTTCCATTCGGAATACCACCGTGTTAAGGAATAACACCATATGAATCTCCAGATGTTGACAAATTTTCTTTTGATAACATGAATTCTCAGAGAGATCTGTGAATATTTTCCCTCCGAAACTCCTTAGAGAATTTTATCCGTAATCAGATCGAAGCAAGAGAAAAACACAAAGAAACGTGGCCCGAACTATACGTAACAAAATGGTGAAAGGGATTCACTCTATTTTCCAAGGCCGAAAAGTTCAAAATTTCGATTTGAGTCAAATCGTTTTTGAAGCTTTCAAGAGGAAAATATTCATAACTTTCTATCAAAATAAACATTTTATTGGAGGAAATTTGGCAACTCTCAGATTTTCATACCTACGACGTTCTTCCTTAGCACGACAGAATAGGTGAAGATTAATTGACAGAGTTTTGGTGACTATACGTGAGAAATATTTTGTATTTATGGTTAACTTGGCTCCTCAAAAAAAGAAATTAGACGCGGAGATTTTGAAAAACCGCAAAAGAGATACGTGATTATTTCGTACTTTGGCCATCGATTTATGGTGGTCTGCGCAGAGGGTGCAGATAGAGTGGAGAAGGGGAGAAATATTGGTGATCTTTGCATTGAGAATAGTGTTTTGCGAACATTACAATGCAAAACCCGCCCAGAAATTTCAATATGAACAAGAGTGACGACTCTTAAATTTTCAGTTCAAAAAGTAGATTTCAGAGATCGAAAGTCCTGTCCTCCACTCTAATATCAGACATTTCTTATCTATGCAAAGACACCTCCGATTGGCACTGAAAACTCTCTTGCTCATTCTCTTTTGAGCGATTCACCTCTCGGCGGGACGCATGGAAACAAGGTACGGAACCTGCAAAACTGGCCCCGCAGTTGCAGTAAGTTTCGAACATGTCACTAGAAGGAGCGGAAGATGAAGATACAAGAAAGGAGAGGAGGGAAAAGGAAAGGGGAGAAGGGAAAGAGAGAGAAACAATTTTACAACATCAAAATCCGGAGTGAAACTCAGCGCCAGCGCGGCGCTTGTGAGTATGATTATTTGTGTTGCGTTCGCCAAGATCGCCTTCGAAAGGATGAGTATGCAACACCACGCGATTGTCGCGCCCGATTAGTTGCCGCTCAACGAAATGCAGGCGAACTGACAGGAGCTTCTGCGTGTTCGGAATCGGAATGAGAGGGGGAAGCGACATCCTTTGAACTATGGCTGTAGTGAAAAAATGATGAGCATCTCAGATTGCGGCGTTGTAGGTTCTCGATAATTTCTAAATAACAAGAAGGAAAATCAGCCAATTGTTTCTGCCGATATTTTCTGCGAATTTTCTTTACTCTGATACTTTATACATAAAAATAAAAAAAAGAAAATCAACGTAATCGGAGATTCTTAAACTTAGCGATTTAGATGCGCAATTTTCGCATTCAGCCATCGATTTGTTTAATCATATTCTCCATCAATAATAAGCTCATCAAAGTCAGTGTAAAATATGTTTAGTAATCTTATGGAGAAAGTAAAATGCAGATTTGAAACTAAGTTTTCGCTGCAAAAAAATAATTTCCTGCAACCCGCTATACACTGCTCCGGTGACCACACAAGATGGCCCGGGTACAAACTTTTCAGCAAGGGAGCCTTTCCCTCACTCTGCCGGGCTTCGGAAGAACGTCTTATGAACCTTCGGGCGTTGCTAAATTTCCTTCCATAAGGCACGAATATCCTTGTGAAATTATGAATATTTTTCTTCCAATTTTTCAGACCATTTTGTGTGCAATTTCGCACTTAAACCTGAAAATTTCAAGGAAAAAAAGTAATACATTTTTTCAAAAATAAACATTTTATTGGAGGAAATTTTGCAACCCTCGAATGTTCATACGGCGTTCTTCCTCAGCACGGCAATACTGGTAATAATCACGCAATCTCCGCCCGAGTTTCACATATCCTCCGTTTCTCCTCATCACATTGCATCGAATCGCGATTGCGCGGAAACTATGATCGTACATCTTATCTGATAAATTCGTGCGCCTTTTTTTACTGATATTGGGAGAGTAGGCTAGACTAGTCCACGAGTTAGTGGTTTGTCTAATTTTATTGCGTAAAAGCGGAAGAAAAACGGGGGGAAAACACTACGTGATCAATTTTCAAGAACAACTCTGCAATTTCTCCTACAATTTTACATAGATTAAAACGCGTAATATCCAAAATCTAAGCTCAGATTCGGGATCCTCGTGAAAAATTGATGCTGTAACATGTATCATTATGTTATCGTTGCGTATAAGAGTAGAAGAAAAACGTGGGAAAACACTAATGCATGATCAATTTTCAAGAACAATTCTGTTATTTCTCCTACGATTTTAAATAGATTAAATTGCGTAATATCCAAAATCTAAGCTCAGATTCGGATTCCTCGTGAAAAATCGATGCAGTTTCATGTATCATTTGTTAGCATAACATGAAGGAAGGAGGTTTAACGACGCGTATAGATTCTGTCACATCGCCTCTTTGTACTATGCCGCCGGTTGCGCGAGACGAAGCGGAACCAAAGCGGAACGAGGCGAGGAGACGCCGGCGCTAAGCATTCGGTTTCGTCCCGAGGAATCTCCGACGATAAATTCTTCTTCTTCCTCCTCCGCTGACCCACTGAGGAGCTACCCATGTTGCCACGTGGATTCATATGTTAGAAACAGTATGCGTATACGTTAAGCCTCTTTCTTTCACGCTACGATCGGGTATGATACATGATTTGGCATCGATTTTTAACGAAGAATCCGAACCTGAGCTTGGATTTTGAATACTTACCACGCATTATAAGTCGAATTTTCAAAGAAAATCCGAAATGACGGACGTGGCTTAAAAGGCTATCTCGGCTCTTGTTCGATGGATTTAAATGGATTTTTGTGTAACTTGGTATCGGGGGGAATTTGCCCGCGGGGAACTCGAATTTTTTGTCAGTTTTTGAAATTTCTCACATCCAAGATGGCGGACGCGTTCGAGTTTTGTGAAACTCGGAATACGGTAGCCGTCCTTTGAAGTTTTTTCACCAATGACACGACACCCTTACTTACTTCCTCGATGAAAGTATTGCAATTTGACCTGTTTAGCAACACGCATGCCGCTTACAAATTGCCGGCGATTGCTGATTATGCCTGTAACAGCTTTTATAGGCGTGGAGAAAGACATTGCAATTCTGATATTCGTATGTTTTTATTTTAAATGTTTTATTCGTGAGTAAAATAAAGGATTTTAATGAAAATATGTCACTATAAGATTTTTTTATTTTTTAGTAAGTTACTAAAAATGTTAAATGGACATTCCGCAAATCAAGCCCTGAACCCAAATTAAGGGGCTTTCAGGACGAGTAGGATACATAAGAGCAGTTTTTAAAAAATTGAGATGTATGTAAAAGATTTTAACTAAAACTAGTCTTAAAATATAATCTGTGAAAAATTCACCAGACACCCACTGAAATCCAATTTTTAAGCGTCAAAAAGTATGAGTTCGAACTTATTCTCTCCGGCCTAGGGCTCCATGTAATTTTGAACCTTTAAACACGTATTTCTTGAAATAGCGAAAAAACTGCACTTCTTCCACTAGTCCTTCAACCTTCAAGCCCGGCGCGCAGTGCTCGTACTCGCGCGATGCGTACCCGCGGCGCGGCGCGTGGCGTTCTGCAGTGTGAACGTCCCTTGAACAAAATGTAAACATAAACAATTCTCTCAACTCTCAACGTGACTAACCTAAAAAAAGTTGTGAGTGCTTCAGAATGCGCGGACGGTTTCTTTTCATTTCCCATTCAAATTCCATGAATCAGTGATAATTCTGTCATTGTGCTAAACTCTGCGTTTTCAACACTCTCTCTTGCTTGAAAATATTGACATTTTCTCTGTAGAAAAATGGGTGAAACAGCAGAAACGGAAGAGCTGGCAAGGCATGCTTTACTTGGAGATGCCACTTTCTTACCCAACTATTTTGAGAACAAGGCATTCATATCTGCTCGCATTGACGAAATTGAAGCTTTGAATCTAGCCATAGGTAAGTTAACGTTATGATATGATATTCATTTAAGTTTGTAATGCATGTCGACAGTGTAAGTCTGCAATCACATATCTCGTTTGCGGTGTCTGAAAATCTCCGCCACTATATTATTTTTTTAAAGGAGAACAAATTGACATCATTCCTTGAAGTTTATGCAGAATTTGCTTCTCACAGAATAGAAAAATCATGGCAGTTTTAAAGTATTGCCGTTGAGTAGATTTGCGTCTAAAAAGTAGAGTATGACAGGAAGTCTGCGATGTCGCAAACCGAGTTATGTGATTGCGGACTTACACCGTCGATGTGGACGCATGATAAAACAAAGCTCTCTGTCGACTATGAACTCTCTAAGTCTGCCAGATGAAATCGATGCAAGGTGCATCAGAGTATGAATGTAAGGTGGAATTTTTTAGTTTGAGAATCTTGTCAGCATTGAAATTACTGACAGTAGAAAAGGAGGTAGGTTGTTCATGCACCTGCTGGGGACATACTACTCAGCTAATTGAATTACACCATTCTCTGTATGTAAAGGTTTAACATCCAGAAGGGCTCAAAACCAAATCCATATCAGTCTGTGTCTTTTTAGTATCCTATTTATTTTTGCTCCAATACTTTTTTCCTTTTTTTTTTCCGAAAAATCGGTTCATTTCTCTGCCCATTGAAAACTAAAACTTTTTATCTGAAGTACTTCAACATTGTATTTATTTTCTTTGTTGTTATCTCACAGGAGATGCGTCTCAAAAGGGAATGGTGTTTCAGACCCTGCCAAAACACATGCGACGCCGTATTATGAGCCACACAATCAAAAGAATGCCTCGAAAACTTAGAGAGGCTCACACACGCTCCGTAAGTTTCGCACCCAGAATGTATGGTCAAAAATCTCATGAATTTCTGCTTTGAAACATGATTAAGGAATGACATTTTGAAGAAATACTTAAATTTAAAATTTCAAAGGAAAAAAATATAAAGCCGTGACACCTTTCATATTTTATTTTGAAAACTACCTATGCAGGTGCATGAAAAATATGAAAGGTATCACGGTTACATATTTTCTTCCTTTGACATTTACGGTAGATACCTCTACTAATATGATTCAAAAATTTCAAAGCTAAGATTTACAAATGCTAAATATGTAGCACTAAGCACCTCTCAGAAATGTGAAAATTGAAAATTGGTGTTTGCAACTGTCCTCTGTAATCTGAATTATGGGCCGGAAAGACTTACTTGCATTGTAACATTAAGAAGTTTTACATTGATCACCAAAGTGCAAAACTGTGTATCTCCATTTCTGACATTTGCTGTAGATAAGACAGCTAATTCAGTTCAGAGGGATGTTTCAAGGTACATGTCCCTTAAAAATAATCTCTAGAATTTTTAAAAAAGAAAATATGCAACTGTTCTTGAGCAAATAATTAAATTTTTATGTCAGAATTTACAAAGTTGGAATGCAAGTAGGCAAGTCCTTGTAGTTCCAACCCATTCATTTCAAAATTAAGTGTCAGATTTTATCATTGATGTATGTGTTTCATCTTTACAGTTGAAATCAACGGGAGCTTTAAGTGCTGTTCTCAAACGACCCAGCCGAAAGTACCGGCGGCGACCAAGCAATCTACTGAAAGAGTACAATAGACGACAGAAAACAAACATTTGGCTGGAAACTCACATTTGGCACGCCAAACGGTTCCACATGACCAAAAAATGGGGGTATCATCTTGCAGATAGACCCAACGATAAAAGCTACCGTGCATGTTATCGTGCAGCTGCGAACCATTGTCTATTACAGGATTTATCCTTTATGAACTGCATTGAGCTTGTAGGGCCTTACAGTCATCTTGTCTCCACACTCAAGTCCCACACTAGTGCTGAATGTGGACTGACCTTTGGAGCAAAATGCTACAAAAGTGGAGTTCGAGAAGGGAATGTCATGTTCTTTGAAAAGGATAAGTATCCTTTTGGTGCCATTGGCAAAGTTGATTTTCTTTGGAGATTCAATGATTTATCTGAGGAAACTGATGCCAAGTTGTGGCTGTGGTGTCATCCTGCCTATTTCAATCAAATTTTAGAGCAAATCATTTCCTCTTTTGATTTACAAATTGTCAGTTCTGACAGGAAACAATCAAAGAAAAAAAAGGAGAAACGCAAAGAGAAATTGAAGCTTGACACCAGAAATATCCCTTTTACGAGAGTCCCTACGTATACTAGCTCAACAGGCGTTGTCAAACTGAATTTATTGAAGGATACGTTGAACAGGTTTCGATTGACGGGTCCACTTGCCAATGCAGTTCTAACATCTGCGTTCAAGATTCCTGAGCTTGACTCGTCAGCTGAATTTAAAGCTTTTGATTGGTGGAGCGAATATTATTCCTCGGAGAAAAAGTCTGCAGCTTACTCAGCTCAGAAAAACTTCTGGGCTCTCTTGGCCTCCTGCACAAGCCCCTGTCAGTTACCACCACATTCTGCCGTGTCTGTCACAATTGTTGATCCCCGATTAACTTTGCCCCAAACGAGGACAAAAGCAGTTCCAGACAAAACTGGTAATCCTTTTTTTTTTATTACTTAACAACCTAAATTGCATTATCTCGATGGTTAAATTTGAAAACCACTCACCCTAGTTTCATTGCCAAGTTCCTGTTACCTTTTACTGTTTTGAAAAATAACTGATAATCATAGAGTACATAGATTCGTAATGTAAGTGAGAGAACTGGCGCCACTCTTAAGCATTTTCCAAATCCTGCAATCCGAGACTCCTGTGTCACGTCGGGTCACTTTTTTTATACATAATCGATTGTTTTCAATACGCAGGGACCCGACCATCTGATGTAAACAAAGAAGATTGGAATTACTACGCATTCCACACCGCCATTTTTCTCCAGTTCAGACCTTGTTTAGTGGCTCATTCTGACTGGAAAATAATCAGTGACTAATGATCCTCATCGGAAGTTTGTGATGCCAGGAAATTGAACCCATGCTTTTTTTCTTCTTTAAGTTACATGCAAGCCAAGTCTAGTAGATATGACTTGCTATATACCTGTCTCTTAATACAACTCCTTCATTAATAATGAAGGGGGGGGGGGGGCATTTAGAAACGTGGCACAAACTGTATGTAACAGGTGGTAAAACAGTGCTGAAAAAAAGTTCCAAAAAATTAATTGAACTCTTTGGCCTTGTTTTCCTCTAATAATAGTGTAGACCCAGCACGATTTTATGTAAAAACCTGATTTCACTATTTTGCCACCTTCTTTCATTTATAACTTGCTAGTACTGCAGAGCAAAGTAAATGAAAGCATTAGTAGCATTAGTAGTAATTCGCTTTGCCAAAAGCTTAATGAGACTTGCGTTTCGTTACTGTATCCACCATAGTGAAATCTAATCTCTTAGATAAGTTTTTGGATTCAGTGAGCTCTCTAAGATTTATATTTTCATGAGTTATTACTTCTCTGTTGATCGAATAATTTTTTATTTTGAAATCCATTTACAATCTGTCATTGACTTTATGAATATATCCAATATTATTTTGCACAGTTAACATGAAATTTATGTTTTCACAGCAGTGACTCCTCATCAAACGCCGGTATTGACTTTAGACCCACTTTGTAGCGACAGCCCTCTGTGGGATAGTGCAATTCGTGACAAGGTCACGGAAACCAAGCTTTCAACGGCAGAGTTGGGAGAACGGCGATCAAAGCGAGTGGTCCCAGGTATCCTGCCCGGAGAGGCTGAGGTTTTTCCTAGTTCACGCATTCCTATTTTGCTTATTCAAAGGCCTGGTGTACAGTCCAGTTCAAAACGAATAGGTATGTATTCCTTTCAATCTCAAATGGTTGTGTAATAAAACCTTACATAAATCATGCCACCCTGATATTTTTATTAATTATTTAATATTAAAGCCCATAAATATTTCCCAAAACTGACAATTTTGTTAGCAGTAGAATATTCAGGCCATTCTTCATTGACTCAGTACTAGAGGTTTTAACTCAGACTAAACAAAAATCAATCATTCAGGACTCATAACATCATGTTTGAACCCCAGGATTTAACAGCATTCCTTCTTTATAACCATAGGCGCAATTGAGTCTTTCTAAAAGTGCTCCTTAAATTCCCAAGAAATTTTTGTTCCAAGGAAGAACTACGGACTGGAATTTGCACTGTAGAAAGTAGATAGCGGGTTGTTACATGAAACATTCAATTGAATAGAATTAAGCAAAGTACTGATATCTACAATGCAGTGTTTCCAAATATTATATCCTAGCTGAATGTTTTGTAAGAAAACCAATCAACATCCGCAAGCTAAAGTTGCTGCAATTTCTTTTAAATGTTCATGCTGTCTCACACGTTTGCTCTGGCATTGCCTAATAATTTTCAGTTTAATTTCTTTTTTATGGAGGAGTTAAAACTTTACTGTGCACTTAATTTGTCTTTAATTTCAGGTTTTGGTGGCGGCTGGGATATAATCTCACCGGCCGGCTGGGGCATGGCCTTGTGGGTGGGTCTTGTGTTTAGAGGATGTCGAGCTGGAGGTTTGCGTGAAGCAATCTCACTTTCTCGCGAAATGGGGACCCCATTATTCAATGAACCAGACACTGAAGCGGGGCAGATCAGCAATGAGTCAGACAAGAAAGCGAATCTAGATGCATATTTCAGGTACCAATCTCCATCTTTTTCCTTTGCCTACCTTATACTTCAACACAAATATGCTCACCTCCTCAGTGTTTTCATTACGTACTCTTGATGAAGAGAGTAAAGGAAAAAAAGATACCTATTAGAAAGAATGGAATAATCTAAATAATGGGCTGATTCTATATATTTCACTTTTCTGAAACTTCTTTTTTTTTCGCTCACATCATGGAAAAAATATTTGTGAAAGTATTTTTTCAAATATATTTATTACACGTTTAATTTCAATGTTTTTGAGTTATTAAAATTACATTTTGAACATTGCCTCTGTAGAAAAAAATGCATGGTTATCAGCACATGAAAAATAAGCAATTCTGATGGGTTTGGTACCGAGAACAATCTTACAATGGAAGTAGTAAATTACTTTTGTGCTTCAAGCAGACTTGAGAAGCTTGCTTGTGGAACCGGATTTTGGGGAAAACGCTCAATGAGCCGCCTTCAAGTGCTCACTCCATGCTAAGAAACTTTCTTGTTGAAAATGGTCAGTTATTTGTAGAGGGAAAAAATTAGAGCATCCCATTCTTGCCTATTTCATCTTCACTTTGTGCAGAACAAGGTCTGAAAAAGACAATCTGTTGTTGTCTCTCTGTTATAACCACGCAAACAATTTGCTGCTCAGCCAAAAAAAAAAATAAAATTAATTTGTAATACTCTGTTAGTTAGATGTTTTGAAATTTACTGAAGCACAGATTATGTGCATTAGTACACTGAAATTTTTTTTATATCCATGGTGAGTTTTGAAGCATTCAATGTAAGTAGGTGTTATTTATTTTAACAGGAGGCCTCCTGCAAAGCGATTGAATTTTATCCTTATGGGTATTCCAACTCCTTTCGACTTCCAGTGGTCACGACTCATTGATGAATGGAATTCATCCTCCAGCTTGCTGCCTGAGAATCCGAGCTCTGACGGCTCTTTCTTTGTTTTACGGAATAGGTTTTATCTAGACCAATTATTATCTTTTTTGACTAGGAATGTACAAAAGAAAAAAATCGAAAAACAATTGAAAAAACTTCTAATACTTGAGCCAGCACTATCCAAGTGCCTAGTACCTATTAATGTTCTTTTAAATAATGGTGGTAAATTAGATAAGTATTCATTAGTATGCCTTCCAAATGAATCTGACTTTTCTGGAATAAAACAGACTCATAATCGAAAGCGAATGAGAGATCAAAGTATGATTGATAAAGATATCATAGAAAGCCAGCATGAAGATTATCACTTTGATAAAAGACAATCTCTGAGGGCAGAGCATCAGAAACTGTTGAAAAAACTCAGAAGAAAAAGAGTAATAGAATATAGGAAAAGGAGAGAGGAGCAAGCAAACTGTTGTCTGGCAGATCTCAAAATTCGAAAGAGGAAAATGAGGAAACCCTCACCAACATTAGAGTTAGTGAAAGATTACAATGAAAAAATGCGAGCGCTTTGGTTACCCGACGAAAAATCCATACAAAATTCTAATTCAAGAGCAGTTATGGGCTTCGTCACTAATGGTGCCTTTTGTTTTTCTGAGTCATTGTCATCTGGTCAAGCTTATGTCACTTTTTTGAGCCTCCTGCAATTAATTTTATTATTAGATAAATGCAGCGTCTCAAGAAATTTTCTCTTAATCAGGAACTATGCCTCTTCTCATTACAAATTTGCTGCCTTCTCCCTAGCACTATAAATTACTTTGCCCTGTTTTTCGTCCATAAGTCGTTGTGAATAAACTATGTGTTTGTCTTTAAGCATGAATCAGACATCCTTAACATCTCTCTTTCATGAGGCCATAGGCTTTGCAGGGCTCAGAATCCAAAAGTTCATCCCTTTTAATGTTCAAATACATTCATTGTCGTCTCAGTATGTATTTGTCCGAGAAAACAGAGATGAAATGGATTAATACTGATCACCCATCAATATGTTTGCATTCAGTTAAAATTATATTGAATTTGTTTATTTTTTTGACAAAACACTTTTGTATGTCTTTATTTTGTATAGTATTGTTTTTATTAAAAAAGAGAAAAACTTGCATTTCCCATTTCTTTATTAATACATATATATTTCCTGAGCTACCTATCTTCAATTTTGAAATCTGCCTCTATTCCTTGCAATAATCAGAGTTTCATGGTCAGTCATAACTTTGAATGAATTAAATTGAATAGTAAAGTTTGTCATAACTTTAAAAACCTTATTAAATAGGCTTCCGGCATCCCTTTCTGCTTTGATAGGGTGCCTTCCTCTTTGATTTGCAAAAGAGTTTATTTGGAATTAAAAATTTATCAGAAAATACTGAGAAACAGTATTATAATATCCTGCAAAAGTTAATTACTGTCCATAGGAGAAAATTTAGTTTTTTCAAATGCTCACACTGTCGCAAAAATATTTATTCAATTTGGTCTTTAATTTACGAATTTTTCCATCTGTTTCATCCGAGTATTTGTGTTTTCTGCTTTAATGACTCTATTCTTAAGAAAAAACCAATTTATTTTAAACAGAACATCAACTTTTTTCAGTCCATATGTTTAAGTAAGTTTACTATTTTGATACTATAGGAAAATTTTTCATTTTAAGTATAAATTAAGATATCAATATTTTCTCTCACCAATATTAAAACAATTTATAGGGTTTCTTTCTCTGAATGGCAGTACGGCTATCTTCTTTCTTGCCCATAGCAAAAATTGTCAAAAGTTGGCAACACTGTTTTTTTTTTATTTTGGAATGCTTACATTTTAAAAGATCAATCTGTATTTGGGAGCCTACCATTATCCGTTACTTTCCGGCCAAAGTATTACAAACGCCATTTATGCTTGGGCACTTTGATGCCAAACTTTGCAAAACTGTCCATTTTTTTACACTGAACACTAATTAGCAGAGTCACTTGAAAATTTTGGCCAATATTTTTTTCTTTTGTCAAAATTTGTCTCTGAAATTTTCGCAGACACATGTGCCAAAGTTTAAAGAAAAACTTAAAGCGATATTGAGATATCCAGCAACATGGCGTCTAACTGTACATGGCGCTTGAGATACTTTGGCCGAAAGGTGACCAATGATAATTGATGTTTACAATTCTACTTAGATTGGAATGTTTAAGGTGGAACTCTGGCTTTAGGGCAATGCATTCTAGGTATGAAAGATATATTTCAAATTTTAACCGTTTGGTGCATAATGTTGGGGAAATCGAAATTTATCATCCTACAAAATCTTAGAATTAAGTCATGTACTATTTCCATGAAGCAACCGATATCGATGATTAATTAGAAACAGTATTTTTGACTTTATCTTAAGTCTTTGAAAGATAATTTTTGGCATGAACATTCTTCAATGATTTATTTACTAACTGAAATTTCGATTTTGTCACATAATTCAACTGCAGGTTAAAATTTTTAATTCATCGATCATACCCAGGGTGCATTGCCAAACAGTTGAGGGTCCACCTTAAAACTTGGAGTCAATGACTTGTGAAAATTGCCGCAGCTATAGACGCCAACGTTGAAATTATGACAAAGAAGTTTTAAGAAAAATTTTAATTCTTTATTGCCTAAGTGGAAATAATACATGTTAAACATTTTTCAATTGGTAGCAAACTTTAGGATGAGTCTTGGTCCTCCTCGTCGTCTTGATCACCGTTCTCAGAGCCTCCTCTCTCTTCATCCTCCTCATCATCATCTCCCGCCACTTCAGCGTTCTCAGCCTCGGCACGTTCCATCTGCCGTGCCAGCTCTGCTTCATCGCTGGCTGTCACAACCTTCGGCTAAAATAACAAAACAATGAAATATCATTCAAAAGCGATGCCACTATAACCGTCCAACTTCAGGTTTTTTTTAAAGTTTTTTTTAACAATACACATTTTCAAATCCTTGAAATGTCACTTGCAAATGATGGGATATCTTAAAGAGAGGAAAAAAACCTAATGTATCATTACAGATAGAGAGAAAAACAGAAAAGAGATAGAATAACGATGCTTAATCTATCCATGATCGCAATTGGGTTGATTGTGTCTGTATAAAACCAAAAACTTGCAAACGTTTGTGGCATGGGCGTTCTTTGTTCGACTCTGTATGAGGCACTTTCTTCTTATTTTCTCAGTAATTTTTCTGTTTGCAGAGTCTGGGCTTGACAATTTCACAATCTTAACCATTGCAAAAGTTTTCATGAAGGCTTCATGAAAACAAGTTTCGAGTTACTTTTAACAAGTTAAGTTTGCAAAAGTTTTAAAAAATGAGAAATCAGATCAGAATCAATGTCTAATGTAGTAACTTGCTCTGTTTAAGTAACTTGTAAACTTTTAAAAGTGCCTATTTCTGTTGATTTATAGTATAGATCCGCAGAAAGGCAGTAGTAAATCTAGCTGGAATAAACTTATGAACATGCCAAATGGTACATTCACCTAATGACATATGCTGAGCAAACACGACCTCCAACATAGGAAACTGAAGGCATTAACCTGGTTAAATAGACATAAGATCAAAGATTTTTGTTTCGAAAGGCAAAATATTGAGTGAATGTTCGGGGGGATTGTATGAAAGCATGAAAAGGAACCTTAATTGGACTTCAGTTTGCAATTGAGAACTACAATTTCTGGCTCATTCATAAAAACACGTTTGAGCACAGGAAAACAAATGGTACACACGTTTTTTCTAAAGCAAACCAGAGATTGTAGTTCCTAATTGCAAAATGCAGTCCACGAGAGCTGCATTTATTAGACAGAAGCCAACTCTCTCGGATTAATCTGTATCCCATCGGCTACTACTTTCCTTGTCGTTTTCATAAAAATGTGTACCAGTGTAGGCTCCTATTTAATGAACGCTATTCAATTTAACCCAAAATAAAGTATCTCATCAAAAATTTTGCTGCACTTACAGCCATCTGGATTTGGAAAACACCTCCTAGTTCGTTGATCTTCTTGTCTACTTGTTCGATGGCATCTTGTAGAGCTTTTAAGCCATCCGCTTTTTCTGGTGTTGCTGTTGTCATGACTGAAAAAAAAAAAAAAATAAATAAAAGCAATGTTATTAGAACTTTTAAGATAAGTATGTAGGAAAAGCAAACAACCTTTTTGTGAATGGACAGGTTTATTCTTAATTAGCTCGACGACATCAGACGATGCCAAAATTTCTCTGGTAGTTTATTTTTTAAACATGAACTGAAATTTCATGAGTACTTATACTCTCCATAATCTGGGGTAAATTCACTGAACGATTAAAAGAGTTCAGTGGGTTAGTTTTTTGTTTAAGTGTTTAAAAAAAGAACACAAGAAAAAATCAAGCAAAAAGAAATGCAGTTAAGCTGATTCCTACCAAATCTGCCCAAATATGATCATCTACTGGAACAGGGACTGAAGTGCAAAAGACCCAGAAATAAGATATTGGTACCACTGATCGAAGGAGTGTTCAACAAACATTTTGGCAAAGACAAGTTCAAACCGAACAACAATTTGGGTACTTTGAAGTTTGCAATTGAAAAATCACGGTTCAGTAGAAAAGCTATTCATCAAAGTTTTAATCAGCCATGATTAAGACAAAAAATTGTCGGTTTTTAATACAAATTTTCTTCCTCTATTGCTAAATATTATAATGAAACTACTCGCAAATTATTCTGTGGGATACCAGAAAGTGATTTCCATCAATATCTCAAATTAGGTACAACCCTACAAGACAAAATCACATTTCTTAAAACTTTGACTCTATGAATTAGGCTCCGTTTTCCTCGAACGGACAAAAGAAAATCAAAGTTAAAAATAAGAAACCTCTCATGTTCATTCAAAATGATTTTTTTATTTTTTTATTTTATTTTTTTTTGAAGTACCTAATAGATACAATTCAACCTTCTTTAAATCAAAGATCAACTTTATAAAGCTTGAAATGGACTGGAATACCTGCACAAAGAAAAAAAGAAATACCTTGAGAAATTCACTGGCACAATGAGATAACAACCATAAATATTTAGGAGACTTACCATACAAGGGAGGCGCTATAAGATTGATTTTAATTGGTAAAGAAGGTGTGGAGCATGCAAGACCAGCCCTTAACGCAGCTTTCACAGCATCGATGCCTTCATAACCATAGCAAGCAACCTCAATATCAGCTCGAATTTTAACAGCTTGCGACGTCAGTTTATTTTGGATGTTGTTGTACAGCACATCTAATGTTTTCTCATCCAACCCACATTCATTCAGGACACTCTTGTCACTATAAACAGCAGTATCAGATAACAATTAACAAATCAAATTAAACACAACAAAAAAAATATGAAAGCAAAATATAATTGGTTTGAAACTATCAATTTTTTGTCAAGATAGGCAGTTCGTAAGTACAATGCACATGTTAAAACACTGGAAAAATAATAGCAACAGATAAGATGCTTTGTAAAACTTCTGTTTTTTGATAGAAATATGAGTGTGAAAAAAATCTCAAATTAAAAGAATATAATTTAAAACCTGCAAATTAGTGTACAGTTATAAACTTTATAGAGAAAAGAGGGGAAAAGGGTGAGAGGAATGGGTAAAAACCCCTTTGACGTTCCGTCACACAATGCTAGACCTCTTCTGTTCTCTTATCGCACGAGCATAGATTTCTTCCCTTCTGCTGCGGCAAAATGAGCAAGCAAGAGTATCCCTAAGAGTACTTACAGATCTGAGAAAAAAAGTCTCCAAAAATCTGACTAACTTTATTCTAAGAGAGATAATAAACAGATTGACAATAACTCTTAAAGCTCTGCAAAGGAAACAGTTTTGGTGAAAATAACTTGGCATTAGAAGGGAAGCACTTGATAAATTCTAAAGAACCTTCATGTAATTAGAATTCTGAACCAATTGAAAGCTAGAAACGAAGAAATAAAGTACTTACACTACTGCTTGTTTGAAAAAGTCAAAAGCAGATGCTTTCTTTTTGGTTTTTTCCTCAAAATACCATGCCGTTCGCTGGTACAATTCTTCCAGTTGCTGATCATTTTCATATCCAAGCAACTCAGCGACATGCCGCAGTATTGAGTTGACAGCCTTTGCTTTTGAAAACCTTTCTGTACATTTTTCAATATCTTCAGGAGAAACTCGACGTTTTGACAAATCTATATAACCTGTGAAAAATGAAAAAAACTCTTAGAATAAATTACTTCAGTGGTTACATTTCTGTAAAAACAAATAATTTTTTTTCTTTTTTTTTTTTTGCTGTTGTTGTAATTTCTATACCTACTGAAACTTATAAACAAATTTAAAAGACCATCTAATCAACAGCAATTGTTTAAACAGCTTTGCTAAGTAAGATTTTACAACAACACTAAGTTGAAACTTTATTTGATGTTACATATTACATCCAGGAATATTGAAAAGAGGAACACCTCATAAAATATCAAGGACCAGGTTTTTTTGTTCTTTACTCAAATCTATCTAAAATGAATGGACTCCGAAATCCAATTTTCCTTCAGGAATTTTACCCATTCCTGAATCAAGAAAATTTTAAAATGCAGACACTGACTTGCTCATAATTTCACTTTTCCATTCTTTTTACATCTGTACAGATTTCTCATTCTCGCATACTTCACTTTAAAATTCAATATAGTAGAGCTTTATTTATACAATGCTCAATTGTTTAGTGGTCATTAGACACTGTTTTTTCTACTTCTATCATTGAGTTTCTTTAGCTTTCTCCATCTAACAACCGCCAAACACTTTCAATTATTCTGCATTTGAAAAATTCATCCAAGCGTTCTGTCGTAAATCATCACGTGAATGAAACTCTGACACACTTACAAACTACAGTAAAAAAAAAATAAAAAAAAATCAGACAAAATACATTGCAACAGGATTGCCAACCTTTTTCTTTGTCCACTCTGATGACTACAACTGGCTCTGTTTTGCCGACTCGGATGAGCTTGTTTATTGATCGGATACGTCTTCTCGACAACTCAGATAACAGGATCATACCCTCTATGTTATTGTATTCTAGCAGATGCACGTATGCACCCATTTCTGCTATACTTCGGACATTTACCATGACCACATCTTCCACTTCTGGATACCTCTCGGCATAAAACCGACACGACAACGGCATTTTCACTGAAACAGGAAGCATTATAAATTTATTACACCTGCTGATGGGCAGTAGAATTGAATTGGTTCCTTCCTGAGTTTTTCACTTTGCAATAATCTGTTGGAAGGCTTGATCACTGAAAGGAGGAAAAGGTATGTCATCAAATAAGCTAGCAATTAATAATCACACAGATTAGATCAACAATTAAACTGAAGATGATATAGGGAGTGAATTTTTTGACACTTAAGTAACAAAAAATGGCAAAAACAGAGCCTAACAATTCAGATAGTTTGGGAATCTACTTGTTCTATAAGCACGTACAAACCATTGTGTAGCTTGCGTCTAGTTCCTCATGATAAGTTGGGGTAGTGGTATCAAAATAATGGAGTAATCGCAGATCAAAATGTCGCCTAGTTGGTAAATCCAATCAATTATGAGAATTATGCTGGCCGTAATAGGAGAGAAAATAGAGATTTATGTGGATCAATGTAAGCAAGCACTAGAGTTGACTTTACAGTCATAATTTAAAATATAGCTGAAAGAAACCATCGGTTGATCTCGGTGTCAATCCAGGGGACATGCCAAAATTTTCGAGTGCAACATCGATGAAGTTACTAACAGGGTGGCACTTCAATTGAAGAGCAGTACTGAGAGCAGATAATGACAGGAGAGATAATCATTGGAGCCTTTTATCAAAGCATTCGCTATCCGGAAAATGTTGCACACAAAACACATTATGTCTCTATGAAATAAGAGCCTTGTCTAGGGTTTGGTCCCCCCTATCAGAAATCTGTCCACAACAATGCAAATAGGTAACAAATTTAAACTCGTGCGAAAACTTAAAAAGCTATAGTAAGTTCTAATTTGACTGGTTTATATCGCCGAGAGAAGTTGAAATCCAAAAGGACAGATCTGAAATATGATGAAACATATGCAGGCGGGCCAAGTGACAACACATTGGCTTTGAAGATAAGGACAATAATTGCTGAAAGCCGGGCGACTTACCTGAGTGTATATAACTTTAAAGACAAACTGAGAGAGCTACCCTGGTTAAAAGAACCTGATGTAATGTTTTAACACTTTAAATCCATTTACGGCACTGAAGTATCAGGAGAAATTGACAAACTATTAAAAAATTGTCAACGAGAGCGGAATTGGGGAAAAGTGAGGTTAGAATTAAATTCCTGCTGCTGATGCATGGGGATCAACGACTGTTTTATGATGGAACTTCGGACGGTAGTCAAAACAGTCAAAAAGAGCACCAATCGCCCGCGAGATTCAAAAAAGCGCACCCAAAAGTGGTACGCGGCTTAGGTTGAACTTAATTTGCTTATACATTCGTGGCACATCCGAACATAATTTTCATTTTGTGCCAAGAAATTTGCAAAACTCTTATTTTATTGTTCTAAAACTCGTGTTAATAATTTATTTATAGGTATTTCGTCGAGATATTTCGACGGCGTAAGTCCGCAACCGCATGTATCTCGATCGCGGTGTTGGAAAATCTCCGCCTCTGTATTATTTCTTTGACGGAGAACAAATTGACATCATTCTTTAAAGTTTGTGCAGAATTTTCGTCGGTCATGGAAGAAAAATCACGGCAGTTTTAAAGAATTTCCGTTGAGTAATTTTCTGTTTAAAAAATAAAGTATGACAGGAAATCTGAGACGTCGCAAACCGAGATACGTGGTCAGGGCCGGATTTAGGGGGCAGCAAATTTTGCAATTTTTTTAAATGTAAGTATAAAAAAAAACGGATTAAGGAAAAAAATACAAACGAGAAAAGGCGACAAAATCCCTCATTTCCTGAGATGATAGTAATTTCTAATTTTGTCGTCTTTCGGTGGTACAAGAGGCAGCACCTTTAACTATGTAGTCGAGTTCAGAGAGAAACCAATCACGCAATTTGGCCTGGAGCTGCGCGGCGCATTGAGAGCAATGATGACGAGGACTTGAGATGAAAAAGAGAAGCCTCGGCGCAGCGGTCTGCATGTAACATATATTAGCGCCTACAAGACTGCATGAATACTTCACGCATTGCGTCTGGTCAAACACAGTCCGTTACTCCGTTAAGCAGCGGTCTGCGTGAAACGCATAGCGCCTACAAGAATGCATGAATACTTCACGCATTGCGCCAAGCACAGTGCGATCAGCGCGGCGCGGCGGCGGAGGTTAAAATTATCAAACCACGTTTATGTTTGTTCTTTCATAATTTTTTCGTTTATTTCTTATAAATGGAAGGCCTCGTCCACACAGAGATGGGTTTACGGAACTTAACTTTCGCTAGTAGTGTTGACAGGGCTTTCGCAAAAAATGTGTCCAACACTAGTAAACGCGTCTTATGCACCTCTTTTCCTTCGGCGAGTTTACTTCATGATTTTTATTGATGTTCCAAAACGAATGAGAATGGGGCTAGAGTCCCTTAATACCCAGAGTTAAGACAACTCGATTATCAGCTGACTGGCAGCCGGCCTTGGCTGGCCATGGAGGCCGAAACGAGTGCACCAAAACGAACGATATTGAGGGATAAGGATCAGGAATCCTGCGATGTCTGTCAAACAAAAACAACAACATCAACAAATTGATTAATTAAAAAGAAAATGAGATTGGTTTGTGAATAATTTCTTAATCTATTTTCATTTTGGACCGATGGAAATAACAATTTACTCTTGATAAACCAAAATTAGGTAATATTTTCATTATTCTTGTTCACATTCGAGGTACCGCCATCTTGGTGCACTCGTTTCGGCCTCCATGAGCGAGAACCAATCAGAATTGGATTTTTTTTTAGGCCACTTTCAGCCCAACCAAAAGTGAGTTGTCTTAACTCTGGGTATAAAGGGACTCTAAATGGGGCGGCAAAATACAAGCGGCCCATGGGCGGCAAGTATGTAAATCCGGTCCTGTGCGTGGTTGCAGACTTACCCCGTCAATTTGTAGAACTCGTTGATAAAAGATGCGATATTCCCTAGATGTTGGCATGCACTACAGGGAAAAAATAAAATAAAAAGAAATCCCTCTCTTGTTCACATGTGTGATTTGATCACTCAATGCCGATTTTAAACTATTAGCAGCCAGTTGACAATGGAAATACCAATTCGATGGTGAAACTACCAAACCACATTTCTCATTTGCGGTGTTCAAAAGTCTCCACTTCTATTCATTTTTCTAAAAGAGAACAAATCAAAACCATTCAAGTTTTTCCAGAATTTGCTGTACCTACACAAGGAAGAAGAATCACGAAAGTTTTCAAAAATTGACGGTGGAAGCTCTCCATTTAAAAAATAAAGTATGTGACAGAAAGTCTGCAGCGTCGCAAACCGAGATACGCGAGGTTTGGTAGCTTCACCATCGAATTGCAACTTACCGATATAAATTTTTATTGCAATGCATTTCAATAAGAGGAGCGCCTTCAGTTAGTAGACAGGCAACATGCACAACATTCCGATGCAGCAGGTGAATTATTATCAATGAACGCCGGAGTATAGGTAGGCACCTAGGTAGAACTTACAAAACAAATTCGAACATTCGAGAGTTGCCAAATTTCCTTCGATAAAATGTTCATTTCCGAGGAAACTTATGAATATTTTCCCTTGAAATTTTCAGGACTTTTCGGTGAAATTGCGAGATAAATTATCTGAAAAATTTGAAGAAAAATATTCATAAGTTTACCGAGAAATTCGTGTATTATCAAGGGAAATTTGGCGATGCCTGAAGGCTCATACGGCGTTAGTCCTTAGCACGGCAGTATTCCACCTTGACGGTGTTAGTACCTATGGGTTTGCAACCACGTATCTCGTTTGCGTTATTTCAAAATCTCCTCTCCTTTTATATTTTTGTTAAGGAGAACAAATCGACATCATTACTTGAAGTTTTCGCACAGAGTAAAAGAATCACATCAGTTTTTGGGAACTGCCCTTGAGTAGTTTTCCATTTAAAAAATAAAGAATGATGGTAAGTCTGCGACTTCGCAAACAGAGATACGTGGTTGAGGTTGCAGACGTGTGACACGTTGCAACGTTACGATGGAATTAAGCCTCTATGGCTCTGACCCCTTCAACTAGACTAGAACTGCGGGATTGTGACATTGTGGTGAGTGGTGACTGTGGCCACCCGAACCGTGATTTCATTCATGGATCAGGAGCGTGGTCTTCTACGTTGAACGGCATGCAGTATTAGAGAGATAGGGATCCCCCCCCCCTCCCCATTTCACTTTTTTTTCTCCAATTAACTATAATATGTGTCTCCATTCCCTCAACTACTGCAAGCTCTAGTTACTAGCTTCATTGCTCATACATGTGGGTGATGGTTTGCTTGGTATTTTCACTTTCTATCTCAGGTTTTTCTGTCGAAATCATGAGCATGAGATTTCTCATAATCGACAGCTATGGACAAGAAAAATGCGATCGGAAACTAACGTTTCTCGAGTGGAAAAACGAAATATCTATACACAAGTATAGCATTTTATATGCCTCGACGCAAACGCAACACACGTAAATATTGAAATAGAGTTGCAATTTAATGCGATGAAACTGCAATTTTCTTTATCATCATATTATTGCAAAATTTTTAAATGGGTAATTTGGCCAATACAGTTCAAAGATTAATACAAAGTTTTCCATGTTTCAGGAAAATATGAATTTTGTTTGTTTGTTTGTTTTTTTTTTTTTTGAAGGAATTGTATTTAAATATAACGTAACTGCTACAAGTATTTCCTTAACATGTTCCCCTTGACAGTTTTCCTTTATCTACCTACATGGTTTGAGACTAGAATATGAATTTTCAATGCGAAGAAAAATCGCAATGCTAATTGCAATTTACTACGATTTTGAATTCGAGCCCCTTCATTTCTTAAAGATGCAACATATTATACAACACACCGACGAAGCGACAATACGATGAAATAGAGTCCCTTTATACCCAGAGTTAAGACAACTCGATTATCAGCTGACTGACAGCCGGCCTTGGCTGGTCATGGAGGCCGAAACGAGTGCACCCAAACGAACGATATTGAGGGATAAGGATCAGGAATCCTGCGATGTCTGTCACACAAAAACAACAACAGCAACAAATTGATCAATTAAAAAGAAAATGAGATTGGTTTAAATAATTTCTTATTCTCTTTTCATTTTGGACCGATGGAAATGACAATTTACTCTTCATAAACCACAATTAGGTGATATTTTCATTATTCTTGTTCACATTCGAGGTACCGCCATCTTGGTGCACTCTTTTCGGCCTCCATGAGCGAGAACCAATCAGAATTGGATTTTTTTTTAGGCCACTTTCAGCCGAACCAAAAGTGAGTTGTCTTAACTCTGGGTATAAAGGGACTCTACGATGAAATCGCGATTTATTGCGACCTTAGCAACTAAGTGGGAGCAGGCGTCTTGACAGTAATGCACGGTCACTGCTAATTTCGTACACGTTCTCTTTCAATAAGTGGCATGAGTAAGAAAATTTTCGCCTTGCGAAGAAAGGCTGAGGAAAGTGCGGCGCCATAATGACACGTATGGCATGGGGAAAGAGTGAATATTTTACTTGGATACCTTACTTACATAGTTTTCTAAAGTATTATTCTTCTTCCTCCTACGTCTTTTCAGCGATACCTGTTTGCTACTTTATATTTGTTAAAGTTAGAGCTATAACGCAACATTTAAGCTAAAATCCATTGTAGGAGATTTGAATATGCGACTCATTTGGACCACTTTTTGCAACAGAGTCGGATCCAGCAATTTGGCAACATCGGATTTCCTCCATTTGAACCTATGCTGAATAATCAATTCTTGTCGGAACATCTGGCACCTGTCCTGGCCCCTCTAAGAATCTATACATTTCCATAGGTTTTAATGGAGAAAATCCGGTGTTGCCAAGTTGCTGGATCCGCCGATGAAGTAAAGGTACTACGAAATTTTGGCTTATCCATTTTATCACCTACCTGCATGGTGAAACTACTAGCACATATCAGGGGCATGGAGGATAAGGCGCAAAATTCCAATTTTGCTATTTCAAGAAAAACGCATTTAAAGTTTCAAAATTAGGTACATTATGGAGCTTTGTGGCGGAAAGAAACATCAAACTCACTTTATGATGGGAGTGAATTTTATACATAGGTATAATTAAAGACTAGTCCTAATTAAAATCATTAATACCTATCTCAATTTTCTTCAAAAACTGCTCTCATATGCGCCTTATTGACCTTCCAGCTCCTCGTCTGTTGTTTCTAAAATGATCCAGACATATATTGATTCCTTTACAGCAAGATGCTGCTCATTTACGGTTCGACCATTGGCCAAAATGTAGCGCTCTCTCAGCCAGAGTCTCCGCATTAACCCGAGAGAATATCGACAGTCACCGATAAAGTAATAATCATTATCGAATTTGAAAAACCAAGAGGGAGGGGAGGGGAGTTGTAGTTACTGCAGTTTAAACCACAAAGACATGAACCGTGCAATCATGGTCACGGTACTCGATCGCTACCCAATGCCCGATTTTCGAATCATTATAAAAGCTCTGGTGACAGAGCATGACCGATCATGTGCGATGTGTCATTCAAGTTGAGTGCTTCAAATTTTTAACTTAGAACGCTCTTTTTCCGTGTCCGTCGACGTGAAGAATCGTTTTCCAGTGTGCCATATACCTATACCTACGTGACAAAATGTTCGGAATTTTGGTAATTATTTATTTATGTGACTTTTGATTCAATATTATGGGCGTGCTATCGACACTTCCATTCGTCTTTCAGAGAAAATTGAGCTCCACAAGATCTTTATTGCCTTGGCGTCAAGTTGTTTTGGACTACATTTTGCAATCAGAAACTACACTTCTTGGCTCAATTTAGAAACATAACGAATGTACCATCAGTTTCCGCGGGCACATACGTGTTTTTACAAATGAGGTAGGCATTATAGTTCCTAAATTGCAAAATGCAGTCTATGCAGGCATGCAGAGCTCAAGCGGGACCAGATGATTCGCATAGGAACACTGGTTCACGCATGAATGTGAGCCATTTCAAACTTCTGTCAAGTTCAATACTGCCGTGCTAAGGACGAACGCCTTATAGGCCTCCAGGCGTTGCTGAATTTAATTTGATAGAACACGAATTTTTAGGAAAATTTGTGAAAATTTTTCTTCAGTTTTTCAGAAAATTTCGTTGATGATGTGAGCTAATTATTCTGAGAATTTCAAAAGAAAACATGTAGAACTCGCCTTGAAAATTAAAGTTTCATGAGAGGGAACCTATTGGCAACCCTCGAATATATCCTGCGTTTTTCCTTAGCAATTAGCAGCATTAATTTATGGTAGAACTATGCATTCTTTGGTTCGACTGCTAATTGCAGATGAGACATACTGAAGGCGCGCCGACTTTTATTACGTTCATAGGCAGCAATTCGTTTTCTAGGGTTGTGTGTTGCATAGGCTAAAAATCGAAGGCGAACTGATTTACTCTGCTTATTCTTATATCTGCTTATTCTTCCGGCATCTATAAAAATTCGTTAAAACCTATTTATCCAAAATGTTTCACAGTCGCTTGTCGACAAAATCAAGTACCCATTCTACCTATAGACAAAAAATTCTACAACATCCTAAGGTTTTCAGCATTTTTAGCTTGACCTTTACTTAAGTTACTGTTTTGTGTTAGTTGACGAAATGTCCGAGAAACCATGATAATGCCCAGGAAGAACATGTTTTGAAGGGGTGAGAAGCATCGATGTTTACTTGCATTGCAACGTTTCAAAGTTTCACCTCATACTCAACTTATTTTTCATAATGAAATTCAAATTCATAATGAAACGAAAGAATGTGTTACATGTGAGAATTTTCGTTAAATCGGAGAATAAATTTACACATTTCTATTATAAATTTTCAGCCTCTCTTAGGTAAAAGAATAGGTCGTCGCACATGAAGGTTTCAGGACAATTTGTCAACGATTTTTTGTCCGCGCACCTTCTTTGTCCAGTAGTTTACGCCCACACGTAAAATAAGCAATGTTGCTTATCCATAACGCTTGGACCAAGTCACTGTTCAGTGACTTGGTCCAAGCGTTATATTTTAGTTGGAATATAAAATTTTATTGACAATATGAAATTGAGAGAGGAGGAGGTGTTGTTATGGTTGTTCATTTTCTAAATGAAATGTTACTTTACTTTCTCCTTTTGATTCATCTTTTTAAATTGTCATTGGTGAATTTATGGTTTTATTTCTATCCTTAAAATATTCGATTTGCAATATATACCTCACATATGTACAGGTACTTTTTTTTATTTTTAAACATTTTTTTTTACGAAAGTATTACTTCATTTTGTAAACATTTATATTTTTAAAACGTGACAAATATTTGTAAAACCTTTTCCAAGCAATGGCATTGATATTAATCTCAATGAGCCGCAGTTGTGCCGAAAGAAACTGCAAACATGAATAAAAGAGGGAAAAAACCAAGAGGCACGCAATCTTTACTTTTAACCCATTTGTACATCGATCTTTTAGAGTCAAATACGTCAATTTTTGAGCGTTTGGTTGAGCGTACACCTCGCTGCAGCACAGTAAAAGCACAAAATGTAAAATAAAAAATTAAAGTGCTTGGAAATCATTAAATTTGACACGGAACCACCAATATTTAAAAAACACGTTATATTATTACTCTCCTTTGATAAATTGATACTTATTTTTTTTCATCAATAATTGAAATGAGATTAATCAATGCAGAGTGTGCAAACATTTCAAAAACATCAGTTAAAAAACGCTGACTATGCGAGTATAAATAGTAGAGCCTAACAGAGCGGAGCGGCGCGGCGTGCTGCCAGCGTGAGAGGCTCACTGGCGCCTACAAACCTAAGTGGATACTTCTCGCATTGCACAATGCTTGAAGTATCCACTTAAGTTTGTGGGCGCCAATGCGCGTTTCGCGCTGACCGCCCGCCCACCGTGCGGCGGCGCCTGAAGCAACTATTTCACAACAGCGGTGTTGCGCAGTATTTTACGAAATTGAACGTATTAAGAATGACAGGTAGCCTTTAAAAGTACAAATGTTTCAAATGTACAAATGGAATTGACGCTCCCTCATTTTTACCAAAAATCTCAATTATATATTATTCTCCGTTGGATCAAACAACCAAAAAAAAATAAAAAAAAATAAATAAATAAAAAAAAAAAATAAGCAATCCCTTATTTTTCCTACACATTACACATTTTCATCCAAAAACGTCGTGAGCAATTGTCGTTTGTATTTACATGTGGACCAATTTATTAAATTTGGGTCTCAACTGGCACGTGGACCAAAACCTCCGTTCCGAAAATACGCGCAGACGAAAATTACTGGGAAAAACAGGCGCGCGGACAAAAAATCGTTGACGAAATGTCCTAAAACCCACATGAAACGTTGCAAAGTTTCAATGGAAGTAAGCTCTGTTTGTTCTCAACTTAAATTGGACTACATTTTACGATTATAGGAACTACAATTACTGGCTCAGTCTAGAAATGAGGTACGCAACATTAGTTTCCCATTGCCTAAACGTGTTTTTACGGATGAGCTAGCTATTGTGGTTCCGCATTGCAAAATATAGCCCAAATCTTACATTGCTAGATCTTTTGGAATAACCGTGTACTTCAAGTTGCGACGCCTCTACTATACCTATCGACGGTGTAAGTCCGCGACCACGTATCTCGTTTGCGGTGTTTGAAAATCTCCGCTCCTTTATTATTTGTTTACAAGAGAACAAATCGGCATCATTCCTTGAGGTTTTTGCAGAACTTTCTTCGCACTGTGAAGAAAAATCACGGCAGCGTTAAAGCATCACCGTTGAGTGATTTTCCATTTAAAAAATAAAGTATGACAGGAAGTCTGCGACGTCGCAAACCGAGGTACGTGGTTGCGGACTTACACCGTCGACATTTAGGTTCAAATACTTTCATTACATTACATTGCATACATGTTTCAGATTCTAGTTGGAAGCTCCCTTATCGCAGGTACGACAGCACAAGCGCACAGGTACCCAGCAGGTGTGGACCCGGCCTCGTGTCCAAACTACCCCCTTTGCGACAGAGCTTTCGTCCCCGCTCACACGAGCAGCGACCGACAAGCCGCGGGCACAGCGATGTCTCTTCTGCAAATCCACGAGGGCGGCGGCCATGCTCCTTTCTACTCCTCGCCGGGATTCTTCGGGCCGCAGGCAGCTCCTGGTTACCCGGTCGGCCTGTCGCCATCCGCTTGTCCCAACTACCCCTACTGCAGCCACCACATCCCTCACGCGGTACATTACAATCATGGCTACGCGGGGGCGAGAAGTTACCCTGCGGGGGTCAGCGCTCACCATTGTCCAAATTACCCCTTCTGTCATTGACGTGATTTGATACCAACGATAATAACTCGAGGCTGTTGGATGTATGCGTGTGCTGTAACTATACTTGACACTCATCAAGGTCTTGAAACATGATCAAATTCCCGACCCAATTACTATCAAAGTGTCGGGAGTCATTAGTCTTAAAATCGTTACTTTGCTAAATTTTAAAATGAAAACTTGGCAGAAATGTTCCGTGTGGCAAGAAATGATGAATGGTGGTGCTCCATTCTGATCAAAATTTGACGGCCCGTCCAATTTTCCGGAAACATTTCTGCCAAGTTTTCATGGGTCAAAGTCAAAATTGGACGGGCCGTCAAATTTTGATCCGAGAAGACAGGTGTGCATGGTGACCATCAGTCATCAACCGGGGTGCTTTGATCAGAGTTATGGTTCGGAATTTGATCGTGTGGGTATCCAGACCTTTAAAAAAAAAAAAATCACAATCTCAACTGTTGACTTGCATGAATCTCCATTGCTTGACAGTGTCTCTTAAAGTGGGTTTCGAGTTTAACATCGGAGAAACTCTAGCGAGCAAGTAAAAAACTGAGTTCTATGATTAAAAATTTGTCCAATTATGAAATACTTAATGCTTATTTTAGATGTCACGTATAGGTAACTGATTGCAGATAAGATTGTAAGAAAAAAACCAACCTTTGTCTTTCATTGGGTAAATAAAAATAAACCACCTAGATAATTAATCAATGTCTCACAATCATTCCATTATTTCAAGAGATTTGGTATTGATAATGATTAAGATTTGTAAAACAAACAAAAAAATTGATCAGAGAGCAATGATGATGAGGACTAGAGATGAAAAGGAGAAGCCCTCAGCGCGGCGCACGGTGAATCGAGTCGATGAGAGAGGTCGGACAAAATTTGGAAACTTTAAACGCTCATAACTCCGTTTAAACAAGAATCTGATGTTCTGCAAACGGTTCCATTAGTTTTCTCGTGAAATTTTCCTCCAGTATCACCCCTTGAACTTTAAAATGTGACGAAATAAACATAAACATTTGCAGGTTTTGTCAACAATTTCATGTCCGACCTCTCTAATTGACTAAATCCACTGTGCGGCGGTCGGCATGTAGGTAACACATATTAGCACCTACAAGACTGCACGAATACTTCACGCATTGCATCAAACACAGTGCGTTCAGCGGCGGTCGGCGTGAAACACATAGCGCCTACAAGACTGTAGAAATACTTCACGCATTGCGCCAAACACAGTGCGGTCAGCGCGGCCGCGGAAGTTAAAATTATGAAACCACATTTATGTTTGTTTTTGCATAATTTTTACGTTCATTTCTTACAAATGGAAGGCCTTGTCCTCACAGAGATAGGTTTACGGAACTTAACTTTAGCGCAAAGTTCCGTGAACTTTTGCTAGAAGTGCTGACAGGGCTTTCGCAAATAGTGTGCTTAACACGAGTAAACGCGTCTTATACACCCGTCCCCTCCCCCTCTGGCACATTCACTTGATGGTTTTTATTGATGTTTCGAAACGAATGGGATGGGGGCGGCAAAGTACAGACGGCCCATGGGCGGCAAGTAGGTAAATCCGGCCCTGAATGAGGGTGAGTTAATCGGACTTCAGGTTGAAGATGTTGCTTATTTCCAATTGATAGGAATAGTTGCATATTTTTCACCAGAAGTACTTAGTATCCCTTTTGCGGTAGATCGATTACAATTCATGCATTTTTATTTTCAAGTTGCACTAGAGTTTATGCAGGAACTAAAAACAAAATATTATGATAGAGATAAAATTAAATACTTCATAAGTAAAAGTTCGGTAAAGGAATTTGATTTGAATTGATTAAAAATGTTCGAGATATAGCGTTCAGAATAAATATAAAGATTTCAGAGGGTGAACAATCATTTATTTACAATCTGTACATTAATTATAAAAAAGTGTAATTTTAAGAGTGATAGAAAAGGCCAAAATATTGATTTTCCACACAGGCTCTGAAATCATCAGTCGATGATTACTAAATTACTAGCCTGTGTTTTCAAGTGAAATGTAATATTTTAAAGGATGACTAACTACAAATACTTGTATTTTCACAGGGATATTTCACGGCACTTACTTAATTACAAAAAAGGGGAAAAAGATCACACCTCCAGCAGGGTGTGACAGCAAGAAAGTATCACAGCATTTTAAAACCTAATTTTGTTAAAATAATATAAAGAACATTGTATTTAAGAGTCAGAGGTGTTCTGTTCCGTAGGATCAGAACCAATGGCAAAGACGAAAAAAAAACAAAAACTTAAATGGAGCACTAAAAATAGATGGATTTGATCAGAATCAGCCTGGCTGCACAGTGCACACGTCAGGGGTGCAGAACGTTCAAGAACTACAGCGATTTCAAAATAGGTAAAATTGCATATCCATAAAATGAAGGAAAATCTCTTTTCGACTAGTTCAGGGACTTTAACGCAGGGGTAGAAAAGTTGGAAGGGGCAAACCGCGCGATACAACTATATCGACTTCAAAGAAGATATAAACAACTACTTGTCTACAAAATGAAGGAGAACATGGTGTTTTCTGCTATCATCCTAACTATTTGGTTCGGAAAATCCAACGTTTAGTTCGCGTAGGTAACCAAACGTTCGGTTCGTATTACCGAACTTATGAGCTTAAAACGCATGAATATGAAGTTCGGTTACATGAACCAAACGTTCGATTGCATAAATAAAAAAATTGGCCTCCGGCCAATTTATGCGCGGCGCTTCGCGCCGCGTACCGGCGCTACGCGCCGGCATTTGGGGGGCTTCGCCCCCCCCCCATCCGCTTAGCGGATTGGTGCGGGAACCGCACGGGACTTTCTCGCTCGAGCCGGCGCTTCGCGCCGGCATAGACACTTTTACTGGAATATTTAGAAAAATACTGCCAATTTTACAAAATCATAAAGTTTGATTGGAATTTTGATCACAGGATAATAGTTATGAAATTTTTATTCAAACCACTGAACTTTATTGTAAATGTCTTCGCGATATGTGATGAATTCATATATTCGGCCTCGACTTGTTGATTTTATGAGGCATCTTCAATTAAATATGTAATTGATTAACAAAGTCTCCTGTCAAAGATGGCGATCCGTAAAAATCTTAGCTTTTCTACGATTCATTAGGATCCATTAGATTCATTGACATCATACTTCAGATACGATTTTATATTATAATCTCTCCTTAAGCACGGTCAAAAGCCATCAAATATCTACTTGAATGGGTAGAATGACTATTCGATGTTCAAATAGTCTTAAATCTAAACGGTTTTCGCTTAGCATCTCCCAAATTTTAAATTTGGCGGGCGAATCTACCTGCTGGAAGGTTCACCACACGCCCGCCAGGAGCGCCATCTCCTTACCGCGTATCCCTGTAATTCAAAGCGAAAACAATAGAGAGCGCTGAGAGCGCCATCTCCTTCAACCAAACCTCGGGTTCTAACTAACAATTTATAACCTCCTTTATTAAATAACAAGCATTAAATCAGTCATATTTGTGCCGTATTATTATATCATATTTGTGCTTAGTACCTCGTAAAAAGGAACCGCGAAAGATGGAATCTGCCGGGATTCTAAATTCATTAACAACAAACATATTAGTATTTAATAAAGATGTAAGTGTCAGTTCTTGCGTCAGCTTGATGACTAATAGTAACTATATATTGTAAGTACTTACCTACCTAATTAGTTGTCTAATTTTGCTTGGTGTATACCTACGGAGTAATTTTGGAAATAGTATATGATGCATTATATAATGCATTTGAATTCCTAGGTTTCACCTGACTCAAAGCGTTTGCTGCTATTATCTAGAAGCGTTCCGACTCATTTATCAGAGAATTGAGCGTTTCCTATCGGCCCCTCTGCAATTATGAGATTAGTCCAAGAATCCTTTAGGAACTTAAATTAATGACTCAGATGGTGCTTTTGAGCCAACTTTCAAGGAATTTAAGGCATTTTTTCAAAATCTACAGTCCATGAGCTCTCCGTGTGACCGAAGTGCTCTCCTCGCTATATGACGCGTAACCCTTCAATTTTTAGTTTAGTCCAAAGACCTCATAGGAACTTACATTATTGAACCAGGTGGTGCTCTTATGCCAACTTTCGAAGAAATGAAAGGCATTTTTTTTCAAATTTACAGTCTTTGAAAATGAGTTGTTTGTGTGATGTCGCGGAGCAAAGTGCCCTACTTTTGGGCCTCGTAATCCCTTGAATTTTGAGATTAGTCCAAAGATCTTTTAGGAACTTAAATTAATGACCCAGGTGATGTGCTTGATGCCCACTTTTAAAGAATTAAAGGCATTTTTCAAAATTTACGGTCCCTCAAAATGAGCTTTCCGTGTGATTTTGCTGAAAATGGACCTTTAACCCAATTTGACCCTAGCCCCCCCAAATTTTAGCGTACCCCAAAATCGTTGGACGTGCATAAGGAGACCATAAATATGGTGTTCTGTGAGAATTTTGAATGAAATCGAACAGATAGATTCTGAGATATCGCTGTAGACAGATTTGGGGGACGCCGGACGGACGGACACACATTTTTTCAAGTATGGTTATTTTGACTCCTGGGACCTTAAAACGTCTAGAAATGATGAAATTTCAACTTTTTTTTTTTTTTTTTCTTGGAGGATGACAATACTTCCTCTCTACCCTAGGGGAGCGAGAAAGTAAAAAATAGGTTTTATTCTAAAGAATGAACGCTCAACGCACTGATTTTCACGAAATTTGTGACAATGATGTTGACATGCTACAAATCAAGTGCGAAATTATTGCATTTTTGAGAAAATTAATTACTACATAAACGTTGAATTTTAAGAAAATCAATGCGACCGCGTTTGATTTTTAGAAAATTACTGCGAACGCGTTATTTTTTGGTGAAAGTCACCGGGAACGCACGATGTCATAGTGCGGAGACTGAATTCCTAGTTGCTGGAAACTGCGAGGGTCGAAGAACTTTCTGGACCCCTGGCACACGTTGCACACTTTTAGCTTTTGTTTCATTTTTTGACAGAGCACTGTACGTAAACAACTCTTTGGAATTTTTACGCATGTAGAGGTAAGAAAATTACGTACGATTACGTTCTTTACGTACGTAAGTAAAGAGTAAACTCAAGAAAATTTCGAGTCGGGGGGTTGCTCAGTTTTTTGTTAAAAAAATAATTTGTAGGACAAATCAGGCAACATCTGATGAACTTGGGCTGATTCCGGTTGAGCCTCGTGATTTTTCACGTCGAAAAACAGGAGGACATTAATTGAAATGTTTAAAACCCGCCAAAATCATCTAACGATCTAAGAAGGCGAACGTTTAATACAAGGACATATTTTTCCAAGATTCATTTCGTCTATTTTTTAAATCATTGTTCTCTGGTCCAATTAAAGCTCTTGCAACTTTTCCAGTTGGCTCGTGCTTACTCAAGTACTTATTTGCCACGAAGATAACGTCATCTCTTGTTACTTTTAACAAATGCGACCTATGTTGTTGGAACATTTCGTCAGTAATACCATGCAAAAACAGGCGCATCCCGCGATTGCTTGGCGGGATCGGTTCATCAATTCTTTGGAAAACGGACAGTTTAGCTTCATCTATATCCTCATCCGATAAGTTCGAATTCATGAGCCATTCTACTGAATTGTCAAATGCATCAAACGTTGCTACAGAGTTTGGATCTCTGTAAGAATAAAAGCTGATTACTCCTGCAGGAGAGACGTTTACACCAGCTCCGTACGCACCTCCCTTCTCACGAACAACAGGGAGAAGGTACTTAAGAGAGAGGTAATTACACAAAATTCTAAGTTTTGGGAAATCTTCGTGCATGTATGCAACACCTTGCATGGATTTTGAGGCAAAATTCACAGGCACCGGTAAAACATAGTGTAATCCCGGGTTCGGTGCACTTTCTTCCGATCCAGGGGTGTTACAAGAAGGGGGGCTTGTTGGGACAGTTTTGTTTGACAGATTATCTATGAAGTTGTGGGTTGTTTGGACGGCAGTTTTATGACTGTCCTGAGTCATGTTCAAAGCGCACTTTAAATTATGACGGCTGAATAGGACATCTGACAATTGACTTAATTCATTCAAAACTGGCGTCAAATCACCGACACAAATTTTTTTCATTCGATTGATATAACTCAATCCGAACAGCTGCTCTTTGCGGAAAGCTGTGGCGTTCATTTGGCTTGATGCGAGGGATGCAGCATAGACATGACCACTATTGACAATTCCATGTGCTAGATCACCGACGATCATTTTCACCAAGGTTGAAAACCGGGTGAGGTCCTTTAACGTTACTGTGTTCAAAAGTTCAGATAGCAGACCAAACATATCATGCGTGTTTTTATCCAGACAATACATACTAAATGCAACAGCTTCTTCGAAGCGCCCAATATCTGTAACTGATTCTTTGAGGTGCGTATCAAGAGAAATCCCACTAGTTTTTAATTGTAGAAGTTGATCAAATTCTTGGTAGTTATGAGTAGAGGTCCCCATTCGACTTGCAACATTGCAAAACAGTGGAAGTAGAAGTTTCTGAGATTCTGATAAATTTTTGATATCTAGCAAGCCACGGAAGTAAAGTATTCCATTTGTTGGTTGATTTGAAATTTGTATGGGGATCGCCTTATGCTCCTCTGTAGCTATTTGAGTCTTATCAATATTCTTTTTAATGTCAGAGACTTTCAAACTTGGAAGACATGAAAAGTCGTCCTCTCGCTCCTGATAATGCCTCAAATCAAGACCATGCTGATAAACTTTTTTCAATTCTTCCTTTGATAGGGCCGAGACTTTACTTTTTATTAACTCTTTCTCTGCCTCGTTAAGTTTTTTCTCAAAATCTTTGTCCGGTACCATTGTGAGCGTGAGTCGATGCGGGTTATCCTTGAAATACTGTTTGACTTTATCTTGAAGAAACTTAGGATTCTTTTCAAGCTCCTTACAAAAGTGTGAAACACGATCATTGACTCGTAAAGCTCCAAAGATATTCCCATCGTGGTTCCAAACAGGTGTTAGCCCAAACAAGACATTTAGCCCAAAGTTTGCGGACTGATGCTTTATGTTCAGTTCAATCGAGTGCAAAATACTTTTCAGATGAGTTTCGTCAAAACCATTGCTGATGACCTTGTCGACAGTTTCTTCATAGATGCGTAACACTTTTTCAAAACTATCAGGATTCAGTCCTTGCAATCCAACAGCGAATATTGTGTCCTTGGTTTGAGCTTGAAACCCAGTAGCAGAATGGAAACCTGATCCAAGGTTACTTTCTACTAGACTTTTGTAAAAAGCAGAGTTTGGACCTTTCACTAGAAGTTCAGACAAAATCTGTAGGGTGAACACTTCGTTCAGATCAGTTATATCAGCGCACAAAGAGGAGACTACCAAAGAGGACTGTTTGAGAGGCTCTGGTACAGTTTGGTCCTCTCGCCCAAAAATTTGCTTCTCTTTAGGAGAGGTCCAACGAGGTTCTGATGGAACTTTGGTTTTATCTAAAAATGATTGTGGCAAGCTTGTAAACTTGTCCAAGTATTCTCTATTAATGTATTGTAAATGATTCCTTACATCAAAATTACCATACGTGTAGAACCGGGAGTTGGTAGGATGATAATACTGAGAGTGAAACTTTCGTAACTTGTCCAGCGTCAGACTTGGAATAACTAAAGGATCCCCACCAGAATTGACACCATAAGTATGACTGGGCAATAAGGTATTGAGGAGACTTTCTTCAAATATAGTGTTATTCTCAGACAGACATCCCTTCATTTCATTGTACACAACACCCTTAATTACAATTGGCGAATTGGGGTTATTAATATCTTCATGTTCTAAACGCCACCCTTCTTGACTGAAATCTAGCTCACTAAGTCTTGGCCGGAGAACTGTATCCAGGTACACTGACAAGAGGTTTCCAAAATCTTTTTCATTTTGAGTAGCAAATGGATACATAGTATAGTCAGGCCCTGTCATAGCATTTAAAAATGTTGCCATTGACCGAGAGAGCATCTTAAAAAATACTTCACGGCATGGGAACCGTTCGCTGCCACAAAGTGTGATGTGTTCCAAAATATGTGGCACTCCTGATGAATCGAATGGAGTGGTGCGAAAGTTAAGAGAAAATACGTTATTTGAATCATCTCGGTCCAGATGCAGATACTGGGCATTAGACTTCAAATGCCGTAGTTTTATTGCTGTTAAATTAAAATCGGAGACATCTGTTTTCTCTTCTACCACAAATCCTTCGATTTCTTGGCCTGGTGAAAGTACTTCTTTGTGAGACTCTCGTTTCTTTTCAGGAGCAGTCTGAAACAACTGGGGTGCTGTGCTGAAGCTACTAGATGGATATTTGAAGTCACTTACATTGGTAATTGGAGATTTAAGAAGAATTCTGTCGAAGCTGCTTAGCCGCTGGCTTAAGTGAGAGGACGCTCGTCGAAAATGGAACATACTCAATAAATCAAAAGGCAGATCTCTGAAAAAGAATGAAAAAAAAAAAAAAATTAAAAGAGTTACATACAGATAAAGGTAGGACATAATCATGATCACTTAATACCAGCTTCCTATGCCCAGCAATATGCTCGAACAGAAAATGACCTTTTGACAGATAGTTTGAGAGAATTAAAACAAAGTTCCGGAAGAGCTGAATATTGTATGAACAGTCACAGGGGCACAAAAAACATTCAGAAAGCTCGCAAACTGTATGTAGCTCACCTAAGATGTGAGGAAATTCTTGAGCTTGAGGGGAATTTTTTTGAGAGAATAAGTCAATTCTATTTTCTTTCTTCCAGTTAAAAGTCACAAAAGCGCAGATTTCTCAATTCCTTCCGCTTAAAATTGGTAGAGAATACTTAAGATGTTTTCATGAAACTAGGAAAAGTTTTGAATTGAGGGGAGTGATTTAGAGCCAGAGATGGCAAAATAGAACTTGCTAAGAACATTAGCCAAATGACTTCTAAGATTTTCGGGTCTACATGGTAGGAACAGAGTCGAACTTCCTTTGAGGTGTGCTACATACAAAGTGAATGGTTTGAGTTCCTGACAGTTATTTGTGGTAGTCACTTTACACTTTCTTTACCTTAAATGCAGGCAGTCGGAGATATTGAAACTGTATTCTTGTGTTTATTTTTACTTCACCCAGACAGTTAAAGGTTGCAAAGAAAACCAAATCAATCGAACAAGAGGGTTAACCTAAAAACATGAAGGAGACCTCTGAGTAAAACTTACTTGAAACAAACTGAATTGATGGGGTTTTAGGAAGTAATTGGAAGGAGCCGACAATGTACTACTGGTGACAGCGACTCATAAAGCGAGGCTTAATTGCTAAATTAGATTGAAAATTGTTGATAAGTGATAAGCTCGGCCAGCTCGGCACAACACAAGCATGCACATGCGCGGATGTAAACATAAATCAGCTGATTACATCATCTCGCTGTTTTCATGGTTCCCAGTTATAATAACTCAAAATCTACTGAAAGATATTGAGATGAAATTCATGTAATGAGTGTGAGCACCAAAAAAATATTGAGTAAGTGATTAAGTACAATAAATATGATTATTTGATGTTTTATCAAAGAATTTGATTCTTTTACACTCTTCAGGTCGCGAATCAACAATTCAATAAATCAACAATAATGTGGTGCTTTTTTTTCATGTTGTTGAAAATGATCGCTTGGTTGAAGAAGAAGAATATTTCAAAATCCAAATTTTTTAACGGCCGTTGCTGCTTCGTGCTTCCCCAATTCTCTCAATTTATCATCTCACGCTGTGTTCACCGACAATCGGCATTTCATTTTTATATGTATTTCACTTTCTGTGGAGCTTTGAGCTTTTAAATCTACCGTGATCTTTCCTCTCCACCAGCAACCGGAAGACTACCCAAGACCAATCCACACAGGTCAGTCATTGCGCAGCTTTTTTGAAATCCACTCCCCCGCCCGGCCCTAACTCGCAGCACTCATTGTGACGTACTATTGAGTGCACCCATAAGAAATACATTGTATGCACTCAATACTACGTCACTGCGCAGTAGAGAACCAAAATTCGTCCTCGGGAATGACTGACCTGTGTGGATTGGTCTTGAGACTACCCTGGCTCTCCTCAAGAATCAAGAAAATCTTATCTTTTCTTCCTGTCCATCATCTCAGTTTTAGGCCCGTTTGACTGGTCCCAACGTATAAAATTGGGCTTGTAGTCTTCCATTCTTAGATTAATTTTTCTGTAAGTTACTTTTTATTTGTCTTAATTCCACTTAGTTTCACGTTTGCATACCTGTATAAATCTGAATGCATAAAGTACCCAATTGGTTGAGAGGTACTCCGTGCTCCCACAGGCTATGTCAGAGGTGACTTTTGTCTCAACACCTGGTAAGTGAGCTCTAGGTGATAAATTGGAACGTAAGCTTTTGCAAAGCTGTCGCCGCATTGTAAAGATAAACATGCTATGAGGACATAAGTATCGTCAAGTTGTATGACATACTGACCGGTCCACTGTGGGTCATTTTGAGCAAATATCACAGCTACACTCAACGAACACATTGTGAAAGCATCTCCAGCGCCCCACTGAATCGTACTGAACAGCAGCAGTGTACAGGTATCAGGAAATAGCTTGGTTTATCGCAACCCTCTGCGGTTCGGATTTTCAGAAGCCCTATCTCAATCCTAACTACCATCTCTACCTCTACTCATGCTTACCGAATGCCACACTCCCATGGCTTTTTTTATGGTACTTATTGAATTTTGTGTTCCATTTGAGACTTTACATCTAGTCTTGTTTGATTTTATTTAATTTTAAGTAGATTTTAATCGCAGACACATTAAAATAGCAAGCTACGACGAGAATTTGAGAACTTACTTAAAAGATGCCGGCACCTTTTGTGAAGAATATTTTCAGATCTCCGGCAATTTTAGCTATATTTAGTGCACATTCGCTATACAATATTTCTCTTATGCCTCTGCTCCTTGTTAGCTGTGTTGATGTCATCGCCTAGAGGTATCAAAAGCCTCCTTTTCAACTCAGGAATGAGGTATAATGAGTTAATTGGCAAGGTAATGTAAATTTCTATTCCTTTGATTAGACCACATAATTTTGTGCTCTCAGTTTCAGGTCACCGGTTTTTGATGGCTCAGTTTTCGTTTTTGAATGATCTCAATAGTGCTGTCCGCATGGACGAACCAATCACCAAGGGCCCTGTCCCCAGATGGCAGAAGAAAACTCTGGAACCCAGGTGAGCCTTATGATTGATAGAAGTCTTTGCCATGATCATTCAGGTTTTAAGAGGTGAAAGCCACTAAGGCTTGATTGGTCACTTTTTAATTCATTATTAGGCAACTCTAGTGTTGTTGATTTTTTTTTCGATTTTCCGGAGATATCAGGTTTTTGCACAAAATAATCGATTAAATTGAATGGATTTTTTTGCAAGCAATTTTGCAGCTGAATCAATTTTTTTACTCACCAATCGAAAATTTTCGATTTTTTACGAACAAAAATTTTACTCCTGAATAATGAAGGAAGCAACAGGCCTACATTATTCTTCTAAACTAAAGGAGACCATTGAAATTGCTCCACTTTAAGGGACAATGAAACTCAACGCTCAGTGAGGCGAGAATTTAAGAAAAAGTAATGGCACAATACTCATCCTAAAAATCGATTTTTTTACTCATAGCGATTTTCTTGAAATCGATTTGTCGGTTGTGATTCTTCTGTGAATAATCGATATTTTTGACGGAATTGACACTTTCGGTTTAATTGATTTTTGGGGAAAAATCAACAACTCTAGGTGACTCTTATACTCATGAGAAATTTCAATAAAGTAACCAGAAAATTCACCTAAAAATTTGAAATATTTATCTAGAAAATATTACGTAGGTACTTAAATGATTGTGTTATCAAATGAAACTTAACAACGTTGTAAGTTCCTCTGGATTTCAATAACAGCAAGACGTGCTGAAGTCAGTCTTTAAAATGAAACTAAGATTGATTATTTCTTCTCAAGCATTTATCTCTAGACATTAAAAACAATCAAGAGTTTCACCAAAGATAGATGTGGTTTATTTAAGTATTGTTGCCTCAGCTTGTCGGTCAACTAGTAGTCCTAGAGAAATCAGAGAGGACCATGAATTTTTGCCAACACCCTCAGTGCCCCCTCCTAAAGTTTAATCCATCAGGACTGTTAATCCGTGTTGATAAACTATATTCTGTACCAACTACATTGACCTGTTACTCTAAGTCTTGATACTTAAGTATGAGAGTGCCTTCAACTATCTCCTATTTCTGTATTAAGTAAGTAAATAGGAAATCAAGCCCCTACCAAGACTTGACTCTCAGATGCTCGGTATGTATCGCTTGCTTTGTGAAAAGCAACTTTCTAGTATGCTCTGACATTTAAAGCAGGTTTTCTCAAGGTACACTCTACTACAGGTATGGACAAATGGAATTTTAGAAAGTCGTCAAAACGCGTAGATTTGACAGCATCGAGAGTACGACTGCAAAGACATACGCGGCAAATGGACGGTACGACTTCATACGTCACTCGATCGCCGATTTTCTCAGCGCTGCCACTTCGGCACCCTGTTTGTCCATACCTGTAGTAGAGTGTACCTTGGGTTTTCAGAAGTAATTATGTTTGAACACTGGCTTTACTTGATGTTAGGGATTCGTCCATATGAATTCAGATTTTTCTTCTTTTTTTTTCAGCGGTGGGATCAACTCCAGCTTGAATTTATCGAAAGGGAAAATATCAGCCTCATTCAATGCCAGCTCCTCAGGAATGCCAAAAACACCAAAACAGAGCGATGCCATGGCCATGAAGAAAACACCATCGAAAACTCCAAAAAAATCACCTGGTAATTCAGTCCAGCCACTCTTATTGATATGTGTGCTTTCCTTTTTTTGTAAATTGTCTCAAGCAGAGGCAGGCACTACCTGGTGCGTTGTCAAGTTCACGGCCAACTGAAGCAGAGCTCAGTTAAAAATTTGCCGACAGAATACACTACTAATGCTGTTGTACTTAAATTTTTCATCTTTGTCCATGTGTTTTTCATCATAACTCTGTCAAAGTATCAAATAACCTTTTTTCTACTATTCATGGCGTTACTGCCAACAGTAAATGCAATTTTAGGCTCATTGATGAAGAGTTAGCAGCAGCAACACTGCTAGTCACTGGTTGGTCAAAAAGGAAACTTTTTGTCTGTGAACCAAAGGTGGTAAGGAAAAATGCTCACATCATGTAGGTAACTGCTTGGTAAAGTGAGCAATGGTTCCCTTATTGACCAGCATTTTAATTGCTAGTGTGCCGGCAAAGATACACTCCATAGGCTTGTGACAATATTCTGATCAACATCTCATAACTTGTATTAAGTATGATAAATGAAAGGAAGATTGTCAGAACTGTTAGACATATCTGAATAACAGTAAAAGCTAAGTTCCTACTTATCCTGGTCCTTATAGGCCTCGCATGTCTAGGCTTGACTGTCCCGAGCATTTTCCAGGGGTGTAGGATTTTCCAAACATTCCAAATTTTTACACGCTCGCTGCCGGCTTCCGACATTTTCCTCATCGGCTTTCTTTCGTCAAAATCTCCCACCATAAAAAATGATGACTTATTTCTTCCTTTTTTCTGTGATTTTCTTTTGTTTAAAAATTCTCTCTTCCGCATTGGTAGGGCCTTTTCAATTTCTCATGCGCTTGTTGGGGCACATAATTGGGCATTTCTGCCGTGAAATTACATACTTAGTTGTGACTAGTTATTATTACACCACCTTTATCATTTTAGTCTTGTAACAATGATCCTGTATAAGGCACTAAAAAACCATAATCTTAGTGTAGCTGTAAAGTATATTGTTTTTTAGCTTGAAACACAACCGCACTAATATTTCACCTCCTACAATTTATTTTGCAGGTAAAACACCCTCAAGAACCCCAACGCGAACTCCCAGCGGTGGAGATCGATTCATTCCAAGCAGGACTGGAACTAATTTTGAACTTGGACATTACAAGGTATTTCTATCTTTTATATTTTGTCCACCTACGTCTTGTTTGGACCTACGCAATTGTCTCTGTTTCAGATAGTCCTCCGAGTTAACCTTAAAAGTGCTCTCATACTATGTTTGTCAATGCAGCAATACCAGAGTGCCTAGAAGTAATTCAGTGCAAGTTTTGGCTCCTTAAAGTTTAAGCTCTGCGTAATATTTCCTAGGGAATCTTGGACTTATAAACTTGGAAAAAAAAAACTTATAAACGTTCTCCAAAATGAAGGATCTCAACTTGATCTGTGAAAAATTCATCATCGAAAAACCAATTTACTATACAATGTTTTCATACTTTGAATCAAAACGTACTTAAATCAAAGAAAAAAATTATGCTTCATCATTTAAAAATCACATGTTTTTAGCTCTCCAAGGGGCCACTTGAATTAAGTCCACACAATTTTAGAGTGCAACAAAAGATCAGTTTTCTTCAAAAGCATTGAAATTAAATGCAAGATTGAAGATGGTGGATTTTCTGCCTCCTTCTTACATGCATATAAACTCATGTGACGTTGACTCTTATCTGCTGGAAATGCTTCCCACACAATTATTTTTTGCTTGTAAGATTTTAAAGGTAAGTTCAAAGTATTAATTTTTTCAGTAAATGCATTCTCATTTTGGAAGAGGTTTAGACTAAAACTAAGGAGATGTCTTATTCTTCATTTATGTTGAGAATGCAGAGGTAATAATGACGCTAATAAATTATAATTTTACAGCTCAATCAACAGGAAAATGAAAGAGAAGATGACGGGTTAAGCCCGGCTCAAAAAGACAATCGCCAAGCCATGAAAGAAACTCTTCACGGTTGTGACATATCTCAAACTAGGATCCTGGCTTTTCAAAAGAAGGCGCCAGCTCCTCCTGAAGTAAGTATTGTCTTTATCTTCTTTATCAGAATTTTTCCATTAGATTCAGTCTTAGTCTTTAGAAGCATTTAACGTAACATGTGTGTTCGTCAATAAAATTTCTATTAAAATCCCATGCTTTAATGAGGAAGGTTGCGTAGCAAAATCTAAACAGTCAAATGAAAGTACATACTCACTTAATATGCTCAAATTTTTTAAAAAATATTCATGTGATTCTAACCCTATTTCACCATCTGCTTATTTCAATTTACTGCTAATCTGTATTTATGTTTTTTTCTTTTTTTTTCTTTTTTCATGGAGTTAATTTCTGTTAACTGATTACTGAAATTTGAAGTATGCCGGGCGGTCATACATGACAAAGGTGGGATGGCATAGTGAAATAGGTCGGTTATGTCCTATCGCGGCTTTGTTGTCCTTATGTCATGTAGAATTGACAACATGGTATCAAGAACTCAGGTGGTGGTTTTAGCTTGTCGTCAATTCCACCTGACTTAAGCACGACACAGCAGCGATACGACATAGCCACTCTACTCGTTTTCACATCTGTCATTTATGTCCGCCAGACAAACTTTAAATTTCAATAATCGGCGTCGCTGAACTTTTTTTTTCAAGCAACATATCTCGAAATAAAGTATGTGCAATAGACTTTTTCCAGATTAACTTTGAATTGTTTACATTTTAGTAAATTTTTGTACCTGTGTGGTCTTTCAACCATCTCAATTTTTTTTTTCAGGGTTATGTAAATCCATTAAAAGTTCTCTACAGTCAGTCTAAAACTCCCATGTCGGCCAAAGCAACTAGCAGATATATACCGCATGCACCAGATAGAATTCTAGACGCCCCTGAAATTGTTGATGATTACTGTAAGTATTACAATAAGGTAACATCCATGTAGATGAATAGGAAGCTATGTGATTGTATTCTCCTCACCAGGAAATATTTGCCAGAAAAAGTCCTCAATTCCTCATAAATTGTGAGTGGATTATGGCAGTTTAGAGGTCACTGGTTTCCTCACACCACCCACGCTTGCGCGCTCAAACTTTTCTGCACCCTTCGATTTTACTAGTCAACGATTAGCTTTGATTATTTAAGTTGTAAAAGTACATTTTTGTACCGCAAACTTCAAACCGCCATAGTTTTGGATTATTTAGACATTTTTTGTTGTGTTTTATAGCAAGATGCTAAGAAACAATTCTGCATACAGTACTGCTAGTCGCTCAATTTTTACATTTTCAAGACTGAGCCCACATTTATTGCGGATGGCTACGATGAAATGTAGATATTTTTTGTTTTTTTTTTTATTAAATTTCACTGATGTATTTTTTGTGTTTAACTCATTGTCAGGGTTGCTGGACATCTAGAAAACCGAAATTGTCAGAGAATTTGTGGCAACTGGGAAAAGGCGAAGAAAGTCTGGGAATTTTTGACACATCTACTAGTCACTCTAACATATCACTAATTTTAAAACTTTGTACCCTTCCCGGTCATTTTTCAAGAATGTCATCTCTTAACCAGCTACCAAATGCCTTTTTCCATAATTTGATTTCAAAACAAGGGAATTTAGTCCAAAATTGATCAAAATTCGGGTAAGAATTAAAAAATAACAAAAGAAATAAAATAGAAAAAGTTGGTAATTTTGTTCAAAGGTCAGGGAAAGTCAGGGGATTGGAAACTCTTAGAGTCAAGGAAAAGCAAGAAAGTCAAAAAATTTGAAGATGAAATTATGCCAACCCTGCATCGAAAAGATCTTAACTCTCTTAACAATTAATCTCAATGACTGTATCAATTCTCTTATGTGTCGATTTTTTTCTGTCCAGATCTGAATTTAATCGATTGGAGTTCAACCAATATCTTAGCAGTTGCTTTAGGAAACAGTGTGTATCTATGGAATGCTGCCACCGGTAATATAGATCAGTTACTGGAATTGGAAGGTCAAGACTATGTTTCCTCATTGAATTGGATTCAAGAAGGGAATTTACTGGCAGTCGGAACGAGTTTAGGTTGCGTTCAGGTTTGTACGCCTTATAGTTAAAAACAAAAGAAATTTTTGACAGTTATTTAGAAAATACAATCTTCATTGAATAGAATAATTTTACAATAATTATTAAATCACATTTTTATATGTTACTTACTTTGAATAATGTAAAAACGATTAAGATTACTTAATTTAGTACTTTGTTGTTCTGCATTAAAGGTTGCTGGAACTACTTGCTTTTTCTTTCTTCCTTTTCTTGTTTGCAGCGATTGGTATTGGCCATTGATATTCATAAATTGCATTGGTAAACATCTTCCTCTTCAGTAGAAAATCGTAATGAAATTTCTAGTTTTCAAGAATTTCCTCTTGTTCTCAGCTACTCTAATTTTGTGTATTTCTTTCAATAGTTGTGGGATGCAACTCAAAACAAACGGTTGCGTTTGATGGATGGACATTCTCAGCGAGTTGCATCATTATCATGGAACACCTTCATTTTATCCAGTGGATCTCGCACCGGTCAGATCATCCATCATGATGTGAGACAAAGGGAACACCAAGTAGCCTTGTTATCCAGTCACACTCAAGAGGTAAAATTTATTAGTTTGTATCCTGAAATTGAATCAAGGAGGCGAAAAAAATGAACTCATTATCACCCTGTAATAAAGTAAGAACCAAGCACATTTTCATTTACACCAAACAAGTCTATCGTAAAAAGACATGAACAGTCCCAAATGATTTTGGCTTTTAAGGGAGTATTGAGTGGTTTGTATGAATTTTCCTTGTTCTACACTCTATGGATGCCACTTTGACCACTAGCGATTTTAAAGGACTCCCCACGTAACTTTTGTAAATAATTTTACTTTTTGTATTTATCAAAAAAAAAAAGGTGACAAACTCTAAGAGCTGTAATATACTCCTCTCTCTGTTCAAGCTTCAGAATGTGTTTGTAAATTTCTCCTTGTTTGATTTTTACTGTAATTGTAAAAACTTGATTTGCCTTGCTTTTCTGAAAGCTAAAAGTTAATTGATGAGAATTAATTTAAAATCCATTTGCAAAAGCTAGCACTGGAATATATATGTGTTCGCAAAGTTAAAATATTGATGGCCAAAGTGCGAAACCCCGTATCTTTATTGTGGTGTAAAGGAACAATCCAACTTCATAGCTTGAAATTGATGCAGAATGTTCTGCTAGCAGAGAAAAAAATTGAAAGAAGTTTTCCAGAAATGGCGTTGACTAGTTTTCAATGAAAAAAATTGTGTATAACAGGTAGTCTCCAACACAGCAAACAGAGGTATGTGGTTTCGGACTTTGGTCATTGATATGAATCTTGTTTAAAATTTGATCTTGTGAGTTTCAATTGGACTCACTAAGTGTACACGACCCCGCACATTCCTTATGGAAAAGTGTGCCCTGTTCAATCTCCAATTTTTTAATATCATTGTGCAAACTTTCTACGAAGCACTGTTTTCGCACAATCCATGAAGGAGTTTTGATAATTCCTTGAATAAAAGGAGACTGTGCGGCAATAAAGATTTATAGAGCTCCTTATCTCAGCACTTGAATATGGTCAGTTGTGCGACAATAAAAAAATCAGGAAAACCGCAGACAGTCTTATCTGGGATTCGGCACACCTTTTCGCTTGACCATCCGAATCAGTTTCTCTCTCCCAGTCTCCCCTTTATCTCTCATCAGCTGAATTTTTCCAACATCTAGAACGTTCTCAATTGTTAGAAGTAAGAGGGATCTCTTTACTTTCTCGCCGCTCTGCCTCCTTTTATTCAAGGAATCATCAAAATGTCTACCGCAGATTGTGCGAAAACGGTAGCTCATAGAAAGTTGGGGCAATGGTGACTTTTGATCAGCATCTATAGACGAGTTTAGTGCATTACAAAAAATTGGAAATCAAGCGGGGTTCATCTGCCCATAAGGAGTGTGCGGGGTCCTTTATGCTGTTTTTATCTTGATCTCAATGAAATGTATTTACCCCTTGAATTTTTGTTATTATCAGGTTTGTGGACTTAAATGGTCACCAGATGGGAAGTACCTAGCCAGTGGTGGCAATGATAACATGTTGTATATCTGGTCAGGCATTCCTGGTCAAGCTTCATATCAAACAACACCACTTTATAGTTTAAGGTATTATATCTGATTTGGCAAACTTTTAAGTTTTATGAGCAGTGGCGTGGCGTGCTTCGATATTTAGCGATATTTCCCCATTTGAGGCTATGGCAAAGAATCGATTATCAAGGTGTTTGTTGCAAACACCCTGTTAATCGAACCTTTTCCATGGGTTTGAATGGCAGACCAATCGATGTATCGCAAAGCACGTCACGCCACTGTTGATGAGCTTCCTCTTCATTATTAATTTTTTAGAAACAATAATCTCAGCTTCAGAGTGGTTTTTACTTTTTTTTGCCCGCAAAGTATTGGTCTAGCAATGCGCTTGGCATGAACTTTGTCCAGGCGTTTTGTCTAGTGTGTGTCTAGGAGCTTTGTCTAGTGTGTGTAGAAACACATCATCTTTTTTTCTTTTTTTCATTTTTGGATGTAAAACAATCTTTTTAACCGACCCTTTTCAGGTATTGCGCATTATTTTCAGTGTTTTATTTCAATAGACAAGATTTATTTGGAGTCTAGAATTACTTTCCTTCAATAGAAAGATGGTCAGGATTTTCCAGTATAAAAAAAAGGGCAGAGGAAGGAGTTTCAGAAAAAGAGAAACCATATTCACATTACATGATTCAATTAGAGCCCAGCTGTTCGTTTGGTAAACAAGAAATTATGGGTTTTTTTTTCTCTCTCACCTTCATTAATTCCACCAGTCATGCTCTTTTTCAAGAGTGGCGGTAGCCACCCCTGGTCGAGGAAAATAACGTCCTACTAAGGTCCCGATAGCAAACGGGTGGCTGACACTCTTAGTCACACCTAACTCCCTTATAAACAATACAATAAAATCCAATTCAAAGTAAAATATTAGAACATATTTCAAATGTTTGAAACGAAGCAAAATAATTTTACACATACATGAATATTTTGTAAAATCTGTTTTAAATTTTATTCAAAATGCTAGCGATTATTTCATAAAATGGTAAAAATGATAATATTTTTGAACCACATATGTGACCAGTTCTGTGAAACGGGATCTAATCTTCCAGGAAGAAAAAGAAAATTTTTACTCAACTTTTTTCGAAACATTAAACAACGGAATTTTTCCGCGGTTTTTCTTCCATCTGAGGACTCAAATCTTCCTTAATATCTGAGCTTTCAGAATCAAACTTCCGCCAAATTTTCTAGATTTTCCTCCTCCACGCATTTGGGAAATGTTGAGGAAAATTTCCTCCCAGATGATGAGGTCCTTTTTCACAGATCCGGTCGTATATTTGTGCCTACGTGTCATTTTCAAATTGGTGATGATTGGTCATGATCTCAAATAATTTGTATTTTTTTGCATTCAAAGATAAATACTTCCAACAATTCACTCAATATTCATTCATCACTTAACAGTCCCATTCTGTTCCTTTCATCAGGAATTTCGTCCGTTCTATAAATATCATAAAATAAGAGTTAACTTGCATGATCACAACTAACACCTACTTTGTTTCTTATGCTGTCTCTTACGATTTATACTTGCTAGTCAATTTTTTCTTGAAACATTTTGGCTTTTATTTCAGTGCTCATCAAGCAGCGGTAAAGGCACTAGCTTGGTGTCCATGGGCCCCGCACATCCTGGCTAGTGGTGGTGGCACGGCTGATAGACACATCCGATTCTGGAATTGCAATATAGGCTCTTGTTTCAACTCCATCGATACCAAGTCTCAGGTATGCTTGAGCTGAATTGTTTGTTTTTAGTTATGATGTATTTTCTTCTTTAATTTGAATGAGTGTCTTAGAAATTGATAAGAAGATGTAAAGCAATAGACTGGATAAACGCTTTTCTTGATCAAAGTTAGGGTGTTTAGAAGTCTCTAAAAGTCAGTTATTTTTAGGGTAGCTTTAATTATAAGGCAGGAGAAATTTCAGAAATGTGCCTCAAAAGTCTGGTAGAAATATTTGAAAACTTCATACAAGTGGCTCAGCTCGACGGATTGGACTACATTTTGCAATGAAGAACAACAATTTCTGGCCCTCAAATAGAAACATCCATCTGCATAGGGACACTAATGGCACATATGTTGTTTCTAAAATGAGCCAGAAATTGTAGTTCCTGATTTCCAAATGTAGTCCAATTGCTCCAATAAGAGCATAAAATAAATATTTGTCAACGGGTCTCAAGAAAATCGATCTGAAACAAATTAAATTCCTGCTTTGTGATCAAAATTTTAGAAACTAACGGTTCATCTGCCTACATGTTCATTCACTTTTTAAAAAACAAATTAGGCCCAAGAGTTATAGGTCAATTGGCTTTTCTTTACATATTGCAAGTGGCAAACTCGCTTTTAAAATCGGCACAGATTATTCAATACCAATACTAATTAGAATCTTGACTAATGGAGCAAAATTGGTCAAGGTTAGGGGAAAACCGATGAATGTCAACCAATGAATGGTTTGCAATTTTTCCCTGACACTTTTTTGACTTAATAGCAAGTCTAACTGTCCAATTTTTTCTTTTAGGTTTGCGGTATTTTATGGTCATCTGCTTTCAAGGAAATCATATCAGGACATGGCTTTGCAAACAACCAGTTGATTATTTGGAAATATCCCAGTATGGCGAAAGTAAGTAATTATTCATCGACTAAAATCAAGCAAACTTACCATCTGAACACAGTTCACTATCTTTCTGTGATTCAAATCATACAGTTGACTGTCATAAAGGTTTTTCTAAATCAAATCAGTAAATGAACAATTACAAAGTTGTAAAATCATATAATTCAGAATTTCCTCCTGTTGTATTGTGTGTATTTGTTTAACTGTGATGTCATTACTGTAACCTTGTCAGAATCGTTAAATAGAATTGAAAAATAATATACCTCCTACCTACACCGAGGATCTCAGGATAAGGTTTTTGAATACATCTGGAAAAAGTGAATAAACAGCGAATCAAAAGTTACCTAGGAATATCACAAAAATTTTTTACAAAATTATCTGATGGCCAAAGTACGGAACCACATATTTCCGTTTACGACTTTGCAGACTTTCTGTCATACTTTATTATCTCCTCAAAAAACTAGTCAACGTAATTTCTCGAAAACTTCCCGGATTTTTCTTCTCTTTCAGCTAAATATTCCGTGTAAATATAAAGCCATAAAATTGGCTTGTTTCTCAAGGAAAAGTTAAAGTAGAAGCAGAAATGTTGAGGTACCTCAACGGAGATACGTGGTTTTGTAATTTGGCCATTGAATCAGAGAATCAAACAAAATAATATCTCTTAGCAGTTTACAAACTGTCCTTTCTGGTGGTTGTTGATTGGTCTAGAAACACATAACACATAAGAAAGAGAATTTTAAGTATCATGTATTTCTGTTCTAGGTGGCAGAATTAACGGGTCACACAGCACGTGTTTTACATCTTGCAATGTCACCAGACAATACAACTGTGCTCTCTGCAGGAGCCGATGAGACTCTGCGCCTATGGAAATGTTTTGTCCCAGATCCACTAAAAAAGAAAGAAGTCAAAGATTCGGCACCCATTCACAGCATTTTGAAACAAAGTATCCGTTAATTATAATCAAGTATTTCCACTTCATTTGTTTCTTGTGATAACTGTATAGACTGAGCTTATCAGAGTCAGCATTCATTTGACATAGCTGATAAAATAGAGATGAAAATTTATATATCTATCCTTTTCTTGTTTTAGTATTGAAGATATGCTGACCACTCATTATATGTGTACAAAATACGGTTACGACAGACTGTTTTGAATTGATTATATGTAAACCCATTTTGGCAGCTCAGTTAAATTTTTGCTGATTGAAGTGCTTAATTTTCTCATTCTCATTTAATTTTTCATCAATGCTCTGTTAAGTAAATTATTTATTTTTCTTCTTTTTAAAGACTGTTTTTTATATTTGACACTGTACTCTTCAACTTTGTAAATACTCAACATTCTTTATGGCGAGATCAAAAAGTCAACCCTCAGCCTAAGGTAACTCAATCTAAAAATAGCATGTTGTTGGTTTTAATATGTTTTGTAATTTTTTTTAGAGTTCTTAAATAATTTTTTGAAGGTATATCAATGTAATAATTGCCAGTTAAAATTAAATCAAATAATTCATTTTATCAATTTTTATTGTTCAATTTTTACATGCATTTTGCAGATTAGCTCTATAATATAGCAAAGATATTGTGGTCCTTGAATAAAATTCACAAAATTTAATTAACATTATGACGTTGGTTAATTGGATTTCATAGGACTATCGTATTGATCTTTAAATTCTTACCAGGCGATCTCGACGAATATCTGTGAAAGCAAGTTTTTTCTGGAAAAATTCTTAAAATGGCTACTTTTTCTTGTGAAAATTTTTCCTCAGAAAGAAAAGTGCGTTAATAAATCTGGATTTTAAGAGTAGTGTAGGGGCCAGACAATGGATGTTCAAATCTGCATGGATCATTGATCAGGAGTCCTATAGTAAAAAAAAAGACATCCATGAGTAAAAAATAATATCTTACATTAATTTTTGTTCTTTTTTTTTTTTGTAATCCTAAGTACTTGAGTAAAGCGAATCAATAAGAAACGTACCTATTGCATGAAATTTTATTCAACGACCAATGTGTTAACTGTTCTTATGTATGTTCATAGTTTTAATAAATGTATTTTTATACTTTTGTGACAATAAACAAATTTTCTCTGTATTTTTGAATGAACCCGCCAATGTTTGTACTTTCTTCAACTTCCAAATATGAAATAAATAAAATATTATTTTTACTATTTTAATTTTTCTGCTTTTCTCTCTGATTCTTCAATGATATATTATGGGATTCATTAATTTTTTATTTAAGTGTTGACACATTGAAAGTCTGTTTTACCCAAAAGTAAGAGCCTTATTCTTGTAACCACCACAATTTATTTAAAGGAAATCAACAATGTAGTACATGCGTAAATACTTTTAATTTACAATGCAGTTGATTGAAGGCAAACTTAAGATTTTGAAAGAAAATATATAGTAATGGCAGGATTTCTAGTGGTCTGGAAAGGCAGGGAATTCAACGAATAGCTTTTGGTTCAACAACTTCAACTGGTGCTCTTCGAGAAAGTGCAGGCAATTTTTGAGGGTTTTTTTTCATAATTTGAATCTTTTGAAATGGAAGTTTTGTTCTAAGTTTCACAAAATTCAGCATAATGAAAAGAATGAAAAATTTATGAGGAAGTCTTGTCGGAAGTTCTGAGAATTTGAATACTTGAAGTCAGGGAAAAGGGAAACACTAGGGAATTGGAAAATTATGAAATTATTGAATCCTTGAAAAAGATCTCTCCTTCAATAAGCATTTAAAGAAAATATTTTTCACATCCAGTGCATGAATGGAATACAACAATTTTCTTTCTCAGCTCCGTCTCATTCTCATTTATGATACTTATCAAATTTGAGTTGAACAGCATTCAGAGGAGAAAATTGAGAAACAATTTTTTATTCGCTCATCAAAATTGGAGTGAAGTGATACACATCACACAAGTGATACATAAGGAATCACATGGAAGTGAAGCTAGGGAAAGGATGTGAGTTGATGGCGGCGAAGAGATGAAACTAGTTATTCGTGCTTGATGGATGTCTGTGTTGTATTTGAAAAATGTGCTTTTAGCAAGTCTTGGGTCTATTAGACCCGGCCAAAAAAATAAAATCATGGATAGTTATAGAAAAAAAGTCCTTCATTTACCGCATCAACAATTTTACACACATTTCGAATGGATCTAGACATTTTCATGATCTAGATTTGCTTCTAGATAGCTCCCTAATTTGGCCGCACAAGTTGAACAATGTTGCTATTTTTTTTTTTATATTAAATAAAATAATAGAGTGATTTTTGCTTGGCTCCGGCTCATTATTTATTAGAGTCTTAAAGAAGAATTTTATTTGGTTTCATATGATGACCGTCGATTTAGACCCTCTCTCCTCACTCTACTCCTCTTTTTCGCCGCACCGTAAAAAGCGTGAAACTTGACATTGGCAACAATGCCAATATTTGTTCCTGTGAACGTTGACTTTTCAGGTTATGTTCATTATCTTCCTCCCCTTCATCACATGCTTTTTGTTTCGCACCATGTTCGCACCTTGCAAATAACTCATCAAGCTTAAACAAAATATATTAAACCATGTAAAACTACAGTGAGTTTAAACTTTTAAAGAAATATAGGGATCCATCTTGTCTCACATCATGTTCTCCTCTAAAGTTGGGATTATTAACATCCCAAAATTTACGAAAAGCTTGTGGAAAAACCAAGTAAGTTGCTCCGATTAAAATTTTACCTTGAACGCAAAGTGTTTTTTTCTCAATTAAATGTATACCGTCCCTCTGAAGTCTTAGAACTACTTAATTAAATCTTATTAAAAAGAATTTCAATCAAGTAGCATGCATTTATTATCAGACTATTCCCTGATTTGTCGAACTGTTGGTTGCAACGGAAGATTGATGATTGACATCATTGTAGTCTTAATACCATTAAAATTGACCGGAATGTTTGATCACATACTATGTTTGTCGTTTTGAATACTTCACCAATTTGGGAAATCGATTCCGATTTTTGGCCCTGAATGTTAGATGCAATTTTCGTATCATCGGTGTTGACAAATTCATAGTCTTAAAGTACTCAATTGATTTGAAACCACCAACCCTCAAGCATCCTCCAGTGGAACGCAATTTGTTCTTTTTCTGTATGTTTCAGGTAGCAAAAAATTCTTTTGTGAGGCAAGCATCCTCAGGCCAATCCGCAGACCAATTGAAGGAGTTCAAGGATGACACTGCTGATTATCTTGGTGAAACCAAAACAAGCGCTGCTATGATCGCTTATCTAAAGCGAGCACAGGCACACAGTATGTATGATTTTCATGAATCTCTAGCCCCTAAGTAGAGGTGTTGTCAGCTGAATTGACTCTTGTTTACATTTCCCTTGCAAGCAATTGGGATGCAGTCGTCCAGTAGGGGTCGAAGATTGACTACGCTCACCATTGAGCAGCAGTCAATCCTCAACTGCTATCGGACGATTGCATCACGATCACTTGCAAGCGGAATGTAAACAAGTACCAACTTAGCTGGCGACACGTCCACATACCTACCTTCAAGCAATTTTTCAAACTCGTAGGGAACTTTAGTGAAGCAAATACTTGACCAAAAAATGTACATATTCATGCCAAAGGAACTGAATATGAATGAAGTAAATCAACAGAAACCGTTGAGTACTTCAATTATATGAACATAGTTTCTTTTGATGTAATTCACTTTGATACAGTTCTTTTACTTAGCATGAATACGATCGAATCGTTGCACTTGACTCTCAAAATTCTTCTACGGATCTCTTGAATAATTTTTTTACCTCTCTGCGCATCGAACAGTGTTCCAACTTGAAGGTATAATCTTAGGAGTCACCTTGTCTAAAAAGCCTACTTTGTGGAGCTAAGTGTCCATTATCTTTTATGCACTAAAATGATTTTTTACTCACATATTACCTATCATACCTTCCTTCCTCATTACAAAAACTTGAAAAGTTTCGTCGAAAGTATTTACTTACACTTGATATCTTTGATTTGAAGCTGAAAAAATTCCATTCTTTTTTTTTTTAGCTGAGTTCATCGAAAAACATTCTCATGAATTCCAAGTTGGGAGGAGACATTTGGCCAACATAATGGGCAGAGATCCTGAAACATTCACTCAGGAAGACATTGATGTAAGTTCCTTGTGTTACCTTTAATATAAGTTAACCAAGGTGTCGATAAAATTACAGAATAGTAAAGGAGCAAAATCCATTACGTATACTTTGTTTAAAAGAACTAATCTTTGAATCTGTGATGCAATCATATTTTCAGTGAGCTGATTTCTCAAAAATTATAGGAGTACTTTTAAGTGACAGAGGAGGATAGAAATTTTTAGTATTTAAACAAAGACGAGTCATTATTTGCACTAGTCAATATCTTAGGAGCAAAAATTTTAAAACATTGCAGTGGAGGTATGTGGTTTTGCACTTCGACCATCGATGTTACTTGTCCTTAGTATTTCAGATAAGTGACCAAACAATCTTAAGAAATGGCAATGTTGCTCTATCTAGCTTGACACCCAGTTTCTCAGTTTCTTGACAATTGTTTTTTTTTTTTTTTTTTTTTTTTTTTTTTTTTACTCACATGAAGCTTAGGTCTAAAAACACTGATTTTTCTTTAATTTCAGGAATCTATTGAGTATTTATTTCCTTCTGGCTTGTTTGAGCCACTAGCTCGTCCTATGATGAAACCACCCGAGACCATTTTTGCTGCCAAGAAGGAAGCTGAATTTGATGAAAGTGGAAAGCCCTTTCATTGGCTATTTTACACAACTTATCCAAATTTTTTTGAGCTCCTACATGTAAGTAATTCATTGAATTCCTCTGTATATTTCACTATTTTTGTCCAGAGGACCGTCATTTTTGATTCGGATGAATGTGCAAGACATGATTTATTTTTTTAAAAATTTAATGCACATACCTATAAGAAAATGATTTGATCATATTGACAAATATGCCTAGTAGATTCTGGTGCCCATGACCATTGAAAGAAGCCAAGGAACACTTGCAGGTTTTCTCAGCCGTTTCTAAATTTTTTCATTAGTAAATAGAAACGGACACGCAAACAATACCTGAGGAATGCAACAAAATGAAGCAAAGTTTCAGCCGTGACAAAATTTTCAGGAGGAATAAAATGTTCTCTCCTCCTGTCTACTTTTTGAAAAGTGAAACAATGCTCTTATCCTCCATCTGGCAATGCAATCAGAAAACTTTGCTGTGGAAAAAACTGCTGTGTTAGAAAAAATGATAGGTTTTGAGGCCTTGTGGCACTCTTTGCATTCCCGAGTATTCGATCCCCAGGAATGTTTCAAGCTCTCAGTTGCACTAAAGAGCTCTAGGCTCCTTTTATCCCTGATTTATGTTAAACATTTTGCTCGGCTAATGGGTCACTTGCGCTGGTCACAGAATCGTATTTTGATGCTTGATTCTTGTAGATTAGCTGAAAATGATAAGACCTGCCCAAATAGCAACTTTTTACTTTCAATATCAACCGAGATATTGCCCTTTAAAAAGTCGGGTTTATGACGTTATCCACTGCAGTGGTGACACCTTTGGTTTCCTCCACCTTGTTTTAATCAGTCAGTGTGACGCACATTTGCAATAGTTATTCTACGTGAAACTCAGATGAAAGCACAGTGGAAGAAACCAGGGGTATCACTTCTGCAATGGATGATGCCAAAAACCAGACTTTTCAAAGGGCGATAATTTGGTTAATACTGAATGGAGAAGATTGCTGTTTGGACAAATCTCATTATTTTTAGCTGATCTACCAGAATCAAGCATCGAAAAACGATTCTGTGACCAGCGCAACTGACCCATTGCATTTGAAATCTTGGTCTTGCTTGAATGTAATTTATGAGTTTGTGCTGACAATGAAAGTGCTTCTATGTATACCATCAATCACTCCAGTTAATGTTTTGATTGAATTTAACTTTTTTTTTTTATTTTTATTTCTGCTCTCAGAATGTTGTTGGCAAAATGAAAGAGCTGAATAGGTTTGAAGATGAACAGATTAGGAAAGGCCTCACCCCGCCAGAAAACAGCGCTGTGTAAGTACCCTAGAACCTATTTATCTTGGAAAGTACATGTCTCAAAAAGTTTTGGAAGCTGATGCAATATGCATTGTAAAAAAGCTGATTTTTTTCCCCCTATTTTTCTGAACCTGTAGACAAGTAATTTTGGTGAAAAACTCTCAAAACATTTTTTTTCTAATCAAATTGTTTTTAATTTCTCAGGAGCATGGGTGGAATGGAGTGGCTGCCTAAAAAGCTCCTTGATAAGAAGTTACTTGAAGAAATTCCCGAAGATGCTGTGAGTAAAATTTTCTGTATCTGAAACTTCTATAATGGACCACTAGACTAGGTGCAAATTCAAGCACTCTAATTTATGTTTCTTCATCAAAATTTAATGTAGAACATTACATGCGCAACAAAGGACCCCGCACACCTCTTATGGGAAGCTGCACCATGACCGAATGCTAATTTATTTACATCATTCAATTCTCCTCAAGATGCTGATCAAAAGTTATAATTGCGTCAACTTTCTACGATGCACCGTTTTTGTAAAAAAACCGCCAAGAACATTCAATTATTCGGCGATAAAAAGCCAGAAAGATTCCTCATTTCAGTACTCGATTGACAAGCGGCTGTGTGTCAACAAGGAAATCATGGGAACTCCCGCACCCAGCGGTAGTCTTATCTCGGATTCCGTATGCCGTTTTGCTCGACCATCCAAATCAGATTCCTGAGGAGCATAAGAACAGGAAAGTTGGAATGTCAACTGGACGAGAGCGGGAGGGAGATAGCCCCAGAGTCGGCAGGTACAGATAAGAAGATGGACTCTCGCCACGTTTTTTCCTTATTTACATCAGGCCTGTTCTTAAATGCTTTGTTCGTTTTTATTCATTGTCGCCGAATAATTGAATCTTCTCGGTGGTTTTTTTGTAAAAACGGTGCATCGTAGAAAGTTGGCGCAATTATAAGTTTTGATCAGCATCTTGAGGAGAAGCAAATGACATGAATAAATTAGCATTCGGTCATGGTGCAGCTTCCCATAGAAGGTAAGCAGGGTCCTTTACTCAGATATATGCCTAACCAAGGAAAACGTTTTTCGATGAGTAGATTCAAAGCTCCCTCTTGTGAAAAAACAAAAGTCTATGTGAGTCAAATGGTGCATTAAACTACTGTAACAGTTTCGGCAGTATGTGACAGCTTCAATCTCAGTGGTTCGGCTTAGCCGTTGAACGTTGTTAACACTTTGAACAACACAAGGTGGAGAGGGAACATTGCCTAATCAAGAAACCTACATCAACCGTTACATTGATCGACTTGATGCAAAGAGACAATTGTTTTTCATGTGAGCAGGGATTTCAAAATTCCCTTAGTTACTGTAATCTAAAAACGTTAATATCTTAGGAGTTGATTTCAGTAATTTTTTTGCAGAAATCTAGTTCTTTGTGAGCATGCTCAAGGTGAAACATGTACCAAAATGTTTAAATTCGCACTTAGTCTAGTGGTCCATTTTCCTATTTTAATGGAAAAATATGTCTGGTTTATCTAATCCTCATTGAGGATTTGAAAAATGTTCTTTATTTTTGTGACCTGGAGTATCATTTTAAATGAACTTGATTCTAACAATTTGGCTGATTCAAAACATCATTATTGTTTATTTTGATGTTTGAAATCCACACGAGTAACTCCTTATTTTCAGTTTTGTAACTTTCTGCTCGAATTTCCAACAGTAGTAATTTCATCTTTCCAAGCAGTGATGAAATTTAGGAAACCGGTCAAGTTCTGTTAAGCCAAGGTATCCCACTTGTAGCATAGACTATTTTTCTTCGCCTGAAAACAACTATTTGCAGGTGAATGTTTGAAAGTATTGAAACTTGCAGACTGCAATAAAAATAGTCAAGCTTATTTGAAAATTGACCATTTTACAGGAGAGAAATATTATTGGTGCATTGTTTTACTAATTGAAATATTTCTTTAGAAATTTGTTAAACCTGTATTCATATTTTCTCTTACATATTCAGAAATTGGTCGACTTAGATTAAACTTTGACGAACTAAAGAATTTGTTTATCCATGGCCAAATAAATTCTCCCTTATTTTTTCATGTTTCATGTCAAAATTGAAGCCAAAGAAGGAAAAAAACAAATTTGTGGCATTGAAAGCCTCAAAACCCAGGAAATTTGTGATTGGCGTTTTTATGCATTTCCTAATTTTACAATCTTTGGTTGGGAAGATAAATAGTCAAGATCAGAATATAGATTATTATAGTTATCATTTGTGTCTCTGTAAATTTTTAGTTATTAATTCCTGAATTATCAATCTCATTACACCTGTTAATCTTTTTTTGGTTTCTTGCAGTACAAGCAGTTCCTAGCTTTGATGGACCGTTTTATTCAGCATCCATATGCTTATTTAGCTGCTGATACATATGAGCCTGTAAGGAAATCACTATTAGATAAGAGAAAACAGATTGTGGAACTTGAGGTAAGTTATCCTGAAAGCTCTCCAAGTTAAAGGATGCGAAATTCAGATTTTCAATCCCAATCAAACGTATACCTTTCCTTTGTCCATTTTCTCCATTATTTCTTTATTTATTTAATTATATATTTATTTATTTTTTGAAGTATTCGGTTTGTAAAACTTCATCAAAGAATTTCAGTTCTGCTTTTTTTAATTTGTAGTAAAAATTATGCATCTGTAAGAAATTCATCCCTGAATTCAAACCGATTTTAAACGATCAACAAAGTGTGTTCCATGTGTCAGAAAGATAGGCAATATTCAGTGCAATGAAAAATTGCAACTTATTTCAATTTTATTGCACAATTCAAAGAGCTGTGTGCCTTCAATCCGTAGATAGGTAACACTTATATCACTCCAATGCAGTAGCAATAATTTTACCATGTAAATGCAATTTATCAGTGGTGTGGCATGCTTTGCGATATATCGATGTATCTGCCATTTGAACCTATAGAAAAAGATCAATAATCAGGGTGTTTGCAGTGAACACCTTAATAATTGATTCTTTACCGTAGCTTTAAATGAGGAAATATCGATAATCGATCATTCACGCCTCGCCACTGCAATTTATTGCAATCTGTGCTACTTGGGTGAGTGAGTAGATCTTGGTTACATCTGCCTCCTAACGTTTCTATTTTTGATTTTTTTTCTTTTTTCCAGCCACAATTTACAGAAGATGGAAGAACTTATATTACAACCACAGGTGAGCTTCGTAAAGTTTTTTTTTTGTTTTTTTTAAAAAAAAAGAGAGAAAAAAGGAGATATTCCTGCATATTAATTATAGAGAAATTTCATTTTAAAACTTAATTTGCCTACAGTGGCCTAAGAAACACTAAATTCAGGTATCTTTGGAAATGAAGATGAGTACTCCAAGCTTGACACAAGCAGGAGCTTATGTTAGTTATGCAAGCAAAACTATTTTGCAGTGCCGGCATATATGATCGGAATCTCATCAGAAGGAGTTGAGATCTAATTTTATATCTTGTTTGTTCTCAATTATTTTAAATGGACAATAAGCTAAAGTATTTCGTGGCAAAACTGGAAGAAGGAAGTTCAATACCCGCAGAGTGAAGTGATGAATCTTGGTAAAAAAAGTATGCGCTTTTATTTTTAAGATTTTGCAATCTCAACTGTTCCAGCCATGGTGAAGTGACCTTGATGACCTTAATTTGGCTCACATGTTTCCAATTTTGCTGTTACAGATAATACTAAGAGGCCTGCTGTAGCAAAAGTCACGGTTTACAATCCAGGAACGGGAAAATTCACTGTCAATGGAGAAGACTTGTTGTATTTCAAAGATGTGCAAAGCAGAGAGCAGGTAAGCAACCAAATCCAATATTTTTTTCTATTCATACGTAAACCTTCTTTTTCTGTCTTGTTCTTTCTCTTCTTTTCTGATTCCAAAGCTTCAGAAACTTCCTTGTGGATGAATTGTCATATTTAGCATAAGTAGAGAAAGACAAGAAAAAAGGAAAATTTTGACAATTCATCCATGTTTAAGAAATCTCACCAATCCAAGTTGGATGCTGTGTGACGCATCAGCGTTTTCCTGACTAGATTAGATTATTAGATTTGTTCCCAAAAAGAATGCAGTTTCAGTCAAAGTTAAATTCAAGCCCTGGTTTTCTTAAAGTAAAATAGCTTTTATAAAAGCTGTTTAAAGGGGCCGTCCATCGATTACGTCACCCATTTTTTTCAATTTTTCATCTCCTCCCTCCCTCTCTGTATCTAAAAGTTACGTCATCATTAACGTACTCCCCCTTCCCTTTTTTTTGGAGGAAAACGTAGGAAATTAATAAAAATCAGAATTTCAAGCGAGAATTTCCAGCCCTTTTGCCCTCAGGAAAGCTAATGTCATTCGCGGCTTGATCCTCCCCTCCCACCAGTCTCTCACCTTCATCCACCGCTAGGTCCCCCCTCCCCCCTCCTTCAGTGACGTAATATATGGACGGCCTCAAAAGCTGTGAGAATAAGCTTATTAATGGTTAATTTAGAATTTTTCCACCTCCAATAGCTGGTCAGAAAATTTTCTTTAGATTTTGAAAAAAATGTGGTAGGATATTTTTCCAGGTGACCCCCACCAAAAAATGAATTTTCCAAATAATTAGTCAGGTAAGTAAAATTAAAAACAATAAATACCTTCAAGAAGCTAAAAATATTGTCTTAACAACGGTATATTTAAAAATTATCTAGCTTTCATAGTTCCTAAGAAAAGAATTGAAAACCCACCGTCTAAATGACCCCCTTACAAACGCGAGTTTCTCACTTGTAAATTAGTTTTAGCAGTTTTCACTGCGCGACTGTGTGCTTTGGGTGAAATTTTTACCAAGAAATATACCTTGTGATACTCATATTTGCGCTCTGTCTCTTGGTCTATTATACTGCTCTGAGGGATCATATCCATGGGCGAAACTAGGAATTTTTTGTGGGGTCATCAAAGGGGGTGCAAGGAACACTTAAAACAATCCATTAAGGAGGGTTTGTAGGACCTCCCCAGTTGTAGAAGGGGGTTTGGTGGATTTCTCTAACGTCAAGGGGGTCCTCCTCTAGAAAATTTTGAAAATCTGAGCCGCCTCAGGAGCTATTTTGAGCTGCTCTTATCAATCAATTTTTCGAATCAAAATTTCACAGATGAAAACTATCTCCCACACTCATTCAGCAAAGTCTCCCTCATTTCTCGGGGGGGGGGGGGGGATTTCAATTTCCGGCAGGGGGGAGGCGAACCCCCTCCGGCCCCATACTAGTCCCACCCATCCCTCTAAGACTTTGTCTGCAACTTTTTCAGTTGGGTCGCTACTTTACCAAGCAATTCAATCGGCATCTTCCTCGCTCACTTAGCACGATAAACGATCTTTCCTCAGTTTACCAGTGGCGTGGCGTGCCTCGATAAATATCAATAATTCCCCATTTGAAGCTATGGTAAAGAATCGATTATCAAGGTGTTCGTTGCGAACACTCTGATAATCGATCCTTTCCACAGGTTTAAATGGCAGATCAATCGATGTATCGCAAAGCACGCCACGCCACTGCAGTTTACACACTTCCTCAGCCGATCATTTTGACTCGATCGAGTAAATAATCCACGCGTACCCACGCACCCTTCTTTCCACACCCGATCGTCACGTCGGTCAGTTCGCGTCCGAATTTTCATTTGTGTACTTGAGTTACGACTCGCCCTCGACCAAGATTGGATCGTCTATTTACCTGGCGGTTTCATCGCGTTGCATCCATCTCTCTCAGTTCCTCGAATCTCGAGTGATGGTTAGTGTAGAGGGATCTCAAGTATTGTATCCAATGGAGCAGATGTCGCATGTGGAAGGAATTTGCGGTTTGACTGTTGAGTCTTACGTAAAAGTTCGCGAGAAACACGATGGTGCCACTGGTTTTCTCTAAAATCAACTCCCAAGCTCAAAAGAAGCTCTCAAGTCGAGGCCAAAATGGAGGGGATATCCCACGCTATCCTGAGAGTCCACCTCTACATCAATACGACCTCTCCGTGCAAAGATAGGGAGCAAATACATTGACAGGGCTGCCACTTTATTTGGGGACTCTAAAACTGAAAACACGGCAACCCTGCCAATGTATTTGCTCCCTATCTTTGCACGGAGAGGGCGTATTGATGTAGAGGTGGACTCTCAGGATAGCGTGGGATATCCCCTCCATTTTTGCCTCAACTTGAGAGCTTTCTTGAGCTTGTGAGTTGATTTCGGAGAAAACCAGTGGCACCATCGTGTTTTTCGCGAACTTTTACACAAGAATCAACAGTCATATCGCAAATTCCTCACACATGCATGCAACATCTCCATTCGCCGAGTATCCGCCAAAATCCCTGAACGATCGGAATCGGACGTATTGAAATTAAACGGAAGAGGGTATATCTGCATTTGGAATTCAGAAGAAAAAAACCGTGTGTAGTATGCTGCCGTGCTAAACAAAAACGCCGTATGAACATTCGAGAGTTGCCAAATTGTCCCGAATAAGACGTTTATTTTTGAAGAAATTTATGCATTTTTTTCTTTGAAATTTTCAGACGTTTTAGCTTAAATTGCAAACAAAATTGTCTGAAAAAATTGAAGATAAATATCCACAATTTTCCTAGTTGATTGGGTTTTTATTGAAGAAAATATGGCAACGTCTGAACGCTCATACGGCGTTCTTCCTCAGCACGGCAGTATACATACCTTATATGTGTGCTGTGTGTGGGTGTGTGCCTATATGACCGTATTCATGCTAAAAGGAACTACATACATAGGCTTTGCATGCTTTATGTTCCCTTTAGTATAAACTTGTCCATTTGAAGAAGGGCATAGCGCGTAGCTGCCAAAATTCAAGTTTTGAGAAAACCTGAAAAAAAAACTTAATTACCTCGACTATTCTTCATATCTCTGTTCAAAGAATCCAGCCATACGCTCTGCACAGTGTCGATTCTCGCAAGTTGGCAACACTGTTTTTTCTTTAGTCAAAAGTACGTTAAACAATCGGTTTTGGCGAAACATGTACATTTTTCGGCATTCGACCTTATAAACCCTCAACACTCGCATTTTCCGCCAAAATCGGCCTTCAGACCCATGTTTAGGCCAGTATTAGACCCGAATAGAGACCGAAAATGTCCGCGGACAATGCACGGACCATGGTCCGCTCCGTTAAATGTAGACCTTCAATGGGCGAAAAATTGTTGAGTTGAGGAAATTCTGCAGGGTGCATGGGCCCAAAAACGGCTTTTATCGACACCCTTACCTTCAATAAAAAAAAACTGTCTGTGTCGAATAGATGGGTCCGATTTTAGGAGTGAAGTTCGAAAACCGGTTCGGGAATAACGAGAGACTAAAAAAGGAAAGAGACCCTGGTAAAAATTGGCGATAAGAGCAAGAGCTGCGTTTCAAAATACCATCGGAATTCTTATAGCCGACTAAAGAAGGCTACAGAAAATCATATAGCTGGCTGTAGAATGCGGAGAAAATCATACGGCCGGGCTATACGAAGCGATAAAAAATTATGCAGCCGGGCTATAGTTCCTATCGCCGGGCTTTACACTTTATCGCCTGGCTATTGCTTTTTCGCTATCGATTATAAAAGGCTATAAGAAATTGTGTAGAAATTCGTGTGCTTTGGAAATCATTAAGTTTAATACGGAACCACCTTAATATTCACAAAACACACATTATATTTTCCTTTAATACATATCGACGCTGAAACTATCAAACCACGTATCTCGGTTTGCGACGTCGCAGACTTCCTGTCATACTTTATTTTTTAAATAGGAAACTACTCAACGTCAGTTCGTGAAAATTTCCGTGATTTTTCCGCTTTGTGAGGAGAAAAATCTGTGAAAATTGCAAGGAATGATATCGATTTGATCTCCTTCAACAAAATCAAATGTGAGTGGAGATTTTTAAACACCGCAAACGAGATACGTGGTCTGGTAGTTTCACCGTCGATATGTTTTTTGATCAATTAAAATGAGAATAGTCCATACAGAATGTGCAAACATTTAAAAATCATGAGTTGAAAAACGCTGACTCCGCGAGATTAAATATTAGAGCCTATCACAAAGCGGAGCGGCGACGCACTGGCGCCTACAAACCTAACAGTGATACTGCACGCATTGCGCAACGCGTGAAGTATCCCTGTTAGGTTTGTAGGCGCCAATGCGCGTTTCGCGCTCTCTGCCCGCCCGCCGCGTCACAGCGTGCCACGGCGTCTGAAGCAACTATTTCACACCAGAAGTATTGCACAGTATCATAAGAAATTGGAGGCGCTCCAACATATTGAGAATGACAGGCATCCTTCAAAAGTACGGAGCTTTCCTCGCAAAATAAATCAAGATACTACGGCCCAAAATGAGAGCAGTATTCCAAAAACTCACTAAGTCCTAGCATCCGTAATTAGTAACGCTTAGCATACACTTTATCGCCTGGCTGTTGCTTAATCGCCATCGGCTATAAAAGGCTATAAGAAATTGTACAGCCGGCTACAGAAGCTATTGAAAATCTTACAGCCGGCCGTAGGTCTATGGTATTTTGGAACACAGATTCTACTGCCAATTTTTACCAGGGGATTTTGGAACGGTTATCTTGACTGCGTTTTGCCCGGATAGTATTCGCAAAAATCGTCAGTACATGGCACTTCAGTCAGTAACGCCACGCGCCTTCGTGTCGCCAGGATGCACCAGAATCGTTAGTCCTGTCGTCACGCACACTAATATGCACTGAAAGTTGCGCCTGCACGCCCCATCCAATCTGCATCTGAATGGTCAATGTCTTCCCCGGTTGCCGAATATCATCGTTAATCCCTATTTCCGACTTGTTCTCTTTACTTAGAGAACTCAAATTGGTAGCCAAGCCTCCTCGGTGATGAGCGAACGTGATTAGCCGTTTGTTTCTGGTCTCATTTCAACGATAAATCAGCCACCCAGCCGTACCAAGGAAGAACGTCTTATGAACATTCGAATGTTGCCAAATTTCCTCAAATTATATGTATTTTTCCGAGGACAGGGTGTCTACAAGTCCGGAAAGTCCGGAAATAGTGCTGATGATCTTTTAAGGGCAGTCCGGAGGTATTTAAAAAGTGCGTATATTCCGCAAGAAGATCCGGAATTTTTTTAAATTTGTTGTCATTTTTGTCGCAATTTGAGCGAGAAATTCAAATTTTTGAAATTTTTCGGATTTCGTCGATGGGAGGTACTGAAAAAGTATTCAATGTTTACTGTTGAGGAGGTACTGAAAATCTTAGGAATGTACTGAAAAAGTACTGATTTTTGGCCAGTCTGTTTTAGTAGACACACTGGAGGAAATGTATGGATATTTTCCTTGAAACGTTCAGGAACTTTTGGGAATTGCCAACAAAATTATCTGAAAAAAAAGTCATACGTTTACCAGAAAATTCGTGTTTTATCGGAGCAAATTTGGCAAAGCCTGAAGGTTCATGCGACGTTCTTCCGTAGCGCGTGGTGGGTGAGGGGATGGTCTTTGACAGTACCACCTACCGCCCCCGCGATTTTTTTCCCGCGTGCGTCACGGCATCGCCATAAAAGGAAAGCGTATGGGTATTGTCGAATGGAGACGTCAATGGACAATTATTGGACGTATTTGTGCTAAAAGGAACTATGTTTCACGCAAGGTCTGTGCATATAGTTCCTTTTAGCACAAGTACGTACAATTGAACGATGCGCTTTTACCGACGCAACGAGACGGTCAGTCGTGACGTGAATACGAAATGAGCATTGCTACCTCTTGCCATCCAAACGACGGCTCTTAAAGACGGCCGAAATCCCAGCGGGCTGGACGTTGAAATCCATAAAACAGAGCTAGAGCCAACGAAGAGAATGGAAAAATGGAGCGATCCTACAGGTGAAAATGGGTCGCTGCAATAGACTGATGACGCAAGTAATATACTAATACCTAAGCGTAACCCACGCTGCCGTGCTAAGCAAGAACGCCGTAAATCCATCAAGATTTTCCCCTGGTTTTTTGGAACTTAACACTTTATAAAGTGAAAACTGTTTTACCCATGCACTTCAGATTTTCAGAATAAGTTCTTGGCAGTATATAATCGCGAAAGAATGTTGTAAAAACATTGTCCCGGAACACAAGTTTTTCTGCTGTGATGCATTATTTCCAAAGAATGTAAAATGGCGTTTACGGCGTTTATGCGTTGCACGGCAGCACGAGGGACCGTATAGTTAGTCCATCATTCCCTCCCTTAGTCTGTAACAACCGCCCGTTTCCACTATTAAGACTGCTCCGTTTTCGTTAATCGTTTTTGTCTATCGTTCTGTTCATAAATTAGTGTATTTTCCGAAGGAAAAATACACTATTTTTTAATTATCAGCCCAGCAAAAAGAGTCGTAACTAATTTTTTTGCACTACCAAAAATTGAGAAATTTGGTGTCGGAGTCTATATAGCATCCAAAAACCCCGAGTGAAATTTGAATGTGGAATGAAATCAGCACCGTAGTATAACACGCTCCGTATGATAAGTCACTCCGGAGAGCGAGTGGATTCCGCTCCGCATTCGTATCACTCGGGGTTTTCTGGGCGCTACGTTGACTCCTGCGGACCGATTATTGAAATTGATAGACAAAGCTATAGGCAAAGAAGACTTAGGGGGTATAAAGCAATCCTATTGGTTGAAATGGGTGGTTCTCCTAGACTAAGGGGGAAAATTATGTTCGTTCAGGAAGTCTCAAAAGCGATCACCTAGCTGCGGGCGCGGCGCCTCAAAATCGGCTTAACTGTCGGGTCTCTCGTGGGTTGCCGTTAGTTAGTCTATTACCTACCTCCTTTGTCCATTGCAACCACCCGCTTCCACCAATAGGATCCCTCCATATCCTTTTTGTCTATTGCTTTGTCTGTCAATTTCAATAATCAGCCCGCAGCATTGGATTTCACTCCAAAATGTTGAACTGTGTGGAAAGGCCAAGTTACTCATACTTGCTTTTAATGTCTATTAAGCATTTCTGGTCGTTCTCGAGAAAAAATAGCTTAACTGCGTCCCACCCGTAGACATATCCCATTCGTAAATTGTACTTTTGCTAGGAAATTTTTGGATATTTTTAATCGAATTCTCCCCTGATTCCACGTTGAAATCATGAATATTTTAGACGAAAATTGCATCATCATATCCATGCGAAAACGCAATCGTCCGAGTTAATTTAGCAACCTTGGAATAGAGTTACGTTCCTACTAGAAACGGAATTGTCGTTTCCAACTCGAGGGGACGTAACTCGAGCGTTCTAAATTTGCAAATTCGACTTGAAAAATATAATTTTTGGGAAGGATATGACTGAGCTATTCTGGCAGATTTTTGCTTGCGATAGGAGGAAAAATGAGTGAAATTTGTCAGTAAGAATTTCCCAACAGTATTTTTCAGTAAAAATACAGTTTACAAGTAGATATTTTGCAACGTTGAGAATTAGTTATGCTCTTTCTTACGAGAAACGACTATTTTAGGGAAAAATCATTTTGGCTCTTACAAATTCTCCTCTAAATCTCTGTTAAAAACCTTTTCCACGAGGTATGAACCACTTTTTCCCAGTCTTTTGGTTGAAACCCTTTCCCAAAAGACTTTTCATGCTTTGACTTACGGCAATTCTTCCGCAAATTTTTTCCGGCGCAAACACCTCTCATCGAAACTTAGGGATTTTTTATGTTGGGCCTTGCCTCCGTAGAACGGGGCTCCCACGCTCCTGCGACAAGTTAGCGCGGGAAGATAAAGTACAAATCGAATATTTCAAGCGGGATCAACAATAATTGAATTAGACAAATTATTTTAAGTAAACAACATGGATGAAAATATACGTTAGTATATTGTTAGTATAACATGGATGAAAATATACGTTAGTATATTTTCATCCATGGTAAACAAACACGAACAATCGAGTAAGCAACACAATTTCACTCAATTTGCTTTCACTTCCTCCTCTCTAAGTTGGTCTTAGAGGGTACACGAACCCTTCTTGGTACTGGGGAAAATATTCTCAAGTGAGATTTTCCCCTGGGACAAACCCCGTGAAACAGCTCATGGAGACAAAGCCTTTCTTCAGTTGCATTTAGAGCACTCAAAGTCATAAATTCCGAATTCAGCGTCGAAGCAGTCGGAGGTCGCACGCATTCCTGCTTCCATAAGCGAGTACATGGAGCTCGGTCACGGGCCCGCTGCAATGAGAATACGCTCCGATTTCAGCTTCTGCCGTTCAGCAATGAGTCACTGGGCCAAGCCGTGCATAAACAATAACAGATCAGCGTTGATCAAGGCCCCGATAAGAGTTCGCAGAGGGCATCCGAAGCCTTATGAGTAAAAATAACAGATACTTCATTAAAAACGCCTAGCATTTGCGTTTTTTTTAAGTGTGGCGTTTTCATAATCTGATCGAAAGTTGATATACGCAACGACCGGGCAAAATCAGCGGACGGGTCACGGTCAGTGGCGTCAATGTAGGGTCCGCAGTGCGGGTGGATCCACGGCTCTAGAGTGCTCTTAGTAGCCCTCTGAAATTTTCGATTTTTAAAAAAAAAAAAAAAAATTCAATCCTTTAATCAAGCTTTAAGGATTTTCAGAGGGGCCTAGAAATATTGTGTGGGGGCGAGCCCGCGCTTGTCAGGATTGCCACAGTCAAGGAATACCGGGAAAACCAAGAAATGTCAGGGAAAACCGGGAAATGTCAGGGAAAATGACGAAAATGTCAGAGAATAATTATCAAGTCACCTTATCATCTGTTTTTTAGAATGGGTTTGAAGTTTAGAACGACTTTTGCCTGAAAACTAATTCTAATTATGTCTTTTTACCATCTAGCATATCTTTAATTGGCAGGGAATTTCACCAAAACGTGTCAGGGAAATCTGGGAAATGTCAGGGAATTGCATTTTCTGAATGCTGTGGCAGCCCTGGCTTGTGTTCCCAGAAGTTGTTTCCTCTCAGCTAGGATCACAAAAAAAATTCCAACTTAATTCGCTCAACAGTTACAGGCGTAGTGCCTGGCGTGAGACTTTTAGATCATCCTGCAGGTCTGTACGGTGGTAGCTCTAGTTGAAGTTTGCGATAGGCCCATCGCAAAATGTGGTCCAGTTATCATCCTTAATACCATGTTACTCCTAGAACCTTCTTAAAAGACTTCACTCAAGCACAATTTAAACCATATGAGGCCATCCCTCGGAAACAAACTGATTTTGGAGCGACAATGAACAAGACCCTTAGAATATTCTGCATCTCTGCCACCAGACGCTAAGAGTGAAATAGTTGCACTACGAAGGAACACTTTAAGGCGCCTAGAATGTTTTGAATCACCACACTTGCGATGAGAATTGTGCAGAGTTTCCGCATTTCAACAAATAGAGCCGGAGCGATGAGATACATGCCTGAAATGCCCCAGGAAGAGCATACAGGTCATCCGCCGTGCTAAGGAAAAACGTCGTATGAACCTTCAGGTGTTGCCAAATTTCCTTTGATAAAGCACGACTTTCCCCGTAAACTTATGAATATTTTTCTTCCAATTTTTTGGACAATCTTTTCCTCGATTTCACCTGAAGTTGCTGAAAATCTCAGGGGAAAACATTCATACATTTCCTCAAAAATAAACATTTTGGTGAAGGAAATTTGGCAACTCTCGAATGTTCATACGGCGTTTTTCCTTAGAACGGCAGTCATACCGTCGCCTCTTTGACGTAAGGGCATATCTCAATTTCCACGTGAGCCCTGGTTTACTTATAAATCCATGCTTTCTGGAGCGCGTGTGGAAATTGAGATACGCCCTTACGCTAGAGGAGCGACGAAAGACCGAGCATGGGTTGATGCCCTCCTGCTCCAAGAGGCATTTCCTGGGAGCTTCGCGTCACGGTGACTCATGAGTCATACGTGTCATGCTCATCGCGTTCCTCGTAGTAAGTATCTACATTCTAATTGTACCGCGGCTCATCATGCATGAAGCACGGTATTCGCATTCGATCAAAGAGTAACTCAGTTGAGTCATGCTCGCCAACGGTCAGTATCAATCGTCCCTTCTAGGTCTAGGCCGTCCAGCTACTGCATGCGGCACATCTCGATCGTTGGGGTTTTCCTTATCACTGGTTTTCCTTCTGCTGACCTCTTTGATCATTTTTTTTTCTCTCGCGTAGGTAGGCGTGAGGCGTTGATTATTTGCAGGGGTGTAGAAAGTTCCTAGCCTTCTCAGTTGAAAAATTCATTTTTCCTCAGAAATGTCAAGAACATGACATTTTTACAAAAACTTCACAACGATTATATCATGATTTGTCCATTTTCGATCTGTTTTTGGTGTCTGATACTGGTCATGGGTCTTAAGTCCGGTTTTGGCGAAAAAGGCAGGTTTTGTGGGTTTGCTGTGGAATGCCAAAAAAATCCCCATTTTCGGCCAGTATTTGGCCTTCGCAGACCCATGTTTCGGCCAGGAATTAGACCTAAACATAGACCAGAAATGACCAAATGGACTGCATTTTGCAATTTGGAACTATACATTCTGGCTCATCTGGGAAACTAATGGCACATACGTTGTTTTTAAACCGGGCCAGAATTTATAGTTCCTAATTGCAAAATGCGGTCCAAATCATGATACATTTCGTGAAATATAGACCCTCACCGAGTAAAAATTTGTAAAGTTAAGGAAATTCAGCTGAGGTGGCTCCAAAAACGGCCCTTATCGGTATCCATCCCTTCACAGGTTTCTCAGGTCCCGTGAAATTACCAAAAGTACTCCACAGAAATCCAATGTTTCGTATCTTTCTTACATCTCATGCTATCCTGGTTACGCGACACTTGAAATAACCTGTTCAACTGAATCGGGGCGTGCGAAAACCGCTAATGTCCATTTTTCCAGTCTGAAGTTTTTTTGAGTTGATAATACTTTTAAAGAGTTGATACAACCATACAAGTGATGAAAGGACTCGTTTTGGGATTAAGGAAACCCGAAGACGAGTTTTAACGCCACTTTCGTGGTCACAACCAACCCCGAAAAGTACTATCAACTCAGAAGAATCTAAGACTGGAAAAATGGACATTAGCGGGTTTCGCACGTCCCGATTCAATTGACGCCAGCACCTGATCGGTACTTGGACCGTGGATATTCACCGCTGAAGCCAGGTATTAGATGTGTATGGACCCTGTGCGACGCATCGGGGATCGAGATGCGGGTGATTCACTTCTTTAATTTATCGGAACTTTGACTCCTATAACTGTCCAATTGGGCTCGGCGTAACACGACGCATGGCGCATCGCGTCTCATTGAATCAAATTCCTCCGGTGCCTTGCCAAATTCCCGCTCATACATCGAAACCCGGCCCTCTCTGAGCTACGACTGTTTTTATAACGGCCAAGCACCGTTTTGCCAGATTTCTCTTGTTTTTTGGTCTCCCGCCCCTTCCTTCTAGGAAAGTATTCACATCAGGCCGTATCAGATCAGAATTGCGCAAGTGAAATGAAAAAATGAAAGGTTGCAAATTTCCGCAAGATATATTAGAACTTTCACAAAGTTGTGAAAAATACGATTTTCGACGGGTTGGATATGCAACACGCACTGAACAAGCCCCAAGGCAGAAACAACTTGCCTTTCATTTAATTTTGTGTTTAATTTCGAAAAATACCTTTCATATTCCTCTGCAATTTCATGAAAAATTTCACATGAAATTTCAAGATTTTACTTTTTATGAAAAATTGCAACCCTGTATCAGATCGGTTTTGAACGTGAGTCTTTTCATATCGACGGTGAAACTACCAAACCACGTATCTCGGTTTGCGACGTCGCAGACTTCCTGTCATACTTTATTTTTTAAATGAAAAACTACTTAACGTCCTGTCTTGAAAATTTCTGTGATTTTTCCTCTTTGTGCGAAGAAAATTCCGTGAAAATTTCAAGGAATGATATTGATTTGGTTTACTTCAAAAATATAAAATGTGAGCGTAGATTTTTAAACACCGCAAACGAGATACGTGGTTTGGTAGTTTCACCGTCGATATTCTGTTAAAGTAACCAAAACGTCGTGTCAATCTGACAAATAGAACACTGAGTAACACAAACTTTCGGTTAACTCTTTTCGGTTAGTTTTTCTTTCGGTGAGGGGTTGTTCATAAACAGGGTCTCCAACGGTTTGGAAAAACTGCAAAGTCAAGGAATTACATCAACCTGGAAAAGTTAGGGAAACTCAAGAAAATTCCTGGAATGATCCCTGAAATTTTACGAGCTCCATTTAGCTGAAAGTCAGCATAATTAAAAGGAAAAATCTACGTGGAGGATTTGAGTAAATTCCAGGGAAAGTCAGGAATTTCGAAATTTTTGGAGTCGGGGAAAAGCCAAAAAAGTAAGGCAATTGGTTTAAAAAATTTTGGAAAACTTGCAGAAGTCCTCAATTTCGAATTTTTCGACATCCATGAGATGTCCCGGAGCTCAAATTTTGTCTGTGACAAGTGCTCTGGCGCTTTGTGTCTTTCTCCGTTCGAATAAAACGTATCATGAGCTCATGTAATGAATGCTAATCCGAGCGAATTTTAAGAAGGACTTTTCAATCGCAAGGTTGGCAAGATCGTGAAGCTTATCATATGAACAACTTTAAGTCCAGGTTCAGATATCGAACATTTGCAAAATTCGTCCGAAGAATAAGATTTAACTTACTCTGTTAAAACAAGAAAAATGCCTTAAAAATGTGCCCGAACTGCATGTGACAAGGTGGTAAAGTAGTGCTGGGTCCACACTAATTTGCGGGGAAAATACGGCCAAAAAATTGGGGGGAAAATTTCAACTTAAGTACACAATTTGAGCCGTTAGTCTTGTATTACTCATATTGGAGATTAGTTCTCTAATTGTGATTGAATTTTTTTTAAATTTTGGCCCTGCTCCCCTCCAAAAATAGTGTGAAGACAGCACTTTTTTACCACCTGGTTAGTTATGAATACTTTTGTGATTCGCCGTGGTTTAGTGAACATTCGACGAATTACGAAAAAATGTTTGATTGTCGTTGAATCTGGCTCAAACGAAAATATGGCAATACCGTAACGTACACAGTACACACCACTCTCTTCCTTACGTGGATAGTCAAGCGCGAGAGCCATGAATAAGTGATGTGCCGTGTTTTACGATACATCGATTGATCTGCCGTTTGAACCTATGGGAAAGGATCGATAAAGAGGGTATTCGCATCGAACTCCGCAACAATCGATTCTTTACCATAGCCTCTAATGGCAAAATATCGATAATCGATCATTCACGCTTTGCCACTGGAATTCACGATCAAACATTACATTTCACTAATTGCTGGCAATAAATTTAAATTAAAACCAAGAACGGAGGCCAGAAGAACGTTTGAAGGTGTCCATAGCGTCTATTTAGTGATGAGTTTTCACCAGTTTGATCAATTAAAACACAAAATACGGGATTTCAACATTAGGGTCTTTCTAATGCGATTTTAAACTTATTAACTCTGAAGAGGCAACTGAAATATGCGTGGTTTAAATGGAAATGAATGAATGCCTTTGGCACTACGATGTTGTTGAAAATTCCATGAGGTGCTGTCCTTAAAGTATACTTTTGCAATTTCTGGCTCATCAGTGGAAACATTTATGTGCATAGGGGAACTAATGGTACATACGTTGTTTCTAAACTGAGTGAGAAATTGTAGTTTCTAATTGCAAAATGCAACCCGAATATGAAACACTCTAGGGGGAGTGGGCTCTTAGTGTGCATTACGGGTGGGATGTAGGGAAGAGGGGGATTCTCAGTTGCGTTACGCAAGTAACGTTGAAATCGGCCGATTTGTCTATTTATGATGAAAGATGCGATCGCGAGACGGCAATTTTTTAGCTCAGACTAATCATTAAAAGGGGTCGATGGATTCGAAATTCCAAGACAATGACGGTTATCGCATTCCGAATAACTGAAAATGTGGTCTTATTTTCATGTGACTCGAATTACTCGATTAATCTTCAGAAATTAATCTTACTCGAGTTACACAGTGACATGTGGCCACACAGTTGTAAAACAAATTTTGTGCGATGACAAAAATTTATCATCTCCCAATTAAGTCTCTACCAAGGGCGCAAGAAATTCCGAGCCTTTCGCCGATTTTTTTATTAACTTTCCTTGAAAGCTCATAAAAATAATTTTTGATTTCCAAGAAAATGGGGTTTTCCACCGCTAATACGCCGTGATAGAAACTATTTCGAAACAAGCCAGAAGCCTTTCCTCGTCCGTTTATGGGTGCGGTTAAAAAGTTTTGCATAGTTCTTGCAAATTTCCTGGGGGTCTTCTGTCGGCAATTTTGCATCAGAAATCAGCATTTGTCGATGAGCCCACCTTTAAATGAGTGGCCTTTAGGACAAGGCGCGTTTGTGCAGTTTTTGCTGTTTCGAGGAATACGTGTTATTAAAGTTTCGAAATTACATGGATCCGTATGGCGGAAAGAAAGTTCAAACTGACTTTTTGAAGCTTAAAAATCTATTGCAGATACTAGGAGTCTCGCTTCCTACCACTTCGTGGCCACCTTAAGGTTTGTTATCGAACTGATTACTCGACGTCAAACACGAATGAGACCAGGTGGAAGAAACTATGACATGTTATGAACAACCGCGGTGGATGACGTCATAAACCGAGTTTTTCAAAGCGCGATATCTCGGTTATTATCGAACGCAGAAAGTTGCTATTTGGACAGATCTTATTATTTTTAGCCAATCTACAAGAATCAAGCATCAAAACACGACTTTATGACTGGCGCAACTGACCCATTCGGACCCTGGTCTCCCCCTTTTTTTTTTTTTTTTTTTTTTTCTCCCTTCTGTTTAGCGATACCAGGGGTATCCAAGGGCCCCGGTGTCCATACTCTCTCTCCCTCTAAGGATACTCCAGTAAAAGTTGGAAATGGGGGCACGTAGGTGACGAAATTAGTGGGAAGCGCAATTGGAGGATCGGTGGACCGTGACCTTGGGTTTTACCACGACACGTTGCCCGTCGCCCGGCGTCGGCGTCGCGTCGCGTCGCGTCGCGTCGTCGACCGCGAGAAGCGCGACTCATCGCGATTATTCAACCGTTTTTGCCGCGCAAGAGCGTTCGCTTCGTCGTCGGTTGTCGAGTCGCACAGCGAAATCCATGCATTTTCCATGGAGCCCAGCTTCTGATTTTACGAGTATCGTCACACCTGGCATCCGCGCACGTCTATTGAATCCTGATCGTTCACCTACAGCGCTGCCGCCCTGGGGGAGAGAACGCTATCCGCCAGTAGCGAGGTGTGGGTGGAACTAGAAACTTTTCGTCGAGGGGAGAGGGGGGAGGCAAAAGGACACCTCATCAAGGGGGGTCTAGAAGGGCACAAAAAGACACTCCGCTAAAGAGGGTCTGTGGGACTCCATCAGTTTCAAAGGAGGATGGGGAGGGGGGGGGGGGGGGGGTTCCTAATATCAAAATGAGGTCTAGGGGAAATCTAGGTCCCCTGGAAAATTTTGAAAAATTTAGTCGTCTCAGGAGCAATATTGAGCTGTTCCCACCGCAAAGTGAACCAAGTATAGTTCGAAGATGAAAGATATGTCTGGAACCTACTATGATTCCTCACATTTCTTGGATAAGGCTGAGTAGATTTCTGGGGGGGGGGGGGGGGGGGGGGCAGGCCCCCCCCCCCCCATTTCCACCAATGAGTCCGAGCGAAAAATTCTATGCTACAAATTCTCTCTAACATCAAAATTATCAAGTTGGATGGTTGTACTTTACTCACAAGAATAATCGTCCATAACGGAGGATACATATCCTTGAATAGGTAACTATCGCCGCACGCATAACGCTCTCTGGCCTTCCTGAAAAACTGAAGGCAGTATAGAGACGTGGAAAACTTTCAAACCCCATTTGTGCTAATTTGGTTTCTTTCATAACCGACGATTTTCTTTGATTTACAATCATCCGAACTTTTCTAAGAGTGTTTTCGATGAACATTGAGAACTTTACCGAAAAACGAGTATTCCATTCCATTCCCTGAAAAAAAATTTTCGCTTGGACACTGCGAGATTCATTTTCTAAAAACCTCATTTTTGCGTTTATACTGATTTCTTCTGTGGATTATGAGGTAATCTGGACCGAACGGCATCGCCGCCGATCAGAGCATCGAGAGTACCGCGAGACGACGCACAGTGGAACGAAATACTGAGAGATTGGACTCGATATTTTTTGACGAAAACTGCTCATTTTTATGTTTATTTCGTCACATTTTCAAGTTTAAGAGATGCTTTTTCAACATGATCTCTAGAGAAAATCAATGGAACCATCTTAGAACCTCAAAGTCTTGTATAAACGGAGTTATAAGCGTCTAAAGTTTCCAAACTTTGTCCGACCTCTCCTATTGACTCGATCCACCGTGCGGCGTCGCGACGCTGGCTCCTGATTGTGGGCTCGGAATCAGGAATCAGCGGGCAGTCAGTCAGCGGCCAGCCACAGCCGCAGTCGAGTGAAACGCGTTGCCCGGTGCCGTCTCCTCGAACTTTCTTTTCCGTTTTCCGGTGACTCATCTCCCGTCTCGCGGACCGGGATTCGAACACGGATTTCAGTGTTTACGCTGGCCCGGCCCGCGCCCGTTGCGTTGCGGTGCGGTGAGTGAAGTGTTTTTTCCGCCGTTCCCGACCCGACCGTCTTATCGAAACGTCGTCCGTCGTCGCAGGCAATGTGCGAATGTTCCCAGAGCACCGATGCAATTGTGATTCTTTTTTTCTCTCAGTTCAGATCGTGAACGTTCGTCTGTGATAACCAACCTGACTGCCAATGTTATGCTCTTAGCGAGGCAAAAATAACTTGCCGGGATATTTCGGCTTTTTTGGATCAAGTTCGACCGATTTTAATCGCGAATTTTTGACGGCAGTTGGATGTCAGTACACAATTTGGTGTTCTAAAAGGACTGGCAGTGAACTTTACAAGATAATTAAAGTTGACCTTCATTTCTTCGTTGGAATTCCAAAATTTTCCCGTCGGCTTGATCTTTCGCCGCCTAAGTGTTTTTTTTCCTGTTTTATGTTTCTCGTCGTTTTTAAATGTGACGAATCGTCACATGCGTCGCGCTAAGTTGAGCGAAATTTTTACTCAAGTGCCATTTTTAGGATTTTTTAATTAATTTCATTTCTAGTCATTTTTGCATACATATAGAGCTCTGTTCCCTTGAGCGTTCGTTTATTTGTTTATTCAGTGTTTTTCGTCAAAAATTTTCGTGCCTCGAAATTTGTCAAAATGTTTTGAAAAATTATATTGACTGTTGGCCGAAATAATTTTCGTTTATGAATGTGGAATTCACTAGTTAGAAAATAAGCTTGAGATCTGAATAACTTATAAAAATAATTCAATTCAAGCACTGATGCTTTAATTTTTTCCGATATCCAATCGGAGTCAGTGAAACCAGCGATAAAACTTTAAACCCGGTAAATTATGATAAAATCTCCAGCATCAATTAATGCTGAGTTTGACAATGTGAAATATGTGCAGATGAAATCGGAGCAGCCGCGGTGAGGTGAGGGTGCAATGTTGTTTAACATTTAAAAACACAGGTGTTTCCACGCTCGGAGCGCGAGAATTTAAACAGTTAATGAGCTGGCTGTGCTGGAGTTAAATAAAACGACGGATTGGTTTCATTGAATGAACTGTTGAAATAATTCCTGCTGCTTTGGATTTTTCTTATTGCTCTTGCGGGCTCGTTTCGATACAGCGGAGTTCCAGCACAAAAACCGCGAGATCCCGAAATCCAAAAATAATCGAAAAATCCACCTTAATTAAATATCGTGTCGACGTACAACGGTTGAACGGCTACTTGTTTCGATTTTAACAAAAGCTCCCGTCACGTGCTTGAAAATTGTCAATTTTTCACGGCGATAATCCTGTATCTTTAAGTGTTTTTTCCTCCCATCGAATGACTGAATTTGGATTTCTGTGATTTTACGCGTTGGTGTTTCTCAGTCAAAATTTTTCGCGAATCTCGTTTTAAAAAGTGTTCCCCGTCACAATTATTTTTTTCTTTTAGCCTCATTTTTTGCCCACTATCATTGTTCTGGAGTTGAATACAGCTCAAGAATTAACTGTCCAAAAATAATATTTTCTGTTCATTTCGGGCGTGTTTAACTATCAATGGCCAACTCCTCCAGCAGTCTTTCGGCTGTGCGCGTCTGTGAAAAGTCAATTTTTCAAAAAATCAATATACAAAATGTGAAATAATCCCCGCTCGCAAAGTGCCTTTTCTCGTTTAACGTATACATTCCAAATTTATAGTGAAAATGTTGCCATTTCTACGGACAGCGAAGCGTAATGTTTAAAAGCGGCGAGAACATGTCCTTGCGGCGGACCTCGAGCGCAAACGTGGCCGCCGTCACCTTCTCCCCGGTGGAAAAATCCCCGAAGTTCAAAACGGCCACCCCCTCGCTGCTGGGCCGCTGGCGGAGCTTCCGGGGCAAATCCTCGGGCCCTCCGAGCATGAACAACCACAACGGCACCACCTCCGTCACCCTCGAGGACGTCTACATGGACAGCTTCGACGAGAGCTTCGCCGACGAGCTCAGCGTCAAAGTCTGCAAGGACTCGATCCGGATGAGCCTCATCGAGAACATGAAGATGCTCGGCAGCAACGCCAACTCCCTGATCGACATCGAGAACGGGAAAACGACGAGCGACCAAGTCGGCACCAAGTACCGCGCCTTCAGCTCCAAAGAGAAGAACATCGTGTTCCTCTGGTCGGCCTTCGTCAAGCGGGACGACCTCCTGGAACCGCTCTACGAGATCGGCGCCAGCCTCGTGGCCACCCTCCCCAACGAGGGGTTCACCGCCCTCCATCTAGCCGCCTTCAGCGGTTGCGTCAAGTCGTGTAAGTGGCTCTTGGTGAACGGCCTGGAAGTGAACCTTGTCGTGGACAACCTATCTCCACTCCACTGCGCAGTTTTGGGAAATTCCCTCGATTGCGTCAAGCTCCTGCTCCGGCACGGAGCCAAGATAGGCAGCACGGTGCTCCATTGCGGAGTCCAGGCCAATGCGCTCGACTGTCTGAAGCACCTGCTCACAGAGAGCGCGGACATAAACGCTGTCGACGAGAACGGGCTAACAGCGCTCCACGTTGCTTCGGATAGAGGTATGGCCAAGTGTCTTCAGACCATCCTAGCGCATTGCCCCAAGGTGGACCTGAACATCCAGACGAGAGGCCGCAGATCGACGCCACTCCACCTGGCCTCCGAGAACGGGTACTTCGAGTGCGTGCAGTACCTCATCAACGCTGGAGCTGACGTTCACGCGGTTAACTACAAGGAGCAGACAGCGCTCCATCTGGCGGCCAAGGCTCAAAGCACCGAGTGCATGGAGGTCCTGCTTGCCGCGGGGTGTCCGATCAACGGGCAGGATATGGATAGCCGCACGCCGCTCCACGCCACCCTCGCCAAGACCCTGCTGGCGTTCAACGCCCTGGAGGTCCTGCTCAAGCGCGGCGCCGACGTGAACCTGAGCGACAAGTACGGGTACACACCGCTCCACATCGCGGCGTTGAACGAGCTGTCGCAGTGCGTGGATTGCCTCATCATGAGCGGCGCCGATGTAACAGCCCGCACGTCCGGTGGACTCTCCGCGCTGAGCATCATCGGTAGGAAGACCCCCGGCTCCATCAACACCATCTGCCAGAAGCTGGACCTCTCCATATCCATGAACGACCACGAGACGTCGTCGAAGGAGGTGGAGCTGAAGCTGGACTTCCGCTACCTCCTGCAGAATTCCTCGGCCGGGGAGGTGGGCTTCCTGAAGACGTTGGAGGCCGAAGGCCAGAAGCACCTGATTGAACATCCACTATGCGAAGCTTTTCTCCACCTCAAGTGGCAGAAAATCCGCAAGTTCTACTTCCTCCGGCTCTTCTTCTGTTTCGTCTTCGTCATCCTCCTCACGGTGTACGTCATCGCGGCGCTAGCCCACGAGTGCTACAACGCGGCCAAGAACGTGACGCAAAACGCCCGGACCATGTGTCTCAACAACTCGGCGATAGGCGGGTTTCTCATGGCCCGGCCGGCGTTCATCGAGTCCATCTGGCACCTCCTCGTCCTCATCACCATCTTCGAGAGCGCCAGGAAGGTGATGGGCATCCCGGGCCATCGCTCCATGAAGCACTACTTCCTGCAGCTCATGAACGTCTTCGAATGGTTCGTCATCGTCAGCGTCTTCCTCGTGTCCTACGTCTGGCAGGGGCAGACGTTCGACTGGCAGAAGCACATCGGGGCGCTGGCCGTGCTCCTGGCATGGACCGACTTCATGATCATGGTCGGGCAGCTCCCCATCTTCGGGACCTACGTCGCCATGTTCACCAAGGTCCAGGCGGAGTTCTTCAAGCTCCTCTTCGCCTACTCGTGCCTCCTCATCGGGTTCACGGTCAGCTTCTGCGTCGTGTTTCCCTCGTCCGACGTCTTCCGCAACCCCATCATCGGCTTCATCAAGGTCCTCGTCATGATGACCGGCGAGGTGGACTTCGACATGCTCGGGTCCGGGCCTGGCGCCGGGCCGGAAGCCTCCTTGCTCCTCGATTTCTCGGCGCATATCACCTTCGTCCTCTTCCTCCTCTTCGTGACGGTCGTGCTCATGAACTTGCTCGTCGGTATCGCCGTCCACGACATCCAAGGGCTCCACAAGACCGCCGGCCTCTCCAAGCTCGTACGCCAAACGGAACTCATCTATTTCCTCGAGCTGGCCATCTGCAGAGGCTACGTGCCGAGGAACGTGGTTCGGCTCTTGCGACAGTTGGCGCTCGTGTCGCCACAGGCCTACAGGGTAGTTCTGCATGTGAAACCGCTGAACCCGCGCGAAAAGCGGCTCCCGAAGGAGGTGCTCATGGCGGCGTTCAACCTGGCTAAGCAGAAGAAGACTTGGTCGAACTCATCTTGTTCCTGGTCGGCGACGCTCCGCAACACGTCTGACCCTTGTTGTCGCGACGAAAAGAACCTCTTCGAGGAGGTACGGCAGCTTAAAGAGATGGTGCATATCCAGAACGCACTCATCTCCAAGTTAGTCAACCAGAGCTGCAGTAGCCTGTCTAAGGACAATGGCTCCATCACTTCCTGACAGTGTCTTCTCGTCCCGCCGTTTGGGATGGTCTTCAGCTGTTCCTACGTTATGAGTTGATGTAAGTGTTCTTTTGACGTTGTTTCGAGGTGACGGGAATGAAAGATCGAGAACCGAGACAGATGTATGTTATCTTAAAATGAAACGAAGAAATAAAAAATAGATATGAAGGACAAAACAACCAGAATCAATTTATCTGGTTGACATTTCTATCGAAAATTTTAAAAATCTAATGTTTCTCGAGTTGTATAATTATAATTGCGAATGGTGGTTGGTAATATGCTACCCAAGAGCTCCGTCTCTGATTACGGTCCTCAAGAATATACCGCCTTCTCCCTTCGTGTGACCGCGTGTCTTGCTTTTTTGGATGGTATTGAGTATCGATTCATTTTTTCGAACCGGAAAACAAAAAATTGGGGGAGAAATCAAGCTTCACCATGTTTTCTTGAATATTGACTATCAGCGGTTACGCCCTTCTTGAAATAACTCGTTCAGTTATGTCCGTTGCATACTTTATTTTGGAGTGAACAGCTCACTAAATGTGTCGCGCCAATCTTGAAATTAGGAGTAATTTTTAGACTTTCCCGACCTAGTAGTAATTTTTAGTCTTCCCGACGTAGTTATCATGATTCTCGAGACATATTGCTGGCTACAATGCGAAATCTCGCATCTCTATTGCGGTGTTTCAAAATTTCCGATAATATCTTTTTTCTCGAGAAGAAACAATTAAGCCGTAACTCTATAGCTTGAGTTTTAAACAGAATATTCTGCTAACAGGGAAGAAAAATCAAGGAAGTTTTCAAGAAATTGCATCGGCTAGTATGTTTTTCAGAAAATTTAAAATATTACAAGAAGTCTGCAACGTCGGAAACGGAAATGCATGGTTTCGCACTTTAGCCAGTGACATCTCATACGGAGCAACTATTATTTTTGCTCCAGCGAGTGTTTGCAGCCAATCCATCTTAAGATGACGATCCCAGGCGTAAGACATGATCTCATCAAAAACATATGAGTCGTGTATTCGAATCTGTTCCAATCGCCTCGTCGTGTATTTTGAGTTGGTCTTGGTGTTTTTACGATCATATCTGCTGGGACTGAGGACGCGAGGATTTTTGCGTGTTTATCCAGCGCGTCAATTAAAGCGGGTTACGCGACTGAAAGTTTCGAAGAGCGATAATCGCGTGCTTTGATGTCCGAGTCCACGACGGAAACGGAATCGCCAAGATAGCTTCGCCGTTTCCGGCAGACCTAAATTGATTAAAAATCACGCACACTTCCTCGCCCGCAATCAATCCAGGGTTTTTTTGTAAATTTTCCGTCGACAATGGATTAGTTACGCTAGGCCCAGAATTGCATTTTTGATAGTTAAAGCATGAGAAACCGTAAATGCAACAGCGGATGCCACGTTTTCAAATTTTGAGAAAATCGTGTTTAAAGTTTTCATGTCGTGCGTTTCGATGTTCGTGCAGCAAATACGGTTCGACCAAAGGAACTCATTATAGAACGAATCCTCTTCTAAGAATTGAGCTTTAGAAATTTAAATTAGAAGCAAATGTCTGCGAGATACAGTGCAAATTAGAGGCAAATGTCTACAAGATACAGTGTAAAATAGAAGCAAATTTCTACGAGATACGTGTAAATTAGAAGCAAAAGTCAGCGAGATATAGTGGTTATGAAAATTGTTTTTAATCCGCACGAATTTATCTTAAAAAAAATAATAAAAAAAACAAATTTTGTCGACGAGGAACGACGCGTTAAGTCAAAATAATATCTCAAGAATTTTTTTTTTCAGTGCGAGGTTTAATCATTTTGGGGATGTTCGGACCAGCGCAACGGTAAGATTGCAGGGGGGGGGGGGGGGGGGGGGTTCAAAAAATTGGAAAAATCACGTCACATAACTTTTGGACACCTCCCTAGTAGCTATCTAGAGAAGGGGGTCTAGCTGCGTCGGATCTCCCATTCAGCAGCTTCGTGTGATGGATGGCCGTTAATTTCTTAGTTTTCTGAAACAGCTTTACAGGAATGGAAGAGCACCGCTCACGGTTCATTTGCCGAAATGAGAGCATCGAAGGTCAGAGACCGACAGTCGAGAGTGTGTTTGCGTAGGCATGTATGTACCTCAGATTCATTAGGTATCATTTTGTTGATGATGGGTATTTTCCAAGAGCTAGTTAGCGAACTTCGAAGTCCTGCGCAATTCCCTCGCGTCGACATTGTTTTGCACTGAAAAAGAATCTCGGTGTATTTACTAAGAAAAGGGTAAAATTACCAAGAATTCAGGGTTCTATTTGATCCCAGTTTTTTCTTGGTAAAATTACCATTTATGGAATTGGTAATTTTACCGAGAAATCTCGGTAAAATTATTGAAATTTTTCGGTAATTTTACTGGACCTTGGTAAAAACGCCAATATTTTTTATCGACTGTGGTAAAATTACCGAGATAAAATGGCAAAGTTACCGGGAATTGATTACCAATAAAAGTGGTATTCTTACCCGAAAAAAAAACAATAAAAATACCGATTTTTAGGTAAGCTTACCAGTCTGTCTTGGTGAAATTACCAATAATTGGTAAAAAAGTGAGATGGTAAAGGTACCAACGGACCTCGGTAAAAACGCCGAGAATTTTTTTTCAGTGTAGAGGAGGAAACGGACCGCAAGAATCTTTCCTTCAATTTTGCCACTCAGAATCCGCAATTTTTTATACTTTGGACTGAACAAAATTAAAATCACTCAATATCTTCGGACTCATTTTTCAAATTTGTTTTTTCTTTTATTTTCTCGTACGTATTTATTTTTTTCGCTCACCCTCTTCTTTCCAATCAAAACAGTCATGGAAGATATTCGTCTAAAAATTCAACTTTCGGAACCCTGGAATTTAAAAAGTGAAGGCAGACATCGGCCGATAACAGCGAAATATTCGTGATGTAGGCTGAATTTTTCGCGGCCTAATTCGTCGTTCCCCAGACAAAGGACCGTAACTACATTTCGACGGTGTACAATTTTCACTCGCTTTATATTAGAAAACTTTTGGGCATTTGTAATTAAAAATTCTACTGATTTTACCGTAGATCATTCTCGAAAATCAACAAAATTTTGACAGGGATTTGCACGGGCACATTCTTACATAAAAATGAAGTGTGTAAGTCAATAGCAAATACTCGCTATCCCTTGCAAGGACCGATTCCCAAAGTTATTCTGTTGAATTATACTCAAGATTCCTTAAAATTGCTCCTCTTTAAGAGTGCGATGATCTGATTAAGCATCCCTTAATCACAACGTAAGCAAACCAAATTGACCCTGATGAAAAAGAGCTGCTTTATAGGTACAAGAATGCATTCGGTCTTAAGCTGCTTATTTTGACGTTGCCAAAAACCGAAAAATGAAAAAAATGCATGTAGCTTTTCGGTGACGTAGTACTGATTGCGCCCGTAGGCGCAATGTGGTAGAATGTATCGTGGCCTTGGCAATAGACTCTTTTGACGGCGAAGGCTACGCAAAAATCCGTCGATGAAAAAAATGAAATACCTGCATTGCACAACTTGTTACTTTCCGGGCATTGGCGCTGTCCACGGAACGAGGTCGTTCGTTTTTCGAAATTCTCGATTCTAATTTTTAATTGCGCGTGGGCGCACAACCTCCGGTTGGTCCTGCGCAGACGCATGCCCCGAGTTCCTCTATTGTTCGGAAAATAGAGCATTTCGTCGCTTGGCTGACAAAAGAGCGTAACTGTGCCCTAGAGATGAACCAGGAAAAGCATTTAATAATATGGACTACAGCTGACTGATTAATGAAATTGATAGAAAAAGCGATAGACAAACAAGAAAGGAAGGGAGCCTGTTGTTTGGAACGGGTAGTTGTCATAGACTAAGAGAAAAAATGATGGACTAACCATAGAGTCACTCTCGGGTTGCCGTTAGTTAGTCTATTACCTACCTTCTTTGTCTTTTGCAACCACCCACTTCCACCAATAGGATTGCTTTATTTTCAGTTTGTCTTCTGTGTCTATCGTTTTGTCCATCAATTTCAATAATCAGTCCCGAGGGTTCATCGCCAAGTGAAGCAATATCTTTATGTCAGGAAGGCGACACTTTTATTTTCATCGAACTGCAGAGTTACTGCATTAATGCAGACTTTGGTCTCTTTCCTTGTATTGTTTCCCTTCAATGTGTGATATTTGTATTCTTATCAATATTTTATCATCGATGCAAGTTCTTTTTTCTATTCAAAGGATCAGAAGTGTTATCAACAGCCCTTTTTTGACCCAAAATATAATACAAAATTTGAAGTTGTCAAAAAGTGCATGTTTTCAATGTTTTGTATTTTTTTCTTTACACAATAACACACATGTAGAACGCCGTGAACATGCGTCGAAGATTTCCAAATTGACTTCAGTCAAGGTTAATTTTTTTGATAGCCGTCTCTTTTTAATATCCTGCGTACTTCAGAATGAGAAGTATATTGTAGTCAATTTGCACTTCTAACTAATTTTGGCCAGCTCGACTGTATGGTGGTTTTTTAAGGCGCTATACTCTTAATAAGCCGCCACTGCAACAGCCATATTAAGCCGAGAAGCCTGGACTGGACAGCCCCCCTCTGGTGCTAGGTAATTTTTCTTAAATTTTTTTTTCCCACATCAGGTTTTCCCAGTACTTTTTTCCTACTCGTTTTTCGTCCCATCACAGTAAGTCCTACGAGAAAGATGTCCCACTGGCTTTTTTCCTAACGGTATTTGTCCCAATAATCCAATAATACGAGTAATTGCAACGTAAACATGTGGAGAGCAGAGGGAAATGTTTCAGAAAGTTTAAAATTTCCTCAGCGAGCCGAATATAAGCAAGTGAACAGAAGACGGCACAATCTGAGCCTTGTTTATCTTCAAAGCAAGGAAAAGGATGAATCATCACTACTTGTGGGCATGTGGTCACAACTTTAAGTTGTGAGGTACGTATGTTGTTTTTGTAAATTGAATTTACAATAAATGCCCCGAGGAAAAAAGCCGGTAGGATACCGCACTCGGAGGACCAACTGCAATGGGACAAAAACACGAGTAGGAAAAAGTATTAGGAAAACTTGCAGTAGGAAACAATGTTTTAGGAAAAATGATTTGCCACCCCCCCCCCCTCTTCCCCTCATTACTGGAGACTTTTCCCCGAAAGCGTCACTCTTCGTGATATTTAGGATTTTTTATCGTTGGACCTCCTCATTACTATTTTGAATTTGTTTTATCGCAAGATCGCAAAATTACCAACTCTCCCATCTGGCACAAAATGTGGATGGCGTTTTCTCACCAGTGGCGTAACGGGCGCCCCCGCAGATCCTGCTATGCAGTGGGGCCCTCGGCCGCCGGAATTTTTACTTTCTCGCTCCCATAGGGTAGAGAGGAAGTATTGTCATCCTCCAAAAAAAAAAAAAAAAAAAAGTTGAAATTTCATCATTTCTAGACGTTTTAAGGTCCCAGGAGTAAAAATAACCATACTTGGAAAAATGTGTGTCCGTCCGTCCGACGTCCCCCAAATCTGTCTACAGCGATATCTCAGAATCTATCTGTTCGATTTCATTCAAAATTGGCACAGGACACCATATCTATGGTCTTCTTATGCACGTTCAACGATTTTGAGGTACGCTAAAATTTGGGGGGGCTACGCTCAATTGTCCATTTTTAGCAAAATCACACGGAAAGCTCATTTTGAAAGACTGTAAATTTTGAAAAATGTCTTTAATTCTTTAACAATGGGCATCAAGCACATCACCTGGGTCATTAATTTAAGTTCCAAAAAGATCTTTGGACTAAACTCAAAATTCAAGAGATTACGAGGCCCAAAAGTAGGCACTTTGCTCCGCGAAACAGCTCATTTTCAAGGACTGTAAATTTTAAAAAAATAAAAAAAAATAAAAAAAAATGCCTTCAATTCTTCGAAAGTTGGCATAAGAGCACCACCTGGTTCATTAATTTAAGTTCCTACGAGGTCTTTGGACTAAACTAAAAATTGAAGGGTTACGCGTCATTTAGTGAGGGCACTGCGAAATCACACAGAATATATGGACTAAAATTTTGAAAAATGCCGTTAATTCTGTGAAATTTGGCATCAAACGCAATTGAATCATTGATTTGAGTTCCTGAAAAATAGGACTAAACTCAAAATACGAGGAGTGCAGACCATCTCAAGGGGGTATCGAGATCACTCATCGGTGGGAAGCTCCGCAGTCTGGGCGTAACATTCTAACAAATGGATTAAATGTATTAAAATTGGAGATAAAAAAGTTAGCAACTGCTACATACCAAAAAGAATCCTTGCACAACTATCCTACTCAGCTTAAACTGTGAGCGAACGGATGAAATGATGAAAACATGAGACCAGTAAAGGGTTGAGGAACAGAAAGTAAAACACTACACCCGATTATATTCACGATATTACGATGCAAATCGTTTATTATTGTTTTAATACTACTATAATGCATTGTTACCCAGCGAATGATGAAATCAAATGTCAAAATTAAGAACTAATGACACAAAAAGTAAATGAAATAAAATAGAAACACCTTGACTTAGATGTTGTAAACAAAGATCCACGTTATCACCGACAGGAATGGAGATTGAGAGTCGGAATGTGGGAGAGTAATGCCATGTCCATACCGCTCTTTGATTGGTTCAAACCCGATTCAACAACAAGATGCAGATTTATTCCAAAGCGGATAAAGAATGGTAGTCGCATTTCGTACCTTCTTGACGTCACACGGCATCGTGTACGTTTTGGGTTCATCCTGATTGCATGGCACACCATGTACCCTCTGCGCGTCACAGCCTTTAAAATGGCGGCTCAACTCCAGTTGCGACTACCTTTCTTCCTTCACCATCACATGTCTCTACCAAGGTAGATTTACACAGGTATGGAAAAGTTGAAAATTTCCCATGAGCCTCAGTACGTGTCACATGACCTCGTGACGTAGGTTAAGGGGCCCGTTTTTTAATTAAATTACAATCAAATTAACATTCAAACGTTTGTGCGTTTAAACGCTAAAATTAATATCGTATAACCAAAATTGTGCAAAAAATTCCACAAAATTTTGACAAACGATAAACCGAACATAATAAATCAAAATAATCAAAACATACAAAATGGCTGACGTTAAGGGGCCGCTGGAGAGCCAATCAGAGGCCAGTTGTTTAGTTCTGTCCATACCTGTGTAAATCTACCTTGTGTCTCTACCTCACTCGTCATAGAATGAGAATCCGAGGCTGGGCTAGAATTTGTTCTATGCCCTCGCTCAATGAGTATCATGAATCTCGAGTAAATCGAATTCTTCTTCGACCTATTCTCTACACCAAAACCTAGAATAATAAAGCTCCAAGAGGAGTGCCTTCTTCATTTGAAATGCATGTGCTGTAATGTTGGGTGTCAGCGCTGACGATACCTACTGATCTATCCTGCTAATGGACATAACCACTTAGATCTATTTATTTCCCCGATACTTTTTGAACATGAAGAGAAGAACATTGCTTTCTGTCTTCTACTTTCTGACATTGCGGTGAAGTTCAAAGCCGAGCCCAGGTAACGATGCAAACTATTCAACCTCTGACCGTTACAGTTTCCTTGGACACAAAGCATGTAGAAATAGTTGTTGACTGTAGTTAATGGCTAACTCAATATCTGCTTGTGTCTGAGGAATGGTATTGGCAGAATGGATTAAATCTTCCTCAGCGACACCATTGGTTGACCGAGGAGAAATGATGAGGTATGAAATCAGAAATGTTTGCCACCTCTGCGCTTCCAAGCAATTTTTTACTTAGAATTGTTGACGCAGGGTCTATATATGTACCAAATACCATACTTTACAGTTGTTGATATAAATTATTAACTCAATCACAACAACCTTGCGATTCCCTTCCTCCGAGTTCACACAGTACCTCTCCTCGAACGTAGCATAAGCGACCTGAAAAAGTTCAGAGTATTGGACACAAAATATGTAGAAATAGTGATTGACTGTACTTAATAGCCAAATTAATATCTGCTTGTGTCTGAGGAATGGTAGGTATTGGCAGAATGGATTTAATCTTCCTTTGCGACATCATCGGCTGACCATGGAGAAATGATAGGGTATGAAATCAGAAACGTTTGCAAGCTCTGCGCTCCCAAGCAGTTCTTACTTAGCGTTGTTGACGCAGGGTCCTCTGAGATAAATAGGTATAAAATCCTATTTTGGGAATCCTTAAGCTCATTTGAACAGTGATATTTAGAAATGAATCAAGTTCCATTGCTGCTTTGCAGGCTCTGCGCTCCCAAGAAAATCTTACTTGGCATTGTTAATGCAGGGTCCTCGTAAGTAAATAGATACCTATAAAATCCTGTTTTGGAAATCCTAAAGCTCATTTGAACAGTGATATTTAGAAATGAATCAAGTTCCATTGCCATTAAAATTATGCAACCTGACCTTAAGGGAAACTGAATGCATGCATTCCCGTTCAGTTCATTTAAAACCAGAATGCTTGGGTGGAAAAACAAAAATTATTCAAATTCTGGGGCATTTTTCACAAAAAGGAAAAGTTGCATCTTTTTGAAAGCAATTCAATAGACTTGATTCTTTACTTCTATACGCAGTCCATATTTAAACAGTTATTCCATCATCCAAATTATGTTTGCTGCTGGGATAGGTTATTTCAGTGCTAAAAATGAGGCCACCTGCGGCCTAATTATTGAAGCTAAGTCATGCTGCAATCACACGCTGAATTTAGCAGCTGAATGTAGAAGTCATCAGTAATCGGCTGAAATTTAGCAGATTCGAGTTATTTTCATCCCGATGTGTATCAAATCTACTTGAATAGTTCAAACAAATTCAAAATTGGTGGTTGCTGAGAATCGTTGCTGAATTTTGCGCGTCACGCGCAAAATTCAGGCATCGGGTCGATGACTTCTACATTCAAGCCACATTCAGCGTGTGATTGTGGCATGAGCCTGAAACTATAAGACATAGCCCTATCTTAACCATGTAATATATTGCAATTGGATGTCTTATCGGGCTGCTTTAAACTTTAAATAATTGGCCCCCTGGTTAAAATTTAAGAAGGAACTAGCTACCAAAAGTAGGCACTTCTTAAATTTTAATCCCACACAATGCTTGACAACTAAATATAAGTGGTAATCTTTACTTATATGATTACTTAATTCCAATACCTTTGAACAAATAGTAAGCCATACATCCGTTAGAGATGAAGCCTGTGATCAAGGCATCAATTCGTAAATCCAAGGAAGAAAATGCGAACCATGAACAAACAATGACCACTGTATGAAACTGAACAGCACTTGCTATGAAGAAATTAAAATTATACTCATCTTTAGTAAACTTTGTGTTGACACTCAACATGAATTCAAAACATGAAACTGAACAGCACTTGCAATGAAGAAATTGAAATTATTCTCATCTTTAGTAAACTTTGTGTTGACACTCACATGAATTCAAAACATTGATTAATTATGGTGTATTTAAAGTAGCTGTGTTTGTAAAACCTTAGTGCTGTAAATTTAGAGGAGCCAATGATAGTATTGCAATGAAATGTGGATAGAATAAAGTACACACATTCCGGTCAATACTGTTCAGTGGTCCTTTAGAGAACCGGTTGGATACTTCGAGCACAGTTTGGAGAGTTGAGGACAAAAAAAAAGGGAAGACTTTAGGTTGTGAAACGCTCAGCCGCTTCCAGGAGGAGACGATGAAGGATGCGCAGACCCTCTCGATTCAAGTGAAGCAAGTCTACTCGGCGATTCTGATGACCTCTTTTAGGAAAATAAAACTTTTCGTAAAATCGGCGGTCAGGCTCCCAAGAGTCTTGACGCATGAAGGGAGAGAAGCTGTCAACCACAAGAACACGATCACGCAATGATTCTCTGGAGCAAAAGCTCGACAACCATTGATTGACCACATCAATCTTGCGATTGACATGCGCAGGAAAGAGAGGAATAGGAGGGATTCTGCCGACGACGATGAAGCGAAAGTGTCTTTCGGCATAAAGAAGGAGGGCCTTCAAGGCCTTTTTTTTCTCTCTCTCTCTTTGATGCTTAGCTTTGGTTTCAAACTTTGGGCCTTCACTTACCGAGATGGGGCTTCTTCCTCTGATTTGTATTGTTAGCTCGGGGTTTTTCATACTTTTTTCGGACTGTTCCGAACTTTTTGTTTGCTGGAGGGCCCCTGCCTTCCAATGTCCACTCATTGATTACTAAAAATTGTCTCTTTTTTTGTCACTTTTCATATTTCGGGCTTTGGGAGGTCCAAGAATCTCCTTGGCCTTGGGCCTGGGCCCCCCTGTAGATCCTTGGGCCTGGGCTGGGCCCCCGCCACCCTTTAGATCCTTGATCCTTCAGAGGCCTCATTTAATCAGGTACGGAATCCGGGCCGGTGAGGGGTGAGGCATTCCAAGTCCGTGATTTGAGATGTATCGGGCCAAAAAATGGGAAGGGGCGAGATAGGGAGAGGGGATAATTTTGGAATTTTATCAACATATGGGGGGGAGCTAGAAACATTTTTGCGGGGGGGCCCAGCGGAAGTCCGTTACGCCACTGTTTCTCACCGTGTACTAATTCCTCCGTTGCTGTTCTCCGTTTTTATCGGTTTATTGTGTGTTCGCAGGTCTTGTTCCCATTGCTGATGTCGGGAATGCTGAATAAAGTAGACATCGAAGCCGAGGTGTGGGGAAGCGTAGGCCAGTCGAAGCAAGCCATAGCTGTGCGCTACGGAATCGCCCGGGGTCTCTTCCATTTCGTCGATGAGGAAACTAAACAAAATATGAGAATCGGTGAGTTGCCTCTTTAAAAATGTCCACCGTGTGACGTAGCCTGGGCGCTATGAGCACGGGGAAGTATCTCTTTTGTGCGAGAGAGTCCATTGCTGATAGACTTGACTCATCTGCAGAGTCCCCATAGTCAGAAAATACCGGGGATATCAAGGAATGGACCACTAGACAAGGTACGAATTTCAGCATTATGATACATGCTTCTTAACCAAAATTTTACGTGAAAACGATTCGCACAACGAAAATTACCGAAATCAACTCCTTACGAAGATATTTAATGATTCTCGATGCGTGAATTCAAACCACCCGCTCATGAAAACTCAATCCTCTACGTGATTCACATCGCGCGCTAAATGTTATCATGACAGTCTCTGCGATATAAAAATCTGGCAACCTAAATCTTGACGCCTTGGCTCAGCTTTAGCAAATTGCTTATAGTTTGAACAACTTATGGTGGGAAATGAACATTCCTCGATTGAGAAGCTTGCTGAAACCGTTGTAGTGCGCGATTTGACTCACGTAGAGCTTTGAGTTTCTTGTGAGCGCGCAGTTCAAAGTCCTCGTAACCAATGTGAAATAAAAACTTCAATATCTTCGTTAGGAGTTGGGAGTTGGTTTTAGGAATATTCGTTGCGTGAATCGTGTTCTATGTGAAATTCTGGCCAAGAAACATGAATCAGATTGCTTAAATTCGTACCTTGTCTAGTGGTTTATTCTACAAAGTCCTGAAAACCCTAAAATATTTGGGAATATGCTGAAAGTGAGAAAAATTGTCGAATCACCAATTTTTGCTTTCTATCCTATCGGTGTGATGTTTCGAATGTAAATTGCGTAAAAATTCTTTAAAATTATCGATGACTAAGGGATGATACCGCTTATTTGCAAACTGACGATTTTGCAGAGGAACGAAAAAACCTCGCCATTTTTGCAATTTTGTGGTTAGATTTGCAGTTTTTGTATACACCACAGCGTCTATATAACGCTCTCATGTGGAATTGGAAAAAACTAAATACATTAGCTTGCGTATTACATACTGAAGAGTGCGGCAAAGATGTTAACTCGTTTTTACGAAAATTGTCAGTTACGCGGTTTTGTTCCTCAGCCCTCGTTATATATTTTTACGCATATCTTCGAATGTTAGGGAATTTGACAAAAATATTAAGGACGAATCGGGCCAATTTCACGGAATTTTTTTTTCTAATACTGAAAGAGTGCGGCAAAGATGCTAACTCCAGGGTGTCTATAAGTCCAGAACTTCCGGATACGGAAATAGTACTGATTTTTTAAGGGCGGTCCGGAAGTACTGAAAAAGTGCGGAATTCCGCAAGAAGGTCCGGAATTTTTTCATTTTTTTGTCATTTTTGTCGCAATTTGAGCGGGAAATTCGAATTTTTTAAAGTTGCCGAATTTCGTCCATTGGAGGTACTGTCAAAGCCCTGAATTTTTCTGTCGAGGAGGTACTGAATTTCCTGGGAATGTACTGAAAAAGTACTGATTTTTGACCAGCCTGTTTTCGTAGACACCCTGGAACTCATTTTCGCGAAAATTGTCAGTTAGGCGGTGTTGTTCCTCATGGCCTCGTTATGCATTTTCACGCATATCCTCAAATGTTAGGGAATTTGACCAAAATATTTCTGACGAATCTGGCAAATTTCACGGAATTGTTTTTCCTTAATTCTGGAGCAACTCCGCACTTTGCGCAGATACGTAGAATCAGTCTTCAGGTGTTTGAATTACTCACATTTTCACTTTTTTTTTTTTTTTTTTTTTTTTTTTTTTTTTTTTTTTTTTTTTTTTGTTGCAGCTGGACTGCTTACCAAGGATCCCAGGAATGCGGAAAGAAAGAAGCCGGGACAGGAAGGAGCCCGAAGAAAGTTCACGTGGAAGAAGCGTTAGAAACTATTCTGTCGCCAACCTTATAGTTTTTGCATCAGTTCGTTTTCAAGGAACGTTTCATAAGTTTTATTGATATCATTTGTAAATTTACATGTTGTTTTTTTGTAATAAATTTGTTTCTCATTTTCACAGAATTTTGGCGTTTCACTCACTGGTTATTATGCTAGGTATTTTTCCCATAAGACGTCTACAGGTCTGGAAAACTGAATAGGAAGGGTATCGATAAAGACCCCTTATGGGTCCATTCTAGCTTAATTTCCTCACCCAAGTAGCAGTGATCGCGATGAATAGCGATTTTATTAGTTGTTTACCGCGATTATAACATAACGGTGGCAATTTGTCGAGATAGGATCACATTAAAAATTGCGGTATACGGCGATTAAATCGCTACACATCGAAATTATTGGTTCGATAAAAGCGTGCGATCAATTTTCGTCGATAAAATCGAGATTAAATCGCCATTTATCGCGATAAATTGTCGGGCGATTAAAGTGCAATTTTATCTCGATAAAATCGAGGATAATCGCTCAGATGTTGATGATCCTGGCGATTTTATCGCCAATAAAATCGCAATACGTAGCGATTTTTCCGTTGATAAATGCTACTTGGGCAACGCTACGATGTTTTGCTCATTGAAGGTGAAGGTCCATATTTTTCGCATTTTAGATCAGTGCTAGACCCGAATAGAGACTGGAATGTCCAAAGGTGGCCCGTATCGATACCCCTCCTTCCCAGAGAAATCAGTGGAGTCAGAGAACTGTACGAAAAAAAACTGGAAATTATTACTATGGTTGCTTTCAGTTGATTTTGCGCATTTTCGACTCTTTGGAATCGTTTGCAAAATAATGTTTTGTAGCGCTTCATGTCATTTTCTCAACATCAAGTGCCGAATTTTGTCGGTCATGATACGTATACTAATGCCGGAATCACACGCTGAATGTGGCTTGAATGTGGAAGTCATCAGCCTGATGCCTGAATTTTGCGCGTGTCGCGCAAAATTCAGCAACGATTCTCAGCGACCATCGGATAATGTCGGGTTCGTCTGAACTATTCGAGTATATTTAATACAAATCTAGATGAAAATAACTCGAGTTCGCGAAATTTTAGCCGTCAAGCGATGATTGTTGACTTTCATATTCAACCGCCAAATTCAGCGTGTGATTCCGGCATTAGGACGAGTCTCGACCGCACTTAAATCCGGCTTAGCGCTTCTGATTGGCCGGTGGTACGGTGCGGACTCATCGATGGATGTTGCCCCTCTGTGTGGGAGGACCGATAAAATTTGGCCCTGGACATGAATTGATGATGAACATCGACGCGCTGCCCGCAAAACATTAAAGTTTTTGCCAAATGGGGTTGATGGGATGGAGCTCAACTCCCACCCTCGCTGCTAAAGCTAGAAATGATCCAATTTTTTTCAACTTTTACCGAAAATCAAATTTTGTCAAGAAGGTAATTTTGTATCCCTTAAGAAAACGCCTTTTTTATGGTCGGAAAACGCGACTCTTGGAAGAGAAATAATAAGTGGTAGGGAAAATACTGACAGCATGTTTTGGCCCCATTCAAACATAACTGCAATAGTGGGCCCATCAGTTCCTTGAGAAAAAATTGTTTCCTGCAAAATTATTGGACGAGTTTCTTATAGTGGTATACCGTGGGCGGATCAAATTATCTAACCCGAAAAATGTCGCTATCAAAAATAGCAGAGGCCACTCTTTGGATTGCCCAAAAAGTATCACCGCCCTGAAAAAAAGTATGGCTCTTCCTACCAGAGGTATGGTAAATTCTGCCATGAGTCTACTTGATATATGGCACAAAGATACTGTGGGTAAGGATAACCAGAAATACTCTGTTTAGTGCCTGTAACTTAGGCCACTTAATCCGAAAATGACCTTCAAACTTCTCAATAATACAAAAATTCCGGAATTTATAATTTCTCCCGAGAAAGCCCAGTTTTTGGAGAGAACCCCGATTTTCTAGGCATGTCCAAACTAAAAAACAAAAACGAATAACAAGTGAGGTCATGCGCAGGTTAATGGTTAACGGGTTTTGACCTTGAATTATTTTCATATCAGTAAAAATCGCCTTCAGTTTCTTTGGATGCAACTTATGCTGCACGACTGATGAACGGTTTACCATCGCGGCTATTTACAATTTGGTAACACGCCGCGCCGCGCCGCCTCAAGTTCGGCTTACAGTTAGTGCTTCTAACTGCTGTGCTTGCCCGCTCCAGACGCTCAAATTGGAGGTCCAGTCTGGAGGCGTTGATGCTGGTTTTGACTGTTGAACACTTACAAACACAGTAAAAAAGACACATTTTTCTCATTTATGACAAAAACTGAGCCGTACGTTTTAAAAAATAATTCTCAGGTCATAAGTGGCGTATATTTCACTTATTTTTTGGCGTTTCAGCCAATGACGACCTTCGTTTTCTACCAAAATCTACCAAATTTTTGAAAAATGCGAATTTCAACTCAAAAAACCCACTCTTCAGGAAAACTTGATTTTTCGAAAGTTTTGGAAAGGTCATTTTGAGCTTCAGCTGCAAAAATTGAGTGCGAGTAACCCCACGGAAAGAAAAAAATTTTCCTTCTTTTCGGTGCAAAAAAGTCGGATGAGCCTTACAAGGCGTTTATATGGGCGGGCAGAAAAGTGCACTTGTTCAGAGAAACCTCGATTCTAGGAACCAAAAAGGAAACTTTGTTGGGCATTCAATTGGAGGGTATGGATTCGATCGACATGAATCGATCGAAAAATGAAAACGTGAATCGATCGACATAAATCGATCGACAAATTGTTAAAAAACCGGTGTCGATTCGATCGACATGAATCGATCGAAAAATGAAAACGTGAATCGATCGACAAATTATTAAAAAACCGGTGTCGATTCGATCGACATGAATCGATCGAAAAATGAAAACGTGAATCGATCGACATGAATCGATCGACACCGATTTGATCGACAGTTAATTTAAAAACACCCGTATCGATTCGATCGACATGAATGGATCGAAAAATCAAAACGTGAATCGATCGACAACCGTGAATGGATCGACAAACCCGTGAATGGATCGACAATAAACCCGTGAATCCGTCGACAAATCCGTGAGTCGATCGACAAAAGCCCTGAATCGATCGACAAACCCCGTGAATCGATCGACAAACCCCGTGAATCGATCGACAATGTACTACTAGAGAACTACATTGCACAATCTCAACAGCATGGAAGTCACATGCGCCTTTTTACCGAAAAATGCTTCAATTATTATTGTCAGCGTCAAAAAAGTTAAAAATTTATCAATTTTTTAACCTTTCGACATATCTCATTGAACTCATTAAGTACTTAAAGCGTGTTTTTAACTATGTCAGATCGACATTTCACGAATTCCCACGCAAAACCGTGCTAACGAAAATACCGTATGACCATTCAAATGCTGCGAAATGTCCCTCGAAAAAGTGCGTATTTTTAAAGATAGCAATTTTTTGGCGGCACGGGCACACGGGAAAGATCAAGTCAATTCGAACGCCCCAAAAGCGACTTTTTCCTCTCTCTTGTTCCTTCTCTCTGCCCCCCTCCCCCCCCCACCCCCGATACGAGGAAAAGTGAAAGCTCGTACGATCCTGATCGTCAGAAAGCAAGCCTTCCGGAAAGGATCGAGCTTCAGCAGATCAAGCCACAAATTGTGGGTGCCAGATGCTCGTCGGGACGCCTGGGTTCGGGCGCCAACACACTCGAAGTGCGTGATCAAAAATATAATGAGGTGATTTTCCTGAGGTGAGGACAGGATTGGCAGGAAGGAATAATGAGAGCAAATTTGAACATACTAGAGTCAATTTTATTGACGAGAAAAGAAAACTATTTCTTAAACACAATTACAAACTTAAAATTTTCAAAACCAAAAAAAAAAAAAAAAATAAACTAAATGCGAAATCAAAATTAGGATGGTTGAAGACGAATGAGTTGATCGGATTGACTTTTAAAATACTTTGAAAGGAACGGTGAAAGAGACATTTATGTTTTCGAACTTATGATTATTTATTTGACCATAAATCTCCCAGACAACCGGTGCTACTCACCACGTGCACTCAATCTTGAATAGTAGATTTAGGATTCAAAATAAATACTTTCAAAATAAATTCAAATAGCGACCAAAGTTCTAGGTGCTACTCACCACGTGCACTCTTGGAATATTTAATTAAGATAAAAAAAAAAAAAAAAAAAAAAAAAAAAAAAAATTGGGCGGCAAATTTAAGCTAATTTTTTTTCAACGCAGGCTACACTGCTGTGCTAAGGAAGAACGCCGTATGAACATTCGAGAGTTGCCAAATTTCCTCGGATAAAACTACAGAGTAGGTACATGATCTGGTATCACGCGATTATGATAGAAGATCTTAGCTTTCCGCCTGTTTTAAATTATCAACGTTTATAATTACATGCATTAGGTATGGTCATCGATGAACGCATAAATCAAGTGCGAAACTGTTCGGACTCCAACGTAGGCATGTGAATTGGTATCATGCGATTGTGAAGGAAAATCTTATTAGCTCTTCTTTCTCGTAACTCAATTTACAGACGAGACGTTCTCTCAATGTAGGCTAGGCTAGGCATTACGCTCGCATCGTTAAATGTGAATACCAAGCGCCTATCTCTCCGGAGTCCGGACTAATGCGTAGGCATGTGATATGGTATCCCATGAAAATGAAGGAGAATCCTAGCAATCCACTTGTCCCACAGACCATATTACTGACGTATGTGAATGTTGGCATGCTGTTCGCATCGTTTAATGCGAAATTCAAGCGGGCACCTATTTGAACTCCAGAGTAGGCATATTTTAGCACTAATTTTCGAGTCGCATATGTATTCAGCGTCATCCACATCCTAGACGGTGACCACCTGGTTGTCAGTAAAACAGCAATACTGCTTAATCGCATATTCACGAGCCCTTTACTAAAATCAGATTTTCCCAGGGCTTTCCAGAGTTTCACTAATGGTACGCTACCATACGCTTTCTGGAGATCAACGAAAACTAAATGGAGCTACTGTCCTACGGTCATTTTTTTCTCGATCAATTGTGTGCAATACAGAATAAATGGTCGACAGTTGATTGTGTGCAATACAGAATAAATGGTCGACAGTTGGTCTAGCGGCCTTGAATCCTACTTGCTCCTCCGCTTCACATGAAGCCCATTCGTCTTCGATTTTAGCTCACTGCTACTAACATGCCACTCTTAGAGCGCTTCCGTGCGCTCTGCGACACCCAACCGCCACTGATAGCGATCATGCCAGAGCTTTTCTAGCAAATCACATCTCCTCATTTCCTGCCTTATTCCATCAATCCACAATTTGACAGGGCATCCTCTACGTTTTCTGCCAGGAAGGATCCAATCCAGAAACTTCTTAGGCAACCTATCATCTAGCACCTTTTGCAAATGTCCATACCAGAAACGCGGTTTCCTAAAAATGTCATGCACTCTGTAGTTTTCGACGCCCATGTTCATAGGTATATCACCACGACATACCAGCATACAAAAAAAACATATTTGTCGCTTTATTATGTGACGCTCCTTGACAATCTCCTAGATCTCCTGATGACAGTCTCCTAGGGATCCTAGATCCCTAACCGACTCACCTCTCCATTCAACCATGCACCTCTGGTGATCTCGGCTTTGAAGAGCTTTGATGGCTGAAAGATTAAAAGTCCGAGTGACATGCAGCATGTATGGCAGCATGAAATTTTCGTAGATTTTCGACAACTCACATCAATTCTATCATGTACCGCCATTTTAGGTTTCTTGGAGAGAATTTTGAAACAATTCCGTAGGCCCGAAATATCCTTGGAAAAACTAGTGGAAATTTTGAGCTCCAAATTCTCACCCAAGAAAACTGGCATGGGAGCACAGATTTTCGTAGTTACTCGACCACTCACATCTTCTCCATTATTTATACCGCGTTTTAAACTTTCTCGGATAGAACTTGTGAAAATGAATAGAGAAGATTCCGAGCCTCATTTTCAGTGGAGAAAACTGGTATGAACGGAGAAAAATAAAATTTTGATTTAGCATTTATATTGTTAAAAACATGTCCAACAAGTTTCAAATGCTGATTTTACATTTGGAGAAATGCTAACTTAACCACGCCCACTGTTAAACAAACAAATTCAATTGTTGTGTTAGCATTTTTGGGTGCTACGTCATTTTTCCTAATTTTTTTTCCTACATCAGGTTTTCCTAATACTTTTTTCCTACTCGTTTTTTGTCCCATTACAGTAAGTCCTTCGAGTGAGATGTCCCACTGGCTTTTTTCCTAAGGGTGTTTGTCCTAATAATCCAATAATAATTGACACGTAAACATGAGTAGAGTAGAGGGAAATTTTTCAGAAAGAGTAAAGTTTTCTCAGCGAGCCGAATATAAGCGCGTGAACAGGAGACATCACAAGCTGAGCCTTCTATACCCTCAATATAAGGAGGAGGATGAAGCTCCACTGCTTATGGACATGCGGCCACAACTTTAACTTGTAAGGTACCTATGTTGTCTTTTTACTTCCTCGATCCCCTAGTTTTAAAATTGAATTTAGGACAAATGCGCCTAGGAAAAAAGCCAGTAGGACATCTCACTCGTAGGACTAATAACTGTGATGGGACAAAAAACGAGTAGGAAAGAAGTATTAGGAAAAATTGCAGTAGGAAAAAATGTTTTAGGAAAAATGACTTGCCACCGCATTTTTGTATTGTAAAATCAGCAGTTTAAACTTGACGGGCTTTTTTTTAACAATTTAAATGCTAAATCAGCAATTAATTTTTTTCCGTGAAAACAAGGAATATTGATTGTTGTCTGACCACTTTCATCGACTCCAGTATTGCGCGTTTTTAACTATCTAGGATGGAACTTTTAAAACTGTATGTCAATATGCGCGAACATATCCTCAGAAAAACCAGTTTTCACTGGTTCATCTGAGCTCCAGATTTTTAAGTGGTTGCATGGAAGCATGAATTTTTCATTGTTTTCCGACCATTTGTATTGGAAACTTCCATACCGACGGTGAAACTACCAAACCACGTATCTCGGTTTGCGACGTCGCAGACTTCCTGTCATACTTTATTTTTTAAATGAAAAGCTACTTAACGTCCAGTCTTGAAAATTTCCGTGATTTTTCCTCTTCGTGCGGAGAAAATTCTGTGAAAATTTCAAGGAATGATATTGATTTGGTCTACTTCAAAAAAATAAAATGTGAGCGGAGATTTTTAAACACCGCAAACGAGATACGTGGTTTGGTAGTTTCACCGTCGATACCTACTCAGGACCGGATTTACCTACTTGCTGCGCATGGGCCACCTGTATTTTGCCGCCCCCTTCTCATTCGTTTTGAAACATCAATAAAAACCAGTGAACGTGCCGGAGAGGAAGGGGTGCATAAAACGCGTTAACTCGTGTTTGGCACATTTTTTGTGAAAGCCGTGTCAACACTAGCAAAATTTCACGGAGCTTTGCACGAAATTTAAGATCCGTAAACTTATTTCTATGTTGACAAGGCCTTTCCATTTATAAGACATGAACGAAAAAATTATAAAAGAACAAACATAAACGTGGTTTAATAATTTTAACTTGCGCCACCGGGCCGCACAGACAGCACCGTGTTCGGTGCAATGCGTGAAGTATTCCTACAGTCTTGTAGGCGCTATACGTTTCACGCCGACCGCTGCTGACCCCGCACTGTGTTTGACGCAATGCATGAAGTATTCATGCAGGCTTGTAGGCACTATGCGTTTCACGTCGACCGCTGCTGAGCGCACTGTGTTTGACGCAATGCGTGAAGTATTCATAGAGTCTTGCAGGCGCTAATATGTGTTACAAGCCGACCGCCGCGCCGAGGGCTTCTCCTTTTCATCTCAAGTCCTCGTCATCATTCCTCTCTGCACCGTGCCGCTCCAGGCCAAATTGCATGTTTGGTTTCTCTCTAAACTCGACTAGTTAAAGGTGCTATCTCTTGAATCACCGAAAGACGAAAAAATTAGAGTTCATACGACATGAACGTCCTATCTTTGACGAATCAAGGCGAGAAAAAAATCGATTGCCTCTCGATTTTGATTGGCAGATCCGTGACTCAACGGGCGGCAGACGAGCACTGGGACAAGTAGTGGAGAGCACGGCAGTGATCGAGCGTATGGGTAATATATGCTGCATATTGTGCTCTATCGCGGGAGAAAGTTGTGTGAAATCTGGCTCGATTTACAATTAATATTAATTATTTGTTTTTAAGGTATTCAACTGTGATGATGCACGCTGCGGTTATGCTCTCCCTAACTCTAGCAATGGGCTCATGGTACGTCGCACAGTGGTCGACTGAAGGAGTAAAAGTTGAAAAAATCCTATAGTTGATAAATTACCCCGTTGTATTTTTACTTCATACGTTCAACTTAAGTTTTAATTGGGATATTCTCGTGCTGAGATTATTGACTAGTCTCCAATTGTATAATTTGCTAGAGAGAACTACAGTAAAAATATATAAACTCAAAAGGAGCTATAGGCAAGCATTTGGGAATTTTTTTTTCGTGGTTCTTTTATATTTAATTCATTTGCACATAGTTTCTTGTATTTCTTGAGTAGCACTAAGAGCCATAAGGGAACAAAAGCCGCCCCTGCTCCGATGTCTATTTGAACCTTCTCAAGAAATGTAAGAAAATTAGCCAAATATAGGTATGCGACATATTGTTCATATTTGAAATTTTAATTCGATCAATTTGTTGGTTAAAATAGCTCAAAATTGCTTCTGAGTCAACTCAATTTTTCAAAAGCTTCCCATAGAAGCCCGCGGATTCCTCTTTGAAGCTAGAAAAATCTTCTGAACCCTCATTTAAGGCTATGAAAATGCCCCGTGCCTCCCTTCGGAGCTAAGGGAAGCCCACGAATTCTCGAGGGGATGTTCTTCAGCGTCCCCTAGAGACCTCATTTGACACCGTTTTTCTACCCCGCCCCTCAAAAATTTCCCGGTTCCGCCCGATACCGGGAGGCCAAAATTTCGGCCCAATGGGCGGCGAGCAGCGCGCGAGCCCGCCGTTCACCGTGGTTGCCAGGTAGTGCTTAAATTCAGCATTTGGTCCCATTTAAACCGATGTAAAATATCCACTTTTTATTCCACAATCTGAAACCCTTGCTCAAGATGCCATTGGCCGTCGCGCGAGGCGGCGCGCAGAATCTCGCGCGGCAGTGCAAATTGGCAGATGAGAGACGGCCGCTGCTGCATCCTCGTTAATTGACGCTGACCGCTCCCGGCGTTGCCAGTTTTGGTGGTAAATCCGCGGTTTCAGCATGAGTATTATCGATAAAATTGGATTTTTCATGCCCATTTGACAACAATGCCGCACCTATCGCCGCTCGTAAAGCGCGGCCCGCGTTCCGAGAGGGTGCGTTTGCGCGTGCGTTCGAATCATCTCGTTAATTTAATTGACGCCTTCGGTGCGACGTCACGGGAAAGCGATACATATCGATTCATTCTCATTGAAAGTATTAAAGGGGATTTTGGCTTCGTCATTGTATTTGCTCGACCCTATTTTTACCAACCGGGTCGAAACAGATTCGGCAGCTCATAAAAATTCTATTAATTTTCCTATTTTGACATATGCATGCAATGTTGCACTTCTCATTGCGACCCCCAAAAATCCTTCAGAATTGCCATGGTTTTGCGAAAAAAAGGAAAAAAAATTCTGGTCACGAGGAATTTTTGTCTCAATTTATCCCCTTAAAATTTCCAACCATAGCCTCCGCCCGGACCAGTTCCAGTAGAAATTTTTACGATTCCCAATGATTTAGGCCGGTAAAAATGGTTGGTAGTGCTAAATAAGTGAGTTTATGTAAATAAAAAACTATTGCTACACAAGAGCGTGGATTCTGGCCTACCTTAAAAATTGACGGCGTAACAACAACGTGCACGGAAAAAACGAGCTTAGGGTTGGGACCTACATGTTAGTGCTGGGCACTAACGAGGGTTAGATCAAATGGAGCCAGCAAGTCAGAGGAGTGCTGGGCACTAAACAGCTCGAGGCTGGGTCACTAAGGAAGAAGTAGTGTCAAGCCCTAAAGTGACTTTGGAGCGAGCGTAAAATATGAAACGCCTCCGCCTGGGATCGAACTCGGGTTGCGCCGGTGGAAGACCAGCGCGTTACCACCAGGCTATCGTGACTCCGACGTCTCATGGGTGAATTTACACCTGTTAAGCGCAACTACGTCTCGCAGCATCTGATTAGCACTACTCATGTTCAGTGCCCACCTGAACTGCCTTCCGGTGTTGAGCTGTACAGCGCTTAGACGCCAGCCCTCAACTACTCCCCACTAAACGGCCAGTAGTGCTCAACACTAGTCTTGTTTTTTCCGTGTGGGTGGATAACCACCTCACTCCCTCCCTTGTGCACAGTTCTGTTGGAGCTAGGAATTTTTAGTGAGAATCTTAGTCAGGTAGGTATCGCACAAAGGAGGATCTGAGAGCATATCAAGATATACCGTCAAATTTTTGAAAAATTTTGAATCGAGACTTCTAATGAGAACGTGCAAATTTCGATCTAAATTCAACGGCATTTTTCAAGATTATCGAAGAAATCAATATCTTCCATGATGTTTTCTCGAAAGTTGACCCCTGGCGGCTACGTCTCTCCTCACTGTGAAAAATCGAGGAGTGAAATTCGGTGCCGCGCGGAGTCTATGTATAGCGCCCAAAAAGCCCGAGTAATATAAGTGCGAAGTAAAATTAGCACCATGCGAAAGCGTATGACACTCTGCGAAAAGAGTTGATTCCACTCCGTAATAGTGTAAGTCATTCCGTAAGCGTTGTAAAGCCAAAAATTGTCAAAACAATCAAGTTTCTCCATGTTTCATCGAAAGTTGACTTCTGGCGGTTACGTCCTTCTTCAAATAACCCGTTCAAATGGAGATGTTGCACGTGTGTGGGATTTGCAATTTGACCATTGATTCTTATGTAAAAGTTGGCGAGAAACACGATGGTGCCACTGGTTTTCTCTGAAATCATCTCCCAAGCTCAAAAAAAGCTCTCAAGTTGAGGCCAAGATGGAGAGATTATCCCACCCTACCCTGAGAGTCCACCTATATATCAAGACGAACTCTCCATGCAAAGATAGGGAGCAAATACATTAACAGGGTTGCCGTGCTTTCAGTTTTAGAGTCCCCAAATAAAGTGGCAGCCCTGTCAATGTATTTCCTCCCTATCTTTGCATGGAGGGATTGTCTTGATGTAGAGGTGGACTCTCGGGATAGCGTGGGATCCTCCATTTTGGCCTCAACTTGAGAGCTTTTTTTGAGCTTGGGAGTTGATTTCAGAGAGAACCAGCGGCACCATCGTGTCTCTCGCGAACTTTTACATAAGAATCAATGGTCAAATCGCAAATCCCTCACACATGCAACATCTCCATTAAAAATCACTCGTTTGCAGATGTCAATCGGACGGTGAGTGATTCCTCTCGTTCGCGGCGATCGAAAGTTGTATAACCGCAGCGGCGACGGTTATGACAATTGACGCGGCGTAACGTCGTCGCGGCGTCGCGTTAAGGTTACGGTTAAGGTTGATCCGCGGGAGAAAGGCGCCGGGGTCTAGACTGACCCACTTCCCACTCACCGGCGCGCGGCGCGGCGTCGGCGTCCGAGAAGGGGGGCCTCCGCGCGCCCCGGCGCGATCCACCGTCGTCGCTCCTCACAGATTCGTCTCCAAGTTCCCGCCAGCGTCGCTTCGCTCTCGTCTCTGCTTCCTACGCGCGCGCACGTTTTCGGCGCTCGATCGTTTCCGGTCCCCTTGACCGGTTTCCGCCGGGACATTTTCCGGAGTTTTCCGCGTTTCGGTTTGATTTTCCGGAGTTTTTCGAACTTAGACAACAAGTGGTTGTCATCGAATGAGTTACCCTTCGGGTAAAAGTGTTACCGGTTGTTGATGTAAGACGAATTCCTCTTGGTTTGATGTTTTTGTGAGCGTTTCCAATCAGTCATAGCTGCTTTGCTCTGTTTGAAGCACGCGTTACATTTTACGTGCTCCGATTCAATAGAAGTGTCTTTCGTCGTTCATTTAAAACGCTTTTTCGTCTGGTTGGATGTTCCCTATTGGGCAATAAAGTTTTCCTAATCTAGTTTCCGTTAATCGTAGCTAATTTCTGTACTTTTAGGTGCTCGAAGTACTGATAACACTGTTTGTGCTCCTTTTGTAATTCAATTAACCTAATTGTTGTAAGTAATTTACCTACACGTGTTTTGTTTTCGCTGCCGTTCCGATTGGTCCTTTTTTTATCGTCTGTGTGTGTGTGCGAATTTTTTCAAAGCTTTTCTTGCCTCATATTTTCACAGTTTCTAAGTGTATCTATCTCCAATCGACTCTTGATTCTGTTCTTATCCCAGTGTCAAGTGCTGGATAATTTGGTTTCAATCAGTCGTGGTTAAATTTGGTACTGATTTGGTCCATTTGAAGTAGTACTAACAGTCTTTGTGCAATCCCCGGTTCATATAGTTATTATAAGCAATAAACGCGTGTTTTGCACGGATTTTCTGACCTTCGTTCCCGATTTCTAGTGCTCGTTTAAAACCGTAAGTGATTCGCAGTGTGTGCAGTTTCGAAAGGATGCGCATTACGGAAGTGACATCAAACTTTTCTTGAGGTGAGAATCATTCAAAACTATGCGACCATTTTAAATACCCTGCATGCTAAGCCTTTATTAATCATTTATTTTGCTACGAGGTGATGCCATCAAGCGGTTGATCTTCATTTTGCAATTAGGAACTACAATCATTGGCTCATTAAAAAAACACGTATGTACAAAGGGAAAGTAATGTGCACACGTTGTTTTTGAGCTGAGCTAGAAATTGTAGTTCCTTGCAAAATGAAGTCCGATTATGCTATGGGCCTCTTTGATGTTGGCGATAAAAAAGCAAAAGAAGGCCAAGAGACGCCTCAAAGGTGAAAAATCAAATTATTCAATTCAGCGCAAAACTGATTTGGTGTCAACCATATTGAATTTTGGTTTTCGATGCTTATCACATTTTGTAGTACTCTTGAGAGCATCTCTGTCACACCCCCTCACCTACCACCTTCATGATCGATAATACCCAAAAGTCAGACAAGTGGGAACTAACAACAAATATCAAGGAGCTCCTTCCTCATATAAAGTCCTAAAAAGTCTGCTTCTTCTTGTTTAACGCTATCGTGTAACCAGCATGGTTACTTACGGGGCTACCTGAATTACCTCCTTACTGCCTAATTTCAGCAAATTAACCATTGTTTGGTCAAGGGTCAGCCTTAAGCTTACCCTGAAGTCCAACAACCTACGAGAAGGTAAAGCAGGTATTGCTGTTTGTAAGAAACCGTAAAATCGTCGAAAGTAAAAGTGTCTTCTATTGCCGCACGTTGAAAAAAATCTATGTGAGGTCGGAATGTTCGGGTGATACGCTCCTAGTTATGTCTGATCATAAGACAAGAAGAGGTGAGCTCCGTCATTTCTTAAATATTTTACGAGTTTTGAGCAAAAACTGCGCTTAATATTCGATTTGTATGAGGCACTTTTTACATTTCCCGAAAGAGACCCTCTAGGTCTTTCTCTACAGCAAGGGAAAGGTACGCGGCGGGAGGGGGGGGGGTCTACGGTGTGATTATTGAAATTGATAGACAAATTGATAGACAAACAAGACATAGAGAGCACGGAGCGCGATCCTATTTGTTGGAGTGGGTGGTTCTCATAGACTACAAGAGAAAACAGGACCAACTATAGGGCCTCTCGTGGGTTGCCATTACTAAGTCTATTAACTACCTACTTTGTCCATTGCAGCCACTCGCATCCACCAATTGGATCCCTCCATACCCATATTATTTTCTTTGTCTATAGCATTGTCTATCGATTTCAATAATCAGCCTGCTGGGTCCCAAAAAATGTAATTTTTGTGATATTCAGGAATTTTCTATCTTCGGAATCACTATGTGAAAATCCTGACCGTGTCGATTCCTCCATGGAAATTTTTTAATCTCTCTCTTTTAACCTTTCTAACCTTTTCTGGGGGGGGGGGGGTGTTCTCTGGATTTTTATCGCAAGCGAGAGCTGCTACGCGACTGGACTCCCTCTGCCGGCCGTAATAGTGAAACCTGGGGGAAAATTACGGGAGGAAATCATGCGAAAGGGAAGAAGGGATGGGGGGGGGGGGGGGTAAGTGGGAGGAAAATAGCTCGGCTCATGATGGTGATGAGGACGATAATGAAGCTCGGGAGGCTGATGAGTGGCAGCGCACGCGCACGCTTTCTTTGCGCGGAATTGGGCCGTGACGTAACTCATATGGACCCATTTGAATCAAAAGGAGCTATCTCCACTATGAAATGGACCCTGTCACGCATATATTCTCATGATCCTCAGGGCTCAAGTTAAACGGACATAGTTTTTTTTTTTTATTGAAATGCGGTCGTATGTAAGTCACACTTCAATTCCGCTCTGTGGTCAGAGTCCCAGGTTCGAGACTCGCCAATCCGAGTTAAGAAAAAACGCACTATGATAACTCCTGTACGTCACCGAAGCTCCCCAAAAATATTTACGTCGGGGGAAAATTTATACTTTTCTTTGAAATCCCAAAAAAATTCCATTTGAGTGGTATTTTTCTAAATTTTAGTCAGGTCTTAGTAAAATCCCATGGTCCATCGACTGGTGATTTTGACATTAAATGTTGTATTTATGATTCAAGTGTCTGCACTGAAGAACCATGCTGCCGTATACTGAGGAAAACCGCCGTATGAACATTCGAGAGTTGCCAAATTCCTTACGATAAAATGTTTATTTTTGAGGAAAGTTATGAATATTTTCTCTTGAAATTGTCAGTTAATTTAAATCAGATCGCGAATAAAATTCTCCGAAAATTTCGGGAACGAATATTCCTAGATTTCCTTGAAAATTCGTAATTTATCACAAGAAATATGGCAACTTCAGAAAGTTCATACTACGTTTTTCCGTAGAACAGAAGCGTATATCTACAACTCATAAACTGACAGTTAGCAAGTCAGTTTCTCGCTCGTCATTTTTTATGTAACTGCGGGATGATGATTACTATCGATAGACAGAGTGATTAATAAAAAAAGACGAACTGAACATGAAGCAATCCTATTGGTGGAAGCGGATGGTTACAATGGACAAAGGAGGTAAGTAATAGACTAAATAGCGGCAAACCGCGAAAGACCCTATAGTTAGTCCATCATTTCCTCCCTTAGTCTATGAAAACTACCCGTTCCAACCAATGGGATCGCTCCATGTTCCCTATGTCTTCTCCGTCTATCGCTTAGTCGATCAATTTCAATAATTAGCCCGCCGCTGGTGTTCAATGTCCCCCTTTTTCCGAAATGTTTCAAGAAGGAGGTATGTAAAACGAGACACGCCGCAACGATTTGTCTAGAATTTGTGGTGTATGTAGCTCAGTATTTATGATGATCAGAAACGTACTTTCATTCAAGTTACCGAAGCTTTAGCGCACGTTCCGATTCCAAGTCTAATAAAACATGCCCGTCGCAACTTTCTTCCACTTCGCGTTGACCGCGCTTTTGCCACTTTGTGCGTTTAAAATGACTAAATGATCAAATGAGTATTGACGCATCTGTCAAAGGAAGGAAAGAACTATGATAAACAAACTGAAAATGTCACTTTTTCTCTGGTAATAGACAGACCTAGTGACTGCGTCATTCGACATGATCCCAAGTCCCAAGTAGTAGTGATCGCGATAAATAGCGATTTCATCGGTTTGTTATCGCGATTATATCTGTGGCAACATATCCAGATATTATCGCATTAAAAATTGCGATATATGGAAATTAAATCGCTACACATCGCAATTTTTGGTTCGATAAAATCTCGATCAATTTTCGTCGATAAAATTGAGTTTGAATCGCCATTCATCCCGATTTTTATTTCGAAAATATCGCGATTTTATCGCCCGGCAATTTATCGCGATATATGGCGATTTAATCTCGATTTTATGGACGGAAATTGATCGCAATTTTATCGAACAAAAATTGCGGTGCATAGCGATTTAATCGGCATAAATTTCAATTTTTTATTCGATAGTTGAAGTCAAATTCGATATCGAGTCAAAATTGAACAGAACGGGTGATATTACTCTAGTGTACTAGATGTAAGATTTGTTAGTAGAGAGTAACAAGAAACATAATTTCATTTTATTTATTTTTTTAATGAGGGGCCTTATCCCTCCCTCACCCGGCGCGAAATAAAAGATATTATAGAAAAGAAGAGTCTTACTTTGGCCTTAGGAATCGATCCCTAAAGTAACCATACTTCAATATCCACGAGAATTTTGCCAATTTTCGACTTTTTCCGAAAGATCAGGCAACCTGGTGGCAAATAGATAACATTACTGTAATATTTACGTAAAATGCCGCGGCGCTTTCTCGCCCTGTAACTTGTCATCGTGCGTGCATTTACAATTAACTTGCAACGGCTGAAACCTGCCACTCAGCCAATGCGGTGAAATCATCCTGACGGCCATTACGCCTGCACGCTGCAGAAAAAGTTCAAGTCTTTCTTTTTTTGCGGCAATGATCCTTCGATCCAACGCCGATTACCTCACTCGAACCTCACTGTCTCCAATCCGCTCCTGTGCAAATGTAATTGAATCGGTCATTTTCGAAAAGACTTAAGCGCCAGAAATGTAAATGCAAGAAAAGCAGTATGAGCTGCATTAACCGACCCGTTTTAAATTTTAAATTAAGTAATAAAGTGATTAATCAATTAATTTCTTTAATATTTTGGAACTATGAGGTTTAGGACAAGTTGATTTACACGGATTTTTGTGTGTTTTTCTCGTATTTTAATTTTGGTGCTTAAGTCTTTTTGAGAATGACCGATTCAATTGAGCCCGAGTCGCTTTCAGCAGTCATCCGTAAGCTACATGGCGCTTTCTTTCCGGCATCTCTTTACCACCGCCGTTATCCCCATCAACATCCCACAACTAATTCAGTGGCGGTTTTGCAAGTTGGCAACACTGTTGTTCCTACATTTAAATCCGTTAAAAATATCGATTCTTGTTGAAGAATGATGCCTCACTAAGAATCGATTGTTTTATACACATTTAAACTGAGAAAAAACAGTGTTGCCAACTTTCAAGAATCGCTACTGAACTGAGTGCCAGAACCCCCAAGGATTGGGTTAGAGACTTTAACGAAAGGTTAAGAAAGTAGCCGGAAAGAAAGGAGGGAGTGAATACAGAAGTATACGAGGCTTTAGAGATCGTTTCATGGGGAACAATTGAACTAGGTACTTTAGGAAGGACGTAACAACCATATGATATTTTATTTCTGTCATCAAGTCTCCGCATTAAGTTTATATTTTTACGTAAATGAACTTTTCTCTGAGTAATTTAAATGCCACCTCAATCCTCGCATAGCTGATGTTCAAACTTTTTACTTTTCCTCCTTGACTACAAATATGGGAGTGTCTTGGTGAGCGAGGCGCATTTTTCACCGCGTGGATGAGTGGAATGATGAAATTACGAAAGTAAAAGTCTGCAGATCTCGCTCTCAGCTAATAAAATGCTCAAATTTGCATATTCCGCCGAATATTTTGCCTGCGTCTCGCTGGCTGGTGGCAATTCTCGCAAGTCGGCAGGCGGCGGACTAGTTATCGAAATTGATAGACAAAGCGATAGACAAAGAAGACGAGGGAAAATGGAGCTATCCCATTGGTTGAAACCTGTGGTCGTTAAAAATAAGAGGGGAGTGATGGACAAGTTCTAGGATCCCTCCTGGATTGCCGTTGGTTAATATGTTACTTATCTCCTTTGTTCATCGCAACCTGCGATCATACCCATCATACCCGCTTCCACTTATAATTGTCCATCAATTTTAATCATCAACCTATTGTATCTGTCGATTCATATCGAGCTTTTTGGGCTTTTAACTTAAACGCGAAGACGAAAGTACAGCCGCAAGTCCTTGGACATCTGAATTCCTTGAAATTTTCGCAGTTTTTATTGTTTTTTGCTCTCTGGCAGGATAAACCCCAATAGCATTTTTACTGACGGAAAAATCGCGATGTTTTGAGATTAAGTTGCGATTTTTTTTCATGACATTTTGGCGATAAAATCGTAACGATCATCAAAATTTGAACTATTATTCTCAATCTTGTCGCAATTTTATTTCTGGTACGATAAAATTTCTGGCTTAATATTAAAAAACCTTCCCAACAAAGCCATTATGAAGCTTGTTGGCATTTTCAATGCAGTAATAAGGAACAGATATATTCCACAACAGTGGAAAATCGCCGAGATCTTTGTTTTATTGAAACCAGGCAAAGCCCCTGCAGATACTAGCTCATACAGACCCATATCTTTACTCCCTGTCATTGGTAAATTGTTCGAAAAACTTTACATTAAAAGACTTAACGAAATCGTAGGTAAAAAAAATCTATTAATAGACGCTCAGTTTGGCTTTCGGGCCAAACACTCTACAATTGAACAACTACACAGAGTCACAAAATACATAGAGAACTCCTTAGAAAAAGGTGAATTCTGTGTGGCGGTATTTCTGGATGTTGCTCAGGCGTTTGACAGAGTCTGGCACGAGCGGCTCGTTGAAAAATTGTTCAAACTACTTCCTTGCAATCACGTGGAACTCCTATCTTCATTTTTAGAAGGCAGAAGCTTTAGAGTTAGATATGAAAACGAAATTTCCAGCTTAAGACCAATAGGGGCGGGAGTTCCACAAGGTTCCTGTCTCTCTCCTCTACTCTACTCTCTCTTTACATCGGACATCCCACAGCCGAGGAGAGAGGGGAAGATGGGAATCTATGCCGACGATACGCTCGTGATGGATTCGTCCAAGAGCTATAGAGAGGCGCGTCAAAATGTTCAGATCCATTTAAACAAAATAGACAAATGGACAGCAAAAGATAAAATCAAACTTAATGCTTCAAAATCTGTAGAAATAGTCTTTACGAACAGGAAATTCCAACATCGACCTCTTCATTTAGGAAACAACGAAATTCCTAAAGATAAAGTTTCAAGATACCTAGGCCTTCACCTGGATTCCAAGCTCAGGTGGAAAGAACACATCAGAAAAAAAGTAGCCCAAATCAAATTAAAATTTCTTAATATGTTTTGGCTGCTGGGCAGAAGGTCTAAATTAGACCTCGAGCTAAAACTACTACTCTACAAGTCAATGTTGAGACCCATTTGGAGTTATGGCTGCCAATTGTGGGGTTGCGCAGCCAAATCAAACCTAAAACAGATTGAAATTGTTCAGATGAAGATCCTTAGAAGTATAGTCAAAGCCCATTGGTACGAGAGAAATGCAGATATCAGAGCGGATCTCAACATTGACTCTGTAGAGGATTACATTACTAAAATGTATATCTCCTACGAAAATCGATTACACAACCATCCGAACCCAGAAGCGTTAGCACTGCTGATCAAGGATGATGGCGTAAGGAGACTAAAACGCAGGAAAACCCATGAGCTTGGAATCCAGGGTTTTTCAAAATTCACTCTATAAATTAAACCATGAACGCCTCCTATAGCTCTTAGGACTTGTCAGGAGACACTCGATTTTGGACGGGTTGGCCCGTCGTAATTCAGATAAAATGAAAAGACATTTTTATTTTGAAATAATCATGTTTTAATGTATTCTCCAGTTTTCTATAGGTAGTACAATTAAGTTAAAAATTAAGTCTAGCTATAATACATTAATAGCTAAATTAAATTAAGCGCTTTAAAGACTTTATAGGTCTAAGTGTATCCCAGTACAATTGTTCTATTATTTTGTGCTAATAAAAAAAAAAAAAAAAAAAAAAAACCTATTGTATCTGTCGATTCATATCGAGCTTTTTGGGCTTTTAACTTAAACGCGAAGACGAAAGTACAGCCGCAAGTCCTTGGACATCTGAATTCCTTGAAATTTTCGCAGTTTTTATTGTTTTTTGCTCTCTGGCAGGATAAACCCCAATAGCATTTTTACTGACGGAAAAATCGCGATGTTTTGAGATTAAGTTGCGATTTTTTTTCATGACATTTTGGCGATAAAATCGTAACGATCATCAAAATTTGAACTATTATTCTCAATCTTGTCGCAATTTTATTTCTATAAAATCGCGTTCGATGAAATCGAAATTTTACCTATTGCAAATTTTCGCGATGAAATCACAAGTTATCGCAATTTTTTATCCGATAATATTGCAATAAATTGACCTCGGCAAAATCGCCTTACACTTTCTAATCAAATCGCAACTTATCGTGATCCCCATACTTCTTGGGGAAGGTAGTGGCGATTTTGCAAGTTGGTAACACTGTTGCTCCTCCATTTAAATGCATGTACAAATATCAATTCTATGTGAGGCAAGCTGCCTCACGAACAATCGATTTTTTCCTTACATTTAAATGGAGGGAAAACAGTGTTGCCAACTTTCAACACCGGCACTGGGTAGAGAGGAGGGGTGCCGGTGCTTATTCGCCCGTTGGGCAGGGTGGTCAGTGGCATGCTGCGGCGCGGCGGCGAGATGAAGTCGCCGTGCGCCGCGCCGTGACTGGAGAAATTGTGTCAGAAGAAAGTTGTTGAGCCGACGACCAGTCTCTGCTCCCGCTCCAAAGCTCATCTCGACGATCCCCACGTTGCCGCATCTACAGCAAATACCGGTTTTTCAGGGCACTATTCTGAGGGCTGCATATTCATGGTCGTTCCTTAAATAGCTTCTTTCCTTTGGTGGCCCAGCGGGCTGTTTGTTGAAATTGATGTTGAAATGTTGAATGATAGACGAAGTTATACACAAAGAAGACTAAAAGGATATGGAGCGATCCTATTGGTGGAAGTGGGTGGTTGAAATGCACTGGAAAAAAAACACATTGGATCTAGAGTCCAGACTCTTGAAAACATTGACAAGAAAAAGGAATCTTGATTCAATCAGATTTAAGCTTAAATCAAAAGGAAATCCGCTCAAATTAAGATGCTTGGTTCTTGATTTAAGCTAGATTCTGATTGAATCAAGAGTAGGTACTTTTTCTTGCCGATGTTTTTAAGAGTCTGGACTCTAGATACAATGTGTTTTTTTCCAGTTAAGTGTGAGAGATCACTTGCTGCCATGGGAAGAATCAAACATCTTAAAAAATAGTTATTTTTCTTAACCACGCATTCAAGTCTCCGTAGAGTGGCCTGTCGCGCAAGGCGAGAAGTTAATGTCACAGTGAATGTGAAAACGATTTTCGTGAAACGTGAAATCGATCTATTTTCGATTCCTGCTGATTCCTGAAATCCGCTCAAATTAAGAGGCTTGGTTCTTGATTTAAGCTTAAATCTGATTGAATCAAGAGTATTTTTTCTTGTCGATGTTCTTAAGAGTCTGGACTCTAGATCCAATGTGTTTTTTTCCAGTGTGGACGAAGAAGGTATAAAGACGAATGCAGAATACTTCACACATTGCGCCGTACACATTGTGGCTCCTGAACTGCTGGTCGGTGCAAAAAACATTTTAGCGCCTAAAAGAATGCAGGAATACTTCACGCAATGCGCGTAACACATTGCGGTCGCTGGTCTGGGCCAAATCACATTAGCGCCTACAAGAGTGCGGGAATACTTCACGCATTGCGCCAAAAACAGTTCGTTCGATAGTCGGCAAGTCGGCCGGTGTGAAACACATATATTTAGCGCTTACAAGACTGTAGAAATACTTCATGCATTGCGCATTCACTACAGTGCGTGCTTAATGCGTTAAAAATTCGTAATATCTCGGTGCCGGACCCACAAAGGTCCACGCCATTTTCGACTAGTGTGCAGTTGTGCACCTCGAGCCTGCAATTGTGATTGCGATAACTTGAGATTTGATCGGAGAATGTATCGCGATTTTATCGGCGACGATTTTTGGCAATATGATCCTATAAATAATTGTGATTTCATCACATAATTTCCAATAGAATGGCGATTTTATCGTCGGCTATTTATCGCAATATTATTGATCAAAAAATCGTGATAAATTGAGATAAAATTTCGATTTTATCGAACGCGATTTTAAAGAGATAAAACAGCGACAAGATCGAGAATAATTGCTCAGATGTTGATGATAATAGCTATGTTATCGCCTAAAAAATCGTGAAAAAATAACAATTTAATTTAAAAGTATTGCATTTTTCCGCTGAAAAATGCTACTTGGGTCCGTTGCATTAGAAACTTCGCGTTTTTTTTTTTTTTCAGAGAAGCACGTGAGCAACAGTTTCAAATGCAACTCTTTAACCAGCACGTAATAAAAACTATAACACAACCTACAACCGGAAACAGACCCATGGCAAGCATAATCGGATTTGAACTTGCGGTATTCTCCATGGTAATGATGGTAATACATTGGCACATTCCTTTGCCTGTTTTTTTGCAGGCATTTTCTTCGATGTTTGACTTTCTGTCTGTAACACACAAGTTGAGGTTTCAGAGCGGGAAATTATATCCCACCATATGTATAGGTAAATAGTGCATTATGCGGTTTAGGCTTTGTGCTTCTCTAGATGAGAGGCGGAATGGCTTCTTAACGTCGCTTCTCAGATATGTATGTGCGGACTTACTTTCGAGGTGTAAAGTTAGTAACTTTAATTTATTGTTGCGGAATCTACTCCAGACCGATGGGAGAATCAGACCCCAAACGCTTACAAATGGTATTACCGTAGAGCATCCCTCCCAAAGACGCCCTATTTTCCGATAATTTCGATAGGTCTCCTCAGGGAATGAGATGTTTAAGAGGCGACCCTATATGGTCCAGGAGGTGGTCAAAATGTATTCTTGTTGGCTGTGCGTTTAGGTCAGCTTGGAAACTGAACTAACTGCAGGGCAAAGTGTAGAGATCAGCCCGATCGTGAGTCACACGAGCAAACTGAAGCTATCAAATCAACGATGTCACTCCGCGCAATAGGTTTTCACGCACAAGCCGGAGATCAATAAGCAACCAAGAACTACGGCATGCAGTAGTTTGATGGCTTACAGATCTTTGGTTGGTATTCGCAGAGCCAATCAGAACTCTGATGTTGCCAGATTGATTGCTTACTTTGATCCCACGACTAATGCTTTTCACGTGAAAAATATGGCACTAGATAAGATAGCTTTTCTTTCTTTTCTTCTTATTCCTTAGGACCTTCTTCAATTGTCTTTTAATCATTATGTAAACCATATGGGGCCTACGGCCTGCCGCCTGGGGCCTCCTAAAGAAAGTAGTCGTGTAATGAGCGACTATGAATACGACTCTTAGTACCTCTACCCCGATCGGCCTAATAGAGTACCACACGAAAACGCTAAAAAAATGCCGCTGCCATGAATCTTCAGATTCGAATATCAAACCAGTATGGCCAAAAATGTTCATAAATGAGCATCCATCCACAAAAATTTGTACATTTATACAAAAACTTAGTCAAATACGTGATTTACAAACGAAGGGCCGTAAGGGTTTTAATAATAAATCATTCCGGATAATTGGACGTATTTCTGTCAAACAGAACTAAGCGCCAGTTTGAGTTCCTTTCAAGGAATTTAGAATGCCGGATAGCGCGTTCTGTCATACGGAACTAAGCGCCATGGAAAAGCATTGCGAGTATAGGACGGAATGAGCTCGACGCCCGGTTCCAATCCAAGCTCCCCTCTACCTTCCTCCCTCTATGGCGCTTAGTTCCGTTTGACAGAGATACGTCCAATTGGAGTTCATAGGTTGGCTGCCATCTTGGGCCGTAAAAGCTTCATGACCCAACCTCTAAATTACCGACATGTCTATACTCTCCCCATATTGCTACTCTATGCTGCAATGTTCTCGATGCTAGAAACCCACGAGCGATGTGGCAAAAGTGGAGCTTGGTGCACGGGTATAAGTAGCATGGCTTGACGCTATCCTCGGCGGCCGGCGCGGTGCGGTGCGGCGACTGTGTGGCGTGCTGCGGCGGTGGCCACGAACTCTCCATTAACCGTGTAAAGTTGTAACCCACCTCCGCAGTCCGCCGGCCGCCCGAGACGCAGCGTCGCGACGCCACTTTCCTGCACCGTCTTCCAGCACGCGTCCCGTCACGGCCGTCTGCCCACCACTCACCCCTCACCATCCAGCATCCACGACGCGCAGCCAAACCGTATCTCAACACTCCCCCGCAGGGGCCGAACTTTGTCGGTTCTTCACAGAAGAAAATAGATGGTGCTGACGACAAAACCTTCTTTTCACATGGCTCCTTCAGTTTCTTTGTTACACTTACAGAATTTTTCTGGTATGAGGACAGAACTTCAGTCAAGGGAACAGAGTACTCCGTTAAGTTCTGCTAAAATTCTGTAAGTGTAACAAAGAAACTGCAGGAGCCCTGTGAACAGAAGGTTTTGTTGTCAGTACCATCTATTTTTTTCTGTGTTCCACCGTCCTTTAATATACTTAGTACGGGCCTCGACTGCACTTAAATCCGGCTTAGCACTTCTGATTGGCCGGTGGTGCGGTTTGGACTCATCGATGGATGTTGCACTCTGTGTGAAAGAGCCAGCAAAATTCGGCTCCAAGGTTTTAAGTGATCCTCAAGCTGCAGGTATTTGCTGATGGTCCTTTAGGTGCACCTGGGTCATTTTGCTAGGGGAAGGGGGAGGGCTGACACCCCTACCGTGAGCGGGTCCAGTGGTAAATTTGTGAAATTTTAAATCTATTTGGACTTATTTTCAGGCTTTCGTGATGCAGATTTTCCATGAATTTCTGCGGAAAAATTACGCTTTTTGTACTTGTTGTACAAAATACTTTCGAATTGCCGCATTTAATAGATCCGGAAATTTGTTGAAATATTAACTGTATTTGGACGCATTTTGAGGCTTCCGTGACGAAAATGTTGGAAAATACTCTGACTGCATGAGCACGCTGTTATCATTTGGGCGTATTTCTGTCAAACGGAACTAAGCGCCATCAGGGGAGGAAGGGAGAGGGGGGCTTAGATTGGCGGCGGAATCGGGCGTCGGGCTCATTCCGTCCTATACTCGCGATGCTTTTCCATGGCGCTTAGTTCCGTTTGACAGAATGCGCTATCCGGCATTCTAATTTCCTCAAAAAGAACTCAAATTGGCGTTTAGTTCCGTTTGACAGAAATACGTCCACTTAAAACTCTATACATTAAAAGAAATGAATACCCTCGACAAAGGTTTCTCTCCACCGTTGTTACGTCGTTTCCCGGTCGAAGGAACGTAAGTCCATTCCAAGGTTGCAAAATTGACGCAAACAGTACATTTCTTATAAAACTGTACCTGTGCGGTTTTTGTTCAAAATTTTTCTGGTTGCTACATGATATCCGAAAAAAATTAGTTTAATTTTTAGTTAGAAATGCCTAAGATTTTCTTTGTGACAATGTAATTTGCAAGGGTAAAATTTGGCAACAGTGAAATATTGTAATATTCTTGCGTTTGGGAACGACAAAATGTGCGTCCTTCGAGAGATAACTATTCGTGCTCTGCTGTATATTTTTTGTCTACGCGGCAGAATTGAAGGCGCTTCTCAAGTGGACGATAGCTGCTACAGGTACATGAATTGTCTGTGTGTTGTCAAAGTTTATAGAGGAGGTTGATATTAGAGTCTCGAATAGATAACTATTCGTGATCCCCGGGAGGTTTGTCGCCTAATCGATGAAATTGAAAGCAAACCATAAAAGGAAAATGATTATCAATAAACTCAAACATTCTGTCAAGTTACAGATGAGGACCGTAAGAGCAAAAGTAAAGTCTTGAGAGAATGGGCTCGGTAGCGTCTGAGCGGAATTATTAAGGGGGGCCTAGGGTTGCGTTAAGAAGCTTTATAAGAGGGAGCAGGGGGGGTTCAAAATGCCGGAAAAGTGCGTTACGTAATTTATCAACGCTCCCTTGACCCTTTTGAGCTGTAATTAAGTTATCTCAATTTTTCTCCCGCCTTAAAGCCCATTTTCCCCAGCTCTATCCAATATTTTGATGATGAATAACAAATTCTTTCGTCTCTTGACCAAAAATTGTCTTAATTGTTTGAATGCCGAAAAAGTGCGTCACGTAATTTATGAACGCTCCCTTAACACCTTTGAGTGTAGTAACATTATCTCAGATTTGCCCCGCCTTAAAGCCCATTTTTCCTAACTCTATCAAATATTTTGATGATGAGTAACGAATTCTTCCGTCTCTTTATGAAAGTCAAAAGAAAGGGGAGATAGGAAGAAAGGAGAGCCCTTCTCGCGCATGCGCAGGTATGGATCACAGATTTCTCGACGAGGGAGAGGAGTGCCGAAAATTGAGTGTTTTCTCTCATCTGTTTGTCTAATTGCCGTTAATTACCTGACAAAATAAACTTGGTACCTTCGAAGGCAGGGAAATAAAGTAATCAAGGATTCTTCGGTTGGCTGAGGCTCCGGCGCACACTTTCCTTTTCATCGTGGCCACAATGTTTAAGTATCGCGCTGATCTCCGCTAGACGCAGACCCAGGCTAAGAATGAAAGGTCCAAGGCATTCTAACAGTCCATGTTGCCGTTTCAATCCATTTTCATTCAAATTACTGCATTTTGGGCAATTAATAGGTCTTAAATAGGGTCCAAATTTTACAAAAAATTCTATCAAACTGTTTAGAGGTTTACAACTAGAAGAGACATAGCGATGGCGAAAATGCGAGATCACGTATCTCCGATTGCAACGTTGCAAACTTCCCGTCATACTTTATTTTTTAATTGTGAAACTATTCAACTTATTTTATTGAGAACTCCCTGCATTTGTCGTCTTCATCATCAGAATATTTCGTTTATATTTCAAGCCATGTAGTTGACTTTGTGGAAAAAATAAAGGAATTATAGGAGCAGAGATTTTCAGACACTCGCAATGGAGATAAGTGGTTTTGTAGTTATCGATATGACGATATGATATAGTTGACTTGTTTCTCTCCGATAAGAAAAATAGGTAGGAACAGAGATTTTGAAACACTGGAATGGCAATATGTGGTTTCGTACTTAAGCTATCGAGTGGTTTCATAAGGGTAGGGGATTATCATCACCTTTTATAATATATAGTTGAACTTTACATGGGTAGTCATGATAGATTCTAATCACTTTCAGAGAATTTTTGGAGGATTCATACAAACTTTGCAAATTTTGTCCCCTCCAAACAACTTTTGCTCCCCCACCCTTATAAATTGGCTGAAACGACATTCCTGCGAGAGGATTTTCAAAAATTCGATTTGAAATTCAATCCAGATTCAGCGTTTAAAAAGCGCAATTCAATGGTATAAATCGCTCTGGAGGACGTTCAAAATTTAAGAGTGTTTTTTCGTGTGTCTGGATTGGATTGTTATCAATGTTTTTTTCCCAGTGACGTTCTTCATAGGAATAACCACCGCACTATCACAAAAACTTAGACATTCAAACTTTTACATATACTTGATGAGTGATGAATTAACTGACGGAATTTTTCTTACCGGAAGTCATTATTTCTTCCTTTGACGATAACAACCGAAGTTGTTTGAAAATTCAATGTTTTTGAACACTTCACTCCTTCCATTACAATTTGCCACCTGAAAGATCTGATTTAAGATGAAAATGAAAAATGTCGACCCCCGGGGAAGGTCCCTCCATTAGCATATACACTCCACTGCAAAAGTCAGCTTATTAAGCGCTCGTTGTTAAGCGCATGCAGAGTCCAAGATGTTGCAAAACTACATTAAAAAAAGGGAGAGATGAGGAACAATGTGAACAAGTTCAGTTCGAAGCCCAAAAATTTCTGAGATCTGACAAGTCACTGGACCGAACCAGCAGCGCAGTGGCCGGCCTCTCACTTTCTCCGTCTGGAGAATTTTTTCGCATGTTTCTTTGTTCGAACTTTTTCGCGTTTTTTGCCAACTAACCACGGGAAGTGTCAAACAGTTCACTGGCGGCTTTTAGGAGATTTGCAAAAATTAGTCTTCAATCCCGTCTGAATGTTATGGGGAAGGCTTATTTTAAAATAAAACCTGACTACTTGTGACTCGCGTAATTACGATCTTTTAAAATCGAAAGGGGCACGCACGAAACTCTTTTGGAATCCTTTGTATCAGCCACAGACCTCAGCCATCCATACTTCATACATTACACCGAGCAATGATGTTCTTCATAGGCGTATCTTTGGGTCTGTTAACGTTAACGTAATTACAGGACTGCTTACAGACTTATTACAGAACTACACACAGAATACAGGTTTTTTAAAGAATTATTGTATATTTACAGAACTACGAAGTCTACAAGATCTAACCTGCGATGTGTCTCGGACACACCGCACCGGTTATTATACTTTCAAAGATCATCGGCCGACGATCATGGCACCCATTTTTTTAATTCATTTTCTAAAAATACGGTGTGAATTGAGTCTCTAAGAATTTCTTTGGATTTTTTAAGCCCTATGTAAATGGCAAAGAATCCTAGTTTTGAAAATGCCAAAAATGGCACAGGTCTGAAACGATATTTTTGGCAGACTCTGATAACGTGGCCAAGCGGGGGAAACGACGTTTGATAATAGGCTAAACATAGCTTTCAAGCTTCACCTTGATAGTCAACTTGACTGTCGGCTTTTGATTTGTCAGATTTTTTTTTAGCTTTTTCTCCCTTTAGTGGAACTTCATATTCAACTTTCAGGTTTTCTTCACGAAATTTTACTTTTGTCACACTACACTATCTGTTACCCTGCACTGAAAAAAAATTCTCGGCGTTTTTACCAAGGTCCGTTGGTACCTTTACCATCTCACTTTTTTGACCAATTATTGGTAATTTTACCAAGACAGACTGGTAAGCTTACCTAAAAACCGGTATTTTTACTAGTTTTTTTTTTCAGGTAAGAATACCACTTTTATTGGTAATCAATTCCCGGTAACTGTGTCATTTTATCCCGGTAATTCTACCACAGTCGATAAAAAATATCGGCGTTCTTACCAAGGTCCAGTAAAATTACCGAGAAAGTTCAATAATTTTACCGAGATCTCTCGGTAAAATTACCAATTCCATAAATGGTAATTTTACCCTGAAAAATAGGGATCAAATAGAACCCTGAATACTCAGTAATTTTACCCTTTTCTTGGTAAATACACCGAGATTTTTTTTTCAGTAAAACCTCCAGTTTGCGCGCGGAGGCGAGCCAGTGTGCTCATAACGAGGAGCTACCTTCACCTGAACCGTTGACATCATCAAGTCCAAAAAAGGTTCTCGCTGCCTCCTCTGCTCCATTGCATAGCACCCGTGAAAGTGGTATTACATGCACTTGCACAGCGCGGAGTTGCCAAATCTAAATGAGGATTATAGGAGCTAATACGAAAGTATATCGAGAGAGATAGCTTTCTTCGGACAATCTGACAAGCGCGAGTCGAAGGAACGATCGACTGCGCGTGCGCGGATGACCGTGAATACACTCGCGACGGTCAAGCGCGCGACTTCGGGAGAAATTGCATCTTCTCCATAAGTCTATGATCCTCTCAGACCCCGGACCCATCGCACGGGTAATCAATGGATCACTAGACAAGGTGCGAATTTAACCATTTTGATCGATGTATTCTCATGAAAAGGAGGGGTATAGATGGATTACATTTTGCAATAAGGAACCACTATCTCTGGCTCTCCCAGTAAAGCACATACATGCATAGGGAGACCAATGGTATTTATGTTGTTTCTAAAATGGGCCAGAAATATTGGTTCCTTAATGCAAAATGTAATCCAGATATAAGGGTCGTTTTTAGGCCCACCCTGAATTTCCTCAACTCAACGATTTTATTCTCATTGAAAGTCTACATTTCACGGAATGCATCACGATTGTGCCATTATTTTGGTCATTCATTTTCATACTACAGAGACTGGTACGGTAACGCAGTAACGCTTGTGTGCTATTTACTGAAGTGGTGTGGTTTTTTAACGAGCAAAAATTTTGAATTTATGCATGGCAAAAAGTTCATATCCTCGTCAGGAGTAACTTTAAATAAGTTTCGTTACGCGGGCCCTGTTCTGAGTAAAACGTGTAATATTAATAAGGGTTTTTTTCGGGACCATTCATTCTGAATTTCCTCAACTCTACGATTTTGCGCTCATTGAAAGTCTATATTTTATGTAATGCATCATAATTTGGTAATTTTCTGATTCTTTTCAGGTCAAATACTAGCCAAAACATGGGTCTAAAGGCTGATTTTGGCGAATTTTTCCGCTTTGCGATTAAATGCCGATATATCCACATTTTTGCCAAAATCAGCCCTTAAGGCCCATGTTTAGGCCAATAATGGACCTGAAAAGAGACCGAAAATGACCAAGTCATGATGCATTCCGCAAAATGTAGACTTTTGATGAGCAAAAAATCGTAGATTTAGGGGAATTCAGATACCTGACTGACCAAAAAACAGCCCTTATCGATACCCTTCCTTTTACGTAGAACACGATCTGTGCAACGAAACCTATTGAAAGTAATTCTTGACGAAGATATGAGCGTTTTTCGAGGCATAAATTCAAACTTCCCGCTCATTAAAAAAACCATATCACTTAAGTTACATAGCACACCAAACGTGACCGCACAAGTCTCTGTGGTCTGTTGCTCCAATACCGGTGCCTCGTCTAAGGCTCCAATTGTTTCCATTTTGGACAAAAAAGTCACCATTTACATTTTTTTCTCCTTTTAAACGGGATGATGAAACGGTAGGAATCAAGATCAAGGTTTTCTACGTCGACATTGTAATTGCGTCGAAACAACCGATAAAATTCTTTCACCGTCGCAAGATCACATTCACAATTGAACAAAGCTCCGGACAGTGTCACCCGGTGCACGACGTTTGCGCACACTTTTCGTACCGATAACGTTTGCGCACAAAATTCCGAATTTTCATTTGCGCACAGTTTTACCGATAACGTTTGCGCACACTGCACTATGTGGCAACGCTGCATTATACGGAGCATATTTATACGCACGCATTGTTTAAAACCGAACAGAGGGGGCGAGTAAACGAGTGATGAAACAGAAGTGAGTGAGTTTGAGAGTGTGTGTGAGGTGCTTATTTCCACATGAATTATGTAAAAAATAGTTAAATTAATTGAATAAATAGTATTGGCTATACTTACAGATTTTTGGTTTTACTTTCGCCGGAAGAAAATGCCATCGTCAGAGTCGTCTGAACTGGAGCCAATAGTATTCTCAGGATGGCTGGTGGGTGGTTCATGAAAGGAAATACTCTCGCCGGAAGAAAATGCCATCGTCAGAGTCGTCTGAACTGGAGCCAATAGTATTCTCAGGATGGCTGGTGGGTGGTTCATGAAAGGAAATTTCTTCGTCCAGATCGTCTTCATTGAAGGAGTCTGAACTGGAGCCAATAGTATTCTCAGGATGGCTGGTGGGTGGTTCATGAAAGGAAATTTCTTCGTCCAGATCGTCTTCATTGAAGGAGTCTGAACTGGAGCCAATAGTATTCTCAGGATGGCTGGTGGGTGGTTCATGAAAGGAAATTTCTTCGTCCAGATCGTCTTCATTGAAGGAGTCATTTTCAGCTCCCGCGAGTCATTTTTTGAGTCTGATGCATCTTGCTTCGCATATTTCACATCACGGATCATTTCAAGGAACTCCATTATATCGAGGTCTTTACTTTGAAAAGCACTGGTCAGCACAATAACTTCATCATCTTTCGTTTGTTGAGCCTTGCGTTTATTGAACAACTCGCCATTCCGTACGGATTTTATTTTTAAAGAAACAATAGTCTGGGCCTTAAAAACTTGGTCAGTTGCTTCGTACACACTTGGATGGTGGTAATAAAACTCGCCTTGAAGTTTACTATTGAAGCCCTCAACCCCATTAGTCGTTGTGCAAGAATCTTGTGTAAGAGGGCTGGCCCACAGATGAGGGGGGAACATCTTCGAGTTTATGTAATTTTTTCGAATGTAAGCAACAAATGCAGAGGCGCCACTTACATGAGGAGTAGCACTGGCCAACTGCTCAAATGCAGCAGGGACATCATTGGCGGGCAGATAAGACAAAGAGAAGAATAGCTGTAACCATGATTGAATCTCTAACTGCTCTCCTTTTTTTTCTGACCGAGTGAATGCATATCGTAGCACTGGATATTTCTGTATCCGCCGCCACCAGCTTTGCCCCAGATGAAATCTGCAGCCCCTAATCGTTGCATTAGGGAAAGCTACTTTAGCGGCTTTGTGAGCGGAGGATTCGAAGTCAAGTAGGAGAAGTTTAACGTTCAATTCTTTACCAGTGTGTTTAACACACATTTGTTTCAATAAATCCCACATAGCTGAGTAAGTTTCTGCCGCTTTTGAGGGGAGGAAGAACGTGGCAACATGCAAATAAAAGCCACGATGGAACACGTGGATTGTATAAGTTTGTTTGAAATGCTTGGGAGCATAAGTGAATGTTCCGTCTCCCAAAATAACATCATCGAAGTCGACCAAAAATTGCAGGTTTTCTTTACATGTTACGGCGACAATCTGATGTTTTTTATCAACTCTAATAATCTTTTCATCGGAAGAGGTTACCGTACTGGCCATCCCGTCCAAAGCCCCATCAATGTTCTTTGGTACGGGTTTCTTCAATTTTTTTCTAGCGCGATAACTGGACTGTGAAAGGGACGGTAGGTCAGAAAATGTTACCTTTTTTGAATTCTCAACCTCATGGCGTATCAATTTCAATGGTGGTTCATTTAGATTTTCGGTTGCTTTTCTCTTCAGACTGGTTCTTATAAGCTGCAGCTCGATTTCTTTATCACTTGGTGGAGCATGTTGCGGTCTGTGTTCCTTGTTGGTCGTTTCAAGCAAAGTAGTCATCGGTACATCTGTTTTGATCGTAGCCCGGCACTCTTTTTTCGAACACCGCCAATGTATATTTTTTTTTTTAACGCGAAATTGTCGGAATTTATAGCCTTCGACTAGTATCATTGGTTTGCCTTTATTGCTTCTCATTATCTGAAAGCCCGTATCAGAACTCATTTTATTAAATTTTAACTGAAATACACTCACACACACTTGCGAATAAAGGAATAAAAACGGTTTAAAATATGCTGTCAAACAACTCACGATTATTAAAAACGATTATTATCATTAAAACTGTTTAAAACTCGAGCTAAAACACGTTAAAAAGTTGCACATTAAAACAATTTAAAATTCGGCACTGTGTTGACAGCAACGGTCCGCAGGTTACTGAGTTACTCCTTTCCAGACACACCTCTTCCTCCTTTTGTCGTGGACCTTCCTTATCACAACACGATAATGCACCTCGCCGACAATAACAAACCCGGGCCCGGTGTCCGGGTGATTCGCGTTGCGTAGGTGCAGCGTTGCCACATAGTGCAGTGTGCGCAAACGTTATCGGTAAAACTGTGCGCAAATGAAAATTCGGAATTTTGTGCGCAACCGTTATCGGTACGAAAAGTGTGCGCAAGTGTCGTGCAGCCGTGTCACCAGACTTGGAAATTCTCCTCAGATTACCACCTAAAAAACAACGTAACCTTTAGACTTTCTTTAAGTTCGGCAACAAAGCTCAAACTCGCCCGTGGCCCCAACACGGACTTCACCAAATAATTGCTGGCTATTTACATTTGCATAGGAGAATCAATGTAAAAGCTTCAATTCCCCGTTCATTACGGCAACTTTGGTCGCGATCTTGCAGCTTCTGCGGGCAGACGTGCGCCCATAAACCAGTTGAAATGGAAATCGTAGAAAGTCCACGGCGTTGACTGGAACGCCCTATCTTGGCAGTGGTCATCCCGCGTTTGGATAATTAAGTAATGGCTGGTTAATTGCACAATGAAGTGCTCGTGGCGACGACGACGAGATGAGAATGACGTCAATTATCGATGCAAGATCGTCGTCTCGCTAATGCCAAGTTCACACCCTGAAAATGGGACTTGCAGGCAAATTATTGGAATTGATACATAAGCATACACAAACATAGCAATAGACAAAAAAGACAAAATGAAAATGGAGCGACCACTGGGGAAAAAAACACATTGGATCTAGAGCCCAGACTCTTGAAAACATTGACAAGAAAAAATACTCTTGATTCAATCAGATTTTTGCTTAGATAAAAAGGGAATCCGCTCAAATTAAGAGGCTGGGTTCTTCATTTAAGCAAAAATCCGATAGAATCAAGAGTATTTTTTCTTGTCGATGTTTTTAAGAGTCTGGACTCTGGATTCAATGTGTTTTTTTTTTCCAGTGATCCTATTTGTGGAGGCGGGTAGTTGCAATGTACAAAGGAGTAAGTAATAGAAATAATTAACGGCATCACACCTGCAGCCTAATTGTTGAAATTTATGTCGGCACGACAGGAATCGAAAATAGATCGATTTCACGTTTCACGAAAATCGTTTTCACATTCACTGTGACATTAACTTCTCGCCTTGCGCGACAGGCCACTCTATACGGAGACTTGAATGCGTGGTTAAGAAAAATAACTATTTTCTAAGATGTTTGATTCTTCCCATGGCAGCAAGTGATCTCTCACACTACACTGGAAAAAAAAACACATTGGATCTTGAGTCTAGACTCTTAAAAACATCGACAAGAAAAAATATCCTTGATTCAATCAGAATCTAACTTAAATCAAGAGCCAAGCCTCTTAATTTAAGCGGATTTCGTTTTGATTCAAGCAAAAATCCGATTGAATCAAGAGTATTTTTTCTTGTCAATGTTTTCAAGAGTCTGGACTCTAGATCCAATGTGTTTTTTTCTAGTGCAGTAAATAAATGTAATGAGTCATCGATGGTAAGTAAATAATCATATGAATTTTGAAGCTAGTTCAGTATAGAAGCTTTTGCGTCTTTGATTTTAGTCTATGAACAGCTGAAATGCAATTTGTAAAAGAACCCTTTGACAATCTATCGCATAGAAGATGATTAAATTTAAGATTATGGAGGCGGTAAAACATTTGAACAAATTCCCCAAATCTCGACAAGTAGATTGGGGAGTTTCATGACCGCAAGCCGCCGTTACTTCCGGAGGAATAACTTTCCTCACATACGGCAAACTCCAAGGTCTACTCACTCGAATTTATAGCGCGGCATAAAACTTTTAATAACCCTGTTGCAGACATAGACACGGGTATCACCTATGCGTTATTAGAAAGCATGTGCTTTGCTTCAACGTTGTCTTGTTACTCGATTAATTGTAACTTTTATATATTAGTGCTGATCTTGGTAGATCGTGATTAGATTGTTTATACCTGAGAACACGTATTAGCTCTAGTAACGTTAAAACATCTCCACATACGTGTATGTGTTCTGAGATTCTATGAACAAAACGAAATTCTCTGTGACTGGATTCTGTTACGGCAAAGCAAGTCATATATATTTTGAGCCTTTTTAAAAAGAGCCTATCTATTTAGCGGGAAAAGTCATGCGTTTTTAGCGTGTTGAGGATAGGTTTGGAACTAGCTATTAATTTTGAGCCGCAAACGTTGCTTATTAAAACTGTAAATAGTCTTTTCTGAAAACGATGTTTTTTTTTTGTTTTTTGTTTTTGTTTTTTTAACCACAAGCTTCAAATGGTACTATCTTTGTTTCCATTGGACATTTTACGTCTAAACATTTTTGTAGAAAATTCATAAGAGCCGTGTCATTTCCTCAATTTTGAATTTTTCGGATCTAACTCCCTTTTAAGAAATGCCTAGGCGAATAGTCAAATATTCTCACTCTTCAATATTCCCTTTCGCTGAATTTTGACGGTTCAGTGCTTTTAAAAAGGGATATAAGAATTTTCAGTTCAATTTAAACCATTCTAGACACCGTCCATTGAAAATGTATCTTCAGTTTTAGCGCTTAAATGCGAGCATTCAAGTTTGTACTGTGTTCCATGAGACACCAAATATTTAGAATTTTTAAAATTCAAAATTCCTCGAGAGCCAATTACAATATAACTTTTCCGTGAAAACTCGCATTTTAAACAATATTTCTGAGCGCAGCATTTTTAAAATGAGAATTCTACGTCAAAAACATGAGAAACTTCGTTATTTTGCCAAATTTGATCAACGGCACGCCTAAAAGCATTTGTCAAAATGAATTGTGTGACTGTTGACTTGCGACTTATATATTGCAAAATGCTTATCAGTATTAAGATCAGTATCAGTATTAACACATCTCTATTAAATGAAATAATAGCATCCTGAAATCAATGTCACTGAATTAGCAAATTCGTTTGCACTCATTTACCGAGGTGCAAATCAGGAACACCTGACAAAGCGCCCATGAGTGGAGGGTTCGGGTGGCGAATATTACTCTGCACTGTTAACCCGCCGTATTTCCGGTATCCGTTTTGGTCACTTCCGATTTCGACCGCGTTCAAGTTCACATCCTCTCCCCACCCTCCTTACCTCTCGTCATTCATTGCACTTCATTCTATCACAAACTTGCGGTTTCTCTCTTTTTCACTCCCCTTCCGTCATTGATCTGTTTCGATCGTTGCCGCTTTTACGATTTTGATAGATTTTTCCAATGAATGAATTCATTCTTTGATTTATTTATCAATTTCATTTTTAATGCCACCAATAAAGTTGATGGGATGACATGAATACATCTTGAAAGATGTCCATTTATTATTTTTTCATTGCATTGACATTTAAGCGATTTTCTTTTTTTAACATAAGAGGCAACATCGATAAAGGCCATTTTGGACCCAATCTAAATTTTGTCAACAACACAATTATTTGCTCATCGAAGGTCTATATTTTTCGGAATGCATCAGGATCCGGTGATTTTCGGTCTCTTTCCGGGTCTAATACTGGCCTAAACGTGGGTTTAAAGCTGCTTTTGGCCAAAATGCGGGTTTTGCTTTTTTACTTATATGCTGATTAACCCCAATTCGATGCTAGAGAAATCCCCAAAGCTCGCTTTTAAAGCTGGAGGAACCGGAGCCCTACAAATCCCCCTTAAAAATGTGTTTTTAGTGTCCCCTAGACCTTCTTTAACGTGGTGTCCTTCTGCCCTCCCCATGCACAAAAATCCCCTAATTCCACTCATGCCTTTGTCTACAAATTTTTGAATTTTGACCCAGCTAGGTTCCTTCCTGCTCAAAAAGGCCTTTGAGGGTGCAAAGCGTCCATCGGGAAATCATAAAATAGGACCCTCTAATACTGCCGTGCTAAGCAAGAACACCGTATGAGTCTTCAGATATTGCCATATTTCCTTCAATAAAAACCGAGAAAATTGTGAATCTTTCCCTCCAGATTTTCCAAAAGTTTCATTTGCATTGCAATCTAAAATGTCCAAAAATGTCAAGAAAAAACTTGGCATAAATTTCCTCAAAAATACATGTTTTATCCAGGAAAATTTGGCAGCCCTTACATGTTCATACGGCGTTCTTCCATATCACGGCAGAATAGCTAACATTGAAAAAAATCAACCCTTCGAAAACTGAAAGTGCGAGTATTAAATTTGGCAACTCCTAGCTCTCGATCTGTCATTTTCCTCCTAAATTTGTATTTCATCGTGCGAACAGCAATAAAAGCTTCACAGTCATCGGCAACCTTGTATTCTCTTCTCTTTAAACCTTTCCCGATAGCTCGGATCGGGCCGCAGGCATTGCGGGCGTTAACTGGTCAGTGCCGGCTCGAATTTTCTCGTGACACGATGCGTTCGATGACAATGTAACTGCGCGATAGTCTTCATCGGTTGCAATTAATCCGTCTGGTTCGGACTATTAGAACACGTTCGGGTGGTTCTTTTTCGGTCCAGGGGACCAGTGTCGAACATTTACTCTACTTCAAGTGCGTGCTGTTTCATCTCATCATATTTCATCCGTTCGTAAAATAATTTCACTCCATCGAAAGTTCAGGACAAAACATGTTTTGTTATAAAACGCACGTACAAGAAGGCAAAGGGTGCCCTGATATAGTGCAGTTCAGTGTTTCATCTATAATAGGACAGTCATAAGGAATTTTTGCAGGGTTGTAGTCACATGAGCGTGAAATTTTCTAGGCCAGGTCGATTCTCTACAACGCGCTGATTAAAATGTTGTTACATCTTTGGAACGCGCAAGGTTTATCGCGCTGATCTCACCTGAAACCCCTTTTAAGAAAAAAGTCTGCCGGCAGAGAAAAGAAATCGAGGAATTTTTAAAGAAAATACGATGGCTAATTTTCCAAAGGGAAAAGAAACTATGACAGGAAATTTGCAAAGTCGCAAATGGAGATACGCGATTTCGCACTTTGACCATCGAGACGTCGTCACCTTCCGGCCAAAATTTCCTAAGTGCCATTGTTGACCAATTGGAATATAGAATGATTTTTAGGGCCCAGGACTAATCTGCTTTGAAAAAAATTATTTAGCTGTCAAAAATTATAACCTCTAACGTTTCGGAAAACTGTTTGCAAAAAAAATCTAAAACAGTCTATCACATGCGCCATGAGGTCCCAAAACAGGGTATCTTAAGCACCAAACTGGACACGTAACTTGACTTTTCTCCTCAAATTTTACCTAAACCAGATTTAATGAGTGATACTGAACAAGAGTTAAAAATTTTAAATTTCCGTTGTGTTTAAAATAGCTTTGATTAACTTTTTCCGTTAGTCATGGTATTATCTAACGTTACCCTGTAAAGTTAATGCAATGCGTTTAGTTTTAGTTCTAAACCATGTAGATAGATACAAGGAAATGCCTGTAGTAGTTACGTTATAATTAAATAAAGTTCCTTCAAAAAAAAAAAAAAATTCCTTTTACGTTAGTCCCATGCAGGAGATTCCTAGTCAAAAATTTGCGCTTGAGATTCTTTGACCGGAAGATGACGATTCATTTTAAAGGTTTACTTTGCACCCTATTAATGGTCCAGTAAACGCTAAATTTTGCAGACTCAGGTTTTCCCTCCGCGGACAATCACATAGAAAAAAATACTTGTATCATCGTTACCGATGGACAGTCGGCTGATGTATCGACGAGTGTGGAAGCGCTGTCGTTTGTTGGACGTTTCGAAACAATCGACAGTGAGGGGCATGAAACGAAACGAGAACGTAAATAATTTGATTAGCACCACGCGATGCGATTTTTGTAACGTCCGGCCAGGGTTACCAATTACCATGCCGCATCGCGCCTCCGTTTCGCCACGCATCAACTGCCCGTCTCTTCGCTCTTCCGACGTAAGGGCGTATCTCAATTTCCACGTGAGACCTGAGCTCCGTATAACTCCATGCTTTTCGGAGCTCATTTGGAGAAGGAGATACGTCCTTACGTCAGAGGAGTGACGGTCTGTGCCAATGCTCCCCGCCCGCACGCGAACCTAGAGTACCTGTATAGCGAGAGTATGGACAGATCGCTTCATGGAGGGCTTAGGGCCCAAAAGTGCAGCCACCCTTCTAACCAACTTCTAACGCACAAAATTTCACTGCCAGTCTGCAGATTCCAATTCTAACTATTCTAACCATGATGGCAAAGAATGTACAGAAATGAGCGTTCTTCCGCGAAATTGAGTAAATTTATGCAAAAACTGAGTCAAACACGTGCTTAATAAACGACGGTTCGTAACAATAGTATTAGTAAATCGTTCTGGATAATTGAAATTCATAGGTTGGCTGCATTTCTGGGCCCTAACTTTATTCGCAGAAGCATCGGTGAAGGCCTGATGGATTTTCGGAGTTTCACATCTGTCCATACTCTCGCTATACAGGTACTCTACGCGAACCGATGTCCAAGAACATGCGCTCTATAGACTCATTTAACGCCTATACCGATTGACGTTAAATATTTTTGAACTTGTTTTTAAAATGTGGTAATGGACCACTATACACATTACGAATTTTGGCATTTTGGTGTTTCCGCATCAAAGTTTCACGGAGACCACGATTTGTACAATGAAAGTGCTTGAAACTAACCTCTGACCAAGATATTGACCTTTTTTGATGCATAGTTTCAAACTCCTCGCTCGGGGGGGGGGGGGGGGGGAACTATACTCTACTTTAGTTAAATTGTACCTTGAACCTTACCGTGAAACTCTTCGCAGAATGAAAATATGAAGCCTTAATTTCGGCACTTAGGCGCAGCTAATGCACGATATTTACACTTTGAACAACACAGGAAGTAGATACTATTTTTCATGTTAGGGGAAATTCCAATTTTTTATGACCTGTGCTAAATGAAGAAGATGGTACACTGGAAAAAAAAACACATTGGATCTAGAGTATAGACTCTTAAAAACATCGACAAGAAAAAATACTCTTGATTCAATAAGATTTAAGCTTAAATCAAGAACCAAGCCTCTTAATTTGAGCGGATTTCCATTTGATTTAAGCTTAAATCTGATTGAATCAAGAGTCCTTTTTCTTGTCAATGTTTTCAAGAGTCTGGACTCCAGATCCAATGTTTTTTTTTTTCCAATGTATACTTTAATCGGGAGTCAACTTTGGTGCCTTAAGTGGCGATATCGTGTATTGCGTGAAATTTTGAAGCAGAAATACATATCGACAGTGAAACTAAGAGACCACGTATCTCGTTTGCGGTGTTAAAAAATCCCCGCTCTCATTTTTTTTTTTTCAACGAGAACAAATCAACGTTTCTTGACATTTTCACACAATTTCCTTCGCACAGAGAAGAAAAAATACGGAAGTTTTCAAAAATTGACCGTGAGCGGTTTTCCATTTTAAACATAAAGTATGACAGGAAGTCTGCAACGCCGCAAACCGAGATACGTGACCTTGTAGTTCTACCGTCGCGTCGATATGGGATTAGCGCAAGGGAAAAGACGCGCGTTGTTGACGGCGCAGAGATACAACTATTCGTACTTGATAGCTGTCCGCGTCGTATTTTCAAGATTGAAGGCGCGATGAAGCGAGGCACGAACTCCTTATCATCGTCGATATGGGATAAGCGATTAGCGCAAGCGAAAAGACGCGCGTTGTTGACGGCGCAGAGATACGACTATTCGTACTTGATAGCTGTCCGCGTCGTATTCGCAAGATTGAAGGCGCGATGGCGCGAGGCACGAACTCCCAATGCTCCACTATGCCGATGAGGATGTCATTCAGATTCGATGGAAAAGTTAAGGAAAGAAGCCCAAATACGTCTCGTCTATCTTCGGCTTTAAGACTCTTTTTTAAGATATGTTAAAGGAGAAAGCTAAAAATAATTCCCTTTTCAATTCTTAAATATTGTACCCATGAATCTTGTCAAAATGTTTGAGAGAATATCCCTGCGTAAATCTTTCCACTGCACTTCTGTTATTTTTATTTTATTTTTATTTTATTTTTTTTTTTTTGAGTGAGGATTTAAAAAAAAAGTATCTTGTTCTCAGTGAAGTTTCCCGCGGTTTTTCACAGTGATCACTCGTTACCACCAAAGTTAATCATACAAATTTTAGCATTTACAACATCTCAGTCAACGATGACTCATGAACTAATTTCCAATTCAAACCAGAGACTAGCCCCTCGCCAAACCTGTGTGTGATGTTCCGGAAAATGTTGGACCGGTTTTTCGCGCGCGTCCGTGGTCGAAAACCGCGCAAGCACCCCATCGGGCACCGCGGGTTCAGCTTTCGCCGCTCGCGGCGCTCCACGCGGGACGAACGGGAACTACGCACGCGCCGCTGGAACACGCGAATGGACTCCTACCACATGGACGTCCACGAGTCCCTCTTTCCGGACCCAGAGAGTTCATCCAAGAAAACCGGTTCGAAACCCTCGTCCTCGCGCAGAACCAGCGCCGATTCCCCCGAGTTTTCAGCGCGGAAATTCGGTTCCGGTTCCCAGCTCTCCGGAAAAACCGGTTCCGATTGCTCCGCAAGAAATCCCAGTTCCGGATCACAGTTCTCCGGAAAAACTGGTTCCGATTGCTCCGCGAGAAAGCCCAGTTCCGGATCTCAGTTCTCCGGAAAAACTGGTTCCGACTGCTCCGCTAGGAAAACCAGTTCCGGCTCGGAGTTCTCAATTAGAAAAAGTAGTTCCGAGTCTCAGTTTTCAAAATTTTCCGGCGCTGACGATTCTGGGATAAAAGCTGGTTTCATCCGCGAGTCCGCAGGAAAAAGTAATAGTTCCAGAATTTTTGTGCGGAAATCCAGTTCGACCTTCCAGATTTCCGCAAGGAGTCCCGTTTCCGCTTCGGTGAATCGTGCCAATTTCAACGCGGATCACGAGAGCAGGTTCAGATTCTCGGAGAGCGGTGGCTCTGACTTCGCCTCAAAAGACAATGGTTTTGGATCCGAATCTGCCGGAAGGAAAACTAGTTCCGGATCCGAATCTGCCGGAAGGAAAACTAGTTCCGGATCCGAATCTGCCGGAAGGAAAACTAGTTCCGGATCCGAATCTGCCGGAAGGAAAACTTCCGAATCCGAATCTGCCGGAAGAAAAACTAGTTCCGGATCCAAATCTGCCGGAAGCAAAACTAGTTCGAGACCCGATTCCGGTGCGAGAAAGACTAGTTCCGGCTCGGAGTCTTCGAGAGGTAAAATTAGTTCCGGTTGTGGATTTTCTGCCAATAGAACTAGCCCTGATTCTAAGCCGCAGTTCGCCGAAGGCGACAACCTCGGCACGCGCTCTGAGGGGGTGGTTACCCCCGGGTGGGACGAAGAGGAAGAAAAAGAAGACGGCGAAGAGCAGGAGGGAGGAGAGGATGATGAAGAGGACAGCCGGGATCTAGAGAAGCGTAAGCGCTTGCTCCAAATGTGCTCCAAGCATGCATCAGAATATCATTCATCAGACTTAGAGCATTTAACTGTCGTGGAAAACCTCAGGTAGGATTCATAGAAATACAGACAAAGCTTACATTTTGAGTGATCCAAATGTCTCGCACCACCCCAATTCTATACACAGTAATAGTAACCAAAAGCTTGTGTTAATATAATAAGTAAAACTTGAACTAACACAAGCTGTTGGTTGATTTTTTTTTGTGTTATTTTGCCTTGTGTCAAATCGATCAAATCTTTGGGTTGAATATCTGCGACTTCGTTGAAAATTAGTCGTTAGCCTCCAGGATCGAACCTGGATCACATCGGCGAAAGTCCCACGCGCTAGCCACTCGCTAGTCGTGACCTCTGCGTATAGGAAGGAAAACAAGTAAGAGCAAGAGCAAATAAGTTCGGCAGGGAACTTTCTTCACGATCCCATGATTCTCTCAGAGTGGCCAACGGTTTGGGTCGATTTAACACAAAATTGTGTTAAGCAACCAAATCCTTCACTAGGTTGACCTGAAACAAAATAAAAGGAACACAAAGTAGCACAGATTGATATCAAACACAGAAATGTTTAATTGTGTAGCCCTTCAAGTTCTTACTTCCCGGCCATTTTTTATGATTTTTCCTCAACTTATCCTCCAATATCAGCAAAATTTTGGACGCAAAGTGGGGGGCTCGGAGAACAAGGCGTATAAGCAGGGCCGGATTAAGGGGGTGGCCACATGGGCCGCGGCCCATGGCGGCAAATCTATAGGGGGCGGCAAATTTTGCAATTTTTTTTAATGTAGGTATAAAAAAAATTCGGATTCAGAAAAAAAGATTACTAACGAAAAAAGGCGACAAAATCTCTAATTTTCTGAGAGTATAGTAATTTCTTTTGTCGTCTTTCAGTGATACAAGAGACAGCACCTTTAATTAGTCGAGTTAAGATAGAAACCAAATACGCAATTTGGCCTGAAACGGTGCGACTTGCCTAGAGAGAAATAATGACGAGGACTTGAGATGAAAAGGAGAAGCCTTCGATGCGTCGATCGGCATGTAACGCATATTAGCGCCTACAAGACTGCGTGAATACTTCACGCATTGCGTCAAACACAGTGCGGTCAGCAGCGCAGCGCGACCGTCAGCAAACCCTCGGCGCGGCGATCGGCATGTAACAGTAACACTTATTAGGGCCTACAAGAATGCACGAATACTTCACGCATTGCATCTAACACAGTGTGGTCTGCGAGGCGCGGCGGTGGAAGTTAAAATCAATAATCCACATTTATGTTTGTTCTTTCATAATTTGTTCCTTCATTTCTTATGAATGGAAGGCCTTGTCCACACAGAGAAAGGTTTACGAAACTTAACTTTCGCGCAAAGTTCCATGAACTTTTGCTAGTAGTGTTGACAGTGCTTTCCCAAAAAATGTGTTCAACACCAGTAAACGCGTCTTATGCACCCCTCCCCTGCTGGCTTGTTCATTTGATGGTTTTCAGTGATGTTTCAAAACGAATGAGAAGGGGGCGGCAAAATACTAGCGGCCCATGGGCGGCAAGTAGGTAAATCCGGCCCTTCGTATAAGTGCAGTTTTTGGAAAAAGTCAAGATATGAACGATTTCAACTATTTTAATGCATATTCTGTGAAAAATTCGCTCCCAAACTCCATCAAAAAGTCAGTCTGAACTCCTTCTCCGCTGTAAGGATCCATGCAAATCTCGAAACTTCAAACACATATTTCTCGAAAGAGCAAAAACTGCACGTGTTTGCCTTGCCCTCCAAGCCCCTCACATGTAGACACATTATTTCCTCTGATAAACGACTGATTCACTCAAAAATTCAAAGAAATAAATTCATAAATTCTTCGGAAAATTCGTGTTTTTTATAGGAATTCTAGCAACATCTGAAGGCTCATACGGCGTTTTCCCTTAGCTCGGCATCGTTCACGCTTGGCCGTCGAGCTGCGCAAGTAGTGCTTTGCGCTTTTAACACATTTTTCACGGGCGATTGTTGCGGAGGATAAAGTGCAGATGGATCGCATCTGCCATCGTTTCCCAATTACTGTAATCCACTCAAGCAGCTTTCACATTAGCGCGCTTTTCGCAATCGGACTCCACCAAGTTTCCAAGATGTCTGCACTCCACACCCTCCTCCTCCCGTCCAATCCTCACCTAAAGCCTGGATGGTGCCGGACTACTTTCATCCGGCCGCCTTGTCTTTCGCTTTGTTGCCAGACCACTTTAAAAGTGGCGTCTTTGTCTATTGATACATTTTTCAACTAATGTTAGAGGTTCTGCACTAGAAGCGTTAAACACTTTTCCACTCCCCTGTCTTCTGAATAAGAAAAGAAAATGCAGTAAAAGAAACAGCAAAAAAACGAATGGAAAAAGCTCTATTCAACCGGTTCATTTTTCTAAAATTGTTGAGCAGTGAAAAAGTTTTGTTTTGGGTGGGATGTATTTTTTCATGATTTCTCGTGAGTATTGGTAGAACATAAGCATCATTGTACAGTTGACTTATTTATCTTTATTTATTTCGCTCTTTTCGCACTCAGCAGATGGAGGAATAATTGATTAAAAACTGAAGAAAAGTAATTATTTTTGCAGCAAATTGGCCTGTCATGGTCATAAATCAACTAACAAAGCTCCTGTAGTTGATTATTTTTAAACATTTATAAAAACAAATTCCTCAGTATTAGGACGCTTTTGTTCAAATAATTATTAGGCTTTTCTTCTCATTTAATCCATTTTAATGCTATACGGTATCGTTTGAAAATATATAACGCTAAATTTTGGATTTTCCCACCCCCTCTCCCCTCCCTTGTACCGTTTTTGTGACGTAGGTCCTTGTCCTTCAACACGTAACAACAAAATAGCGTAACTTCTCTCCTTGAGTGTTACGTATTTCATGACAGTATGGAAGTATATATGCTGAAAGGAACTATGTTACACGCAAACCCTATGAACATAGTTCCTTTTAGCATAAATACGTCCAATTTAAGTCGCAAATAATTGTTGTTTGAGGTACTTGCATTTTTCTAGTGGCTCTTTATGTTACATCGTGTGCAGTTCGTTCACTCGCAGTCAAAAAGTGCATGCACAGCGGTGACTAACGCTGTCGTTCATTGAATTACTCTCCTAATATTTCATCGAAACTAATCGATGGTCAAAGTGCGAAACCGCATTTATCCGTTTTCGACGTTGCAAACTTCCTTTCATTCTTCGATTTTTCTTTGGAAATCTTGTCGATGCAATTTCTCAAAAGCCTGTTTTATTTGTCTCTCCTGTCGGCAAAGTATTCGACATAAATTTTAACCTATGAAGCTAACTTGCGTCTCTTCGAAAAAATGAAATGGGAGCGAAAAAATTGAAACGTCGCGATGGAGATAATTTCACACTTTGACCATCGTAATGTTAACTACCGAATTTTACCACGGTTCATTGAAATACTGCCGCGGCGCACAGTGGATTGATTCAGTCAGAGAGGTCGGACTTGAAATTGTTTACTAAAATTGCAAATTTTAATGTATATTTCGTCACACTTAAAATGTTAAGGGGTGCCTTTAATACGAAATTTCACTAGAAAACCAATGGAACCACTTTTGGAGCCTCAAAATTTTCTATAAACGGAGTTATGAGCTTTCAAAGTTTCCAAATTTTGTCCAACCTCTCCCATTGACTAGATCTATTGTGCGGCGCCTAGTAGGGCGATTCTGCGGAGGAAGTCGGATATAAATTTGAAATTTTGAAAGCTTGAAAGCACGTGTATAGATGTTTAAAATTGGCCTCATCGCTTTTATCGTAAAAGAGCCTCCCAAAAAGTGGCCCCTTTTTTGAAACTCGGGGATTTCATTCGTATGTGGCTGAAATGAAACCTTATGGTGAGACAAGCCTCCAGTAAAAATTTTAGCTTGAGTATACGTCTAGTTTCCGAGATACAGCGTTGCAAAGTTTGCATATTTAAGCTTTAAAAATTCGCATATTTTCAAGTATCTTATTTTCGATAACACCTCCATCGGACATTTTATGATATTTTGTGACATTTAACCAACAGTTAGTCTTATTATTGAATGCATACATCTATTGATACAATAATACTGCTAATTCTCTTGATACAACGTTGCAAAGTTGACACCAAAGACCTATAAAAAATGCTCATTTTGGTTAGTTTTTTTATAAAAAGACGAACTTACTGATCACCAAAATATATGTTTATGGGGTTTAGGTGTAATTTTATAATAAGATACGTCTTCCATATAGGCCTTACCGCGAGCGTAAGCACAGATTCAATGATACAGCGTTGCAAAGTTTATTTATTTGAGCTTTAAAAATGTTTATATTTTGAAGTTCCGCGTTTAAAGAGCGATTTTCGTGGATCTTGTTTTCGAATATGAGGAGTAAAATCTACCCACGTGCCATTTGTAGATGTATATTCGAATAAACAGGGATACTTTGATTGGTGGTGGTACAGCGTTGCCAAGCTAACAACGTTAAACTCTTGAAATTATTATTTATGGTAGTTAAAGATGACGTCTATGAATGTAATACCTGATATCAAGGCAAAATATCGAGGGTTGATGTCAGTTCCGAGTGACAATTGGTATTGGCAAAAATACTATGATCAAGTTTATTAATACTTCTTTTAAAACGATAAATAAATGAGAAATTAAAATAAGGAATTCTCTAAGAATTGATATTTGATTTTTGTTTTTTATAACTTTGCTTTACTTTTTTAATTTTTATTTTATTTATTTTATTTTTTTACATGTTTAATGTTTTTACATTTTTTAAATATCAATTATAATTTTTTTTTTATTTTTTTCTTCATTTTTTTTCATTTTTTATATTTATTTATTTTTTTTTTTTTTGCATGAATTTATCACACATCGGTACAAGTTCTGCCTGCAAATCTATGGACAATGTCTTGACACTCTTGACACTGTTGCTAATCTTAAACTTTAACATTAAGAAAAAAAAGAAAAAACAAATAAATGATTAAATGAACACTAAAGAAACAAGAACGGATGCAGTGGATGAACGCATTATTTTTTCAAGGCGTTATAAATGTATTCTCTAGATCAAGATTAATTTATACTTAAAAAAAGTCAAAATATTCCGTATTCTATGTTTATTTTTTAATTTTTCTCAACAAAAGGTCGAATTGGCAACTATGGCGAGGCAGAATTTGTTGGATTTTGAAAGAAACGCTGATGATGAGTATTCCATTAAGCATGACAAAGTCTCTTGAATTTGATTTTGAAATCAGATTATTATTTTTGGAAGTATCCTAATTTTAAAATTATTTTATGTATAAATGTTGAAGGAAAACAAAAAATTAGGCAACCGTGTACTTTTTTATACCAAATGTCATCTAGTTCTAACTAGAGTCCTAACATTTTGCTTTAAAATACCGAGACATGTTTGATCGAAGTTTTTTTTTAATAAAAAAACAATAGAAAAGACATGTTCAGAGGTATAAGGTGTAAACTTCGCAACGCTGTGTTACTTGAAATTATTGTAGCCTTACATCAATGCACTATGCATCCACGAGTACCACTAGGGGTTAATTTCGTGCCACAAAATACAATTGGACATTCACTAAAATTGGTTTTAAATAAGAAACTCAAAAATATGAGTATTTTTAAAGCTCAGAAAGGTAAACTTTGCAACGTTGCACTACCTAAACAGGGGTCATACATAAGCTGAAACTTTTGGAGACTTGCTTTATCATTATGCTTCATTTACGCTTTGTTTCAGTATTGTTAAGTTCACTCTCATGTTAGTTTTAAGAAGATAATATTTGAAAATATGAAGATTTTTAAAGCTTAAAAATGCAAACTTTGCAACGTTGTATCTCCGAAACCAGACGTATACTCAAGCTAAAATTTTTACTGGAGTCTTGGGTCATCATAAGGTTTCGTTTAGGCCACATTTGAATGAAATCCCCGAGTTTCACAAAAGGGGCCAAAAAAGGCCCTTTTTTTGGGAGGCTCTTTCTTTTGAGAATCACCCCTGAAAATTTATAATTTGACAAAATAAACATTAAAAGCTTGATTTACAACCTCTCCTGGTCGCTCGTATTTCACAGTGCAACGCGTGAGCTGTGATACGGTAGCTTATAAGAGAGTGAGTGTGGGTGTCGCGTCGGAACTTCGGAACGGACCAAAAACTCAACAAAAGACGGCTCTTCAATCTTTCATGCAAGGTGGGTGGATAGTTGGGGCTTATAAACCGTCGCTCTTCTGACGTCAGGGCGTATCTAAATTTCCACATGAGCCCCAAAAAGCATAGAGTCATACGGAAAACAGGGCTCACGAGAAAGTCGAGTTACGCTCTTACGTCAGAGGAGCGACGAAACGTCGAGCTTACGTGCTACCGCGTGCGCACGTAGACTACCGTAGGATGCTGCCTTGTGTTGAACAAGAAAAGTAAGTTCATTTTGGAATGAGCCCCACACACATGAGAACATCCACTAACCGTGGCTCATCAGTGGCGAAGCGTGAATAATCGATCGTCGATTTTTCCCCATTTGAAGCTATAGTAAAGAATCGATTATTAACGTGTTCCCGTTTATCGACTCATTTCCATAAGTTTAAATAGCAAATTTAGCGATAAATCGCAAAGCACGCCACGCCAGTGTGGCTCATGCAGAAAGGTACTTGGGTCGTTTCAAATAAGCTTTCATATTCCACGTTACTTCCAATTTTTTGCATCGAGTTGATTGATTTTTTTCCCCTTCTTCTTGTTTCCTATTCAAAATTTTACCCTCTATCTGATTCGGACCTCATTCTTCCCAAAAATCTTCCATTTTTAATATTTTTTGGGTCCCAAATGTCCAAAATGTCATTACCGTAACCTGTTACTTTTCTGATTTGGTATTTTTAGCCTATCATAAAACCGAGACAAGTTTGACTGATTAGACTTTCAGCTGGATTATTAGTTTCAGTATATCCTAGAGAATATTTGATCACAAGAAGAGGTTTTAAATCCAACTATTTCGGCATTTTTTGAATGATTTATGCTTGTTACTGAGTTTCGTGTCATTACCGTAACCGCCGAATTTAAGAGTTTTCTTAGCCGCTAAAGGGCAGCAGCAACAGTGTTTATCATTGAGTCAACAAGTGTTCGGAAGCTGAGTGCATGGAGAGTTATTATCACATTTTGTTTCAAATTTATGAGTAATTTTGTGTTATTTACATTGAATTTTGTGTTTAAGGGTAACTTACTACTGTCATTACCGTAACTATGGAAAAATGTGGCAAGAATTCATTTTTATTTTAAAATGTCAGCATGTTCTATTGTAACGTATCGTCCTAACCTCAAATATGCAGTTTCATTAACATTGATGAGTTTTCGTGTGTTTTATCGCCGAAAAACAACAAATTTCGTCATTACCGTAACCGTCATTACCGTAACCTGCGCCAATAAGGCGACCACGTGCCACAAGGCCACAAGGCCAATTTTTCGACACCACTGCTTAAAGCTGATTCCTGAGGTCTTGAATGCCACAAAAAATATCACACCGAAGGTTTTCAACAAATTTTAATTTTTAGTATTTCGGAAAAATAGTGGTCTCAAATATGAACGCTTATTTGAAACGACCCACTTACGACTCTCTGCCGTTAACACGGCAGATTTATCGTGAGGAAGTCAGGCAAAATAGGTCTACAAGTCAAGAATGACCTTCACTCCTTGACCCTTATACCCCCCCCCCCCCTCCCACCAGAACTTATTGTGAGCATTGACCTCTTCCAGATATTTACGTTAGGAGGTACGACGCTGAGGGTGGCTCCAAAATGTTGAACAAATCGATGGCCAAAATGCGGAAGCACGTATCTCCATTCTGACGATGCAAGCTTCCTGTCATACTTAATTTTTCTCGTGGAAAACTGTTCAACGTAACGTCTGTGAAAACGTCTTTAATTTTCCCTCTCTGTCGGCAGAATATTCTGCATAAATTTCGAGCTTTGAAATTGACTTGTTTCTTGGCAAAAAATAAAATAGGAGCCGTTTTGAGACACTGCAATGGAGGTACGTAGTTTCGCAATTTGACCATCGATACGTAACGCGGGTCAATTCTGGAATGGTGAATATACAAATCGATAACACATCAGAATAAATAATACATTGCAGGTTACTTTTATTTCCATTTCTTAGTAGCGGAGGGTGGGGGTGCTATAGGTTTAATGCATGAATATCGTAGGAATTAAAAACGAAAACAATATTTTATTATCTTATTCACGAGCAAGAAAAAAACATTAAACTATGTTGCCCGAACTGTATGTAACAAGGTGGTAAAATAGTGCTGGGTCCACACTTTGCGGGGAAAACAAAGCCAAAAGGTTCAACAATATCAATTAGAGTCAACATTATTGAGCTTTAATGAGTACCAGTACAAGACTGCGAGGGGGGGGGGGGGGGGGTGTTCAGCGCGGGCAGATGCATTGGAATATTAACCTGAGGTGACGCCGACAGATCTATAACGTTTTAAACGCTCGAATGTTTTGACTCTAATTGAAATTTTTGAACTTTCTTTTGCCTATACTGTTCACAGCAAAGTAGTGTGGACCCAGCACGATTTTACTACCTTCTCATTCACGAGAAAAATGATAAAATGAAAATAATTTATTAACGTGTGGTCTTTGTTCTGGTTTTTGTTTCAGGTATGTTGAACGAATTACAAAATTCACTTAAGTCTAAGTAACAAGTGCAGTTAAATTGACGTAGGTACGTATGAATCAAACTTACTTTTCCCGCACATAAATGAACATTTATCATGGAGAGAGCTAATTAAGTGGTTACACTTAGAATACCAACGTCGCAATCGGAAGAATGCATTATTCCAGTCTCTCCATGGTTTTCCGGGCTAAATTCATAGTAAACTGTACCAAAATCAACGCAAAATTTGTGTTTATTTGTATTCCACTTTCTATATTAACCAAAAGTAACACAAGAACACACATACTTTTATCAGTGTCCTCTTCAGGCTCCACAAGCAGGCAAGAATGCAACAAGCTCCTGGCTAGCCGTGAAGTTTGATCCACGCGACCTCAAATGTTGGGCAACTCAATTTGTATCAAACGCATAGAGCTGATTCTAATTTCTCGTTCCTAATTTTCGGGGGGAATGGTCCGACTTGTCAGCCTCTCAATTTACGTAAGGCGCTGGTAAATCTGATGAGTTTATACGCCCTGGTAAAAATTGGCGATAGGAGCTGCGTTTCAAAATACCATGGGAGTTCTGAAAGCCGACTGAAGAAGGCTATTGAAAATCATATAGCTGGCTGTAGAAAGCGGAGCAAATCATATAGCCGGACTATACCAAGCTATAAAAAAGTATACAGTCGGGCTATAGTTCCTATCGCCGGGCTTTACACTTTATCGCCATTGGCTATAAAAGACTATAAGAAATTGTGTAGAAATTCGTGTGCTTTGGAAATCATTAAGTTTGATACGGAACTACCTTAATATTTACAAAACACACATTATATTTTCCTTTAAAACATTTTTTTTATTCATCAAATAAAATTTAATGAAAATAATCCATACAGAGTGTGCAAACATTTCAAAATCATGAGTTGAAAAATGCTGACTCCGGGAGACTAAATATTAGAGCGTAACACAAAGCGGAGCGGCGACGCACTGGCGCCTACAAACCTAACAGGGATACTTCACGCATTGCGCAACGCGTGAAGTATCACTGTTAGGTTTGAAGGCGCCAATGCGCGTATTGCGTTCTCTGTCCGCCCGCCGCGCCGCGCCGCAGCGTGCCACGGCGTCTGAAGCAACTATTTCACACCAGATGTATTGCACAGTATCAAAAGAAATTGAAGGCGCTCCAACACATTAAGAATGACAGGCATCCTTCAAAAGTACGGAGCTTTCCTCGCAAAATAAATCAAGATACTACGGCACAAAAAGAGAGCGGTAGTCCAAAAACTAACCAAGTCCTAGTATCCGTATTTCGTAACGTTTAGCATAAAATTTATCGTCTGGCTGTTGCTTAATCGCCATTGATTGAAATAGGCTAAAAGAAATTGTACAGCCGGCTACAGAAGCTATCGGAAATTTTACAGCCGGCTTTAGGTCTATGGTATTATTTTGGAACACAGATTCTACTGCCAATTTTTACCAGGGCGGACGTGAGGCTTGGTCTCGTAGACTGCATTTTGGAATTATGGGTAACTTTTTTCGGGCGAAATATTTTGATGGTAGAAAAAAGACATCTCCTGCAGTCTATTTATACAGCCAACTCAGAACTGTCCAAAATCAAATCGAGGTACGCACTTTGCACGGCAGTTTCGCCATCGAAATTGAAGAAGCAAACGCGGAGAAGAAGAATAAGAATCAATTGGACTAGAGCGTTTTAAAATACATTAAATTTTCCGAGTCTTCTCAAACGGCTCCTCTGAGCGGCTATGAAAATGAGACTTGCGAAACTTGCCAAGTTCTTTGTCACCGGACCTAATTTTAGGCCCTCGTTTTCGAGATATGGATGTCATTTGTAGCGAAGAATTTGATGCCGGAGCAGAAGAGGGCTTAATGGGCGGGATAATTTCGAGTTCTCAGCATGACAAACGGCTAACGACAAACGACAAACTAGGTAAACAGTGTACAAATGTGCAAGGGGGGCGTGGGGGTGGTGTTGGGGGGCCAGGGGGGATGAATTAGCCATGGCCTGATGACTGGGGCACAGCCGTGACCAGATTCCCGTCGTCTCGTCGTCAGTCTCCATTTCCGAATCTACACGAAATGAATCCATGCAAAAAAGAGGCATCTCATATAGAGCGTTGCCAAGTTCCAACTTGGGCCCGTTTCTTCAAGTACAAACCTTCAGCATTACTAAAATACATCGTCCTGTCAAGCGCGAGCTCACGTGGGAAAGGAGATAAGTTACCCAGGCTTAATAGTTGATTGGAACCGTAAGTTCTAACCAATTACTGCTGAAACCCAAATTACCAGCATTGATACCTAACCACAGCAAGTTGCAGTCCAATTATGAGTTGAGGCCCGGCCACAACTCGAGTTCAGGGTTCTTCCATCGCTGACCGATGAATATCAGATTAAGAAGTTGTGCGCTCCAATTCGTTAAGATGGCGCGGATCTTTTATGTTGATCCATAACGATGCTCGATGCATCATCAATAAACAATCGAACCATCATTCAACGGAAATCATATGATTTGTTTGTGTGCATGCAATTTTAGTGAAAGGAATATTCGAAGGAGCAAGTTTTTTTTGTCGGTTTCTTCTTTTTCCTTTTTTTAAATAGATTTTTGTAAATAGTCCGCGTACTATTTTTTGGTACATTTACGGTCAAGAATATTCTACTGTGTTTCTGATGCTTTTTTTTTTGTAGAGAAGTTTGTACACGGTTTTTTGTTAGGCACACATTTAGGTTCAAAGAAAACCGCACAAACCCAGTAAAAATACCACTCACATCAAATTTACGCGCAAAAAAAGCGTAAAAGCACTCTCGTAAAGAAGTGGGGAAAATTTAAAAAAAAAAAAAAAAAACTTTCAAAATCATCTTTATGTGAAAAGAAAACTTTAAAATGTCAGACCTTCTTTCACGAAAAAATAGTGTGAAAACCGGGAAAAAATTTGTTGTGCTTAAAAAAAAAACATATAGGTACACCGCGAGGCAAGTGGAGTTCAAATCTTCTGTCACAACAAAATATAATTCGAAGTTCCTAGCATTCCCTCATAGAGGTAAAAAATGGACAATTATTGCCAGTGCTTCTCATGAAACAGGCGGAAAATAGTTCCCGAATTCGCATGATTGTGCGGAGAAAAAACAACAGCCGCAAGTTCACTTATCCTCGAGTGATAAGAGGGAATGCCGTAAGCTTCTATTGTTCTCCATTCAATTACATTTCAACAATGGCTATGCTTCGTAATAAACAAGTCATGAAAATTGATTTATGCAGCTGTGCCTGATAAGCTGTAGATACAAGATTAAGTGCTCGACAAATTCTTGCCATGATTCAAGCACTTCCGACGCACTTACAGTACACCAAATTGGTGAAAGAGTTCCAAGTCCCACGAAAAATTGCCGCAAATACTTATTTGACTGGTTAATTTTTCCCGTTTATTTATTAATTACTCGCACGTTAAAGGCTTCCTTAACGCTTCCCCGATCTCGATGCATAGGTAAACCGCATGGGACCTCCCTAAGGATAAAAATTGTTAAAGAACGACTATAAATTGACGCCACTATGCAATTAGGAAAGACTGCAATTTCTGTCTAATTAGTAAAAACACTTATTTGAATAGGGAAACTAATGGTACATACGTTGTTTAGAAATTGGCCAGATATTTTAGTTCCAGATTGCAAAATGTAGTTCAAGTCGTCGTTTCCCAGACGATTATTACATTTCAAGGTTGCAAAACTGATTCAAACGATTGATTTTTTTATGAGAATATCACTGTGCAATTTTTGTCCAAAATTTGACTAAGTATTGGGCGCGGTCAGAAGAAAAATTGGATTACATTTTGCAATAAGGAACCACTATCTCTGGCTCTTCCATGAAAGCACCTTTCTGCATAGGGAAACCAATGGCATATTTGTTATTTCTAAAATGAGTCAGAATTAGTGATTCCTTATTGCAAAATGTAAACCAATTCGTAAAATTCTTTAACAACGCTCAATATTTTTATTTCGATTTTCGAGAGGGATTTTTAAAATGCAGAGAGGTGGTTACATTTTTTTGTGCGGAAATGACGAAATACACTGGAAAAAAGTCGCTTGGATCTCTTAATAACATTGACAAGAAAAAATACGTTTGATTCAATCCGATTTTTCCTTGAATCGAGGGCCAAGCCTCTTGATTCAGGCGGATGTCCTGTTGATTCAAGCAAAAAGTCCAATTGAATCAAGAGTATTTTTTCTTGTCAACGTTTTTAAGAGTTTGGACTCTACATCTAAGCGACCTTTTTTTCCAGTGTATGAACCCTTGCCTTCTTCTCCATATTCTTTGAGGAGTCAGAGCAGAATCTTCATAGAGAGAAAAAAGCAGGTGTTTGCATTTCGGGCATCTTGGAATTTTTTTGATGACGTAGGTCGGTACAGCGACTTTTATCATCGATTTTCTTGGAAATGGTGTAATTTATGGAAAAAAGTCATTCCCAAAAAAGTGCTTAAAATTATATCATGAGTCGATTTAAGCAAAAAAATGGGACATTATGATCGGTTTTTCATACTTCGAATTCCGGATTTCGCTGGCCAGGTTGTACCGACCTACGTCACAGGGTAAACAAACCTCAAGATGCAAACACCTCCTTTTTTTACTTTTTCGCTCCCCTAGTTTTCTCCATGGAGGTATTCTATCTACGATAGTGACTACCGCAAAAGCTGCAAATTGAGGACAAGTAGTCAAGAGTTGAGGTAGGAAGGAAGAGAACAATGTCACGAATTTGTCTCCGACCACGGTCGAAAGTGAAAACGACAAAAATGATACCCGTTGCCGCGCGGTCCATCTACAGGCGTGAAAGGGAGGATCCTAATTTGGGCCAAACCGCAGGATTACGACTAGCACCTCCGATCACCATGCCGGCAGCAGGCGCGGCGTGCCCGATTCATATTTCAAACGACACAGAGAATTTGTCGCTCCTCTGACAAAAGAGCGTATCTCAATTTCCACGTGAGCCCTATTCTCCGTATAAATCTATGCTATCCGGGCTCATGTTAAAATCGAGGTAAGCCCTTAAGCCATGCAGAGGAACAACGAATCGTCCTGACGTTTGCTCGTTCCGAAGTTCGTTCATCTCAACGAAAGTTGTTGTTCGGGAAATCGCTGAAGTTTATTCGTTGCGGGAGATACTCTCGCGAACCCGGGGGCTGATTAATGAAACTGATAGACAAAGCTGTGGTTGAAGAGGATAAAGAGAAAATTGAGCAATTCTATCGGTTGAAGCGGGTGGCTGTTATGGGCTAAGGGGGCAAAATGGACTGACTAATTTCCCCCCTTGAATCATAACAACGAACCTTTTCAATCATTAGGGTCGCTTTATTTTCCCTTTGCCTTCTTTGTCTATTGCTTTGTCCTGAAATTTCGAAGATCAGCCCATTCCCTGTAAGTAAGGTTTAGTCCCTTCAACCTTTTTTTTTTTTTTTTTTTTTTTTTTTTTTTCACCGCGTGGACGTGTATTCCATTGATTTTCCGGAAATGGGATACCTTTCTCTAAACTAATCCGAATCAGTGAAGTCTGCAAAGATCAGTATGCACGGATGGGGGAGGGAGGGAGGGGGGTCCGCGGGGACGGTAGCTGCTCGGGGGCGAAACTCGGGGTTGGGGGGAGGGAGGAGTCATCTCTGTGACCCCCGAAGTCGGTCACCGCACGGCCGACCGGCGGCGCGACGCGCGCGGTCCGCGTGACGCCTCATTCTGGTCGGTTAATTATCCGACTAGGTAGTTCCGATCCGACAGAATCTCCGACATTCTTCCGATCCGGACCTCGGTGCTTCTCAACAAGACGTTTGCGTCGGGAATTCGCAACTCAAGCATGTGGTACTCCCTTTCATCAAGGATAGGAAAAAAATCGCAATTTACCTCACGAAAAAACTTAACTTTATTTCAATGTTGCCAAATTTGTCCTAGCAAATCGTATATTTTTACCAGGAGGATCTTTGGCATTCCCAACTGGAAATATCACTGATTTCCACCGATTATCACTATGATCTCATTCAAAAATCAGAATCATTTTGGACATAAATGGTGCAAGTACATTCTTGTACAAAAATTAATTCTTCGAGTTAATTTTGCACGGAGAATGGAACTTCGTGCGTGGGACCCGAAGACAAGGTCATATGGATCTCTGAAGTTTTCGGAGCACGTATCTAAAAACTTGAGGTCCAGCTGCCGAAGTTCCGGTCAGGTATCTGAAGTACTTCAATATATACCGGAGGGTTGGGGTCAAACATCTGAAGTACTTACATACCGAAGTGCCTGGATGTCTGACCCGAACTTCGGCAGCTCGACCTCAAGTTTTCGGATGCGTTATCAGAAAACTTCAGAGATCCATATGACCTCAACTTCGGGTCTCGTACACGAAGTTTTTTTCTCCGTGTGCAACCTCGGAATGGAGTTACGTTCCTTTGTCGGGAAAACGACGAAATTGAGAGTTGGCTGACTCCAATTTGTATACACCGAAAATTTCAAGTAAGCTTACGTATTTTTAGATCCTAATGGAAATGAAATATTATCAATCCCTAGACAACTGACATGCCGGGTCAAATTGACCCAAGGCATGTTATTTTCTGACGACCCAGCTAGTGCGCTGCACATATACACCAGAGCTTCACAGTATATGCTTTACAAAAACTTGGAGAAAAAAATGATTTTTTTGGTGTTTATTGGAAACAGCATACATTCTCAGAATTATAAATGATTTTCGACAACTATCCCGAGAATTTTTTTGTAGGAAAAAATTAAAATAAATGCAATAGGAGCAGAGTGGGTCTGGAAAAACTGACGAATGCGATTTGCTTCACTTCTCGATGCTGGTTTTAATCATTTTCCAGTTAGAAGTATGGTATTTTAACAGAAAAAAGGAGGAAAAACAAAAGACAACAACATCAGTATTCTATTCATAATGTTCTGTTGATTGCAAAAATTTAAGCCACTCATAGGTAGTCACGCGTGTGCGCACAGTGATACTCAGAATTGAACTCTTTTCCGGTATCATGAAATCAATCTCACAAATGGACTAGTTAAAGCCGCTGCATAGTTTAATTATGCTATTTTCCCGACTGTGGCGAGAATTTTCATAGCTCTCTCTCTTCCCCTCTCACTCTTCTCCTCGCATTCCACCGTTACCTGCCCTTTTCCTTCCTCTCTCCCTCTTTCCATCCATCCTCTTCGCTTTCATCTTCCTCTATGAGTTATAGAAATGTTAACTGCCCTAATCGTAACTTGATGTCAAGACGGCTCATCAATATGAGTATGGAAAGTCTCTGAATCATTTAGTCTTCTATCTCTGTCGTTTACTCAGACTCAATTAAGAAAAAGGGGAACAAGTATTGGCTTATTATCATGGATATGTGCACGCTAATTTGCAGGTTAGTAGTGGACAAGCAATGACTAATTTGATTGCCGCGAACGTTTACAGTGAGGCTCGGTGATTTTTCTTCATAGATACCTAAGTTTTTGAAACCCGCGCGTGTAAATTTCAACAATAATACAGTATTTTGTGACGTAAACACACAGCTGTGAATAAGGAAACGGATGAAAAAGTGCCTTCGGTTCCTCGTTAAAAAAACGTGATTTTTTAAAAAATCTCTAAGTTTTCGATTATTATAATATTTTAATTGATCGACTATCTAAATAAATTTTGATCGTCTCCTTGAGCGAAGTTGAGAAACATTTTGAGAATTTCTCGAATTTAAAAATGTTGAAGATCTTCAAAATCCTTTAAAAAGAAATTGGTCATGAGACTTGAGGCATCTATATTTTCTTTTTAGAAGAAAGAAAAAAGACGGAAAAGTGAAAAGTGTGAAATTAATGTAATTTTATTCCCTGCGCTTTATTTTCTCACCTACACGAAAATGGGCCCTGCCCTGCCCTGGTCTGCCCTGTTTTTTAGTTATGACGCGTTTATGTGTATTTTCAGAACGTTACAGCGCATATTTAGGTGAGTAACACATCAGAATGAGAAATACACGTAACAGTCTGGGGCGATTATAATTGCATGAAAAAGAACGGGAATTGGTCTATCGACATCCACTCTCACCAAAATAGCTACGGCTACGTGAACCAATATGTGTTACTATACCTCAGTAATTATTTGATCTCTTCTCTGAAAAGAGACCATCCTCTTTTCATATTTCTTAGTCTTCATGATCAGCGTGTAATCCCTGCTGATTATTGCACCATAATTATGTGAATGTATCACCTCCTTTCATCTGTATTTTTTGTCCCCTGATCTATCTGTGCCACTAATTACCTTTTATTGTCCATCTGTGATATACTCCCAAGTGAGAAGATATCGCATAAACTTAAATGACCTACCTGATTAATTTTTACAAATTGAAGTACCGTTAGCAAAAATGGTTGAATGCCACTACTCCAGAGAATCATAAGAGAAGCCCCGTTTCTTAATACGATGAGAAAAATACTTTCCTGAGTGTGAGTGACCATTAGGACTCATTAAGTTTATTGAGTTTCTAGTTCTGTCGACAATATTTGCACACCATGATGCAATTATTCCGATTGTTTCCAGAGAAAAACTGTTGTCCTATCCTACTGCGCGCTGGGGTCATTTTAGGGCAGCGTGTATAAGTGGTGCGTGGAACAGCATTTGCATCCAGTTGTGCGACCTGTTTTCCGGATTTCCTTGATCAGGTGGACCAAGTCTGTCAGAAAGCAACAGAGCACACTAGGTCTGCTTATAAAAACACCTAATTTTGCAAGATTTGATTAATTGCAGTTAACAAGTTGATTAAAAAAAAGGAAGAAAAATAAGATCCCTGCTAGTTGATAATAAAATTTATAGACAAATAAGAAGACATTGAGAAAATAGAGTGATCCTTTCAGTGGAAGCTGGTGGTTGCAATACAGAAAAAAATGTAAGTAATAGACTAAATAACAAACAACATCCTGCTAGAGGCCCTATAATTAGTCCATCATTTTCCCGTGTAGTCTGTAAGAACCACCCGTTTCAACCAATAGGATTGCGCCTATGTTCCCATGCCTTCTTTATCTGTAGTTTGTCTATCAATTTCGACGAGTAGCCTGCTAGGTAAATGGATTACTTCAACCCAAATCAACCTACCGACACAAACATAGCCATTTTCCTTGAATTTGTTTATTTAATTACAAGAAAACTAAGCGATAATTCGACTTAAAATTGTGAGAGTACGTTCCGCATAAACCAGAGAATATTCTCAGAAAGTTTTAATCACGTTATGTTGCTTGGTTTTCTCTTATAAAAAGAAAGCAAACAAACATGAGAGGAAATTATGCAATGTGGAATGTAGCTACGTTTATCCTGATGGCGTAATTTTATTCCGAAATTACGTAAGATTACTACAGTTACGTTAATTTTTAGAAATTAAATACCATAAAAATAGGTAAATTTAACGAACAATCTACGCGGCTAAATAGAATTGAACATTTTTAATCTAAAAATAAATAAAAATATATATTGAAAATTTAAATTTAATTGTAAAATTATTTAATTAGAGTAAAAACTAAAATTGTATTGAAGTTGATTTTACTTCAAACCTTTCAAGACTTTAGAATGAGAGCGAGTAGATCGATAAAATAAAATTCGCAAGGAATCTATAACGTCGTACAGAGATACGCTTTTGACGACTTTCACCATCGATAATTCGATTAAGAGCATTCGATATAACGATTCAGGAATCGACTCGGGGCTTCCTCGATCCAGCTGCAATGCCGGAAATCGAAGGAAGATCGGACGCAACAGGTGTGAAGAATTCGAAGATTTATTTCCCGCCACGAGCGCGCGATGGCGTAGCGATAACGGAGCTTGTTGTAAGGACTGAATGGATTGAGGCGGGAAGGGGGAGGAGGGAGAGACAAAGAGCTGATCCTGATTGTGCATCGTAAAACGCCGCGCTTGGCATGAAAATTAGGCGATCAACGATGATTTACGATTAGAAGGATCGAGCGTTGCCGGTTCAAACCAACGGTATGACGTCATGATGTCATCTTTTCCCCTCACAATTTATACAAAAAAAAAAAAATTAAAAATGGATCTGGGTGTTTAGAGACCGGTCTAGAAATCAATAAAACTATCGAGTCACGGGAAACAAAGCATGGGGTTGTTCGATGATATGGACATCCCAATCAATTGAGGTAGTACCTGAATAAATTAGGTTACCAACACAAGTGATGGGATATAGTACCCCATTTTGAGTTGCGGTACTGACACAGTTAATTGGAAAGGTCCATATCATCCAATAAATTTGGATAGTGCCACATTTTTATGGAATAGCCCCCGGACGCTTTTTTCCGTGGAATATAATGGTTTAAACGTCTCTGAAAACACTATTATGATTTTCCACTACTGATTCACAATCATGCCTACCGAAGATTTGTTTTGGGTGGCAAATATAAAGTCATGTCATCTACTTTCTTCAATTGTATAACTCGATGGCAATGTAGATAACAACCAAATCTCTTGGAAACAACAAATTATACTGCAATTGCGGAATATTATTTCTAAGGTTACAGTCAATAATTATGTAGTGTTCAAATTGTTCACTATTCTCAGAGTTCACATTGCCGGTATTTGTTTGTTTTTTTTTTTTTTGGGGGGGGGGGGGGGGTTAGTCTTTTCTCTCTTTGTCCCCCCCCCATACCTCACTTCTTTTGTCAAAAACAACCACAACCAACGAAAGTATTCGAAGGATATGTTTAAGATGCTGAAGAAAAATCTTCAAAATCGTCAATATCAAAGAAATCATAAGTGGTTTCCCTCGATTACGTTAAATTTCAAGCGAAATTTGGAAAATAAAAAGAACGAAATTCCTGATTGGCAAGCCATACTTTCAACAAGATGGCGATAAAAATGATATAACATTCATCATGAGGAGAGATAAAAAAAAAATCTGTTGTAACTCAGGATTGCGCCTCTACAACGTGTTATTATAGGTTCCGCGTATCTAGATGACGTTACGGTCCGTCATCTGGTGATCTAATTTTTTCTTGACCGTGCGTTCAACATGACTGCATAAATCTTACTAACGACGGCCTCAGGCTATCTCGATTACAGTGCGATCCATCCAGTTAACCCATCCTTACTTGTCTCTCCGGAGGTGGTTATCTTTCTAATCCTGCGTTTAAGTCTCTCAACGTACGTTTAGATTTGGCCATTTTTCTGTTAACCCATCCTTACTCGTCTCTCCGGAGGTGGTTATCTTTCTAATCCTGCGTTTAAGTCTCCCGACGTGCGTATAGATATGACCATTTTTCTTGGGCAGATTTAATTGTTGGTGATTTTTTAATTTAAATAAGACTTATCGGTCATTTTCAGATTGCAAAGTAGACGGAAACTACTTAAGGAATATCTATATGTTTTGGCGGAAATCACTTGAAGTAACGATCAAAAGATTATGATGGACTACTGTCGAGGGGATTAAAGCTGCAATTTTCTAATACTTCCCTGATATCGCGGTATTTACACCTCTTATACGAAGCTAAATAAGCTATTTTATACAGAAAGCTCCAGTTTTCTTGCTGCATTTGAAAAACTGGAAGCCACCAGAGAAGCATAAGACACTAAGACAGTGGAGCTTCAGAGAGGCGGCAAGTTACATTGCAATGTTGTAAAGTTATTCCTTAACTCGAGAACGATTTTAAAGAATTCTTTTGTTTTTGTTTCAAATTTTTGATGAATCACCTCTAAGATCTAGGACCGGCCAGGACTCCTTGGAGTCCTGGCCGGGTGCCACCTGGAATCCCCCACACATCCACGGGAGGTAACCTTTCCGCTTCAGAGGCTCCAGTGCTGACGGACCCCTCGGGGTACGGATTCCCATCCTCAGAGCTGCTGGGAGGTTTAAATCCCTCCTGGCGGGGGTTAGGTACTCCGGAGGCAACGGGGTGCTCCTATGAGGGTGGGGTCCGGCTGGACACTGCTGCGGGGGGCCCTCTCGCCTGACGAGGTAATGGCCGTAGGCTGACCGTTGGGTGGGAATTAAACTCGGACAAAAGGGGATGCGTAGTGCGGATGCATCTCAAGGGGAGTGTCGTTAGTGTTTGGCGGGCCTACTGTCATAGGCCAAACCCACATAACCATTCACACTCCCGGACCGAGGTCCCCGGACAGCGATGCCCGGGGACGTTCCACTCGGACCGGGCCGCGATTGGTATCTGGTACCTGGGAGTGGGCCTGGAAAACCCCCCGGGGCTCGCCGGATCTGGGGTCACTTCGGTTCCCCCTCAATCCAGTGCGGGAGAAAGCAGATTTTCACTTCCGTTTAAACAAAAAAAAAAAAAAAAAAAAAAAAAAAAAAAAAAAAAAAAAACCTCTAAGATCTGACGGGAATTTCCTGAAATTCTGCTGCGGGCCGAAAAATTTTATATCAAACCACAAGTTTCATGCAAAGGAAAAAAAGCCGTATCAATATTCCAGAGTTGCCAAATTCCAGCAGTTAAATGTTTCTTTTTGAGGAGCGTTCTAAATATTTTCTCTTGAAGTATTCAGATAATAGGTCAGTAAACCACGTACAAATTTTGACTCACGGATACATGTTTCCAAAGGTTATTGACGCGTCGATGCGCACATTAAAAGCGCGAAGAAGTAGCTTAGAGTGTTAATAATAAGTGGTTCGGTCCTCGCGACCGCCGCGTTTTGATCGAGGTCACAGATTTTCAGCACACAGATTGGATCCCTTCGACCCAAAGATTTGGTCGATTCGACACAGGAAAAACTACTGACATGACACATAAATATCTAACCGACCGTTTGTGTCACTTCGTGTTTTACTTCCTATACTAACACACAATTTTGGTTTCTATTTCTTACTGTGTGTGGCCCTTTCAGAATATTAAATAAAAAACACATTGTTTAGTGACCCATTCTCTGAAAAATTGGAAGAAATATATCCACACGTTTCCCTGCAAATTCGTGTTTGACACTGAAAAAAAATTCTCAGCGTTTTTACCAAGGTCCGTTGGTACCTTTACCATCTCACTTTTTTTACCAATTATTGGTAATTTTACCAAGACAGACTGGTAAACTTACCTAAAAACCGGTATTTTTACTGTTTTTTTTTTCAGGTAAGAATACCACTTTTAATGGTAATCAATCCCGGTAACTTTGCCATTTTATCTCGGTAATTCTACCATAGTCGATAAAAAATATTGGCGTTCTCACCAAGGTCCAGCAAAATTACGAGAAAGTTCAATAATTTTTCCGAGATTTCTCGGTAAAATTACCAATTCCATACATGGTAATTTTACCAAGAAAAAACTGAGATCAAATAGAACCCTGAATTCTTGGTAATTTTACCCTTTTCTTAGTAAATACACCGCGATTTTTTCTTCAGTGAATAAAAAAAAATTCGACAACGTTTAAAGGCTCATACGGCGTTTACCCTAGCACGGCAGAGTTTGTCCGAAGGCGAGGAGCAATGCGGTTGCTGGCGGCAAGATATTGGTATCCAGCGTTTGACCCACGCTCGTCCCGCCTAGACACACTGACCTAGTGCCAGCCGCACCGTCATCTCATCTCATCCCATCTCACTCGCTTCGGCCTGCGTTTTCCGCACTTTGCCTTATTCCCGGCCTGCGTCGTTTTGCCTGCGCCTCATCCAATCAGTTCCGCGCCCGGACAGTCGTCGCGTCGTCCCTCCGACTTTACGAAGCATCTCGATTTTTCCGTGAGCCCTGTTTTGCGTATGAGCCCATGCTTTCTGGGGCTCATGAGGGAGGCGAGATACGGCAGATGAGCGGCGAAGAGCGATGATCGCACGAGTCATGCGACTTCGGAGACCGGAGCCCTCACGCGAGATTGAAATTACGCTCCGGGCGTTTCGGTCGCTGATGGCACCGTTTTCCGTCAAACGGCGAAAGAACTGCACTGCCGAGGTGAGGAAAAACGCCGTAAGAGCTATCAGGCTTTGCCAAATTTTCCTTGATAAGCTACGGATTCTTAAAGAACTCAAGTATATTTTATCCAAATTTTTCGGAGAATGGGCACTGAAAAAAAATTCTCGGCGTTTTTACCAAGGTCCGTTGGTACCTTTACCATCTCACTTTCTTTTACCAATTATTGGTAATTTTACCAAGATAGACTAGTCACCTTACCTAAAAACCGGTATTTTTACTGTTTTTTTCAGGCAAAAATACCACTTTTATTGGTAATCGATTCCCGGTAACTTTGCCATTTTATCTCGGTAATTCTACCACAGTCGATAAAAAATATTGGCGTTTTTACCAAGGTCCAGTAAAATTACCGAGAAAGTTCAATAATTTTATCGAGATTTCACGGTAAAATTACCAATTCCATAAATGGTAATTTTACCAAGAAAAAACTGGGATCAAATAGAACCCTGAATTCTTGGTAATTTTACCCTTTTCTTAGTAAATACACCGAGATTTTTTTTTCAGTGAAGAACTGCACTGCCGAGGCGAGGAAAAACGCCGTAAGAGCCATCAGGCGTTGCCAAATTTTCCTTGATAAGTTACGGATTCTTAAAGAACTCAAGTATATTTTATCCAAATTTTTCGGAGAATGGGTCACTAACTGTTGTGTTTAGTATTTGATATTCTGAAAGTATCAGGTGAGTAGACAAGTTGAGTTGCACGAGTAGCGAACGTTTGTCCGGTTTGTGCATTTCATTCATTTTAACTGCACTGAAAAAAAAAATTAAGTTGATCGAACATTGTGGAATCTGGATGTAAGAAATGTGTGCGAGAACTTATGAAACGCTGAATTACTAGCTACAGCAGTAACTATAGCAATGCCAATATGTAAAACTGACTGCTGCGGCGGGCAATTCAGCATTTTATAAGTTCTAGCACATTTTTTACATCCAGAATCCACTGTGTTTAATTACCTTCAATTTTTTTCAGTGTGACTTTGGTCCTTGATGCATGGTAGTTGTGAAATATTCAAAGATGCTGAAGCTCGCTCTTCTTTCATATCCTTAAAAATTGGAAGTCTTATTTAAAGAATTAGGAGATCCAACAAAAACTGAGGACTGTAAAAAAGGCAATAAACAAATTAGAAAATCGTCATTACGACAACGTCATTACATGATGCGTTAAATAAAATGACTTGCGTTACTGGGTAATCTTCAACGAATAGGTAATGGTAACCTTTATCAAGTCAACGAATAATTGACTTGCGCAACTTTGAATCGAATCGCTTCACACCCACTAAGAAATAAATATTCTGTGTTTGAGCTAATCACGACAAATCTTTGGCGTAGTTTTTTTTTTTTTTTTTTTTTTTTTTTTTTTTTTTTGTGGTGCGGGTGAAAGGGAAAACAGCCACCGGGGCCGAAATTTTTTGAGTGAGTGAAAGCAATTTAGCATAGGAGATTTAATCTGTAGACGGGCCACAGACCCATGGAAACGAGGGTGCCAAACTACGACGAAGCCAACATGAATTAGCTTCTCCAATGTGCTCGGTAACGTTAGAATGTAATTATTCATGAAACTTGACAACTCTGCCCGGAAGAATGGCTTGGGTCCGTTTCCCTCCTCTCTTGATTTTAATCCTTCCCGAATTCTCCGGATATATTCTCGAGCTACGCAAAACCTAGAGGATAACAATACGGATGAGGTTATATAATTTATAAGAATAAATTGAAAGTTTTTCCAGCCGTCCACTACCATAGAAAAACCAATGATTGTATTATTATAGTAAATTGGTTCTTATCGATAGAATATGAGAAAATATCCTGTGAATTTAAAAAAATGTTGTTACACATTAATGTTGCATTACCGTGCCCAGGAGAGAGGTTTCTCTGGTAAAAATATTTTATTTTATTTTCAATAATTCAAGATTATAAATAATCTAACACTTAAAAATCACACAATTAACTATGGAAACAATTGTAAGATGAGATTTTTATAATATATACTTCTTATGACAGTAGTGACATTATATTTGAGAAAGAAAAAATCGTCAGAAAAAGTTACAATAATACACGTTCAAACCTTTATCGCCTTACCGATGGCCGCGAACCGCGATCGACGCCAATTCTCGCAACAAATTATTAAAACATCGGTGTCCATTCGATCGATTCACGAGTTTTTCGATCGATTCTCGTTTTTAATTTTCGATCGATTCATTTCGATGGAATTCATACCCTTTGCTTCGTCGAATCCATACCCTACGCCTACGCTTTGAAAGGGTTCATTGATCAAATGAACTTCATTTGCATTTGGGAAATGCAAATTAAAATCTTTGTTTAGGAACGACGTATGTAACGTTAGCTTCCCTCTGCCTGCACACAAGCGTTTTCACAGATGAGCCAGAATTTGTAGTTCCGAATAGCAAAATGTAGTCCAAATGATCACGCCATTACATTGCTGAGCAACAAGAGAGCCTAAGAGTAAAAGTTTCTTCACTCGTATGCTTTTATTTAAAATTATTAATTAAAGAATGCAAATGAAGAGAGAAAAATTAGTTGGATTTTATGCGATGTTTTTATATCAGAAATGACAATAGTTCCAACAAACCTTACAAATACTTCAAAATCATAAGTTACAAACCGCTGACTCCGCAAGTTTGAATGATCGCATCAAACACAGTGCGGCCGGCGGCGCGGGGCTGGCGCGCACGGCTCGAAACTACATACTAGCGCCTTACAAGACCGCAGGATACTTCATGCATCGCGCGTACAGCACGGTCCGCGCCACGCATCGTAGAGCGCCTTACAAGTCCGCAGAATACTTCATGCATTGCGCGCATACCACGGTGTGCGCTCAGGTCGTTGAAAAGTCGTTTTTTCTTGGTGTCAAACCTACTCCAGTGCACGCAATGTCCGATGAGTGCACACCGCAAGCTTGCAATCCTGGAATCACAGCATTGTAGAGATTTTGCAATCCTGTATGTTTTCCGGTGAAAATATAATTTTTCCCCGCCGCTTCGGGGAACCATTCAAAACTGCCGTGACTTTTATTATCATCTGTGTGAACAAAATTCTGTGAACATCTTCAAAGAATGTTGTTAATGTTTTTACCTTTAAAAAAATAAAACAGGTGCGAAAATGTCAAAACACCTGCTCAAACGAGATACGTGGTTTGAAATCTCGTTATAATCCACGATGAATTCCTTTGATGGAAGCTTACAATTGACTATTACTTTGATGAAGTGCACAAACATTTTATTATGACCTTTTTTTCATGATTTTCCTTGTAAGAACTGGAGTTGAAATTGAGTCAAACTAAAATTTCCGGTTATTCACGAGGGTAAAGTGATCATTTCACGCGGATGAAATTCGTCAAAAGGCCCATAATTTTTAGAGCTCTAGTGCGCAACAAAAAGAGTCCAAAGGAAAATCTCCCTTCGGTGTTGTAGGAGAAATGAGGAAAGGAGGAAGCAACACGCCTGCGTTAAATTTCTAAAAAAAAGCAACATTTTTACAGAAGGCCTTCGGTTTTATAAAACCAAAGTCAAGACTGGTTTGAATAGGAAAATTACACAGAGACTGACAGTGCAAATAGTGATTCAACGGCAACAAATCGGCAACAATGCTGCAACATCTAGTCGTCGTGTTTATATTTCCTTCACGCGGCGAGTCTCAGAAACAGGCGCTATTTTAATGGCCGGCACAGCTTTTGAACCTGACCCCAGCCGTCTTTAATTACCGCTAAGACAGGGGCTATGATTCGGGCAGATCTTGAGATTGGCTCCGGTGTTCAGGTCGTTAAAAGACCTGGAGAGAAAACTAACGACAGTTTAGGGAGATTCGACAGTTTCCGCGAACAGACAATATCTATCTAAATTCTGAGCGTAGTTCACCATACTTTTTGACAAACTTGCAATACACAGGATACAATATTGATAAATGCATTTTACCGGGCTCCAAAGGCGTTCGGACAAAGTTATTATTCACTGCTCGCCAAAAATTTTCTCTTCGTAAGAGGAGACGGCGCACGAAGAAATGGTTGAAGTCGGGTCGCGTGATATGTCTCGCGTTGCCGCAAGCCCGCTCCTATCTCGAGCAACTGTTTTAACTCTCCGGAGATCAAATTGCATACCCTCCGAAATGAAGGAAATTAGAGTGGAGCAATTCTTAAGCAGTTAACACAGGGCGCCATGTCAGGGACTATCGCGATGAGGGGGCCGCTTGATTGGCTCCTCCATCTTGCACTTCGTGGAGCTGTTAGGACCCAAAAATGACGGACGATATAAGCAAACGCAATTACAGAATGACTAAAGTTGTGGTTTTATTCGCGTATCGATGGCTACGGGACAATAACGCTTATTTGCAAACCGACAATTTTACAGAACGATGAGACACTTTGCCATTTTTGTAATTTTGAGGTTAGATGTGCAATTTTTTCGTAAATTACACCGTTATCACAGCACTCATCTACAGTTTTAGAAATAAACTAAAAACACCCGCTTGGGTATTTTACACTGTAGAATGCGGCAAAGTTGCTAACTAAGTTTTGCCAGAATTGTCAGTTACGCGGTACTGTTCCTCAGCCCTCGATATCGCACCTAAAACTTCAATGAAACTCATTATTTCGACGTATTAACATGGATTTACGGCTAATCGTGAGGTATTTTCCGGCAAACATATCTTAGATATTGTGAGGTTGAGACAGGGTGGAAAAATTTCATGAAAAATAAAATCTTGAAATTTCACGGGAAATATTTCATGAAATTTCAGAAATTTATGAAAGTTAAAAAATTCCGGTTCCTTTTCATGTTTCGTAAAATGAAACAAAAAATTGAGACTTTCTTCTATTTTTGTGTATTTGAGTGTGAATCGCATACTCTACCCCTGTAAAATATGAAATATTTCACAGCCTCGTGAAATTTCATGAAATATTTCACTGGAATTTTCAATATTTTACTTCTCTTTTGCTTTTCATGCCACCCTGTATGAGTACAGCTAGGGACAACCAGTGACAATTGTCAAATGCATTTTCAAATAATTAATTTCGAGGTGAATTTGTTGTGTTTTCAGATACGACCAGATAAATGTGGGGAAGTGGCTTTTGGAGTGGGACAACGGGATGCCGGCTCTAGAGAGAAGCTCAAATGGGGCGCTGGCCCTTCACTATGCCGCCGCCAGAGGATGTCTTGACTGCGTCAAGCTCCTCGCTCAATCCTCCCCAGAACTCAGGTAAGGACTTACTTACATACATCAATAAAAGAAATGGGTCATTTACACTATTTTGATCTCTTCTCTAAGGTGTTAATGGCCCAGATGTTAAAAAGCACCAAATAAACGTATCTGCCATCCAACCATTTTTTTCACCGTGTATCGATCACTTATGGATAATAACGTAGGATAGAGCTCACTCATTGCAGATTGATAACAGATTATTGCGATCATCCTTTGATTCTGAATAGAACGCCCTTTTTTCCTACCACCCACCAATTTTCTTGGACAGGGGTGCAAATCGTTCTCGACCGCGCGATCGCGACCAAATTCTGGAATTGCTCTAAAAATTTCCGAGGTTGAGATTTTTTTTTTTTTTTTTTTAATTAGATTTTTCAGTTTTCATATTTTCAACTCACGTGGAATAATGCGACTTTGGCACTTATTCTAAGATTACAAACAATTCAACAAAAGTTTGATCAGGGCATTGTGTTGGCCTTTTTGCGAAAACCCAGCGTGTCGCAGAAAATTGCGGAGGCCTAAAACAATTTGCAGCCCTGTTCTTGGAGTTTCAATCTTTTGCCGTAAAAATTCCGCAAAAAGTTATTCTTGCCGCTAAAACAGAAACAAGGATAAGAGATTCCCAGGTATATAGAGGGATGATCTAAGTGTACTTCGAACCGCCGAATCCGATAACGACCTCAGATTTTTTTAGGAAAACTAGCTTCCTTCTAAAATAGTTCTTTACGCTCCTTCTTTAAATAGTGAAAAATTATTTTCGGACGCATTAGTTTTTCTGGGAAACTGTAGAGATGGTAAATATTATCTGGGGTCATTTTTTGGTTCAACAGCTCAAAATACACTAGACTCATTGTAAATCTGGTAGTTTTTTGAATTTGTTACTTGCAAAGCAGCAAGAATGACTTTTCGGAACATTTTTCCGTAAAAAAAATTGGTTATTCCGGAAAACTGGTGAGTGATAGGAAAAAATGGGGGTTATTTCGGACTCAATGGACCAAGACACACGAAGCAAAATACTTCGTGCGTGGCACCCGATGTTCGAAGTCGGATTGTGCATCGGACAACTTGAGGTCCACTACTTCAGTTGCCAAAGTTCAAGTTACACATTGAAAGTACTTCAGTCGTGTGACCTGAACTTCGGCAGCTTGACCTCAAATTTTCCGATGCACAATCCAGAAACTTCAGAGATATATATGACCTGAACTTCGGATCCCACGCATGAAGTTTTTTATTCATGATGTCAATAACTTCTTCCCTAAGTTTGGGACATTTTTTTTACCTTCTTTTTGTTGCACTGATTTTCAACAGTAGGCGTTAGGCACTTGTCCTTGGTCCTGCCAAGCTGAGGGTCATTATAATGTCAAAATATTTTAATTTCTCAGCAAATCGGCAACACCGCAGACACGCTGTGTACAAGACCGATCTCGAAGCTTACCGAAGCAAGTTTTATGGCAGATCTGGTTTGCGCTCGGCAATGACCAAAGTTGCAACTGCAGCCATGGGAGATGAAGGTTCGGAGGGGGGCACTTTCTCTGCGGAGGCATAAAGTTCATCGTTCCTCCGCAAGAGCGAGTTATACGCGTAAACAGATCATTAACTTTCCGCCTTATTCTGTGATTTCTTTTTATGGCCTAGCTCTGATTGCCGGTTGGGTGTTGGGTAAAATAATTGAAACTTTTTCTACACTTTAAGAGAGAATCAAAAGTAAAATGAGGGTTGAATTCATATTTGTTTCCTAAGTGGTTCCTTCCCTTAGTGAAACCGTAGAGATGCGTATCTTAGTTTGCGGCGTTGCAGACTTCCTGTCAAACATTACTTGCTGGATTTAAATGTACAAAAGTCATTTTTTGAAAACTATCTATCTATCAATCTATCAATTTCAATCTAACAATTCTATCAATAATATAATATCTATCAATTTCATCAATCTATCAAACAATCTATCAATTTAATTATTGTTGACAGTATTTTATTTTTTAATAATAAAAGGAAATGTTTGAAATACTGTCCAATTCAGTATGACAGCGACCTCACAATACTTAAAACCAACTCAGAAACTATTCCCGGTTTTACTGGGCACTCATTTCATTATTCAGAAAGTCCGATTAAAATCTTCATATCTGCAGTCCCAACTTCTCTTCTCGCGTAAGAATTGGATCCTCTAGAGAGTGGAACTGCATTCGTTAATTCACGGTACCTGTTCTTTCCGGGTCTAATAGACGGATTTATGTCAGTGTAACATTCTCTTCTTAAAAAAATGCTAATTTTCTCGCGGGGCGCCGCGTCGAAGCGTGGGTAACAAGTGAATAACACTCTGAATGATATAACCGAACGTGCGCTCAATTCATTTATTAGGAAGTTTCGCTTCGCTTCAAACGGGGAACCGCTAATACTGCCGTGCTAAGGGAAAACGTCGCGTGAGCCTTTAGACATTGCCATATTTCCCTCAATATAAATCAAATTTACTGGAAAAATTCTGGATACTTTTCCACCAATTTTTCAGACAGTTTTGTTCACATTTTATCTAACACATCTGAAAATTTTAATGAAAAAAATGCGTAACTTTCCAGAGAAATAAACATTCTATCGAGGGAAATTCGGCAACACTGGGATGTTCTTACGGCGTTTTTCCTTAACGCGGTAGAATATTATGGTACACAATTAATCTCCTCTGATGCATCTTTGTGCTCTGGCGCGCGCCGAGAGAATATATCCGCAGTCAAAACGATTGTTTTTTTCACCTATTCGTACGAACTACGCACGGATCTTATTCATCAGCACCACCTACGAGCTAAATGTGCGCTGCTTACTGAAATTGATTTGTATACATAGCTATAAACATAGACAACGAATGAAAACTGAGGGGATCCTATTGGTGGAAGCATGGGTGGTTGCTATAGACAAATGAGGTATTGAGGTATGCAATAGACTAACTTAACGGCGACTCATGTATGAGAGACCCCATAGTTAGTCAATCATTTTTCCCACTGAAGTGTAAGAATTTCCCGCTTTAACCAACAGGACCTCTACCTCTCCATTATTCCCTTTGTTCTATTTGTTCACTTTGTCCATTTTCAATAATCAGCCCGCTGATTCGTTGGAAATCGTTAGGACTAAAATCTCGGTAAAGATGGCCATGTATATATACTTTCCAAGCATCGATACTTTAGAAGATAGTAATTCATACCCGGCAAGAGTATCGTGTTTGATGGTATCGATACTCCCTATTAAGTTCAGTCATTTGTACCATCGAGGTGTTTGTATTTCAGACGAGAATGATGACCAGAGGAGGTTTAAAATTCTTATTTTGTGACTTAACTTTGGAGTAATTTTTATGCTCTCGTCAATTGCAGCGTGCAGATCTTCCGATTTCTATAAGTATCGATTGGCATGGATACCTTGTGCGCACGCAGCAGACTTATTTCCTACGGAATTGTAAATTAGACATTTCTAAGAGTCAAGAGGGACACTATCGATACAGATTTAATCGCATATCTACAATAGTATGTAGACGATAAAGACCCTACGAATCCAGAACCGGTATGCCTGGTCGTATACATAAGTCAGTAAACCTGAGAATTGTTATGAGTCGTGATTCGCCTTCAGTCCGAAGAGATGCAACAGTACATACAGTGCTACAGTTGCGTTATGATAGGGAGTTCAGGCGCTGTGAGTGAAAGTGTTCTCCAGAGTGGATCAAGTTTATGACTCCACGCACTGATCCCGCCTTCAAGCGGTTAAACATACCACCACACCAACTCCCGTGACGATGAAATAGTATCTGAGATAGGTCGTTCTTCTGATTGATCACGCAATGGTAGCTTAGGATCAATAGCGTGGCTTGTTTTACAACATATCGATTGATCTGCCTTTCAAACATATGGAAAAGGATCGATTAACAGGGTGTTCGCTATAAATACCTTAATTATCGATTCTTTACCATAGCTTCAAATGGGTCATTATCATTCACGCCTTGCTACATGCTCAGGATCAACTTGGGCACTCAATATTTTTATTTCTTATTTTACTTATATACAGAAGCAGCCTCTCTTGGGCACATAACGTACGACTCATTTTAATAGTAGTAACAGGAATCACAAACATAGAGCATGCAATTTTGGAAAATAAAAAATTAAATATTAAAAATGAAAAATCATATCGCTGAAACTTCCAAACCACGTGTATTGTTTGCAGTAATTTCAAATCTCAATTCCCATTCTATTTTTCCGAAGGAGGGCAATCGACCTCATTCCATTTTGTTTTCACAGAGTTTTTTTCGCACAGAGAGGAAAACTCATGGAAGTTTTTAAGAATTGAAGTTGAGTAGTTTTCCATTTAAAAAATCAAATATATGACAAGAAGTCTACAACATTGCAAACCGAGATACGCAGTTTGAAATTTTCTACGTCCATATGAGAATAGAACCCTCTCCCCCCTTCTGTTTAATTTTTTTTAATATATCCCAGTATATCTTTTCCCCATTTTTGAAAAAGGAACCAACCAAAGTATTTCATCGAAATTTCTTGTGATTACTTGAGTGATTGAGATTTACCTCTCTTAAAAAAAAATTGAAAAGGCACAGCGGGAATTTACAACGCAATCGGGGACAACAGCCCCAGGCGCATTTCCCAAATTAGTCATTGATTAAATATGACGGTGAAACTTTGCAACCACGTTTCTCGTTTTCGGTGTTTAAAAATCTCCATTCCTTTTTTTATTTTTTTAAAGGAGAATAATTGAACATAATTTCTTGAAATATTTCCAGGAATTGCTTCAGATAGGAAAAATCACGGAAGTTTTTACAAATTTACTTTGAGTGGTTCTCCATTTGAATACTAAATTAAGGGGCTTGGAGGACAGGGCGCATAAGTGCAGTTTTTTAAAAAATTGAGCTACTAATGACTTCAAGTAATACTAGTCTTAATGCGAATTCTGTGAAAAATTCGCTCCAAAATTCCAATTTTTAAGCATCAAAAAGTCAGTTTGACCTTCCCTTTCGCCGTTAGGATCCATGTAATTTCAAAACTTCAAACCTGTATTTCTCAAAATAGCAAAAACTGCACTTATGCGCCTTGTCCTCCAAGCCCCTCCATCATGATAGGAAGTCTGCAACGTCAAAAACCGAGATACTCGGTTTGGGAGTTTCACCGTCAATATGTATAATGGAGCCTCTCATCTTTCGGAAGAGACCTATTTCTCATTGAAGTACTTAAGCAGATCCTAATACTGACAGAGCGTCTTCTCTACATCGTTCCGGCTAAAACGGCATCACATCCTCAGCCGAGGAGCTGATTAACAAGCAGTGCAAGGATGGCCGCTAAATTTCATAGTTAAATCCGTTTTTTCAGCATACGCGTCTCGGCGAGGTCTCGGAAATCCGGTGAGTTAACAACGCTGCTTGCACCGGTGGATTTCCATTCTGGCTCGTAAAATTGAGCCGCCCGGCCCAATAGGAGCTGCAGTGCTGCCGTTTATTATATGGAGAATTTCCTTGCAGCTAACGCGGGGTAGCTGGAACTGCGCTTTGACAAATTTGCACGCAATAGCGGGCAGAGTTTTTCCAAAGGTTTTCTATTCTTGTTCAAATCAGAGAAAAATGACAAAATTTTATGAGTAAAAATGACAAAATTTCACAAAATTGCATCCTGCCCCCCCCCCCCCGGGATACACTGAAAAAAAATTCTCGGCGTTTTTACCACGGTCCGTTGGTACCTTCACCATCTCACTTCTTTACCAATTATTGGTAATTTTACCAAGACAGACTGGTAAGCTTACCTAAAAACCGGTATTTTTACTGTTTTTTTCAGGTAAGAATACCACTTTTATTGGTAATCAATTCCCGGTAACTTTGCCATTTTAACTCGGTAATTCTACCACAGTCGATAAAAAGTATTGGCGTTTTTACCGGGGTCCAGTAAAATTACCAAGAAAGTTCAATAATTTTACCGAGATTTCTCGGTAAAATTACCAGTTCCATGAATGGTAATTTTACCAAAAAAAAAACTGGGATCAAATAGAACCCTGAATTCTTGGTAGTTTTACCCTTTTCTCAGTAAACACACCAAGATTTTTTTTCAGTGTAACGCCCGTTGCACAATCATCGGTAAACTATTGTTCTGTTCTTTATTTTTCGCGCGTTTTAGGTGTTTTTTAAAAGTAGGGATTGTGAATGATATGGATGATATGGATTTTTGGAATGTTAGAAACTACTCTTTGATGCGACGTGCGAGCTGATAATAAAACTAATAGACAAAACGATTGTCGAAGAGAAAATGGAGGGATCCTATTGATGAAAGCGGATGGTTACAACGGACAAAGGAGATAAGAAATAGATTAGCCAACGGCAACCTACGAGAGATTCTGAAGTTACTCGCTCATTTCTCCCCCTGTCTATAACACCCACCCGTTTCAATAAATTTGTCTTCTTCGCCTATCGCTTTGTCTATCGATTTAGAAGACACCCGCTAGGAGAGATTGCACATTAGGCCCCAAGCCTTCCAGGATCAAGAGATATGGCCAAGGCTTTGAACCAGAATTACCGCATAGGGTAACCCAGACCATCCGCACCAGCGGGTCGGTAATTGAAATTGATAGACAAAGCGATAGACCAATGAAATAAAAGGAACATTGGATGATCTACCTAATCGATTAAAACAGATGGTTGTTAGTTTCCAAACGGCTAAAATTACGCGGTGACTTAAAAGCAGCAGGAAATAGATATTTCAAGAAACTGATTTAGTGGCAACTTCATGGTTCAAATGTAAACGAATACATAACCTTGTCTACGATTCGCGTCTTCTGCGTTATGGTGGTCAAGGCGCCCAAGTTTTTCTTACAATCGAAATTTCTCGTTCTTAATTGATTTATGGCCTGTCAATGACAAAATTGGGACGAATTAACACAATTAACTCACGAAGAATTTGCACATGAGGTTATGTTGCATGATTTGAGCCAATAGTTCGATATCACGCACCAGATACCTCCGATTCATAAAGACGGCATCTATTGCATTTTGCAAAAAGGAACCACTAGCATTGCAATGTTGCTAAAAGATTGTGCAACTTCTTTTGTCTTGGAGGAAAAACCCGATTATCCATTAATAGTTTCTATTTTACTCCCTAAAACCTGTAAATTTAAGACAAAAATTACCATCTAAATTTCATAGTTTTTCACAATTTCCGCAATTTTATTGCAAAAGATAAAGTTGTACACTCTTAGCATCATTGCAATGCTAGTGGTTCCTTTTTGCAAAATGCAATCCATATATTCATGGAAAAATCATGAGCGATTTGAAGCGGGACTCTAGACTCAGTGTCGATCGAAGTTTCACAACCCTGGTAGCGTCGCAGGAGGAGGCAGCTGACAACCTGCTACATTTACGAGTTGATTAAAAAGTTCGGTGAAGCGTGAAATATGTAGGTCACTCGTCTAAACGGTGGCGGGAAGGAACCGGTGACCGGTAGTTTTCGGTGTCGTATGAGCATATCGCAAGCCAAATATGTTTAATTGATACGCCTGCTCTGATCTACTTGCCAGGACCCGAGGAGTAACCGCGCATCTCGCCGTAGGAACCGTATGCTCATGCGTGGTTTTTGCCGGGCGCTCCAGAACTAGGCCCATGTTCCGGAGACCGTGATGTACCGTAACATAGCCGCGTTAGCCGTCCGAGCTCCGAGATGGTTTTCAATCTCCTCGTCTCTCAGCGAGGGCTCTCTTTGTGCTGCCGGGAAAATCGCGCGCCGTGGAAATCGCCAGTCATCGATCCGCGGAAAAGCGACGGAGTGACGGGTCAGACAACTGCTTTTCAGCATATCAGTCCGAATTTCGGACGAGAGTGGGAAGAATGAACTTCAGCGGCGTGGCGTGCTTTGCGATATATCGATTTTTATGTCATTTAAAACTATGAAAAGGGATCGGTAAACAGGGTCTTCGCAGCGAACACCTTAATAATCGATTCTTTATAATAGGTATAAATGGCATAACATTCGATTTATCGCAATTCACGCAACGCCACTGATGAATTTCTGTCTCAAGGATCGAGTCTCGGTCCATATGTAACACCAAAGTTTCCGAGTTTCCGAGGTCCGCATTATGGTCTTCTTTTCTCAATGGACCACATTTTGCAATTATTAAAAACTACAACGCTGCCGTTAGGAAAAACGCCTTACGAAAATTCAAGCGTTGCCATATCTCCCTCGATAAAAAACGAATTTTCTAGGAAAATTCCGATTTTTTCCCTCCAATTTTTCAGAAATTTTGTTCGCAATTTAATCTAAAATATCTGAAAATTTCAAAGGAAAATATGCACAACTTTCTTCAAAAATACATGTTTTATTCGAGGAGATTTGGCAACTCTCGAATGTTCATACGGTGTTCTTTCGTAAAACGGCAGAATGGGTCAGTTGCGCTGGTCACAGAATCGTAATTCGATGTTTGATTCTTGTAGATAAGCTATAATTAATAAGATCCATCCAAAAAGCAATTTCTACTTTTCAGTGTTATCCGAGAAATCGAGCTTTGAAAAACTCAGTTTATGGCGTCATCCACCGCGATTATGCACACACTGATCTCTCCCACCTTGAATTCGTCAACCTGTGATGCACCCATTTGCACAGGTTACTCAATGTGAAACTCGGATGAAATACGCATAGTAGAAGAAACCAAGGGTGTTACTACTGCGGTGGATGACGTCACGAATCAAATTTTTCTAAGCTCGATGTTTCAGTTAACATTGAACAAAGATGCTGTTTGGATAGATCTTATTATTTTTAGGTAATCTGCAAGAATCAAGCATCAAAACACGATTCCGTGGCCAGCGCAGCTGACCTATTTCAAGCTCATCCATAAAAAGCACGTTCCTGCATCGGGAAACTTCTGGCACATGTGCTGTTTCTAAAATCAGAAATTGGATCTGTGTCAAAAATACTTTTTAATACCTCGTGCATGAGTTCGTTTCGAAATTTCTCATTGTGCGAATCATTTTCTACGTAAAATTTTGAAGAGTATATACATGTGAGTTCTCTTCTAGTTCAGACCTTGTTTATTAGCCGATAAGTGATCGATTACTCAATTAATCGATCGGGGACCAAGGACCCAGTTCGGGCTCCCAGAATATATCTACTTTTCTTCTTGATGTGAGCGCTAAATCAAGCAGGACTATTTAGCATAACGAGGTTGCACACCTTGAGCTCACGATCATGTGGATTAGTGGAAAACAAATTTTCTTTATCCAAGATTGAGTTAAAAGTTCCCTCCCAGTTATAACAACGCAAGATAGAAATCGAGAGTATTTTTTTTAAATGACCAAATGTATATATTTTTATTTTTTAGTATTTTTGTCAAACTTTGTCAAAAAATTAACTTCCAAGATCTTGTCGGAACATTTTCTTCAGAGTCCTAAAAAATAGATAGTAATCTGTCGTTAGCTCACTTCTGTGCCAAAATAGGGCGCAAAATTGCATTACAATCGGCCATTCTAGTTTCTTAAGAAGGCAAATTAGAAGTTCAAACAGCTTTTCCTTTAAAGTACGTTTGAAAACATGCCTAAAGTATCTGTAGGATATATAAAAAGACAGAGTGAATTCAATTCTTTATTTACACTCCAAAGAAATCTCTTATGTATGAATACATATAGTTGCTCTTTAAAATCATGCTTAGCACATCGCAGTATCAAAACTGCAGCACAAAAGTCACAGGATTATTCTATCCTACACCTGTAAGCAACTATTCGTGCCTAGGAGATATCTATGTAGTATACACGAATAATTGGAAGCGTTCTGTCATTTTGCATCCTCGCAGTAAATCCCACCATTGGCGCCATGTCGCGGCGTGAGCAGGCGAAGTGGTGCATACCCGGACAGTCAAAACGCCTTCACTCCCGTGAGTATGCAACACGGACATCCATAGAGCTCGAATAGTTGCATTCAGGAGTTAAAATGAAATTCGTGTAAAGTTCGTGGCATTCGAAACCAATTAAATGAGTTTTTCTTGAATCCATTGCACTGTAACTTAATTCAAACGTTGCCAATTGTGCCTTTAAAAGTAAACTATCACTGATTTCTATCGGGACGTTGTCAATATTCCGAATAATTTTTTGAAATAAATAACAACGTTGCCGTCCAAAATTGTGGGCTGCGGCCTCTATTTTCTCTAATCGAAGCATGACGAAGGCCTCCTCCCCCCCCTCCCTACAACAATAGGATCGGTCAAAAATTGGAGTCACTTATTGAAGCCGCAAAAGGATATTTTCATGAAGCCTCAAAAATATAGGGAGGGACCTGAGAACTTTTTACGACTTCGACTGGAGCAGGACATAGTGAATGGCCGCGCGAAGTAACAAAAAGAAAACCGGAATGTAGTGCCCATACGTAAACGAAACCAATCCTTTTTTTCTATTTTTATGTTTTTTAAAAAAAAAAAAATCGAGAAATTTTGAAGGCTCAAATCTGATCAATTTTGGCAAATTCTCAAACGCATCACGACCAGCGGAAAAAAATTTGGTCAGAATCGGCCTGATAGATATCCAGACCGCACTGGTACAAAAAATCGTTGGTTTTTTTTTTCAAATATAGGTGCTCCTAGACACTCCTCCATCTAAGTATACCTGACGTCATTTACAGACGGCTAATCATACCTGACGTCATTCAAAGACGTCCCTACGCCCTTGCGCCTCTCCCCAAAAAACTCAACAGCGCCCATCGCTCTCACCATGATATCTCATATCGCGGTGGCCACGATCACAGCGTTGCCAGCTCATCCGGAAAAACATGGACCCTACGATAACAGCATGAAAACGTGGTTTTCCGTCACGATGTGGCAGCGCTGGACGGGAAGAGGTGGTCGCGGTCCTCGGAGTCCGCAGCTTCGCAACTGGTCCTCAGTGCTCTTCCGATCCTCTCCGTCACCGCGACTCTTTCACCGCGGATTCCGCGTTTCACGTTCACGTGTTCCCGTCGCGAAATCGGTCGGCTTTCCGGTTTGTGTTTCGGTTATCCCCCTCGAAATTTGGATAGCGATCTCCCCTCGACCAGGGTATTTTTGACATTAAATATGAATATTTTTCTCCTTCACTAAAAAAAAAAGTTTGGTTACACACTTCTAAAAATTTTGGAGTGAAATTTTGTGCCGGAGTCTATATGGACCGCGTTTAGGAGAAAGGAACCAAGCAACTTCAGCTATTGCCAAATTTAGCTCGGTAGTTTAATTTTTTTCATGAGAACGTTTGTGTGGATTCCTTTGCAAATTGTGAGGAATTCGCTGTATACTATGCAGAAAATTCACTGAAATTTGCGCAAAAATCTGCGCAACGCTTTCGTGTAGAAAGCTGAATTGTCCACTCGAATTTGGCGATAGGTGATGTGCCATGGTTCCTTCCTGCTTAGCGTGGTCCATATTGCGACCAAAAACCACGAGTGATACAAATGTGGGGCAGAATCTATCCTCCTTACGGAAGGACTTACATTATTACGGAACGGAATCTACTCTTTTTGCGGAGTGGCATGTGTGTTATGATGCCAATTTCACCTCGCATTCATATCATTTGTGATTTTTCGGTGCTATGTAGACTCCAGCACCTAATTTCTTTCCTCTATTTTTCACAGTCCACGATCTGAAGTTCGATCCATGTGGAATACCGTACAGTTCGATTCGCATAACCGAACATTCGGTTTGATGAACCGAAGTTGCGATTGTGCAAATGGACTGAGTTAAGCAGAAAGGAACCAACCCACATTTCGAAAAAAATTGAGTTATGAGTGGTTTTGAACCCAACCACTGCTCTACTATCTATCGCCAAAAATTCAAAGTTTTTGTTGGAGCAAATTTTGCAGAAATTGAACTTGAATTTTATCTTTTACATTGAGTCTTATGCAGGAGCCAAACTTTAAACCTCTTTTTCTCGGTTTGATCCCGATGTGGCTTGGTTCCTTTCTGTTTAACTCCGTCCAAATATGGTTTGATTAATAATTACCGGAGATTGCGAAGACTCAAACCGTTCCAGGAAAGGCTTCCACCGGGTGGCTTTTAGCCATTAAGCAGTGGCTTTTTTTGACTGAAAATTCAAAGGAAGCAATATTAAATGCATTAATGCTAAAAGGAACCACAAATGTGTAATATGAATGAAATCAAAAAGAGCTACAAAGAACGCAAATCCTACGTACATAATTCCCTTTGACTACATGCACAGATGTCTTTTTAGTATCAAAAATGTTTAATTGGTAAGAAAGGGTACGTATATGCGGAGGTTATGCACATGCCTTTTTAAATTAAATTTTTAAGGAAGGCCAGAAAACATCCTACGTGCAGCATATCTATTTGAGGATTTGAATATTGTGTTGCATATAGATCTTCCTTCGCAAAGAACTACACATAATTAAAACCTTTTTCGTTTTTAAGCAAAAATTCCGTCTATCAACACCTCTCCTCTATCTTAAAACTTTTAAACTCTAATATTAGAAGTATCTGTAAGGAAAAAGAATAATCCCATCTACGTAGGTACCTAAAACTTCCCTAATAATTCAAGAAAGCAAATATTAAAGTCGATCTTCGGAAAAAATTAGGGGTGACTTTTCAAAAACTCGTCACATATCAATTTTTGCCTCTACTTTTGTTTTAAAAATCCTTTGAAATACTTGAATCTTTTGAGCCAAATATAGGTCGATATTTACTTTGCACGTTCCTTTCCTTTTTATGCAATTTCGTGAAAATTTGTCCGTTTTCTGACATTGTGGGTATGACCATAGACGAGACTTTCAAAATATATCATCTTGCTAGGTAAATGATTTCAAGCTTTTTAACCACATTAATGTTGCGTACAGTTTCCCTTTAAAGCTTTGAGAGGAATCCCCTCATCATTAAGAGTTTCTCCGAGTTCATGACCGCAGAGTTCTTCCAACTTAAGTACCCGATGTTGCACTGAAGTTTGTGCTCTATCGCGCAAATGAGATGTTGATTGGTCAACCAAAAATTGCAAATTGCGTCGCTATATAACGACGCTTTTACGACCAAGTCATAGTCAGGTTCTAACTGCGATAGCGGGCAACAAAAAAGTTTTACTGTCTAGTTCTGGGACACATTTTGTTGTTGCAATTTAACAAGAGAGCTTTTTTAAGTACTTTCAGAGTCATAAGCCTGCAAGTGATTAATTTAAAACTTTTTGTCATAATTTTTTATGATTTAGGGAGTGCATCGAGAAAAACAGAGATAGGTAAATGGAAAATTGTCAATTAGAGATGTCCTCCGATTTTTTCCCCCAATCCTCATCTTGAAAATGACAACTTTTTTTTTTTTATTATTATTATTAGTTACAAGTGAGCTTTCATAATGAAAATATACACCTTGTTTTTAACTTAAATAAAGCGAAAATACAAACAACAGAGCAGTTTGTAAATTATTTACATATTATATATAATGAATTAAAATTAATGGTTCAGATCGAGGGGCTGGCCGGTTCCCATGGATTTACCCTTTTGGGGCGTCTGTATTCGTTGGAGTTGTCTAACAATTGAAATGCCTCAATATTTGGGTGGTGATGGAGACGTTTCTCGTAGTTCGTAGCGACTTCGTTTATAAATTGTGAGACTTTCTCCATGCCAAGATCTCTATGAATGTCAGAATTTATTTCATTCTATCGTGCCGCGACTATCTGACTAACGGTCCGACTTTGAAACCTTTGTAATATTTCTAAGTTTGACCGTGCTGCACACCCCCAAATCTGAGCTCCATATGCCCAGATGGATCGTAAGATTTGTTTATACATCAATAATTTATTGTTTATACTTAACTTAGATTTCCTACCTAATAACCATTGCAATTTTTTAAGTTTATAAAATGACAACTGTTTGCAACTGGAAACACTGAGGCGGAGAAAAGGGGCTGGAGGAGGCCCAGTTCCGTCCTCGAAAAATTGTTTCTCCCTCATGACTTCAAATCTCCATTCGCAATCATGACATGTATCTTAATGATCGTAATAATGTGTGACCTAGGCGGTGCATTTTCTCACTTTTAAATCCATTTTTATACTATTTCCCATATCGGAAAAAAATTATAAAAAATACTGTGAAATGAGCTCTCTAAGCACTTTCAGATGGAGCAATAAAAAATTTGCGTGCAAATTCTCCATTGACTCGATCAACTGTGCGCCGGCACAGAATTAGACGTATTTCTGTCAAACGGACCTACGCGCCAATTTGAGTTCCTTTTGCGGAATTTAGAATGCGAGATAGCGCGTTCTGTCAAACGGACCTAAGCGCCATGGAAAAGCATTGCGAGTATAGGACGGAATGAGCCCGACGCCCAGTTCCGCCGCCGATCCAAGCCCCCCCTCTACTTTCCTCCCTCGATGGCGCTAAGTTCCATTTCATAGTAATACGTCCAATTTCACTTCAAAATCCTTAAAAGTATACTGTTTCTCACTGTGTAGCGACGGTTTGTCTGAAAAATTCCTCTAGAAATTCGCTCAGTGCTCGCATCAATTCGATCAGCAACTTCATCGTGATTATTTCACCCGAGTTCAGATCCATCGATAAACTCTGATTTCCTCGAGTCTGCGGGCGGCGCTACGTCTGGGCGGTGCCGAAAGTGTCGGGCCCTGGCCGGCGAAGGCGAGAAGAGAGTTTGGCCGCGGGAAGCGCGGCGCGTCCCATGTGAAACGTGAAGTGGACTCAAAATTGGAGCCGATAAAATTCGTCGTCCGATTGAGTAATGCCCGTTGCGACCGTTGCGAAGTGCGGAGGATGTGCGGCTGCGCAGCGCGGTGGGACCGTGCGTAGAAAGTGGATTAGAAAATGACGCCGAGTCGGACTGCGCATGCGTGAGCACTGCTGTAGCCGAGGAAATGAGTCGCCCCCTGGCCAGGCGCAGCGCCGTCTCCAAGAAGAAGAAGGATGCCTCCAAACACAGGTATTTAAAACGACGCCCATACCGATCTCTTGAGTGTGTACCTCCCAGTTGTGAAATCATAACACCGATCGAGATTCTCCGTTGAAGCAGGTGTCAATTTGAACAGTTAGTCGCTCCACGTGGACTCAGAGCTTATTGGCGAAATTTGGAAAAACGAGGATCGCGAGAGGTTCCCAGGGTGGCATGAAACGTGAGGAAGAAATGAAATATCGGGAATCTCAGTGAAATATTTTGTGAGATTATACGAGACTGTGATTTCATATATTTTCAGGGGCTAGAGCATGCAACCTGCACTGGAAAAAAAGACACATTGGATCTAGAGTCCTGACTCTTGGAAACATTGACAAGAAAAAGGACTCTTGATTCAATCAGATTTAGATTTAAGCTTAAATTAAAAGGAAATCCGCTCAAATTATGAGGCTTGTTTCTTGATTTAAGCTTAAATCTGATTGAATCAAGAGTGTTTTTTCTTGTCAATGTTTTTAAGAGTCTGGACTCTAGATCCAATGTGTTTTTTTTCCAGTGTGCGCTCAAACACCCAAAAATAAAAGAAAGTCACAATTTTTACATATTGCAAAATATGAAAAGGAACCGGTATTTTTCAATATCTTTCATAAATTTCTGGAATTACGTGACATTTTTCACTTGAAATTTCAAGCTTTTATTTTTCATGAAATTTTGCCACTCTGGAGGCTCCTCTAGCCGAATAGAGGGGTACGTTCTTCACAGGAAGCATGTTGTAAATTATGTGCGCGTGCATACGTAGTCGTTCCTTAAACAATCCCTCCTTTCTAGATGTAACCTCGTAAGGTTTACATCCTGATCAGGGCTGGATAAGCCCTTAGAGGCCCGGGGTGCTGGTCATTTGGGGCCCCAAATCCTGAAATTTAAGGGACTCATGAAACTCAAAATTCCACGAGCTTAGGGCCTTTGCAACAACATGGCATCTATGTAACAGCTGCTTATAAAGATCTTCCTCTATTCTTTCACTAATATATTAGTAACATCGTTACATTATAATCAATCAGTAGATCATAATTAAAAAATCAAGTTGCTCCTCATTTCTCTTGAATTAATGATTAATACTGGTGAATTTTGTTGAGGGGTATTAATGAAATTAAAAGTAATAATGGAAGTTAAGGTATTAATGAAGAGGCTCAACAAGGCCTCTCTGAATCCATCTCCTAGGCTCGAGGACCCAGAAAGAATCTGGACTTCAAAAGTAATCACCCAGGGGGGCCTTGGGGCCCATTGGTGGAATTTTTTCCTCATAAAACGTAATTTGAAGCGGATCAGGGATTATTACAGATATCTGATGGGAAAAATTTGATCATTAAGAATGTTTTCAGTTGAGAAACCGCAGTATGCAGGGATTTCGGCTACTTCGGTTGGATGGTATGGATTTTTATCGTGGTATATTTTTCGACAAGGGGAGGTCAATGATTATTAATCCCCCCCCCCCCCCCTCCGGGAAAAAATACAGTAGAAATGAGTGGATTTTAGACTCTGCTAGTGCGGATTTATCATGATTTTTAGACGAAACGGGGGAACACAGCTCTCGTTGTAGCTCCAAAGAAGGTGGTATAACTGCCTCATTGTGACGGAAGGCTGAAACAGTCTACTTATTTAAGTGATCTCTCGCGCGATTACGTCATGCTTCAATAAATCGCAAAATTAGCCGCAGCCTCGTTGCAACCACGTCTCTTGTACGTTTTATTGCGTCCCTTAACACTCGTGTATAGAGTTAAGCTATTTCCCTCGATATTAAAAAGGCGGTTTTTAAGATTAGGTGCGTGCAACGTGTAACATGCTATTTAGAATTTCAGTGATCTAAAACCACTCGGAGCTTATTATTGTGGCAAGTCAATTAAAAATAATCGAATAATGAGGGGAGGGTTGAATTGAGCGAGTAAGGAACCAGCGGGCAAATTATTGAAATTGGATTGCATTTTGCAATTTGGAACTATGAATTCTTCTGGAAAAACACTTATGTGCATAGGAAAACTAATGGCACGTACGTTGTTTTTAAACCGGGCTAGAATTTATATGGATAATAAAGAGGACAAATCGAGAATGGAGTGACCCCATCTGTTAAAACAGGTTGTTCTTACCGATCAATAAGGGGGAAAATAATGGAATAAATATACGGTCTCTCGTGAGTTGTCGTTAGTTAGTCTATTGCCTACCTCGTTTATCCATTGCAACCATACCTGCTTCCACCAACAGGAACACTCCATTTTCTCCTCGCGTCTATTTTGTCTATCACTTTGACTAGCAACTTCAATAATCAGTCCGCAGATCACATTCTAGGGTGAAATATGTTGCATCCCTGGTAAAAATTGGCAGTAGAATCTGTGTTCCAAAATACCATAGACCTACAGCCGGCTGTAACATTTCCAATAGCTTCTATAACCGGCAACACAATTTCTTATAGCCTTATATAGCCGATGGCGACTAAGCAACAGCCTGGCGATAAAAAGTATGCTAAACGTTACTAATTACGGATGCTAGGACTTAGCGAGTTTTTGCACTACCGCTCTCTTTTTGGGCCGTAGTATCTTGATTTATTTTGCGAGGAAAACTCTGTACTTTTGAAGGATGCCTGCCATTCCTAACATTTTGGAGCGCCTGCAATTTCGTATGATACTGTGCAATACCTCTGGTGTGAAATAGTTGCTTCAAGCGCCGTGGTACGCTGCGGCGCGGCGCGGCGCGGCGGCGGGCGGGCAGCCAGCGCGAGACGCGCATTTGCGCCTTCAAACCTAACAGGGATACTTCACGCGTTGCGTAATGCGTGAAGTATCCCTGTTAGGTTTGTAGGCGCCAATGCGCCGCCGCTCCGCTTTGTGTTAGGCTCTAATATTTAATCTGGCGGAGTCAGCGTTTTTCAACTCATGACATTGAAATGTTTGCACACTGTGTATGGATTATTCTCATTTTAATTGATGAAAAAAAATATGTAGTAAAGGAAAATATAATGTGCGTTTTGTAAATATTACGGTGATTCCGTACAAACTTAAGGATTTACATAGCACACGAATTTCTACACAATTTCTTATAGCCTTTTATAATATAAACCATGGTAATTTGTGACATGAGCCCTGTCATGCATGCATTCGTATGGATCTCTAAGCTCATTGCAGAATGAATATAGTCATACGTTCATTAAAAAAGAGAGTATAATTAGGAGTCCTCAATATTAGAAACCGGCATCCATGCATTAAAAGGAAAAATATGGTTTTAGCGACAGTGACATGAGTATGGTAAGTAGCAACATACTTTATGGTGCCAAATACCGTAATTCTAACAGAATTCTCGAAAGCTGCGGTAAATGCTGCAATATTCCCATGCAGTTATATTTAGCCTACGGCATCACTGTATCAAAAGTCAAGTAGATTAATTATGGAAATAACCATACTTAGTTTGTTCATTGTGGTTTTCAATCGCAGTCATCGGTTTTTCAGTCAAAAAGTCTGAAGATCTACACAATAAAAACATACATTGTGCTCATTAGATCATCATTACCGCAGGTAGGCACTCTTTTTCTTGAAAAACTGCCGAGCCCAGAGAGAGAGAGAGAGAGAGAGAGAGAGAGATAACATCGGTCCGCTTTTATTTTACTTCAAAACTTTGCGTTGAGTCTAACTTTCCTAGTCGTCCACACCATCAAGTCCACCCGGTCGATGAAACCAGACGACCTGGTTTTAGTTATCTTTGCATCAGATGTTCTTTCCACAGAGAAAGAAATGGACGGAGATTTAAGACCGAGGCTGATGAAGTCTTCTAATAAAATTCCCCAAAAGCAAGCAATAAACACCCGACGACGCAGCTCATCAAATCTGCATAAAACGGAGCGGCGTTGCCAAGCTTCTGAGGATTGCAATAACTGGGAACTTGAAATGATCGGATCGTTTGAATAATAAGTGCGTAATCGCCACATTTTCAGAATTTAGATTTCCGATGGAATACTTTTTAAGGTGGTTGGGGCCAGTGGCGAGGGATGGACGATCGATCATTGATATTTTCCCCATTTGAAATGGTGGTAAAGAATCGAGATGATGGAGATGGTGTGAGGAATTTGCGATTTGACCATTGAATCTTATGTAAAAGTTCGCGAGAAACACGATGGTGCCATTGGTTTTCTCTGAAATCATCTCCTAAGGTCAAAAAAAGCTCTCGAAGTGAGGCCAAAATGGAGGGGATATCCCACCCTACCCTGAGAGTCCACCTGTACATCAAAACAAACTCTCCATGCAAAGATAGGGAGCAAATACATTAGCAGGGTTGCCAACGCAGGGACTCCAAAACTGAAAACACGGCATCACCGATTATGTATTTGCTCCCTATCTTCGCATGGAGAGTTTGTTCTGATGTAGAGGTGGACTCTCAGGGTAGGGTGGGATATTTCCTCCATTTTGGCCTCATTTTGAGAGCTTTTTTTGAGCTTGGGAGATGATTTCAGAGAAAACCAGTGGCACCATCGTGTCTCTCGCAAGCTTTTACATAAGAATCAATGGTCAAATCGCAAATCCCTCACACATACATCTCTATTGAAGGTTTTCGTTGCGAACATTCTGTTTATCGATTATTTTCTTTAGGTTTAAATGACAGATCCATCGATATATTGCAATGGAGTCCAGCCACTGGGCTGGACGCATCTTACGACCGAGCGATTCTACCGAAATTGCTCTTCACTGGAAATAAAAACACATTGGATCTAGAGTCCAGACTCTTGAAAACATTGACAAGAAAAAGGATTCTTGGTTCAATCAGATTTAAGCTTAAATCAAAAGGAAATACGCTCAAATTAAGAGGCTTGGTTCTTGATTTAAGCTTAAATCTGATTGAATCAAGAGTATTTTTTCTTGTCGATGTTTTTAAGAGTCTGGACTCTAGATCCAATGTGTTTTTTTCCCCAGTGTTCAGAAGATATTCATTTCATGCGAGAAAAAGAACGTTATTGCAATAAAAATCTATGTGCAGTTCACCTGCTGATTTTTCATCTTTCAAGTAATCTAAGTTGACCGACTCGTACTCCATAATTTCGAACTGGACTTTCTCCATGAGCCTCTGCTCGCTATTTGAGGAAATAATTAAAGGGAGAAGTGACCAAATTGGATTATAACCGGTGAGTGATTTTTTAATTAAATATCGCGCACTATTATGGCGTCCTCCCTCAAAAACCCAAGTTTACGGTAACTTTCCGTCAAGGTGATCTGATAAGATCTTCGCAACAGGACAAAAAGCATGACAATAATTGGGAAGCGAAAGTGATATGTTACGAGGACCCAGGGCAGGCCAGCGGGTCGAGTGTTGAATCCTTATCGAATAATCCCGATCAATAAATCCCTATTTTAGCAATGCTTTCTATCGATTAAGGTCGTTTTATATCGATTCAACAATCGAGCCACAAGATGTGTTCTTACAGATTTATCAGGAACCGGGGACTACGTCCCTGACCGCTTCGCGGTCCAATCCTCCAAAGGGCTTCGCGTCTTAAGCGTTATACGCGTTACTCTTGTGAATACGATCCTGTGTCCTGTGACCTGCGGGCCGATTATTGAAATTGATAGACAAAGCTATAGACAAAGGAGACAAAAGAGATATGGAGAGATCCTATTGGTGGAAGCGGGTGGTTGCAATGGACAAAAGGAGGTAGGTAATAGACTAACTAACGGCAAGGCAACCCACGAGAGATCCAACAGTTAGTCTATCATTTTCTCCCTTTGTCTATAGGAACCACCCATTTCAACCAATAGGATCGCTCCATACTCCTTATGTCTTCTTTGTCTACAGCTTTGTCCATCAATTTCAATAATCAGCCCGCTGTGTCTTGTGTCCTGTGTCTTGTGTCCTGTGCCTCGTGTCCTGTGTCCTGTACCCGGTGTCCATGTGTCCTGTGACCCTGGTGGAAAATGTCAACAATCGGCCAGTAGTATTTTCCGAGCAAACTGGGTATGAGTGCTAGTCGGGGCTTATCCTTGGTTAGCCGCGCTATGCGAAGACGGTTGGGACGTTGCGCTGGCGGTCGACCGACGACGCGTCGCGTCGGTCGGCTAGCGTCGCGACGCTGCGCTGGCCGGCGTCGGCGTCGGCGCTGGGCCCGAACCAGAGCGATCGGATCGACCGATTAGTGTATTCAGAAAATCGGTGAAGCATGGCTTTTGCCTTCGGGCCCGAAGGCGCAGGGATACAAGGAAGATGAGTTTGCTCAACCGGGAACCATTATACTGCCGCGCTGCGCCGACGCTGGCTAACTATACGCACTAGTTCAAATCCACGTTGCCAGAACAGAAGGCGCAGCCGTCGTGAATCGCATCACGTCGAAGGCAGCTTTTCGCTCCAATCAGGCAAAATATCGGGGAATTTTATGAGAAGAAATGTCCTGCAAAAATGTTGAACATTTTAATACATTCGGAAAACAACAAGGTGCCGAGAAATGTCGACTTCCTGCGGGCTGATCATTGAAATTAATAGACAAAGCAATAGACACCCTGGTGCAAATTGGCGATAAGAGCTACGTTTCAAAATACCATAGGAATTCTTATAGCCTGCTAAAGAAGGCTAAAGAAAATCATATAGCTGGCTGTAGAATGCGGAGAAAATCATACGGCCGGGGTACATACGAAGCAATAAAAAATTATGCAGCTCGGCTATAGTTCCTATCGCCGGGCTTTCCACTTTATCGCCTGGCTGTTGCTTTTTCGCCATCGATTATAAAAGGCTGTGAGAAATTGTGTAGAAATTCGTGTGCTTTGGAAATCATTTAGTTTGATACGGAACCACCTTAATATTTACAAAACACTCATTATATTTTCCTTTAATACCTATTTTTTTTCATCAATTAAAATGAGAATAATCCATACAGGACGTGCAAACATTTCAAAATCATGAGTTGAATAATGCTGACTTCGCCAGATTAAATATTAGAGCCTAACACAAAGCGGAGCGGCGACGCACCAGCGCCTACAAACCTAACAGGGATACTTCACGCATTGCGCAACGCGTGAAGTATCCCTGTTAGGTTTGTAGGCGCCAATGCGTGTTTCGCGCTGGCTGCCCGCCTGCCACGGCGCTTGAAGTAACTATTTCACACCAGAGGTATTGCACAGTATCATACGGAACTTAAGGCGTTTTAATATATTAGTAATGGCAGGCATCCAACAAAAGTACGGAGCTTTCCTCGCAAAATAAATCAAGATACTATACGGCCAAAAAAGAGAGCAGTATTCCTGGGCGTACAAATTAGGCGTTTAAAAATATCTAATTATTTTTTTTTAATATGTGAAACATAAACCATCTCAGACTGGTGCAACTGACCTATTGTCAATCGGACTTATTTATGCTAAAAGGAACTATCTTGTACGAACTATCTGACCCTGTGCACATACTTTCCTGTAGCATTAATACGTCCAATTGCATTTATATAGTTTTGAGGAAAATCACATTCCTATGAACTAGGCCATCTGAATGTATACTCTTCGGTTGTATTGCTTCTCAGGCCCGGCCAAAAGTTTGAAAATCCGGGTGTGATATAATGTGAGTTATTATTTGAAACAGTTTCGCGGGTAAATACAGCCGGTTGGGCAACAACGGAAGCCGACTATTTTTCTCGCCTCGAGTGACTTCCTCCGAACCGAAAGGAACCGACCGATTGCGCTTCTTCTCTTACTTTAAGAGATCGCTCATCTGCATGCTTTAATTTTAGTTTTTGCGTAACCCGGCGTCGAAAAACAAAAAGTTGCTTCATTTCCGCACTGCGAATCGGCTGTAATATGAAAGTGGGTAATAGCAAAACCAATAAGATAACCCATTTTAAATGAAACATCGAAATTCCGTTTTCAGGGTGTGTGCACAGTGTAGGTCCGGGAAATCTGCAAAGTTAGGCCGTACCTACTTACAGGAAGCGGGCTAGGTGGTGAAATTTTCCGCGGAGGTCCAATTTTTTGTTTTGTTTTTGTGCTTATGTTTTTTAAAGTTGCATTTGAATGTCTTAGATTATTCCAAAAAGAATGCGATGAGACTAATCTCAATCGATGAGATTCGAGAAAAGCAATTACCTAATAACGAAATTGTTTTCCCTCCTCATAATAAAATTGTGAATATTAATAGTTCTTTAAAAATAAGGGAAATTATGGGGTATTTACTTCCCAGCTTTCGTGTTTCACTTCGCAATTTCCGACAGTACCCATATCCGTCGCGAATTACATACTCAGCCCATGTAATTCAAAACAACTTCCGAGACAAAATGAAATCATGACTTCATTTTACTTCTCTGAGTCCATCAGGTAGCTTCCCAATCCGTGAATTTTCCTGACTTTTTGGCTTGCCCGTGTCTATGGTTACTTTGGGTCACTTTCGGTTACTTTCTTTCAGTCTAATCGAAAGCACTCGGTTGATGGACCAAATTTTTTGCGCTAAATCGACCGAAAACGTAACAAGTTTATACTCCGAGACATTTGACGATGAAGGAAGTATTCTGCTGAACCTATGACCTCTTGCTTCTCAAGCAACCTCTTAGAGGTTGCAGCTTGCGAGTGTTTAGCGCATTGGATTACCACCAATACGATCCAGAGGGTAGATTTTTGAATCGTTATCGAATGAGTTTGAGCGATAACTCCCTATCATCACAATCCTGTATATCGATCAAGACCATTCACACTGAAAACAAATTCTCGGTGCTTTTACCAAGTTCCCTCGGTGCCTTTACCATCTCACTTTTTTTACCAATTATTGGTAATTTTACCAAGACAGGCTGGTAAGCTTACCTAAAAACCGGTATTTTTACTGTTTTTTCAGGCATGAATACCACTTTTATTGGTAATCAATTCCCGGTAACTTTGCCATTTTATCTCGGTGATTCTACCACAGTCGATAAAAAATATTGGCGTTTTTACCAAGGTCCAGTAAAATTACCGAGAAAGTACAATAATTTTACCGAGATTTCTCGGTAAAATTACCAATTCCATAAATGGTAATTTTACCAAGAAAAAACTGGGATCAAATAGAACCCTGAATTCTTGGTAATTTTACCCTTTTCTTAGTAAATACACCGAGAGTTTATTTCAGTGCAATAACGATTTAGCAATCGATCCGCAGGTTCGATCCCAGCGGCTCGCGCGTGGTTTTTGACGAGGTTGCAAATGTTCAACCCAAAGCTCCGATCAAAGTAACTCAAAGATGTAGCTAACGAAACCCGAAGAAATTGGCTGCAGGTGCTTAGTCACAAAGCCATTAAACAACAGAAAAAAAAAAAAAAAAAAAGAAAAAAAAAAAACCCGAAGAAAAACTATTCAAAAAATATTAAGCGCACGTTCAGGTTATACACTTAGTGTTCTACTTCCCGTACGAACACAAAATGTCGGTTCTTTTTTCTTGCTGTGTCCACGTGCTCGTCGACCAAGATTTCCGGGTCACAGCAACACACAAAATCAAACCACTCCGACCACAACGGACAAATCCCACGGCCGGAATAGTTCAATCCAACTTGAAAAATAACGTAACTCCGCTAGGAAATGAGCGGCTATCTTTACTGCCACCGCGCGGAGGCCCTCGGAGTTGCCAGACTGAGCAACAAATTCACACGTCCCCGCATTGAATTCTAAGCATAAATGGACCAATTTTCGGAAATCCGGCATCTTCACTGTCAGGTGTTGCAAGATTTGTCTTCCTCCACGGACTTGTAGGTATATGTTTTCAGGAACTTCCAGATAATTCGGCAACTTGCAGATCGGTGCAGTTGCAGGTGTATCTGGAAGATCTCTCCCACGGGGCCCCTCATTGGCGAGCAGGGCGGGGGCGGGGGAGCGAGGGGGCAGTGGGCCCCGCTTTCATTCGACCGCGACGGCAGGCCTAATCAATGGGCCCTAATTGATTAGATAATTGAAGTAATCCGAATTTATCCGCTTCATTTCACTGTTGCCGCGCTTATTCAAAGAGCTACGTGGTAGATTAAGTTATTAAACTATAGCGGAATCAATAAACACAAATACTTTTTAGTAAGTTTCGGAATAAAAAAACCAACAAAAAATCTGTTTTTCAATTAACAATTTTCCATACCAGACCGCGCCGAGGTTGCAACGCTTTAGAGCAGCACTCAAGCTACTAGAAGTATTCTTCAGTACTTAATTGTTTTTGCTTTGAAATAAACTAAAAATCGGTAAATGACTCCATTGCTTTTTTATTTTGTTTTATCTCCAACACAACCTCTGTCAATTAAGTGAATATATCCCTTGGACATCCCAAGTTCCTAAAGCTACAATTACTTGGTTTTGCTTCTAACGTATGCTGTTACGCAACGCAAACTGATCTTTATTGATCCGTTCAATCAGCGAATTGATTTGATGGCAGTCGGCCATAAATTCGCTGATCATTGTCGATGCAATCAGCTTACATCTATAGTCCTTTATGATCAGAATCCTTTGAAATTTTTCAATCCATTGCGAAAACTTCAAATACAGTTCTTCAAGTCTTTCAAGTTTGCTTCACGGAGTTCATTCGCCTCATAGTGAATCAAATCCCTGTTTCCGCAGGGGGAATTCTAAGAGATCTGGAACTCCTTATAATACATTTTTTTACCGTGGATTCCAATCTCTATTAAGCTTTTTTGGCTACCTCACTTTACTCCTCCAATTTTATTTCTTGAAAATTGTATATGTTACAATTTTATTTTAAGTAAAATGTTTTTTAATGCGGTATTTTGAGAAGAATGGCAGTATATAATTTGTATTCTCAAAACATTGACTTCTAGTTTAAAGAAGGTTAGTCAAAGTATTCAAACATTCTTTCTTCATGCGATTATTATATCCATGACCAAAATGCAAAACCATGTATCTCCGTTCGCAGACTTCTTGCCATAATTTATTTCCTCTAAAGAATATTAGTCAACATAATTTTTTCTGTTTGGACCACGAATAGCAAAAATGAATTAATCCATATCAGCTATTGCCAAATTTAACTGGACCATTCAATTTTTCAAAAAATAACGTTTGTACGGATTTTTTTGAACATTTTAAGGAATTTGTCTCGTAATGCACAGAAAATTCACTGAAATTTGCCCACAAATCTGCAAAATCGGTTTTCATGGAAAAAATTAAATTGTCCGAGTAAATTTGGCAAATAGTACGGTGGGTACGATCAAAATCGACGATTTTTTGATTGGAAATTGCCACTTCGGGAGGTCATACTAGATGAAAAAATAAAAGTTTTTGTCCGTAGAACCACTTTCAAATCCGTGCAGGATCCAAGATGGCGGCCGTTAAAGATGGCGGCCAAGCGCTTTTTTGAAGTGCTATATCTCTGTTGCTAATTGTCCGATTTTGATTTTCTTTTTTTTAAGTGAGAGCTAAAAGGGCCTAAAATATGAATAAATTATAACAAATTCAACTTGGCCGACAATTTGTCCAAAATTTTACAAAAAATTTTTTCCTTGAAAATTCCTAAAATTTCAAAGCAAAATAACTTTTAACTGAGCAGGAAAATTGATATTTTCTCTTCAGTAAAAGAGATGGGTCTTAATCTCGCGTTTAATTTGATATCAATACCATTTTTGTGCTACGAGTGGTTATCCCGCGAGAGCCATTTAAGTGTCGCGCGATCGGCCGCGGCGCGCGATTTTCACCCCGCGTTCATGGCCACGGGCGCGCTTCACACGTGTAAAAGGCGCTGTATCTCTCCAACCATTCGTTCGATTTTCAAACTTTTGGTCTCGTTTGAAAGCTACTATAAAGACCTTTTCAATTAATGTGCATTTTTACATTTACGTTTAAATAATTGGCCATATTATGAAAAAATACGTGAATTCTTTAATTTCGATCATCTTAACAGCCGTTGATTGTTTGTTTCTGGGCGCAATTAGAACCCTTTATTTTCTTGGGGTGGGTGGAGGATTTTCTGACCTTCAAAACGATACCAAAACCTTTTTTTTTGTGACGAATAGAAAACGCGTGAGGACGATTTTGGTCGCGCGCTCGGGTAGAGGTTCGCCACTTATGCGCCGTGCAACCTCGCGTCGGCCCGCGTTCATGCGCTACACAACTGGAATATTCGCTGTTTTTTGATCATTCATCGCACAATTTTCATGAAAATTGTTAATTTTGGAAAATCCATTCATACCCTCTTGAGACGAAGTGAATACCTATAAGTAAAAAAAAAAAAAAAATAAATAAATAAATAAATAAGTACTCGGGTTAACAAGATAAATATGAAAAAATGTATAACGAACTAATTACTTTTCCTTAAGTTTTTATGAGATGGAGATGGATGAAGCCGCAACAAACTTGATTCATTATTTGATTCATTACACTTTTACGACGAAATATTGCCGATAATCAGCATTCTCATGGAATTTTAGGAACGATTTCTACAATTTTCTCGCTTAAAGACGAACTCTACCATTTAATTAAAATTGATCGCAAAAAGATCAGCGGGCTTAGAATCCTTCCCTGCAATCAAGTGCATAGTGCACGTGGAAAAACTTTTCCAATGCAACAGCGGCGTTTCTCCCTCTTTCGTCCCCGAAGGCACTTCCAGATGCCTGTTTTCAAACCCTGGAAAAATAAACCTGCATGTCGCCTCTATTTTTGGCGGTAAATAGAGGATTTCTTAGCAGACGCAGGGGCGGATATCGGTTTTCTTTACTCACGCTGGTAGATATGATATGAATGAGAAACCGCAACAAACTTGATTCATTATGTAATTTATCTCGATTTTAAATGGGGATAAAACGGCGATTATCGGCATTCTCGTGGAAAATTAGCTATGGTTTAGGTATACAAATTTCTTGCTTAGATCAGTCGAGCTGGTCACAGAAACGTGTTCTGATGCTTGAATCTTATAAAGTAGCTAAAAATAGTAGGATCTGTTCCAACAGCAACTCATGTCTCGTGACTGCTCTCTCGTCACTGCTGTCTCGTAGTAGAGACGGTAGGAAAATTTTTCTAGGGTTTAGAAGTAGTAATTTGGAAGCGTTTTTGAGGATGGAAGTAGGAGGAACGCCACTGTTGCATCGGAAAAATTTTCTACGCACTGCATGTACTTGGTTTGCCGTCCTTACGGCGAAAAAGCAGCAAATAAGCCCCTGCATCTGCTTAGAAAATTTCTATTTACACCAAAAATAGGGAACTTCATAATTTGCCCCCACAAAAGGTGCATTAAAGCAGCACACCTTTTGCGCTGCTGACCAGGTAAGGCAAGTTTGGGAACGCGCTTTGTCTCCAGAAAAAGAAATTACTGACCGTGAGAAGTACGAGTTGATCGAAAAGAGAAAAAGTTGGTCACTCATCTGGTCAAATCTTCTTTCCATTTGGAACGGCTGTCGGGAGATTGTTAAATGCAATTGCAAGTCTACCTGCACAAAGAGATGCTCCTGTGTCAAAGCTCAAGTTCAATGCAGTTTCATCTGCACGCAATGTTCTGGAGGTGCTCGTACAAGTCATTGTAGTAATAGTTTAACAAAAGTTATTATAAATTGACCGAATTTTAAAAAATTCCTACTAACGCGGAGGACATCATCGATGCCCCCTTAGTGTGCCTTAAATGTCATGCAGGGCGGATATCGGGCACATTGTGAAAGAAGGGGGGGGGGGGGGTTATCGTGGCTGATATGATGCTCGGATATGGAGAGTTTCCTAAAAATTGAAAGTCAGAAGAAACTCTACTACGTGAACTTTTTAGAGTTCCCAGATTCGTTGTGGGGAAGGATTCGAAACACATTGACCTTTTAGCGATCAATTTTAATGGGTCACAGAATCGTGTTTTGACGTTTGATTCTTGTGGATCAGCTATAAACAAAAAGATTTGTACGAGCAAAAGCTTTCTTCGTTCAATATTAACAAAGATATCCAACTTTGAAAAATTCGGTTGATGACGTCATCCAAAGCGGTACCGCTTTGGATACGGCTTGGGTGTCACTACTATAGTGACACTCTTGGTATCTTCCACCTTGCTCTCATTTTTCAGGCTGACACTCAATTTCACTGGTTACTCAACGTGAAACAATTGAATCATGCGTGAAACTCGGATGAAAGCAAATTGGAGGAAACCAAGGGTTTCACTTCCTCGGTGGGTAACGGCATGAATCGAATTTTTCAAAGCACGATATCTCGGTCAACATTGAACTTTCAGAGTTGCTGTTGGAACAGATCCTACTATTTTTAGCTACTTTATAAGATTCAAGCATCAGAACACGTTTCTGTGACCAGCTCGACTGATCTAAGCAAGAAATTTGTATACCTAAACCATAGCTAATTTTCCACGAGAATGCCGATAATCGCCGTTTTATCCCCATTTAAAATCGAGATAAATTACATAATGAATCAAGTTTGTTGCGGTTTCTCATTCATATCATATCTACCAGCGTGAGTAAAGAAAACCGATATCCGCCCCTGCGTCTGCTAAGAAATCCTCTATTTACCGCCAAAAATAGAGGCGACATGCAGGTTTATTTTTCCAGGGTTTGAAAACAGGCATCTGGAAGTGCCTTCGGGGACGAAAGAGGGAGAAACGCCGCTGTTGCATTGGAAAAGTTTTTCCACGTGCACTATGCACTTGATTGCAGGGAAGGATTCTAAGCCCGCTGATCTTTTTGCGATCAATTTTAATTAAATGGTAGAGTTCGTCTTTAAGCGAGAAAATTGTAGAAATCGTTCCTAAAATTCCATGAGAATGCTGATTATCGGCAATATTTCGTCGTAAAAGTGTAATGAATCAAATAATGAATCAAGTTTGTTGCGGCTTCATCCATCTCCATCTCATAAAAACTTAAGGAAAAGTAATTAGTTCGTTATACATTTTTTCATATTTATCTTGTTAACCCGAGTACTTATTTATTTATTTATTTATTTATTTTTTTTTTTTTTTTTACTTATAGGTATTCACTTCGTCTCAAGAGGGTATGAATGGATTTTCCAAAATTAACAATTTTCATGAAAATTGTGCGATGAATGATCAAAAAACAGCGAATATTCCAGTTGTGTAGCGCATGAACGCGGGCCGACGCGAGGTTGCACGGCGCATAAGTGGCGAACCTCTACCCGAGCGCGCGACCAAAATCGTCCTCACGCGTTTTCTATTCGTCACAAAAAAAAAGGTTTTGGTATCGTTTTGAAGGTCAGAAAATCCTCCACCCACCCCAAGAAAATAAAGGGTTCTAATTGCGCCCAGAAACAAACAATCAACGGCTGTTAAGATGATCGAAATTAAAGAATTCACGTATTTTTTCATAATATGGCCAATTATTTAAACGTAAATGTAAAAATGCACATTAATTGAAAAGGTCTTTATAGTAGCTTTCAAACGAGACCAAAAGTTTGAAAATCGAACGAATGGTTGGAGAGATACAGCGCCTTTTACACGTGTGAAGCGCGCCCGTGGCCATGAACGCGGGGTGAAAATCGCGCGCCGCGGCCGATCGCGCGACACTTAAATGGCTCTCGCGGGATAACCACTCGTAGCACAAAAATGGTATTGATATCAAATTAAACGCGAGATTAAGACCCATCTCTTTTACTGAAGAGAAAATATCAATTTTCCTGCTCAGTTAAAAGTTATTTTGCTTTGAAATTTTAGGAATTTTCAAGGAAAAAATTTTTTGTAAAATTTTGGACAAATTGTCGGCCAAGTTGAATTTGTTATAATTTATTCATATTTTAGGCCCTTTTAGCTCTCACTTAAAAAAAAGAAAATCAAAATCGGACAATTAGCAACAGAGATATAGCACTTCAAAAAAGCGCTTGGCCGCCATCTTTAACGGCCGCCATCTTGGATCCTGCACGGATTTGAAAGTGGTTCTACGGACAAAAACTTTTATTTTTTCATCTAGTATGACCTCCCGAAGTGGCAATTTCCAATCAAAAAATCGTCGATTTTGATCGTACCCACCGTACTAAAAAGCTGATGCGGCTCGGCCCCTTTCTGATGAACGCGGTCTATCTTTCCTCTCGAATAGCAGAAAATTCTGTATAAATTTCAAAATACAAAGTTTGCTTGTTTCTCTTCGAAACAATAAAATTGGAGCGGAAATTTTGCAACACCGTAATGCTACCGTGGTAAGGAGAAACGCCGTATGAGCCTTCAGAAATTGCCATATTCCCTTCAATATCAACCGAATTTACTGGGAAAATTATGAATTTTTCTCCTACTGTTCACAATTTTATCTACAACATCTGAAAATTTTAAGCAAAAATGGACCGCGCTAAGCAGAAAGGAACCAAGCCACATCAGCTACCGCCAAATTTAACTAGGTATAATTTATTTTTTTACAATAAAACAATTGTGCGAATTTTAATTTTTTACAATAAAACAATTGTTCGAATTTTTGTGCAAATTTCAGCGATTTTCATGCGTAGTGCGCAGCAAATTCCTTACAATTTTCAAAAGAATCCGCACAAACGTTTTCCTGTAAACAATTAAATCGTCCAATTAAATTTGGCAAAAGCTGATGTGACTTGGTTCCTTTCTGCTCAACGCTGTCCAAATATACGCAACTTTCCCGAAAAATAAACGATTTATCGAAGAAAATTCGGCAACTCTCAAATGTTCATGCGGCGTTTTTCCATAGAACGGCAGATTGGAGATCCGTGGTTTCGCACTTTGACCATCGATATTTGAAGCAAATAGAACAAAAACAACGACGAACCAAGGAAGGAGGATTCCCTGGCATCCGATATGGTTCTCAAAGTTTATATTCTGGGATCGAGGGCACATCTGTCAAACTGCGATTCCGCGAAGGGCGAGACACGGCGAATCAGGCGCGTTTTTTCGGGCAGAACGACAACCCGGTGAGTGCATCGGTGCTGGTGGTAATTAGGATAATTTGGCTGCCACTACTACTAACGGTTCGTCGATCCAAATCCACTCCACGAGTGAAAGTGAGTGTGCCGCGTTGTCAGCCCGCGAGAGGGGCCGCTTCCATTTTCCTCGCCGAAAAATAAGTTCTTGCTCGATCCGTCAACAGAAGCGACGAGACCAGCTGTCGATGTTTGATGAACTGTGCGAAAAGCGGAATTCGGTCCGAGGTAAAGTCCTCTCGATTCATCGAAAAAATCTCTATTTTTCCGCTCTGAATTTTAGAGACTCTTGTTGAGTAGTGCAAATTCGCAAAATGGAAGGGGTGAGAACCAATCGCATTGTAAAGCTCCAAAGTTTCACCTACAAACACTCATAGACGGATGCAGTCACTTCAAAAAAATGGGACGGAGGGGGATTGTCAGGGGAGGGGCTTTTCCCGGAAAATTTTCGACATTTTATAGCATCTAATATGCAGTTTGAGTCAATTATGCAAAATGGAGGAGGTGCAGAGAACCGATTATATCGTAAAGTCCCAAAGTATCACCTGTAAACATTCATTTGCGGATCCAGACCCTTCAAATGAGGAGGCTGGAGCTCCGAGAGGGGGGTCCAGGGTCCCCCCGGAAAATTTTCGTCAGATTATAGCATCTAACATGCAGCTTTTGTACTGAATAATTAATACACATTATGCGTCCTTCCTACTCCTTTCTTTCATGTCTTCCTTCTTTATTTCTGCCTCGGTCGAAAGGGGGGGGGGGGAATATGCCCCCCGTTCGATCATATGTAAACCCTGAAACAATGGTTGAAACCATTTGTTTTTAAAATTAGGACAAAATTCTCTCATATTAAAGGAAATTCTGACGAGGCAAAGCAAATTTTGCTTGGTGAAAGAATTTTTCTTTTATTTAAATGGGTTTTTTTTATTCTAAAAAAAGGTCACACAAATACCAAGGTTATGCAAGAACTTCATTTTTAAAATAGATAGACTCTTTCTCTGAGGAGCCGATGTTGATATTTCTCTTCCGTTTAAAACCATCTACTTTATGGTACTTCCTAAGTGCCTCAAACGCGATTTCCTGCTTGCCAAGACTGGGGTCTTGATCTCTTTGCGCGAGGCCCTATCTTGGCTTGAACCGTGATGCATGATGCATCTTGGGTGAACTCTGGGCAGATGGACAGTTGCCTACTTGCTCACCTCTCCACGAACCATCGGACACAGGTGCATGACGTGTTGTGGAGACAAGTTACATTAACCTCACGCTTGACCGGTCGCATCGCTACCGAATCTAATCGGCAGAACCAGTCAAGATCAGCAAACCTCGGCTCTGGTTAGTTTCATCGATTCACGCAGCAGAGAATACATTTTGTAAACCAGCTTGTAAATGTTTCTAATGCATAGAGAAATAAACTTCGTATCATTCAGAACTCTGATGTTTATGGGATTGCGGGCTGATCGTTGAAATTAATAGACAAAGCTATTGAGATTAGAGACACGAAGAAAATTGGGTGATTCTATTAGTGGAAACCAGGGGTTTCAATGGGCAAAGGACATTGAATGAATTACAAAAATACAAATGACCTCATTTGCCAACTTCCATATTTCCAATTGACCTATGTTAAAAAACACTTTTCAACAACTCGTTCAGGAGCTGATTTTCGACGTTCCCGTTGTGTGAATTTTCATTTATGGAGCACTTCTTAAAATGTATAGTGTGACAAAGTGAACATCAAAATTTGCAGGTGCAGCCAGAAATTTTAATTCCGATCTTTTTAAATGGCTTATTCCATTATGCGCCCGGATGAGCTTGGAGACTTAAACGCTGGAGTAGGAAACTGGCAAAACTGTAACACTTCCGAATCCAGGTGGGGACTTTCCTATTCCAAGGGAATCTTCGATCTATATTCAGGCTCCTCTCCTACCGTTTAACTGTATCTTGAAAGTACGTAAATTCATAGGCATTTTCCATCCTTTGTATACAAAATTAATTGAAATAGTTCAGAAACAATGATAATTTACACTGCGCTATTCTCAATTCTTATCGATCGCTGAAAATTCCGCGCAATTTTCATGGCATCACCAACAAGAAAGCATGTGACGTCATTTTCGAGTTTAGACCTTGTCTGCTGCCACATTACTGTCGTGGTACATGGAATAGGAGTTCCTGCTTATCCAATAAGAAATTCTCAGTGTTGCAGCTCTCAAGCTTAGCCTGTGAACTTTGCATAAAGCACCATCATTTCTCAGGGTTCTGAGGGCCTCCACAAGACCCGTGTCCACACACTCCACACTCGCTCGACCAAGGCACTCCGCAATGTTCCCCTGCATTTCAGGAAGATTCACTCACATACTTCACTGCGAGCAGGAATAGCTGCGCGGAACTAGTTTCTGGTCCTTCCGCCAGAGAGCAGGAACATGCTCTCGCGCATTATTGTCACCAAACTCGTCATGTGTAATTACTCCTCATCGAGAGAAAGGGAAAGGAAACGCTTAGCGGTCAACGCGACCCCCGGGGGGGGGGGGGGGGGGGCGTCGACCGGATCGGGACAAGATGCCGAGCACGCGTAAGACAATAAACATTACATCGGTAATTAGTGAGTTCGGACGTGGTCAGCTCCCGTTTTGGTCCACTGATGCAGGTCTGTCGCTGTGTTACAGGCAAGGGCACATCGGGGAGGGGGGGGGGGGGGGGGGGATGAAAGTGACATTGGATTTTAGAGCGGTGCTGCCAATATTAAGATGCACGAATAACGTACCCTAATATCACGATGACGCTTTAAAATATCCCCGAAAACAGTATTGTGTCTTTCGCTGATGTTTATTTGAATCAAGGGAAAACTAAAAAAAAATTCTATGAGTAATTTTAAATGATTTGGGTGGTGAGTTAGACTGCGTTAAGAAGAAATGAACCAAGCCGCAATAGCTATTGCCAAATTCAATTGGGCAATTTAATTTTTTTATATGAAAACGTTGTGTGGATTTTTGTGTAATGTAAATTTCAGTGAATTTTCTGCATAGTTTGAAGCAAATTCCTTTCAATATTCTTAAGAATCTGCACGAACGTTCTCTCGTAAAAAATTGAATTCCCCAGTTAAATTTGGCAATAGCTGATGTGGCTTGGTTCCTTTCTGCTAAAGACGGTCAAATTTATGAACGAACCCGTTTGCAACAAGAAAGTATTTCGTCGAAAACGTCCTATTTTCACTCGACAAATCCCACTCCCAATCCCACTCGACAAAAATTGCTCTACCGAAAATTTAATGTCCGTCGACCAAAGTACCTGTTGGATCAAAATCCCTGATTTCGGTCATTAAAATCACTATCAATTGGATACGTATCCTTCAAATTCAGAATACAATCCATGCCATATTTTTTTTTAATTCTAATAGGTTGAAACTTGTATATTTAAATCGTCACATGTTGGCAACGGTGACTGGTGTTGGGGCCCCGACTTGGAGAAATTAGCCTTGAAACTGACTGCTTTCGATCTGCACACTGAGCACACCGCTGCTGAGTGATAACTCACGTCATCCAAAAGCTCACTGCTGGACCTTCCACATCTGCCGAATAACGACTGAAATTTTGGTATTGAGATGCGCGGACAGTATGATGCTTCAATTTTTTTATTGTTTTACTTTTCCCCCGTTTTATTAAACCCATAAGGTCCCACGCTATCCTGAGAGACCATCTCCACACCGAAACGAACTCTCCGTGCAAAGATATGGAGCAAATACATTAGCGGTGATGCCGTGTTTTCAGTTTTCGAGTCCCCAAATAAAGTGGCAGCCCTGTCAATGTATTTGCTTCCTATCTTTGCATGGAGAGTTTATTTTGATGTAGACGTGGACTCTCAGGATAGCGTGGGATATCCATTCCATTTTGGCCTCAACTTGAGAGCTTTTTTTGAGCTTGGGAGTTGATTTCAGAGAAAATCAGTTGTACCATCGTGTTCCTCGCGATCTTTTACAGAAGAATCAACAGTCAAATAGCAAATTCCTCACACATGCAACTTCTCCATTCACCGTGCGTATATTAAAGCTTGCACTGACAAAAAAATTTACTTGGCTTGCCTCCCTCTTAGTGTCGATTTCCCGACTTGCTATTTTTTTTGCATTTCAAGAAACGTGGCCTCTTTCTCTAAAGGAAAGATCTTCCGGCTTTATATGCCTTCTCTGAAAAGGCTCAGGGAGATAATATATGTTTAACTTTCTCAGCCCGTTCATAAGCGAGCTAGGATTAAAACAAGTCGATTGAAAAGTATTAACGAACGGACAATTATAACGCATGTGGCAGGTTTGCCGTAATGAAGAGAATTTGCTGAGTACCTCGGAGTGAAACTAGCGTTTTTCACATTATACTTTTATTATATGGTAGGTGCGCGGTGAATGGCGATGGCTGTTTTCCTTCATCGCTGCTGTAGAAGAGGTTGATTTTCTTGATTCGCATGATTCCGAATGTGAAGTCGGATTTTGAATCTCAACACACCCTAATCACACACAATATGTTTTAAGAGCAAACCGTTGTGTTTGTTGTTTCCGTGTTTCGTTTTCATTTTTGATGAACGAATTGTTAAGTTAATAATTAAAAATGTCCGATTCAATTTTGGGTGACAACTTAACGGCGGGGAAGCTTGTACAAAATGATAAGATGATAATAAGATGATAATAAGATGATTCTCGAATTCAAATTATGCATACATTGGAATAATTCGAACAATCTCATGATCGATCTCAAATGAGATCGCACTTTAATAATAATTAAGACCGAATAAATAAATTTCCGATAGATAAATATAGTTAAAAATATATACCTATTATGATGATTGAACAACTACAGTTATTTAAAAAAGCGTTCTGTTTATAATTTACAATTTTTAAAATTAAAAAATTGTAAAGGTATTATTGACTGTTTTTCGTGCGTTTCAAGAGGCGTAACCCAGGGTAGCCAACTTGCGAGAGTTACCGTCGACTCAACTTTAACTAAGGGTATGTATAGAGAATGAAAGCAAAATGATCACAAAAAACTACTTGGAGAAGCATTGATTCTGTAACATGAACTAACGTAAGTCTCTCATCTTGTTTGTTCCAGGTATGTTTCGACGTTCACGTACCAGTCTGTGCTTTGATTTCCGTAAGTGAAGTAATACTTGTTACCTATTTCCTTCAATCATTGAGTAGGTTAAATTATTTAACTTATCAATTAAAACTGGTTAAAATTCTTCATATAACTCATTTTGCTAGCAAATAACGAACATTTTGAGCGGATTTTGTGTGAACTTGTTTGTTGGAACTCTAACCGATACGACAAAAATAATTTCTTGGCTGCAGCATAATGTTTCTATTTGTCACCATGATTTTTTTTCCCTCGCTTCAAGCTGAATTCCTGTAGGAACAATGAGAATGTTTGGATTACGCAAACATGTGGTTGAAACTAAGAGCATCATTTTTTATTTGAAAGAAAAGCATATTTCGACCGCGAATTTGCGATTTTTTTCTTTCTCAAAGAATTGAGTTCATGCAGACTAAGATCACTTTGTCCTTGGACAGTCACAGTCATTATGCAGTAAGAAACTACTATTTTTGGCTCTTTTTAGCAACACCATATGGGCAGGGTGACAAAATTTCATGATAAATAAAATCTTGAAATTTCGTACGATTTATTTCATAAAATTTCAGAAATTTATGGAAGATATTGAAAAGTACCGGTTACTTTTCATGTTATTCACAAAATGTAGAAATTGTGACTTTCTTCTCTTTTTGTGCGTTTGAGTGCGGGTTGCATATTCTAGCCCCTGAAAAATATGAAATACTTCACAGCCCCTTAAAATTTCATGAAATATTTCAATGAAATTTCCAATCTGTCATTTCTTTCTTACGTTGCATGCTACCCTGCATATGAACCATTAGTTTTCCCCATACAATTAGATGTTTTTATTGATGAGTCAATAATAATAGATCCTTATACTCTAAAAGGATCTATTATTTTTGACTCATCAATAAAAACACCTAATTGTATGGGACAACTAATGGTTTCTATGCAGGGTAGCATGAAACGTAAGAAAGAAATGAAAGATTGGAAATTTTATTGAAATATTTCGTGAAATTTTAAGGAGCTGTGAAATATTTCATACTTTTCATGCAGGGGCTAGATGCAGCAATATGCAGTCCATTTGTATGATTGAATCTATCTATATCGAGGTAGGGCTCATATTTTGCTTGCGGTGGCAAGGGTGAGAGAAGGGGGTAATTATCGACGGAACAGGTTGGGAGAAGCGGCTTCAAGTTCGCGCCTCAGAGCGTAAGTTCAGAAAACGATTTAAGAACCACCCAGAACGCGCTCGGCGCAGGCGCAGTGAAAGTGATCACTACTGCAACCGACCAGCAACGACCACGGACGCAGCTTTCGTAACTTGCTCTCCAACACTCACTCGCCAGACAGGCAGTAGCACTGACCGAAGAAAAACGAAAATGAAAGGGAACTCCTCGTCACTAACAGATACAGGCCATACTTTTGGACGTTTCTTGAACGAACCAGAAGTCGATTATCTTACAAGCTTGCCAAGAATGGAGATGTTGCATGTGTAAGGAATTTGCGATTTGACTGTTGATTCTCATGTAAAAGTTCGCGAAAAACACGATGGTGCCACTGGTTTTCTCTGAAATCATCTCCCAAGCTCAAAAAAAGCTCTCAAAGTGCGGCAAAAATGGAGGGGATATCCCACCCTACCCTGAGAGTCCACCTCTGCATCAAAACAAACTCTCCATGCAAAGATAGGGAGCAAATACATTAGCAGGGTTGCCGTGCTTTCAGTTTTAGAGTCCCCAAATAAAGTGGCAACCCTGCTAATGTATTTGCCCCCTATCTTTGCATGGAGAGTTTGTTTGGATGTAGAGGTGGACTCTCAGGGTAGGGTGGGATATCCCCTCCATTTTGGTCTCATGCACTTTGAGAGCTTTTTTTGAGCTTGGGAGTTGATTTCAGAGAAAACCAGTGGGACTATCGTGTTTTTCGCGAACTTTTACGTAAGAATCATTGGTCAAATCGCAAATCCCTCACACATGCAACATCTCCATTGCTAGGTCGGGGTTGAGCACCCTCCAAGAAAAGTGATGACACCCCCCCCCCCCCCCAATTTTCACAATCCGTCGACTCGCTGTTTACCATCAAAGTTCTCCACAGAAGATCCAATTGAATAGTTTTTTAGACGGAATTCTGTGCGATTTTGCGAAATGGGCGGGGGACAGAATCATAGTTTCGCGGAAAATGTAACTATTTTTTTTTTCTTTTTTTTGTAGCGCCTTTCCAAGATTTCGCAGACCACTGGAACAAACAATTTCCTTAAGAGACCCTCTATTGATCCCTAATGGGCCTTACGGCCCTAATCGTGCCGAGGGATCGTATTAATAGTCGCTCTTAAAACAGATACTTTCTTGAGAGACCGCATGGCTTTCACTGTAATTAAGGAAGGCTCCAGGAGCTTCTCGGTAGCATAGCTTAGCTTCATAAAGAAGGGGAATTTTATCAAACCTCGAGTATTATTGGCTTAGTCTAGATTTAACTCCATGGCAAATTCATACGACTGAAATAACACGCAAGTCTCAAATCGTCGCTCCTCTGACGTAAAGGCGTATCTCAATTTCCACGTGAGCCTTGGATAACATATAAATCCATCTTTCTTGGCTCATAAGCGACGAACTGTAAGTATTCCCGACGCACTGAGAAAAATTACTGTTAACGGACCATTAAATGAGGTGCAAATTTAAGTATGATGATATATTATGTTTTCTCATCAGAAATTCACGTACAACACAATTTGCACAACGAAAATTACTAGAAGTAATTATTAACCAAGATATTAACGTTTTTAGATGCATGGATTCAAACTTCCCGTTATATATAAAAAAAATGAATTAAAAGCGCACACTAGTGACAGTCTCTACGGTACGAAAATATGACAACCATTAAAATTGGCACTTCAACTTAACTTTTGCACGTTGTTTTAGCAGCTGTTATGCAAGATTTGACTCACTTGAAATATTGTTTATTTTTTTACTTCTTTTGTTTTTTTGTTTTTTTTCCCCCACAACCAATGTAAAATAATAACTGTTATCTTAGTTACGAGTTAATTTCAGGCAATTTTGTTGCGCAAATTGTGTTCTACGTGAAATTTTGAAGCTATGACGTACATCAGAATGCTCAAATTCAAACCTTGTCTGGTGTTGTACATAATGACGTCTTACTGAACGATTCAATGACCTCCTGCGGCAACATGACCGGTACTGTCTTAGTGCCTCTCAGTGTCTCAGACAGTCAAGTCCAGCGGTGCGCTAGAAACCCAGAAAATCATCTGAGAAAATATAGGGGAAATCTACGCGGGTGGTGTACTTATCATTTTATATCAGGCCTCGAATGGAACTGCACCTTACTGTGCGGGCGAATCGGACGTTGCCTTGTTACATGCACCGTAGCCTCCAGATTAATTGAGATGGGTATGAAAGAGGATCTTCACTGGTGGTGAATTTTCACAGAATGTCTTGAAATTCTGACCGAAGAACCTGTTGCTGGCGTTGTTGTTGTCAATTTTGTTGCAGACATAGCTTCGAATTCCGAGAAAAATTTCTGAATTTCAGTTCTATGATTCTTTAACCCTTAGATGCCGGATCGGGGTTAAATTGAATCAAGGATTAGTGGAAGCTGAAAACAAGGTAAATTTTGTTTGTTGGTATTACCTTTCTCCCGGTCACTTGTTATCAGATTTTAGGCGATAGCTATTTCAATGTCACGTATACACATCATCATCTGGCCACTTGGATTTGGTAAACACTATAAGTCACATTGTATATTATTAAATAATTTACTAAAATTTATTAAAAACACTATTAAAACACTCGTAGGAGCATCCGTCGCCGTGATGATGTGTACGTAACCTGGAAATGTCGCCGTGATGATGTGTACGTAACCTGGAAATATCTATCGCTTAAAATCTGATAACAAGTGATCGGGAGAAAGGTAATACCAACGAACAAAATGCAGCCCGATAAAAAGAAGTTCAACTGTAAGGTAAATTTTGTAAAAGCTTTAGATATAGGTCTACAAACACATACTAAAGAAATTAAAAAATGAAAAAAAATCAAGTGTCAACACAGCCGGAGATAGGGAAAACGTGCTCGGGCCTCGTTTTTAAACTTTTCTCCCAAATGTGAGCGACCCCTCATCGGCAGCATAAAGCGAAACATTGCAAATTCAGGCCTCGCGCCTTCAATTTTGCAGACGCAACACGGACATCCATCAATCACGAATAGTTGTATCTCTGCGCCGTCATCGACGCGCATCCTTTCCCTTGCTCTAATTCCACGTTGAGCTGGTTCCGTTCGTCTATTCTGCGCTCAAGAGAGTCTTCGGCATTTAAGGGTTAAAAAAGACGATACAAATTCTCCGTAGAATTTCTGTCATTTTCAGGCTTGTGCGTAAACATCTACCTCAAATCTTTGCCGATTTTCAAGAGATGCATAGAATTTACAATTTTTCTCAAAGGTTTCTCATCTTTCATTCGATCGTCCAATCGCTTGAAACCGCGGAATTTTTTGACAAAATCATGTGAAAAAATTGCAGATTTTTGCACTTCTATTGCAATATTTTGTTGCAAACTGCCCTTTGGGTACCTTGCCTTGACGCTAGGCTCACAATTTTAGCGGAGGTAATCTGGATGCTGCCGAAAATATTTTTACAGGGTGCCTCTAAAACCAATCCACACAGATCAACCATGAAATTCAGGTGCCTTCTTTCGTTCAATACACACAGCTAATTCACAGGACACATCGCTCTCCCCCACTCCTCCGCCCCTCTGTCCCGGATAATCTGGACGGTGACGAGGCATCTCTTCAAACCAGTGGCTTGGCGTACTTTGCGATACATCGATTAGTCGGTCATTCAAACCCACGGAGAAGGATCGATAAACAGGGTGTTCGCAACGTGCATCTGAACAATCGATTCTTTACCACAGCTTCAAATGGGGAGATATCGATGATCGATCATTCACGCCTCGGCACTGCTTCAAACGGGCAGTGAGCCGGAAGCTTCGCCGCCTGAATGGCCAAATCGAATCGCGTCTAAATAAGAATAACGGTGCTCATATGTCGTGCTAACAAAAACACACGCATATATTGACAAACACATGCATGTGTGTGTATGCCGAGATTTAGGATAATTCGTTTTCGTCGGCATGTACGATTTTACAGTATTTTTGTGCCGAGAAATACTGCAAAGTTACTTTCGGTAATAAAAACTTGTCATCACAATTTTTTTTTTCAATTAATGGGTCGGTCAAGAGTTGGAATGTTGAATTTTTTTGTTTATCTATTGAAACTATCAGTTGAGCTGATAGTCTAAGTATACTTGGTTTTTAAGTCATACATTCGTCGAAGGAGAGAACGAGAAAAAAACCACAAAGAAACATATAGCCAAAACTGCATGTAACAAGGTGGTAAAATAGGGCTGGATCCACACTATTTCGTGGGGAACTCGAGGCCAAAAAGTTCACAAATTTCCAATACAGTCAGAATTGTTTGACCTGTAAAGATTACCAATATCAGTTGAAGAGAGATACAACGAAATACAATTAATGGTAAAAGACACCCATAATTAAGGGTATATATACCAAATCACCTAGACGAGGAAATCTTGAGAGAGGGTCGTAGAATTAATCTCTTCTCAAAAGTTAATGACCACACAAAATGTTCAAACTGACTTTTCTTCTAGGGTCATTTTTGAAAAGGGTACATTTATCTTGGGCGATGAAGCATAGATGAAAGCATGACTCCCCCACCTTCCAACAAGAGCTAGACGTAATATCTGCACTTTGCTCGCCAAAAACACGATCAGGGTCATCGAGCATCGTTACGAATGTTAATCACTCTTCACAGGATGCAAAAAAGCATTCGTCATCAGGTCCGGTACTTTCCTCGGAAGGAAACACGAGAAAACTGAAAGGTGAGGCAACCGTTTCACCCGGATTCCGTGTTGCCAGGTCTCTATTCCGATCGTCAAAACCTCATCATCACTCAGTCACCTTCGTGTGCCGAACTCGGCAACAGAGCTCCCATCTCATCAATGAGTTTTCGTTTTCATTAGCTCGTCAGAACCGCGCAGAGGTCGAAACGCATCGGCGAACCCCGAGCCTGTTATGCAACTTGCATTGCACGCAATTTGTCGAATTGTGATGCCTGATGCGTGCTCGGATTTTTCACGCGGGGAGATGCATGATCTTGTGAGATTTGGCATCCGGGATTGCGTGCACTTGATGACGTTTGTCATAACCGCTCCGCACAGACTTCGCCCGACAAATTCAGCGATTGATGGAGAAGTTTTTTTTTTTTTTTTTTTTTTTTAATTTTTCAGAGGAGAAAGGCTCCACGCAGTCTGCCTACTCTCGCATAAAAAACATTTTTAGGGAGAGCCTTTTTTTGCCTTTTTATGGCCTCTGGAGGATCACTTCTGATAAGCTTAACTATCTTCATAGGGCTTCGTGAAGCTCTTAGAATTTAAAATCCCATGGCAGACATCATCGTCTCTCGGACGTAAGATAGAAAGATTACACTGCTGTGCTAAGGAAATACGACGTATGAACATTCGAGAGTTGCCAAATTTCCTTCGATAAAATGTTTATTTTCAAGGAAAGTTATGAATATTTTTCCTTGAAATTTTAAGGAACTTCAGGTAAAGTTGCGAACAAAATTATCTGAAAAATCAGAAGGAAAATATTCATAAGTTTACCAGAAAATTCGTGTTTTATTCCAGGAAATTTGGCAACGCCTGAAGGTTCATACGGCGTTCTCCCTTAGCACGGCAGTATAGAGGTGGTGTGGAGCTTTTAAATCATCCTGAATAATTAAACTGTCGTTACAAATTAATGATTTTCATAAGAGTTGCTTCGCTCCTTACATCATGTCTATGTTTCTTTCTTATCACACAATAATCTAAGATGACGCGCATCTTGGTGATATATCTAATTTCAAACCGCTATAAGATGTAAGTCTGATAAAGATGTTTGTTATCATAAACTGGAGGCATTTATCCTAAAAGGAACTATGTTGCACGCAAATCCTACGCACAAAGGTCTTTTTAACATAAATACGTCCAACTTTTCTCCATTTAAAATGAAATAAAGAAAAATTGAGTTGCTTAAGCCAATTGCGCAACCTTGGGATAAAGTTGCGCTACTTTGTCTGGGAAACGAGGAGTCTTGTCAAACTGTCCTTTTAGAATATACTGTTCATGAGCGGGCAGACAGTGTGGACCCTCTTGCCTAAAATGTATCCATCTCCAGTAAATCCCAGTTAACACGAGGAAAACATGACAAATCGCCCAAATAAAAAGTAGGTGCGAAACGGTCGTTTCGTTAATTTTCCAGGCGTAACGGTCATTGCAAAGCCTGACTTGACTCAAGGTGCAGGAAGTTTGAATTTATTTCTTCTAACATGTGTAAGTATGAATGCTAATTTCTCGCTTTTAAACGGATAAAAATGGACTTACAATTATATCCCCCTAACCGAGGTAGCGTTCGCCGGCACCGCTCTACGGGGTGTCAACATATCGTGATTCAAGTGTTGTTCATCATTCTGCATTATAGTAAAATCAACTTACATATAGTACTACAGTATAGTAAAATCAACTGAAGATTATTGCTCGCCTCAGATTTTTCCAGCTGAGATAACTGAAATCATTCAACTGAATCTTACAAAAAATGGAAACATGGACTGTACCGCGTTAAGCAGGAAAGAGCTAAGCAACATCAGCTATTCCCAAAAATTGAGCAACTTACTTTTTTACATGGAAACGGTTGTGCACATTTTTAAGAAAATTACAGTGAATTTTCTGCATAGTATGAAGCATATTCGGTAAAATTTTCAAAGGAATCCGTATAAGCGTTCTCTTGTAAAAGATCAAATTGCGCAGTTAAAATTTGCAATAGCTAATAAAGCTTGGTTCCTTCTGCTAAACACCTTCCAATCATGCCTTTTCCAATAATTAAATGTTTAGAAAAATGAGAACAACACTTAAAAAATTAAATTAAGGTTACATTCCATCAATTACAACTATCCTGGTAAAAATTGGCAGTAGAATCTGTGTTCCAAAATGCCATGGCTGTAAGATTTCCAATAGTGTCTATAGCCGGCTACACAATTTCTTATAGCCTTTTATAGCCGATGGCGATTAAGCAACTCACAGCCAGGCGATAAAGTGTATGCTAATAAACGTCACTAATTACAGATGCTAGGACTTAGTGAGTTTTTGGACCACTGCTCTCTTTTTGGGCCGTAGTATCTTGATTTATTTTGCGAGGAAAGCTCCGTACTTTTGATGGATGCCTGCCATTCCTAATATATTAGAGCGCTTTCAGTTTCGTATGATACTGTGCAATACCTCTGATGTGAAATAGTTGCTTCAAGCGCCGTGGCATGCTGCAGTGCGGCAGGTGGGCAGCCAGCGCGAAACGCGCATTGGCGCCTACAAACCTAACAGGGATACTTCACGCATTGCGCAATGCGTGAAGTATCCCTGTTAGGTTAGTAGGCGCCAGTGCGCCGCCGCTCCGCTTTGTGTTAGGCTCTAATATTTAATCTGGCGGAGTCAGCGTTATTCAACTCATGACTTTGAAATGTTTGCACACTCTGTATGGATTATTCTCGTTTTAATTGATGAAAAAAATAGGTATTAAAGGAAATTATAACGTGTGTTCTGTAAATATTAAGGTGGTTCCGTATCAAACTTAATGATTTCCAAAGCACACAAAACACAATTTCCTATAGCTTTTTATAATCGATGGTGAAAAAGCAACAGCCAGGCGATGAAGTGTAAAGCCCGGCTATAGGAACTATAGCCCGGCTGCATAATTTTTTATTGCTTCGTATAGCCGGGCCGTATGATTTTCTCCGCATTCTACAGCCAGCTATATGATTTTCCGCAGCCTCCTTTAGCCGGCTGTAAGAATTCCTATGATATTTTGAAACGCAGCTCTTATCGCCAATTTTTACCAGGGTACAACCGTTGCCACAGCCGTGGTTTAGCAAAAATAATGGTACATATATAGTTTCCAAAATCAGCCAGGAATAGTTTCTTTAATGCACACTGTCTTCAATGTCTTCATCAAAACAAGTCAATATTTTCAATGCATCCCGTCCTCTTTTTCTTTCCGGGACCTACTCACTCCGTTTTGAGACGGCTGACGTCGATTTCTCTGCGGTGACTTGGATCTTCTCGGCGAGCTACGATTCGATCCGTTCGCCGAACCTGGTGAGGCCCTCGGCGAACCTGGTGGCGAGGCTTCCGGCGAATCCGAGACCTTGGGCGAACCGGGTGCGGAAACTTTCTGCAAACTGGGTGAAGAGGCATTCGGCGAATCCGGTGCAGGAGCGCTCGGGTTATCTAACGATGAAGGATCATCGTGGATCGGAGGTCCAAGTTCGATGGCTTTGCCATATCCGTTTTTGAGTGTGAATTTATCTGAATTGACATCATCGTCATTGGTGACGATGCGGTGGAACGGACAATCCGAACTCATGTGGCTGTTGTACGTCGGATCCCAAAACAGTCCGTACGTTCGTCCGTGGAGCAGGTAGTCCGTGTAGTGACGACAGTTGCAACGACACATGCGGTACACCAGCTCTCTGGAATACAGGGGTCGTGAATCCACACTAAAAAGTGGCTAAAGAGAATCTATCGATGGATAAGGAACATTACCGCCTACAAATTGACGATTTTTCGGGACGAAGAAAAAGCCTCGCATTTTTTGTAATTGGGCGTATTTCTGTCAAACGGAACTAAGCGCCAAAGTGAGTTCCTTTTGAGGATTTTAGAATCTCGGATAGCGCGTTCAGTCAAACGGAACCAAGCGCCATGGAAAAGCATTGCGAGTATAGGACGGAACGAGCATCGCTTTCCGCAACACCCGCCAATCCAAGCCCCCCTCTCCCTTCTTCCCCCGATGCCGCTTAGTTCCCTTTGATAGAAATAATTCCAATTTTGAGGTTAAGTTTTCAATTTATTTTATACGTCATATCGACACCTTCCGGCCAAAGTATCACAATGCGACGATTAAAAATTTCCGCCGCAATTTTACTTTTTTGGGAAATTTTTCATCGAAGCTGTCCGAAAATTTCACTGAATATTCTTTGTGCTAGCGATTAGGATTACTCGATGTATTACTCATCCAATGAAATGATCAGTTGTCAAAAGCGTAATTTACTGCGAAGCATCTAGACCCGTGATCCGTGAATGAAGTCAAGGGCTTTTCGCTGGTACAATATCATCGCCTTTGACTTTTAAAATTTTCAGGTCGAATCACGCACCGATACTAAGCTGGAAAAATACTCATAACGCCAACAAAATTAAAATAGTTATTTTTTTTCATTCTACGAAGTTCTGAAAAAGTGACATTCTCTTCATGATCATGTACCCTTCAAGTATGCTGCTGTGATAAGGAAAAACGCCTTATGAACATTCAGTAGTTTTTTTGTTTTTTTTTTGGTTTTTGTTTTGTTTTGTTTTTTTACTACTTCAAATAGCCCACGAGGGCTAATCCTTGCGCTTTCATCCCGTCCCCCTCTGTCCTTACAACCAATCCCAGGCAACCATTGTTTGAGACCATCAAACTCGTTGCCAAATTTCTTCCGATATGTTTGTTTTTGGTGAGAAATATGCATAGGCTCTCTCGCTCGTACGGCGTTCTTCTCAGCGACGTAAACAGACCATGCACCGACCTCTTGGCGTCAAATGAAAACTTTTACTTTCAGGGATTCAACACTTCCTCATGGACGATTAGACAGCAACAGTCATACGAGGTGATGGTGAACTCCGGGAGACGTAATGAGCCAAACAAGTTTATCAAAACTCGGTTTGTTTACAAAACGAAACACTCAGCACGTTGTTCACCATCCACCTAGTAGATCATAGCAGGTAGGTCAACAGTGAACGTTAAAGTCCCTGAAGTAAAAGTTTCCAGCGACGCCGAAATATTAATGGAGGGTTTCTTTTTGTCTCTGGTTCTTCCTCAGCACGACAGCGGTGGCGATTCTTGTAAGTTGAAAACATTGGCGGTCCCAGCAATTTGGAATTATTGTTTTTTCTCCATTTAAACCAATGGAAATGTATCGATTATTGGAGGGGCCAGGTGCTCCGACAAGAATCGATTACTGAACACAGGTTCAAGTGGAAAAAAGCCGATGTTGCCAAATTGCTGGATCCGCCTCTGGTGGAGAACATTACTTTTCCTCCATTTAAACGTCTGTAAAACAATCTATTCTACGTGAGGCAGCCTGCTCACCCAGACTCGATATATTCAACGGCTTTAAATGGAGTATTAGCAGTGTTGCCAACCTGCGGAAATCGCCACTGCACAACAGTATGGTTACATACCTGCCAACCATACGTCTCGCGAGTGTAATACCTATCTCCGGCTTAAGTGTTGGCTGGTCCTCGGGACGATCCATCAGTTTAAAGGGGACATCCTTCAGGGTTGTGGTGCTGAGTATCTGGGGGGTGACGGTGCACCAATAGAGGCTGGTTGGTTTGATGTTGAAATACGTGTGAGGGGTGAGGGCGTAAAAGGCGTGCCATGGGCCCGTGTTCTGTCCGTAGCGCGGCGTCAGTGTGAACATGTAGCCTCTACCCGGTATGAGTGTAGGCACCCCCACGTTAGAGCCCAACCGCGCCCAGGAACGTGGGATCTCGCATCTATCGTTGTTGCTACTCAATGTCTTCAAACCCTGATCTATCTCCGGATCCCCCGAGCTGAGAGTCACCATACTTGAAGCCAAGATAATTATGGCTACTGGAAAATAAAAATTTGGAGGAAAGTACACGGAAAAATTAAATGTTGATTTAGCATTTTAGCAAAAAGATCCCCGACAAGTTTCAAATACTGATATTCCATTTTAACAAATGCTAACGTAACTACGCCCACTGCAAAACGAACAAGTTTAAATGTTATGTTAGCATTTTTGTAATGTAAAATCAGCATTTGAAACTTGTCGGACATCGTTTTAACAGTATAAATGCTAAATCAACATTTAATTTTTTTCCGTGTATCAATACCCAGCTTCGGGGGCGTATTCAAAGTCGTTCTTTAAACAGTTCATTGCCTTTGGACGCCCAATTTCATTCACATTGCGATCGGACAATTGGACGTATTGCTATCAAACAGATTTATGTGCAGGTGAGAAATATGGGGTGTGCTCGTCAGTTCTCTGGCCGTAAGAGTGAATGAGAAAAATAAAGCGCCAGTGACGTCAACGGAGATGGATGCCGTCGTCGCGGTAGTAGTCGCGGTCGTAGTGGTCAGTAACTCATGAGACCTGTCCACAACGCTCTCGTGCCATGCCCGCGGCTCATATATCCCGCATTCAGTTGGCACATAACTCTGTTTGCTGAATTTAAAATCCCGCCTTACCAATTCTTCAAAAGGAATCACGCCCACTTTTACATTGTGTCTTATGCAGCTTTCTAGAGCACACCCCATATTTCTCACCTAGTTCTGTTTGATAGAAATGTATGTACGTCCGATGACTTCTCTCCTATCTTTGGCTGTGTTGCTCACGTAGCCCTTGAAGCATCACTACAAAATAGACAAATGGAATCACACGGAGAAAAATCTATGGCTTTATAAACCTATTAGTGGTTCATATGGAACACCTCTAATAGTCGTAAATGAACTAATGATTCTCAGTCTGTGAACCATACAAAGATATCTCGTACCATGCTAAGGTCCGAGGTGCCATCACTATAAGGTATATGTGATGTTATTAAATGTTTCCTTTACTACTGTTAGTGGTGCTCCATATGAATCACTAACTGGTTTATAAGCCGTAGCTTTTTCTCAGTGCGACAAAATATAAACGGTGAAACTACGAGACTAAGTATCTCGTTTGCGGTGTTCGAAAATATCCACTTCCATTTTATTATTTCAATGGAGAAAAAATTAATATTATTCCTTGAAGTTTTCACAGAGTTTTCTTCGCACAGAGAGGGAAAATTATTGGAGTTTTCAAGAATTGGCGTCGAGTAGGTTTCAAATTTAAAGATGAAGTATGATAGGAAGTCTGCAAAATTGCAAACCGAGATACGTGACCTAGTAGTTATGGGGAAAATACGCGCGTTGTTGACGGCGCAGAGATACAACTATTCGTGCTTGATAGCTGTCCGCGTCGCATTTGCAAAATTGAAGGCGAGATGGTGCGAGGCACGAACTCCCAACGCTCTTTTCTATGCTGCCAATGAGTTTTCATTCAGATTCGGAAGAAAAGTTTGGAAATGAGGCCCGAAGACGTCTCTTCTACCCTCGGCTCTATTGTCATTCGTTTTTTTAATTTTTTCAATTTCATGTCTGATTCTTTTTTACGCGGTAATGGTGGACCTGTATCGAAAGCTAGTGTTCACCGGCCCCTTAAAATCTGTGAGGCACGTATTTTTACCAAGCCTTGGGAATATTTTACCCAATTTTGACATCTAAGGGTTACCACTGACAGAAATCTTATGTATCACCGGTCATCACTAAATTTTGTGGGGATGATATTTTTCAGAAAACATTCGGTAAATTTCAATTTTTATTTTCTGCAGTCATGGTAATCATGAGCAACTGTAAGATTCCAAAACTGTTAGAAATAAAAATTTATTGAATGCACTCCACAAAGCTTGTTATCTATGCTTAGTGGATACAATTTGGTTGGAATTGTATAGTATCCTCCTCTATTTCCGCCATTTGGCTCAAATTAAAAACTCATAAATGTCAGAAATTTTTTACACTCGAAGATAATGGTGTTAAATCATAACTTTAAAGGAACGAAAGGGAAAATAATTGTTATCAGATTATATTTAAAGTTTCTTCCTTTCCTTCATTTTTAACGTACAATAACCTCAGTACTTACTTAATATTTTCATGCCGCACTTCCTGTATGCTTTCAACCCAGAAGCTGTATGAGAACTTTTGCTGTGCTGTTAGGGTTCACTGTGAACACAAATTCGGTGTTTCAAAACTAATGGAATTCAAAAGTGCCAGTAGTAAGGGACTCACGCAAAAATGAGGAAAAAATCGGATGTAAAAATTCGAACCCACGTTTGCCTACGTATTCGCCTCTGGGTTTGAGTTATCACTTCTTTCTCTACCTCCATCCGTGCATTAACGCATTTCAACCTTGAAGTTACAAGTCATGTGTGATTAAAGGAAAATTTGAGTGTGCATGTTTCCATTTGTGGAGGATTATAGCCGTGCTAAGGACAAAGGGCGTATGAACATTTCAGAAGTGCCAAATCTCCTACAGTAAAATGTCTCTTTTTAGGGAAATTCATGAGTATTTTCTCTTGAAATTATCAGATAATTTAGATCTGATTCCAAATAAAGTCGGTAAAAAATTACAGGGAAAATATTCACAGATTTCCCTGAAAATTGTTATTTAAACAGAGGACATTTGGCAACGTCTGATGACTTATACGGCGTTCCTCCTGCTGCATGACAGTATAGAAGAACAGCGAACCCCAGCGTTTTTGACGCATCAACTGTGATTTCACGAATTCGTTAGAAAAGCCGAATTTCTTCGAAAACTAGAAATACTCTATTGACGTAATTCTTTTCAGCCGGCTTTGGTACTCCGTTTTACAACAGTTTACACCTCTTTGCGCAGATGTCATAAATGCTATGCATGCACACAAAGGGTGGAAAATTGAACTCGTTTGAAACAGGGCGTACACTGAAAAAAAATTCTCGGCGTTTTTACCAAGGTCCATTGGTACCTTTACCATCTCACTTTTATTTACCAATTATTGGTAATTTTACCAAGACAGACAGGTAACCCTACCTAAAAACCGGTATTTTTACTGTTTTTTTTTCAGGTAAGAATACCACTTTTATTGGTAATCAATTCCCGGTAACTTTGCCATTTTATATCGGTAATTCTACCACAGTTGATAAGAAATATTGGCGTTTTTACCGAGGTCCAGTAAAATTACTGAGAAATTTCAATAATTTTACCGAGAATTCTCGGTAAAATTACCAATTCTATAAATGGTAATTTTACCAAAAAAAAACTGGGATCAAATTGAACCCCGAATTCTTGGTAATTTTACCCTTTTCTTAGTAAATAGGTACACCGAGATTTTTTTTTTCTGTGTAGCTCCTTTAATTTCAATCCAGAGGTGCAAAGGTGCCTCTTTTCTACTCTAAAGAAATTATTAAGCACATTATGAGGAATAAAATATCAAAACTATCAACAGACAACGCAGCACTAACGGTAAAATTCCAGCGAATACGTACAAAAGAACATATTAAAACATGTTAAACGCGTATTAAAACATTTTTATGCAAAAGCAAGGCACCGCTCACCTTGGATAAAAATGAGCAAGTGTTCGTGTGATTCAATTTCAAAACTGAACCGAAATATTAAAATGATCATTATCAGAAGTAAAATACGTTTAATTGCGCAAAGCTTTTACTCAAACATGTTACATTGATGTTAATTTTTTTTGAAGGGCTTTTATGACCACTCTGATGCCATGCTACAGATAATTGCAGTATGAGCTTTGTCAAGTTTCTTGAAAATTCTTTAAATTTTTGCCCCCAAAATTTACAGACACCCAAGTTCAAAATTCTCAAAATAAAATCATCTGGAATTGTGTAGAAAAAAATAATCACAGGTTCCCGAGAGCTTGTGTTCAGTTCACTTGACTTCAGTTTTTTTGACGTGTTTAAAATTTCTGAATTTAAGGCGACGGTCGACTACACTGCTTTGCTACGGAAGAACGCCGTAAAACCCTTCAGGTAAACCCTTAACAACCCCCCAAACCCTTAGCAACTTTCCGTAGATAAAATTCGAATTTCCAGGAAAATCTTCCAGTATTTTTCCTCTTTTTGTTCGGAAAATTGTATTCGTAATCAGATCTTAATTATATGAAAATTTCGAGAGAAAATATTCTGACTCTCCTTAAAAATGAATATTTTGTAGGAAGAAATTTGGCGACTCTCGAATTTTCATACAGCGTTTGTCCTTAGCACGGCAGTACGGGATGAGAGACTTAACAACATTGTTCTCGCTTTGAAAGGTACAGCCACGTACTACGTTTTTAGATTTTTACAGTTTTTTACTGTTTCATCCAACTGAGGATAGCGGAGTTTTCAGCCGAAACGTTTTGGTAGTGTTACATGAAAATTAGCCTTGTTACCAACTGTGTAATTTGTTATTATTGGATCAGAGACCTACTCCCCAAGAGAAAGAAAGCCGCGCAAGGCTCAACCTTGGCACTTGCCATGAAAACCTACGACCAGATAATTTACTCGTTTGCCTCATTGAATCCGTCAACTTTTTCAGTGAGCCTCTAGGGCTTTTCGGTTTTAGACTCCTAGAGGGGGTCGAGATCGGAACAGGGGGTCCTAGCTCGAAGGGGTTAAAGGACTCGTCCATTAATGTGAATTCTGGCGCATTGACGTCATCGTCATTGGTTACGAGGCGATGCAACGGGCAGTCCTGACTCATCATGCTGTTGTAAGTGGGAGCCCAAAGAAATCCATACGTCTGTCCGTAGAGCAAGTAGTCTGTGTAGTGCCGGCAGTTGCAACGAGACAAACGGTATAACAGCACCCTGTAAATCCAATAAGTAACTTTTATTAGCGTCGGGATACACTAAACTGTACTGCATTTTGCAATTTGGAACTATAATTTCTGGCTCCTCTGGAAAAACACTTACGTGCGTAGGAGGGGAACTAATGGCACATACGTTGTTTTGAAACCAGGCTGGAATTGATAGTTCCAAATTGCAAAATGTAGTCCAAATATGAGTCGTAAAGGCTGAAAAAAAGACGGGGAGCCCTCTTGGATTCTAGTAAATGTCAAGGTTTCTGAGGATAGTCAAGTGCCGGGAACGATGAAATTTTTCTGCAACGTTCCCGGCGCATGGGGTGTGCAAACCCCCCCCCCCCCCCCCAGCCCTGTTCGCCCGAAATAAAGAAGGAAGAAAAATGGAAAAAAGAAAGGGAAGGAACGGAGAAGAGGAGAAGAAAGGGTGTTCGTATTTATTCATTTTGTATGACAAAATTGACTTAAGCAGCATTTAAAATTTCTAAAATTTTCTAGTGGAAGCCCCCCGGGCCCCTCTTCTGCTTCCCGCCCCCGTTCGAAGTGTCTGGATGCGCGCCTGTGTGCCGTTGGCGTTGGTTTTTCAAACTGCCGTAAAATACTATCGTAGAAATGTGCTTCTTTGTGTGAGGGTGTGCGTCTGTGTGCTCATTCTCTTCTACATCGGACTTTCTTGGGAAGATAGATTCTAAAAGGAAACCTACTGGAACGTTTCCGGATGGATCTTAAAACCCAACCGGCTATATAGACTTCCCGCTTTAATCTATTCGAGCATAAAGCGGAATCTTCTCAGGGATGAGAAAAAAAGTGCACGGAAAAATACGCACGGTTTAAATATTAAACTTACTAATCAAATCCATTTTTAATGAATTTTTATTTGAATTTTTATTTCCTTGAAAGATTTTAATAGATTTTTAAGGAATTTCATACAATTTTTGAGGGATCGAGTTTGCAACCCACAGCAAATAACCAAAAATTCAAGAAGGAACTTTGAAGTTAGACTCCTGCGTTTTATTTCTCTGGAATTGAGTTCTTATACTATTTCTAGACTTCTCACGGCTTTTTGCATGTATTATGAAAGTTTCAAACTTTTTTTTCTTTAAATATCATGAAATGTTGCATCTCTGATTCTCTGTTGATGACCCCTATACGCACGAGGGTCTGGGATAGCCTGGCTTTTAGCGTGGCGGAGACTTGCATGGTGTACTCATCACGCGGCGAGACACTTATATGGAACTCGTTACAGTCGTGGTTATACAAAAATATTCTTGGAAAAAGGCATCGAAAGCTCTATGGAAACATTTCGTCCCGTCGCTTACGCCTTGACATGGTTGCCTTGTGTAAGGCGGTAAAGAGGGGAAAATTTGGTTTTCCTGGATTGGATTATAATGGAACAAATGGGTTCTTTCGGATTGCAAAAATTATATAGGAATTAACAAAAGAAATAATTAGAATAGTTTCTATTTTTGTTTTTGCAAAGTTTTTTTCGAAGAAACAGTCAGAAAAGTCTCATAAGGCTAAGCTGTCATTCTTAGCAAAAAAAGCGTATGTCCGATGGAATTCCTGTGCGCATGTGCCTTTTTGAAAATAAATAAACGGCAGTATGTGTTTCCCCTACTGTAACGAGGGAAAAACGCCGCACGGAAATTCGGAGGTTGCTTGCAGTTTCTTATGCCAAAATATTTATTCTCTAGACAATATATGAATACGTGTTTTCGAAATTTTTAAACAAATTTAATTAAATTGCACTTAAACATTTTTGAAAATAAATTATCAATAGATTTCCGTTCTATCGATTGAAATTTTGCAACGTTTGGATCCTTATACGGCATTTTTTTCTCAGCACGGTAATACCATGGAATGATCTTCCTTTCATTTATTCAGAGTTCGATTGAGAAATAATAGACATTCCCTATAACATATCGTAGTATAGAGTCGAGCGATTTTTCAAAATTCTCAAATTCTTTTACCTCATTATTTTTAATCATCGAACATTTTTTGCAACAAGCTACTGCTCATCTCTCACATCGAGCAAATTGCGACTATCGCTCGGCTTAAACGGAATTATAAGAATTTCTCGTTTATTAAATTATAATCCACCTTAAAATTAGTTATTATCATGCAATATTTGTCAGCTTCGCACATTTTACTGTCATAACCTTTAATATTTGTTGCCGCATATCATGCAGATCTGAAAAAATGCGTGTTTTAAGCCATCTTTTTTTAAACGTTTGTCCTCTTTAAAGGATGAAAGTTCACTCTAGAGTATCAATTGTGAAGGTCATTTTCAAAAAGACATAAGCATCAGAGATGAGATTTTGATAACAACTGTAAAAACTGTTTTAATTGACTGTCTCACCTCAAACAAATTATATCATAATTCGAGGGCAATTAGAAATCTGATCGTATGGTTATTTCACAAACTGTCGTATGATTTGAATCGAAGAAGAAAAAAAAAAATTGGCGCTTGAGTCCTTTACAGTAAGAACGGACAAATTTCAACACTTCATTCCCAGTTGAAGTCAATTTTATAGATTCTCAAGCCATAATGTGATCTGAAATTGTATTTACACTTTTATATTGCAAATTATGATGACAACACAATCGGATGATTTTAGTAGTAACTATAATGACAATTCCTTTACTGCAAATCCAATTATTATTTTTCCAAAAATGCCACGATCACATGGATACTTTTTTCAGGAGTTTCTTTTTTCTCATACTTCCACTTTCAATTTTTTGTTTAATATTTCCGATCACAGCTGGTGTGACATAAAGTCCGTTATGTCACGCTATCGCTCGACTCGGAATAATTTTTTTTTTTTTTTTTTTTTTTTTTTTTTTTTTTTATTGATGATGAGGGGAAAAATTCGCTACACTCGGAATAATTTGCATTTGATAGAATCGTTGCGATCAACCTGATTTTTTCGTTTTGTTTTTGCGAACATGCTCTTTTCATACTTTAAATCTTGCTTCCTTCGTCCGAAAAACGACGATTTGAACAAAACCCCCGAGTTACCGAAGAGAGAGGCCCAAAAAAGCATTTTTCGAAGCCTCTTTCACCAAGAGGTTAAATGGATTACATTTTGCAATAAGGAACCACTATCTCTGGCTCCTCTGTGAAAGCACCTTTCTGCATTGGGGAAACCCATGGCATATATGTTGTCCCTAAAATCAGCCAGATATAGTGGTTCCTTATTGCAAAATGTAATCCAAATAAAGTCACGAGGTGATGGAACCAAAACTCTAACAAGACGAAACATGTAGGTTTACCTGCCAACCATCCGTCTCGCTAGTATAATAGCGGACTCTGGTTTGAGTGTCGAGCGGCCCACCTCGGGATCTATCTTTTTGAAAGGGACTCCCTTCAAGGTATCGGTGCTGAGATCTGGGGGGTGACGGTGCACCAATAGAGGCTGTTTGGTTTGATGTAGAAATAGGTGTCAGAAGTGAGGGCGAAGAAAGCGTGCCAAGGTCCAGTGTTCTGCCCGTAGCGCGGCGATAGTGAGAACATGTAAGCTGTGCCCGCCACCAGTTTGGGCACCCCCGGCCGGATTCGAACCCAGATGAAACCATGACCGCGTAATTCCGCATTTTTCGCTGTTGCTTAAGGTCCGAAAGCTATGTTTCGATTCAAGGTTCGCGCCAGGGAGCATTGAATTCCAAACCAGAATAACCATGAAAACTAGAAAAGAGTTGATGCATTCAGAAATACACTGTTGAAAATCAAAGAGTAAAATGCAGTACCGAAATCTCTAAAGCGCCTAAAATTTCCGATTGATATGAATGCGAAGTGAAACTAGCACCATAAAAGCGCATGCTACTCCGCGAAAAGAGTTGATTCCCCTTCGCAATAGTGTGAGTCACTCCGTGAGAATAGATTCCATTCCGCATTCATATTACTCGGGGGTTTTTGGGTGTTGTAGAGACTCCGACACAGAATTTCATTGCAACATCTTTAACAGTGTATTACGCCTGTGGGCACGTAGAGTACGCTACCAGGTATGGGATCAAAATAATACTGTGACCGAATCTGTGAAAAAGGAATCTTATCTTCTGGAGAAATTTAAAAAAAAAAAAAAAAAAAAAAAAAAAAAAAAAAAAAAATGAATGATTACAGCATAATTTAGGGTTAGATTTGCTCAAACTTTCAAAATTAAAGGCACCTCTACCTCTACCAACGTTAATGACGGCGCAGAAGTACAACTATTCGTGCATGATGAATGTTCATATGTTCATGTTCTATCTGCAAAATTGAAGGCGCAATGGCGTAAGGCGTGCATTCGCAATGGTCCGTTATATCCTTTCAATTATAGGTCTTTGTTGCTATTAAATTCAGGAGAAAATTTTTAAAAAAAAGGCCCGATGTCGATTCCTATCTTCGGCTGTCTTGTTCACGTGGCATTCGAAGCATCGCAGCACAAAAAAGACCAACGGAACAAACACAACAAGGAAATAGAGCGAGGGAGAGGACGGGCGTTGATGACGGCGTAGAGATACAACTATTCGTGCTTGATGAATGTCCATGTTGCGTCTGCAAAATTGAAGGCGCGATGACGCGACGCGGGACGTGAACTCGCAATTCTCCGCTCTATGCTGCAAATAAGTTTTTGTTCATTCGGGAAAAAAAGTTTGAAAACGTGGCCCCAATACGTCTCTTCTCTCTTCGCCTCTATTGTCACTCAATTTTTTATTTTTTCAATTTGATGTCTGATCCTTTTTTACGCGGTATTTGTGGACCTTTATCGAAAGCTCTTATGTACCGGCTCCATGCAATATGGAGATGGAGCACGTGTCTTTAGCAAGCTTCAGGTCAACTTGACCTGACTTGGACATCCAAGAGTTAAAAGTGGGGGGACTAAAGTGGTGGGTTTTTTTATCTTATCTAACGAATTTGGTACAAGGTGAAAAATACAATTCTTCATTAGATAATGGACTCAAGCTCAGATATAATAATTAAGAAGATTAGTCTACTCTTTAAAAAAAGTGTAATGCAATTTTGAAAAAATTTCAAAAGAAGAAATTAGCTTCTTATTGTTTTGAACCAACGAGATTTTTCAATATAATAGCAAAATTAGGACAATTTTACACGAATAAAAACATTTTCAGTGATCGTACAAAAGAACGATGAAAAGTATCAGCGCCATCGTCTGGCACGAAGTGCATTTGCTTTTTGACTAGAATGGTTCGCTGAATTAAAAATCATGTGCCTTGTGACGTCTGAGGGACTCAGTAGAGTGCGTGACAGCTAATTTAAAATACACAGCATGGATCTCCAAAGTACAAAAGTGTGACGCAGTTTAAGTCACAATCGCTTCACATTGCACGTGTTTTCCTTATTTTATTTTATAAGGATTACAAGATTGCTACTACGTAAGCACATTCTTTCCTTATTCTAGATGCTCCAATTTACCACGAGATGCGTTCTGTTACACAGGCCTCATAGAACTTTCAATTTTTCAAAAAATGATTTAAAGTACTCACTGAACATTCACGTTTAAATCTACAGAGTCCTAGATCCTAGGATATTTTAAAAGATAATTTATTATAGTCACTGAACATTCTGCGTTTACGCCTTAAGAGTCCTAGGGCGCGTGAAGCTCACTCTTCGAATATCTGTTGGCGAGTGAACGATCGTTGAATTTTTTAGAAATCAATACGTAATGTAAATGGTAACTAAGTGCACAGAGTTCAAATTCGTTCGGAAAATGTTTAAAAAATCTGAGCCTCACGTCAATCTGTCTGCTCTATTTCTACCTCATTTCGCGTGCCTCACACGGTTACCAGTTTAAGACCGTGAATTCGACATCCATTAAATACACATGCTTCACGATAAAAAAAACTGTTGATACAAATGGATGACAAGTAAGAAAATACAATCAGAACAATTTCTCATTCCCAGTAAATGCTACACAACGTTACTTCCATAATTTTTGAAGTTCAAGTGTTACTTATTTTTTCGCCATGCTTTCTTCAAGCCCAGGGAATTAGCCTCATTTTTTCATCAACCTTATCAACCAGAAAGTTAAAGAATTTATAGCTTTTGCATGAAGTAGGCTCTGTCTGTCACTAACGTTCATGCAGCTGCTCTGGCAGCATTGACCATTAAAAAAGAGTGCAAAATGTTAATGTCAAAGACAGGAAGCTCTTTAAAAATTCCGAAATAAAGGAATTAGGAAACTCCTTCTTTTCATTTTACTGGCGTTAAAATTGTAACTTGCTTTTTTTAAGAATTTTGCTGATTATTTCTTATTAAATTTTATTGTGTATGAGCCTCTCGTCAATTTTTAGTTTTGTATGTTGCGTATTCTCATGTTTAATTCGTGTTTTGCACTGCTAGAAATGATTTTTCGAATTTAAAAAACAGTTATTGATATGTTTACATAACCTTTATTCACGATGAATTCAACACATGTTTTACTTAAATAAAACGAAAAACGATTTCTAATTTGGATATGTTCACCCTTTTTTTACTCTCTCTCTCTTAATAGATTTAACGATCAATGCTATTAGGATTTTGCTGATACTGAATACGCATCAGAATCTGATCCCGACTCTGATCCTGACTCTGATTCCGATTCTGATCCTGATCTTGACCCTGATTTTGATCTCGATCTAGACCGACGCACGCTCTTTTCTTTCTGTGGCGGTTTTCCCAACTTGATTTTATTGCCATAATAGTCCTGGAGCGTGAAATCTTCGTCCCAGACGTTAGTTTTTGATGTCAACGGGTAGTACAAGGGACAATCAGCACTTATGGTCTGGTAGGTGATGTCCGCAGGTGTCCCGTAAGTCGTTCCGTAGAGCAGATAATCCGTGTAATGTGGACAGTTGCAGCGGTGGGCTCGATACGTAAACATTCTATGGATCAACATGCCGTGTGGTTAAAATACGCAAAACATTAGGAAGAAGACCCCGTATCTGCTATGCAGCCCAACCCCTCACTTAAAAGACCGCTCCTTTGGTCATTTTTCAGAGTTTTAAAGAAACTTCTATGAAACTTATTATCAGCCGATTGGCCCAAGAAATCTTCAGAACGAACCATGACCAATATTGAGTGTTTATATTCTTTAAATTGAAAAATATATGTTTTCATCGCGTGATATTTGGATAATCAGGCTATGTCTCTAAAATATAAGTGAAGCAGGATTGGAGGTTATTACGCATTGCTTAGCGCAAGAATAATAGAAATTGGCTCAGTACATCCCTCGAGAGAACTATGAATGATGTAAATTAGCATTATGAGGGTCAAAGAGCCTGGATGATAGCTTACTGAGTTACTGATGGACCATTCGATAAAATGAGAATTTTAAAGAGTCCCGTGACACTTTTCCTAATTAAAACCTTACTGAAAACGCTTTGGACATACTGACATAGACAATTCCTATTACCTACTTATCGGCAGAACTTAGCTGTTCGTGTTTCCATTTAAATCAAAAAGTCAAACATCATGTTACGAAAGACCCAAAACCAAGTAGAGACTGCAGTGATGTCAAAATTTCATCATGGCCATCCGCACTTGTCTCTGCGAAACAGAAAAACTCATCAAAGAGGTAACCATCGTATCACGGGAAAATTTTCACTGTGAGAGTCTGCTCTTAATGAGTTTATAATTTTGCGACGAGAATATGTGTTTCGCAGAAACATGCAGCAATCGCCATGACGTAATGCCACCAACTTTGTCCCTATAAACTGAGAGATGCTCGGCAAACTCGTTCATTTTTGAAGCAACGCAAGTCAAATCCGGTACTAATCGGGAGAAAACTTGTCGCTTAACAAGTAACTAGCAGTAATCCTTTTCACTGAAATATCCCACCTCTTCTAACCTACGGTGCGCTTTTAAACTCGTTTAGAAAAACTTAGTAAGCTGCAGAAAATGTTTTAATCTTAAGACATCCTGCAATTTATTAGTCAAACGGAACTATGTGTATTATGACCTGAGCCCTGTTATGCATGCATTCTTATGGCTCTCAGAGCTCAATTCTTATTGCACATGGTTCCGTTTGACAGAAATACGCCCGATTGATTCTCTCGTTGTGGATTTAAAATGAAGGATCATCACATAAAAATTAATTGGTTCCACAATTCACGGGGTTCCGACTTCTTCTTCGTTACAGATATACAGAAGTTTCTGTTATAATGTATAAAGTCATAATGTTTTTTTCTCAAAAGTCTTTCATATTTTCCTTTTTACAATGATATTATAAAGATCTCGTCACACCCCTATACTCAAATAAAAACCATATCGATGGCTAAAATGCGATACCGAGTATCTCCATTGCGCTGTTTCATCATCTCCATTCCTATTTTATTTTTTCGAGGCGGAACACATTAATTTAATTGCTTGAAATTTACACAGAATATTCTCCTAACTGAAGAGAAGAAAAATCAAGGAAGTTTTCAAGCAATTATGTTGACTAGTTTTCCAAGGAAAAAGCAAAGTATGACTGAAGTTCTACAACGTCGCAAACAGAAATAACTTTGCTAGAGGCTGAGAGTGTTCACCAAGGCCAATCATCCCCCTCTTGTCTTTACCCCTCCCGTGACGAAAAAACGGGGAAAGGGGCTAAAAGGGGGGCGGAACCAGAGACAGATACGTGGTCTCGCACTTCAGCCATCGATATGAAACCTCCATACGAAACGAGTCGTTACACCTAAAGCCACTGAAATGAACATGTTTGACTAGTACTCACATGCCGATCATGCGTAGAGCGAGGGCTCTGCCAACTTTAGGGTTGATCCTCTTGCGTCCTTTGAGCGGTCCGATCTCTATGTAGTGATAATCTCTCAGGTACTCGGCGGTAGAGATGAGTTTCGGGATGGTGAAGCATCCGTAGAACGCCGTCGGTTTGATGTTGAAGTAGGTGTACGGCGTGATAGCGTAGAACGCGTGCCACGGGCCGGAATTCTGAACGTACGTGTAGAATGGCTGCAGCGTGTACATGTACCCGTGGCTAGGTTTTAACCTCGGTGGATCGTCGTTTTCGTTCGCACTGCAAGGGCCAAGCAGGGATGCCAGCAACACAACCATGGTCAAACCATGGTGTCTAGGAACTGGAAAAACCGGGATCAATTGGACCTATTTCTATCAAACAGATTTATATGCAAGTGAGAAATATGGGGTGTGCTCGTCAGTTCTCTGGCCGAAAGAGCGAATGATAATAATAAAGCGCCAGTGACGTCAACGGAAATGGATGCGGCTCCTCGGTCGGGGCTCCTCGTAGCTCTTCGGCTTTAACTCATGAGCCCTGTTCACAACGCTCTCGTGCCATGCCCGCGGCTCATATATCTCGCATTCAGCTGGCACATACTTCTGTTTGCTGAATTTAAAATCCCGCTTTTCCAATTCATCAAAAGGAACCACGCTCACTTTTCATTGTTTCTTATGTAGCTTTCTAGAGCACACCCCATATTTCTCACCTGGATATAGATCTGTTTGACAGATATACGTCCAATTGGACTATTTCTATCAAATGGAACTATGTACATGAAGGCATGAGCCCTGATACCCATGAGAATACATGCACAACAGGGCTCACCTCATAATGCACATAGTTCCGTTTGATAGAAATACGTCCAATTGGAAGTATTTATGCTAAAAGGAACTACGCATGGGGTTTACGTGTTACATAGTTCCTTTTAGCATAAATGTGTCCAATTGGGGAACCAAAAACATCCGGAAAAATCAGGAATGGACCACGAGATAAGAGCCAGCAATAAAATTGTGGATAAAGAACACATTTAACAACAGGTATTTTGTTTAAGGAGAGCAGGTTTCGATGAGAGTCGTTTTTGTGCCCACCCTGAATTTCCTCAACTCTATACGATTGTTTACTGATTGAAGGTCTATATTTTGCGGAATGCATCATGGTTTGGCCATTTTCGGGTCTAATACTGGTCTAAATATGGATCTGAAGGCCGATTTTAAGGAAAAGTGTGGGGCTTTAAGGGTTTGCGGTTGAATGCCGAAAAGCCCGTATTTTTCGACAAAATTGGCCTTCAGACCTATGCTTAGACCTGTATTAGACCAGAAAAGAGACCGAAAATGACCAGGTTATGATGCATTCCGTAAAATATAGACCTTTTTCGAGTAACAAATTGTCGAGTCGAAGAGATTCATATAAAGTGGGCCCAAAAACGCACCTTGATCGATACCCTTTTCTTTGAATTTAAAACCTCCGTTTAGGAACTGTAAAGAGATAAGTTGTTTTAAAATTTTATTACGATTTTTCTTAAATTTCCGACCTATGCCTTTGAATTTCACAATTTGTTGCAAATTTCATATAATAAATTGTAACATGCGTTGCAATTCGTCACTAGCATCCGTTTCAGTCACACAAAAATTAACATAAAAAACAATCTTGTACTCATCAATGATTTTCTTACCCTTTTATTCCAAAGTGCGATTAAATTACTTCGCTGCATTGGTGATAATTCAATTGTAGGGGTATTCAGTACACCAGGACGGTGACTTTATACATAAAACGGTAAAATTCAGAAATACCGCGCAGGTACCCAAAGAGAAACAATTTCATCAAATGCACGGTACACGCGTGCCAACATGTAGAATGAGTGAAGATTTATGATGTAGTCACTGAAAATAATATACTGGAATACACTAAGATATTTACATCTTTAAATAGCGGAGATTTGAACATATTTGATATTATTGTTTCTTGTTTAAGAAAAATTAATGTCGGTACCTACAGAAAGTTTTTTGAAGAAATAATCTAGTACCTATAATAAACAAAAATCGCTGTGATTTATGATTATAAAAACAATTTTCTCACAGCTGTATGGACTGTAGCAATTTCAAAATTGTTCAATTTTGAATAAAATCGTCAATTCTCAGTCTACCGCCCTCCAAAAACCGAATAAAGATATGGTCAAGTCTCTTATTTCCGCTCTTGAATAATCCAATAAAGCTCTCTCGTCTGTGCGCAAAATTTATTGTTAGTTACGTGCCGAAATTTAAAAAAAAAAGTCATTCAAATGACATTATTAAATATCAATAACTCACCAAACATAGTGAAGCCTTCAGGACCATGGAATCAGAAGATCCAGATTCAAACAAACTCTCACTAATGATTATCTACTTCTAAAAATGTTGGATTTGTATTCCAGTTCGCGTGGTTAAATTATACGCAAAAAATGGATCCCTATTCAAAAGATGACGCAAATACCATTACTCTTTTGCGCTTTGGATTGTCGTCAGAATTTTTTAAAACGACACGCAGAGTAGGAAAAAAGCTTCAGTTCTGAAGGATAGAGGCGTGGATAGGAGAAACCCAGGCCAGAGCCTGCCTCCTGAGAAGGCTGTTGCCCACCCCCATACCTCCCCCCCCCCCCCCCCACTATCCAAACGGCTTGTAGCCCCCTAGAGGAGTTGTGATTGTGTATGGTCACTTAATACTAGCAGAGTCTTTTGCGGGGCAAATGAACCCTTGTCCCCCCCTTCACCCACAAAAGTTTACGAAGCGTGCTTATATGCACAAGAAACACCTAAGTTTTCGGTCTATGCCTAACGGAAAGTCTCGGTCGTGCGAACTGAACTTTAGTTGAATAAAATTTCAGTACAATTTGAATATGATTTTAGGTGAAGTTATTATTTTTACGCTCTTTAAGTGAAACAATGCGAATAGATTATGACTTTCCTTCCTTCTTTTTCGTTTATTTATTAATATCGAATTTTAAATGAAGTTGAAACTAAAAGTACATTGATTCTTTGTCATAGTTACAAAATATCGCAAACCGGCCAAATTTTAGTTGTTTAAACAGGAAGTTTGTGAATACTCGGCCCTTGAAGTCTGACTCATACTTAGAATACCCAAGAACACCGCGCGCCGAGACTAAATGTTGGTTTCAATCTCGAGTATTGTAAACTCTCCGGAGACCAAATTGCATACCCTAAAAAATGAAGGATTAAGCCCACTTATTAATGCCTAAGCCAGTTCAATAGAAAGCATCGAAAGAGTCTGTGCCGTACCCTATATAAAAAATGTGTTTGTGGAACGACTTTACAACTCTGATATATGAATCTCGTTATGATATCACAATAAACGGTCAAAACTGAAAAATCCCCATTTCAAACTCTCATCGTCTAGTATAAGGAATTTCAACCTGTTTGTGCTTTCGAACCGTCCCATTGCTCACCGAGTGCCTCCTAGCAGGTTTTTTAATTTTCCTTTTTACCGTATGTTGCAGTGCCAATACTCAGATGGACAATGACGTCACTCCAGTGTATTTAGCGGCGCAAGAGGGCCATCTGGAGGTGCTCAAATTTCTTGTCCTCGAGGCTGGTGGCTCCCTCTATGTGCGAGCGAAAGATGGAATGGCACCAGTCCACGCGGCCGCCCAGATGGGCTGCCTTTCGTGCCTCAAGTGGATGGTAAGACGATTTTCATCATCTCTATTTTAATCCCTGCGTCATTGGTGAAAAAGTCGATGATGAGTTTCGGTGATATTGACTATTTGTAATGGAGATATTGCATGTGTGAGGGATTTACGATTTGACCATTCATTCTTATGTAAAAATTCGCGAAAAACACGTTGGTGCCACTGGTTTTCTCTGAAATTATCTCCCAAACTCAAAAAGAGCTCTCAAAGTGACGCCAAAATGGAAGGGGATATCCCACCCTACCCTGAGAGTCCACCTCTACATCAAAACAAACTCTCAATGCAAAGATAGGGAGCAAATACATTAGCAAGGTTGCCACTTTATTTGGGGACTCCAAGACTGAAAACACGACAACCTTGCTAATTTATTTGTTCCCTATCTTTGCACGGAGAGTTTGTTTTGATGTAGAGGTGGATTCCCAGGGTAGGGTGGGATATCCCCTCCATTTTGGCCTCACTTTGAAAGCTTTTTTTGAGCTTGGGAGATGATTTCAGTTTAAACCAGTGGCACCATCGTGTTTCTCGCGAACTTTTACATAAGAGTCAATGGTCAAATCGCAAATCCCTCACACATGCAACATCTCCATTCAAAGAGAATTTAATAACGTTAACGTTGATTGGAATCGATTTTGAAAGCTAGAACAACACATATTTACGACGTTGTATACATTTCGTATTTATTGTTACCTTTTCCGTGAGGGAAACTATTATGCGATTTTCCGGACTTTCAACTGACTTCTCATCTTATGCAGAATTTTCCGTAGAAACAAATAACGTTCATTAGGATTTTCTTTTTGAACAAACATTATAAATAAAATCTATACAATATCCAATCAACATACAATGTGAGTTATTTACAGAAAAAGCGCTAACTCGGCTTTGTCCAGAAATTGAGTTTATGGTGGAAAATTACTCCTCTGGAGTAGGTGCATTTATAAATAACTTTCAACTCACTTGCGCAGTGATTCTTATTATGGAACCAAGCGACATACTAACAATGAACAGACGCGGATCCGGCAATATGGCAACACTGGATTTCCTCCATTTAAACCTATGCTAAAAAATCGATTATTGTCGGGGCAACCGGCCCCTCTAAGAATCGATACATTTCCATAGGTTCAAACGGAGCAAAGACGATGTTGCCAGTTTGCTGGATCCGCCAATGACAGTGAAACTACCAGACCACGTATCTCGGTTTGCGACGTTGCTGACTTCTTTTCATTTTTTCATTTTTTCATTTTTAGATGGAAAACTACTCACGTCTATAGAAGTCTCGAGATTCAACAATACTCCAGTTTTTAATTAAATTCCAGTTCATGAATTTTATGTTTTATGAATTATGACCGGAGATAAGTGTTGCGTGCTTAACCACCTCAGCCACCTCCTCCATTTTTTCAATTAGTGCATCAGAGCTATGCCTACGGAAAATACACTTTAAAAAAATACATTACCGTGAAAATACACTATTTTTAGACAGTTTTTGAGGTCAGGTTTGGGCCTTGTGGCAAAAATCTGAACAAGAGCATACCTGCTCGAATTGTATAGCGAATCATTGCATCACTATGACTCTATTTTTATCACGTGAATTGGATCAGATCAAAAGACGTCACTAGAATATTAAAAAAAAAACGGGTGAGAATTGCACGATGTTTAAAAATTGGTCAAAATTTGGTATTACTAATTTTAAAGTTCACAGATTTACAGCTTTACATCTTTACAGTACCTACATTAATGAAATTAAATCCTTGCTTTAAAAGGTGTGAGGTCCTTCTTTTCTTGGCCTCTCATGAGATGAAGTCATGCATGATGATGATTTAACGATAAACTCTCCTCCCCCCCCCCCCCCACCCGCCATTGACACTACACTGAGTTTCAGCACTGAAAAATTTGCCGTAAAATTCATGTTAATCTTAAAATTCAGATGCCGCTTAAACAAAAGGCTTGTGTTCATATGAAATTTGGATTTTTACTGAACAGGTGTAACTGAGGGTGTATCGTGTTTTCTGAACAGCCTCCTTTTTTCTCCTTCATATTCTTCTTACATTAGGTTTGATGATTTTATTAATTATTAATTTTAGGTTCAAGATCAGGGGGTTGACCCGAACTTACGTGATGGGGATGGGGCAACGCCGCTGCACTTTTCAGCGTCACGTGGGCATTTGGAGTGCGTGCGCTGGCTCTTGCGTCACGGAGCTAAGCTCGTCACGGACAAATACGGCAAGAGCCCAATCAACGACGCTGCAGAAAACCATCAAATGGAGGTATGGCCACCTTTGCTCATATTCAAGTTTATTGTAATCAATGGAGGCTCATTAAAACTTTCAGAATCCCCTCATCTATTCGAGAAGGCTGTTCCGATCGGTCCTTACGTTTTAGACAGTTACTAGCAGCCAATATACTTTAAAGACCTATAAATTTGTGAAAACTTGTATACCTAATTTTTCTTTAACAATATGCTGTGGAATTATTATTTTTTATTTTCTTTTTGTCAATTTTTTTACATAATTTCATCCTATTGTATTTTTCATATTTTATTTCACTCTGTTTTATTTTATTCATTATTTATTTTTATAATTTATGGAATTTTTTTTTTCTATTTTTTTCGTCAATTTTTAATATACAATTCCATCCTATTTTATTTTTTATAGTTTATTTTACTCCGTTCTATTTTATTCATTTTTTATTTTTATAATTTATGGAATTATTTTTTTTATTTTTTTCGTCGATTTTTAATACATAATTCCATCCTTTTTTATTTTTTATACTTAATTTTACTCTATTGTATTTTCTCATTTTTTATGTTCTTATTTTACATTTGTTTAATTCTTTTTAGTTATATTTATTTCATAGCCTTTTTCTCTTTTCTTCCCTCTTTTTTTCACGTTTCTCTTATAGCGAATTTATAGTCGACAATAAATTTTGTCTACTTTCCACTCATAAACAGAGGACATACCGCTAAGAGGTATATTATTGTGAAAGACTAGACCACATGAATAGCGGATGGACTAGATTAAGAGGGCTCCAAAACTTGATGTCTCTTGAGACATCGCTGAAACATGATTAAAATGTAAAAAGCCTGCAAAGATTAATTTAGACCTTTAAATGACTCTACCTCCTATATGATACGACGGAAATGGAATAAAAATGACGTTAGCAGAATGCGAAAGTGTGAAGTGGTGGATTTGCGATTTTGAAATTGAAGAATTCAAAAACTTAAACGACGACCCGAGATGGGAGTTTTAGTTCTAGACGCGTTTATTTTTAGCTGTGAAAAAAGCAAAAAAGCTTAAAAGTAGACGAGGAGTACTAATGCTAGCACCGTCAAAGCATCACCCAACACGTGTCACCGTTGAGTGCTTGTGCCGGTGGTAATTAGAGTAATGCGTCACACTTTTTAAATTTTTTTCTTTTTTTAAACATTTTTCTCCCTATTTCGGCAAGAGAAATAGGAGTATATGCACTTGAGGGGAATCCTAGCATTAATTTTCTTCCTTTACTTTTAATTCTCGGATTCCTTTGTAAAAGTCAGAGGTCTTGGAGAAAATGAGAGGATGAATGTGCTGAAATAATAGCAAAAGTCGACTTTGCAAGTCCGCAACCACGTATCTCGGTTTGCGACGTTGCAAACTTTTAGTCATACGTTATGTTTGAAATGGAAAACTATCCAACGGCAATTCTTTGAAGGTACCGGGTTTTCCTCTCCGTGCGAGGAAAATTCCGCGGGAACTTCAAGGAATTATGTCAATTTGTTCTACGTTAAAAAAAATAAAATAGGAGCGGAGATTTTCAAGTACCGCAATCAAGACACGTGGTTGCGGATCACGGTTTGTTATTTTGCTTAATTGTGACTGCTTTTGAATATTGTGTTTTTCAGTGTCTGAGCATGTTGGTGCAACACGGGACATCTCCGGACTACCAAGACGAAAGGGGAAAGCTTCATGGCTGCCTTTGTAGGAAAGAAGATCCTAGCATGAGGGTAAGAGTTCGATTTAAAAGAGTTAAAGGAAAAAGAAGATTTACTGTACCTCCTTCCAGGCATGCAACAAATAATTGAGCCATGCAACAAATGATGCTGTAATGGAATTGTTAATAATTTCAGTTCGTAAATGTGTGACCGTCTACGATGATGACTCTAAACTGCAAAAAATCAAAATTAAGTTAGTGATACCAAAACATTGAAGAGTGGTCAAAAAACATTCTCGGTCAAAAACGCTCAAAAATATCGAAGCCCGAACTGCGGCGGTTTGAAAGTTAGCTAGTGCAAAAATCATCGTTCAGAGTAAAAAATTCGATCACATTCCATTCTGCCGCATTTAAGGACATATGTTCATAATGCAATTTCATGCCTTCATTTAATTTGCATCCAAAGATTCCAAAAATTGATTTCTGGGGACCGTTTTGAAGTTTAAAAACGAAGAGCTACAAATTAATAAAAACGAAATCAAATTCCTTGGAGTATTAAGATGAAGAAGCTCAATAAAAGAACATTCAATTATGAATTTTTTTTGATAGGCAATCGTTTGGAGGGGTTAGTAGCCAAAAAATTCCAAGATTGAATCCTAAAGCCCTAAAACAAACCAAAATTTTGAGAGAATTTCGATGAGAAAATTCTTCTTCAGTGTTGGAAAAAGTATCTAATCATGACATTTTGCGGTTCAATTTTTTTTCCCCTTCGATTAAAGTCTGGATTATCAAAATTTATTTTCTCTGTAATAATTGGACTACATTTTGCAATTTGGAACTAAAAATTCTAGCCCGGTTTAAAAACAACGTGTGTGCCATTACTTTCCCTATGCACATAAGTGTTTTTCCAGAAGAGCCAGAATTTATAGTTCCAAATTGCAAAATGCAGTCCAATTAATGACACGATTGGACCTTGATTTTACAGTGCTCGTATGCCGATTGCGTCAATTGCGACAGCAACCCTGAGCCGTTCTACTTACACGATCCTCCCAAGAACAACAGAGACGGACTCTTCATCAACCCCATGGCTGAGAACGAGGCATCGGAGTCATTCTTCCTGCACGATCCCCAACAAGTGCCCTACAACAGGGTCAAGGACCTCTTCGCCAATAAACCTCAAGGCTTCTCCCAAGCCGCTCCTAAACTCTCAGTTCCTCAAACTCAGTCCACAGGTGTTACAGGTAATTCATTTAAACACGACACTCTTTGTTGTTAACATAACACGAAGAAAAACAAACCTAAAAATATTAACCGCACGTTTATAGTGTTCCACTTCCGTGATTAACACAAAATATCGGTTACTTTTTCTTTCTGTGTGTCACATTACAAACACTGAGATGACAGAATTCTAAATCGTGAGGAGTCCTTATTTTTACGCAAATTTCCAGGATTCAGCACACCCGACTGCTAATAATTTCGAAAAAGGCCTATTTCAATTTTTTTTTTCCCCTCAGCTCTAGTATGCATCAAAATGTCGGTTTTGCGCTAAACCTTTGATCTCAAAGTTTTATAGAAACCTTGCTGTGTGACCGTTTTTTTTTTTTTTTGCTTCTCAAACTAAAAATTAAAGCAAACATAGCCCCTTCCAAAATTATCGATTCAACTGCAAGCCTATTTCTTTCATCCAAAATGCAAGGTCAAGATCTTATTGTTAGTGCCTAACAAAAGACTCTACCTTGTTCAAGGCATTACAAATTATTAGGTATTACACGGAAAAAATACTCCAGTGGTGGAAGCCGTGCTAACGAGCTAAATAGACATAATGTCCGTTCCAGGTTCAGAGGTCGAAATTTCTAGGTGCTGCATCCGTTGCAGTCGAAGGCTCGGCTTCAGCATACGAAAATTTTGGCCTATCTGAAACGGACCGGACGGTGTGTCTTTAAAACCTGTAAGCGCTGCTCCCACGGCCGGAGTTTTTTTCGGTGTACCCTTTTGTTGGGTGTTTAGTCACGTTTTCTCCTTTCTTTTCTTTTTTCTTTTATTTCTTTTTGTATTTTTTTTCATTCTCTCTCACTACAAGATAGCCAAGTATACTATATGGGTGGTTTCAGTTCAACTGGAACAGTTGTGTCGCCGTAACAGACAACACATTTTTCGTCATATTTTTAGTAGAAATGATAAACACTCAAATTTTTTCGCATTAATCTTCAAAGGGTCACTTATTATAACGCTTTCTAATAATTTATTGCTCTACTTCTCAATTAATATCATGTAAATTTCGAAAATGTGCTGTCTGTTACGCGGTAAAAAGTCAGCGTAACAGACGGCACATTTTCGGCTATTCATATGTTAAAATTGAAATGTAAAGCGATAAATATTTGAACAACGTTACAGTACGTAACCCTGTGTAGATCAATGCAAGAAAAAATTCGAGTGATTATCATTACTACTAAAAATATGACCGAAAAATGTGTTGTCTGTTACGGCGCGCGGCGACATAACTATTCCAGATAACCACCCATATACTGTTGCAATCTAAATCTATTTAAATACGTGTTGCAGTCAAAGTGGAGGTGCACAGCAGCAGCAGCGGGGCGGGCTCGGAGGAGAATACGTCGTGCTCGGAAGGGAGCGAGCGAGGAGATCACGACTACGAGGACATCTACTCGGTGCGGGACAGGGACAAGAAGGGCCATGGTGCCGGGCAAGGACGGGCCGAGAGCCAGGACTCCGGCTCGCACAGCCGGAGCGGCTCCCTCAGCTCGGAGAACAGCAACCTCGTCGTCCAGGTCGGGCCCGCCGGCCCCCTCGGGTCCCGGCCCCCGGAACCGGAGCCCCCCAAGGACTTCCTCGACAGCCCGCAGGACGGCCAAGTGTCCGCTGGTACGTCCACTAATGCATTTCGTGAAACAAGAGGTGTGATCGGATCTGTGAAAGGAATGTTTTCACACTGAAAAAAAAAACTCGGTGGATTTACTAAGAAAAGGGTAAAATTACCAAGAATTCAGGGTTCTATTTGATCCCAGTTTTTTCTTGGTAAAATTACCATTTATGGAATTGGTAATTTTACCGAGAAATCGCTCGGTAAACTATTATTGAACTTTCTCGGTAATTTTACTGGACCTTGGTAAAAACGCCAATATTTATTATCGACTATGGTAGAATTACCGAGATAAAATGGCAAAGTTATTGGGAATTGATTACCAATAAAAGTGGTATTCTTACCTGAAAAAAAAAACAGGAAAAATACCGGTTTTTAGGTAAGTTTACCAGTCTGTCTTGGTAAAATTACCACTAATTGGTAAAAAAAGTGAGATGGTAAAGGTGACAACGGACCCTGGTAAAAACGCAGAGAATTTTTTTTCAGTGTGGATTTGTGAAAAGGGATGCTTTCATTCAGGAGAAATCGTCACATTCCGGCCAACGTAACACAAACGCCATGCGACGTTTAAAAATTCCCGCCGTTATTTTTTTTCCTAACAGAGAAATTTTTCAACGAAGCTGTCCGAAAATTTCACCGAATTTTATGTGTGCTGCCGATAAAATTCAGTGAATTTTTCAAACAAATTCAACCAAAAATGTCTCTATAAAAACATATAAGGGCGGCGGAAATTTTTAATTTAAGTCGCATGGCACTTGTGATACTTTGGCCGGAAGGTGACGAAATTTTCTCAAGATAAGGACAAAAGGAGGGGTGGCGATAAGGGCCGTCTTTTGGCCCGACCTGTATTTCCTCAACTCCATGATTTTTTTGCTAATTGGACCGCGTTTAGCGGAAAGATACCAAGCCACATCAGCTATTGCTAAATTTGATTGGTCAATTTATGTTTTTACAAGAGGACTTTCGTGCGGGTCCTTTGAAAATAAAAGGGAATTTGCTTCGCACTGTGCAGAAAATTTACTAGAATTTACACAAAAATCCGCACGATCGTTTTCATGTAAAATTTTAACTTGCCAGATTAAATTTGGCAATCGCTGAAGTGGCTTGGTTCCTTTTTGCTTAACGCGGTCCAATTAAAGGTCTATATTTTATGGAATGCATAATATCCTGATCATTTTCGATCTCTTTACGAGTCTAATACTGGCCTAAACATGGCATGGGTCTGAAGGCCGATTTTGGCAAAGAATGAAGGTTTTGCTAGTTTGCGGTTGAATGCAGAAAACTCCGCATTTTTCGCCAAAATCAGCCCTCAGACCCATATTTAGTAGTAGACCCAGTATTAGACCCGAAAGGAGACAGGAAACGACCGGGTCATGATGCATCCCGTAAAACATTTAGTAAGACTCAAATGAGCAATAAATAGTAGAGTTGAGGATATTCAGCTAGGAGAGGCACAAAAATAACTCGTATCGATACCCCTCCTTCAAATAGAAGATCCAAAAATAGCATTTTCCAGTTTTTAACGGAAAAAATCACCCTTTTTTTTTCGTTTGTACATCGATCTATTAGAGACAAATACGTCAAATTGTGAACGTTTGGTTGCGCATACACAACACTTCAGCATAGTAAAAGCACAAAATATAAGAGAAAAAATTAAAGTGCTTTGGAAATCATTAAATTTGACACGGAACAACCTTAATATTTACAAAACATACAGTATATTTTCCTTTATGACATATTTTTTTCCCAGCAATTATTTAAATGAGAATAGTTCGTGCAAAGTGTGCAAACATTTCAAAATCATGAGTTGCAAACCACCGACTAAATATTAGAGCGAAACACAGAGCGGAGTGGCGTGCTGCCGGCGCACAACGTGCAGACGCGCACTGGCGCCTACAAACCTAAGGGGATACTTCACGCATTGCGCAATGCTTGAAGTATCCTGTTAGGTTTGTAGGCGCCAATGCGCGTTTTGCGCTGGCCGCCCGCAATTGCCGCGCGCGTTTTGCGCTGGCCGCCCGCAATTGCCGCGCCGCGGCGCGAGGTCACGCAAATATTTTACAACAGAGGTGTTGCACAGCATCACACGAAATCAAAAGGCGCTCCAACATTTTAAGAATATGACATGGTATCCTTCCTCGCAAAATAAATCAAGATACTACGACACAAAAAGAGAGCGATAGTCCAAAATATCACTTAGTCCTAGCATCCGTATTTGATGAGGTTTAACATAATTTTTGAATTTCATCAGAGAAAAAAGTGTCTCAATTTAGATAGAAACATTCTTGAGTATGCGGTCAAGAACATTTTATTTTGAATCAAGAATAAAATAGCTGAATGAAAGCGGGTTTCTGCTTGCTGTAGGTGCCTTTTTTTTATATGAGCATCTTTTCTTCTTTAATCAAGCGTTATTTTCTTTATTGATTCATAAGAGAATCCTCTCGGCGATATAAATTTGAGCATATTTCTGCTTGAATCAAGTCACCAATTCCTCTGATGAAGTTCAAAAATCATGCGGAACGTTATATTGAATACAGATGCTAGGACTTGGTAAGTTTTTCGACCACCGATCTCTTTTTGTCGTCGTCACTTGATTTAATTTGCCAGGGAACTTGGTGCTTTTGAAAGATGCCATCAATCATGATACGTTGGAGTGCCTTCAATCTCGCATGATACTATGCAACACCTTCGTGGCAAGATAGTAGCTCGAAGCACCGCAGCACGCCGAGGCCGTCACGGAATTATCGTACACAGGAAAAATCGTAGAGCCTTTAGCTGGCTTTTCGGCTGGTTTTCTCTGAAATCAAATCCCAAGCTCAAAAAAAGCTCTCAAGTTGAGGCCAAAACGGAGGGGATATCTCGCGCTATTCTAAGAGTCCACGTCTACATCAAGACACACTCTCCATGCAAAGGTAGGGAGCAAATCCATTAGCAGTGATGCCGGTGTGTTCAGTTTTAGAGTCCCCAAATAAAGTGGCAGCCCTGTCAAAGTATTTGCTCCCTACCTTTGCATAGAGAGTTTGTCTTGATGTAACGTGGAATTTCAGGATAGCGGGGGATATCCCCTCCATTTTGGCCACAACTTGAGAGCTTTTTTTGAGCTTAAGAGTTGATTTCAGAGAAAACCAGTGGCACCATCGTGTTTCTCGCGAACTTCTACATAAGAATTAATAGTCAAATCGCAAATACCTCACACATGCAACATCTCCAATATCACTTCTCTATGCAGTTATTGGACGCAGGAGGGGTGAGGTAACGTCTTTTGACGGACCTTTCTTGTGTTTCCGACGAAAATTTTATTTCTATGCTGCAATGAAATCCCTCGATCCCCCACCCCTCTATTTTCAAGTACCTGCCGTTAATTGAAGTTTACCTCATAAAATACCAGTTTCAAATAGTTAGTCTGAATGTGAACATGGAAACAATAAATCTTCTATTGCAATAAAATAGGCAGACGTAGACTCTGCATGAGCAACACCAAGCTCAAGTTTGATTCTCCTTCAAATTGAGAAGCTGCAACACGCATGAACTCAACTGGTGTCGATTATCATCACGCTATCGTGAGGGGATAGGAGACCGATGAAATGGTTTTATTGGCAAGCAGTTTCATCGAAGTTACACTGAAACGACGACTTACATGCCGATAATTTCTTAAATTGTGTTTGAGACCAGAATTTAAAAACGAAGCTTTAAGAATGGGAATATTTGAATGCCTGATTAAAATTGGCGATTAAAGTAGGTACATATCACAACCTTACCTTTCCTTTGAGAGAGCAAAATTTATGTCATTGTTAGTTGTTATTTTAGATCATGGGACAGCATAAGCTTTCAAACTTGAATTTGAACTTAACAAGACACCTTCATTTGTGCTTTTTTTCAGAATCTGGCGTGTCAAGTGGTTCTCCCTCTGACTTAGGACACTCAGAAGAGGAAAACGAGAAATGCAAACACGAGCGACTTTCTAGGACACATTGTTTCACTTTACCCCATAATAATCAAAATAACAGGTAAAGCTACATTCTCTCACCAAAGTATTTGCTATTTCTTCGTGATTTTTTTCTAGGTGAAAAGTATATGAAGTAAAGGCGTCTCAGTTCTTTTTCATGCAACAAGTTACACACATAATCTGTCGTTTTCCGGACGAGGGAACTTAGTTCCGTTCCATGATTTTAAAATTGACTCAAATAATTTGATTTTTTACAAGACTGCCGTGATAGCGAAGAGAGCCGTAAGTGCAAAAATGAAGTTTTGAGAAAACGGGCTCAGAAGCTTCTGACAAGATCATTTTATTGAAAGAAGCCTCCGTTCTTTGTCAAATTGCCACTAATCGTCCGGAAAACTCCTAGAAATCGTATGGATGAATAAAAATCGACTGATTTTATTTCCATTACATAAAAAGGGTATTTTTCATTTTCTTGCTAGGTTATTGTTAGGCAAGACAGCCGTAAGTGCTATCTTCTGCATGCTTTTGTGGTTGCGTTTTGGACGCACATCAAACACATTTTCAGGTTAGAAATTGGCAGAAAAGGGCGGCACTTTACTGGAAAGCACTGTTCTCATTAGCTCTCATGCATCTACGGCTGTCTTAAAAAAAAACTGTGTCATTTTTTGTGCACTTACGGCTTTTACATACGTCTCGTTTTCATTAACTTAGGATGGATATTGCTGTTTTAGCTATCTCAGTAATTTCATCTAAAAGAGTTTAGACGAATTTTGAAGAAAACTCGATTTCGAAAATTTTGCACTTACCGCTCTCTTTGCTATCACAGCAGAAGAATGCTCCTTCGCGATTTTTCTCAAACATTTTTGCTGATATTTGCACGAGATCATGTTTGTTGCTGATCATGTTTGTTTCATATCGTGTGCTTAAACTACGATGTGTAATTTTCCTCGTTCCAGAGCTTTGAAAAGGGTCGTTTCCGAGCCAGGAGGGATGTGTCCACCCCCACCACCGCCGCCGCCCCCAGACATGATTTCGTCGACCATTTCTAGTAACCATAGTAACCAAGGAGCAAGTTCCGACCAATCACGACCCTTCAACTCATCCTCTTCCAACGCCTCCAACGGAGATGACGTCAGTTTGGCCAGTAATTCGTACGTGGAGGACACCACGGCTTCCTACGGAACTTTGGATGGATCAGGTATTTACTCCTAAACTTTTCCGCTCTCTAAAGCGTCCAGCCCACCTTCAAACTAGGGGCTTCAAAGAGGCTCATCGATGGAACTGTTGACTGTTGCCTTTCAAAGATCGTCGGACCGACGATCTTGAAATAATCGATGTGTTCGGGATACATCACAGATCGGATCTTGAAATGTTCAAGGAATTCCGTGCAGAAATGGCTGAGAAATAGAAGAATCTGTGCCAGTTTGAGAGCCCCAGTTTGAAAGTGGGATGCGGACGCTATAATATGGTCTAAACGCCGTATACAATGTCGTCATCAGGTTCCATATCCTAAAGTACTAAACCTCGTATCTCCATCGCAGGGTTTCAGAAATTCCGCTCCTGCTTAATATTTTTTGTAGAGAAACAAGCAACTAAACTTAATCGCTTGAAATTCATACCGAATATTTTGCTGACGGAGAAGAAAAATCAAGGTAGTTTTCAATCAATCACGCTGACTAGTTTTCCCTAGAAAATATAAAATATGACAGGAATTCTGCAGCGCAACATGGTACATAACGTGATGAAGAGATGTTTAACAAAGAATCATTAAAAAAGCCATTTCAACGAATCTCAAGTAAAATTCAAGAGCATACCTTTGGAAACATACACTCGGAAAGGATTAAAATGATTTTTCACCGCAAGAAATATCAAATATGGACGAAAAAATTCTTTCCTTGGTAGAATTAAACCTACCTTGAAATTTTCAAAATCTGTAAACAATTTTCTTTTCAATGTATGTAATATCTGAGAGAGATAAAGCGTCGTCGTTCAAGAGTCTATTTTCAAAGTCACACTGCCGAATTTTTTCGAGATTCGACAGAATTGCTCTTTTTATTGTTCCATGTGAAGGCAAACGAGGACTTTGAATTGACGTGTGCAAATCACGGTATTTAATACATGGTGTGTGGAATTGTGAAATTTTGTCCTGCCACCGTACTCTACGTGAGATTTGAATGAAGGAACATTTAAGTATTAAACACTCAATTTCATATCCTACCCAGAGGTCTATTTAAGGGCATTCTTGATCCTTTAATCGATTACGTGTTCGAAATTGTGCGCCATTTTAGCTCTGAGTGCCGCCAGACGCTACTGAATAAGAATGGACCCAAAATGTTACAGTGTCCACATACCTGCATAGTGCATACCTCAGCTCCTCCGGAAAAAAAGAAAGAAAGAAAAATAATACTCTACGGACTTCAAATAGACACTGACATTATTGTGACTAATTAGAACCACTTTTCTCCATTTTATCGCTGCTTGTTGAATTCATTAACTCCACAAAAAGGAGAGTGAATTTTGTCCGGGTGAAATACTTTCTGCGAAGTCGGGTGAAAGGACGCGGAGCTGAAAATTTCGGCCAAGGTTGCTGACCGAGCTCTTTTTTTTCAATAACGCACCTCTTGAAACTGTGTGAACGGATTAAAATAAGCAAAAATATTTTTACCGGGAGCAGGGTCATTTAATTTTTGAATTATGATATAAACATAGAATTAGGTTTAGCTTTAACTTCTGTTTTGATTCTTCATTCCTTTCCCTCTCCCCTTCCTCTCCTCCATCCTCATCATCTTCTTTCTTCTCTTTTTTCGCACTTTCTTTCTTTTTCTCCTCCTTCGCTTTTTCTTTCTTTTTCTCCTCCTTCGCACTTTCTTTCTTTTTCTCTTCCTTCTTTTTCTTCATTCTTTTACTTCTTTTTTTTCCTTTTCTTTTCCTGCTTCATCTTTTTTCCAGTCCCTTCCTCCTCTCATTCTTCTCTTTTTCTTTTCCTTCTAATTTTTTTTCTTCTTCTTCTTCTCCTTCTTCTCCTTCTTCTCCTCCTCCTTCTTCTTCTTCTTTTTTCTTATTTTTCCTTTTTCTTCCTCCTCTTCTTTCATCTCTTCTTTTTCTTCTTCCTTTTCCTTCCTCCTCCTTTTTTCTTACATCCTGTTCTTGTTTCTTCTTCTTTTCCTCCTTCTTTCTCTCCATATGTATTCATCGACAGTAAAGCTCGATAAAATCCATTGACGACGTACAAGTGTCAATGATGTGATAAGTAGCATAGCCGAGGCATAGGCTAGGGGGGGGGGGGGGGGGGATTTTTACTTTCTCCGTTTTGGCTCCACTGAGCAGCCACCGAGGAGCCGGGGCACTTTCCGTCTTAGAGGTAGTCCCCCGCGAAGTCCTCGAAGGATGTGCAACGGATCCGCTCGTAAGCTCTCGGTCGGTGCGTCCTTGTCCGGAGCAACTTTCGATTTCAAGGAAACCGTTTAGCTTTAATCTTCCCGCAGAGCACGCCCCGTGGCAGTTTCCGACCCCGAACTTCTTCGCAAAGAGCTATTCGGTTTCCCCATGTACATCTGTATCTTTCGACCCGTCTTGTCGCGTGTGAACGTGTGACAATGCATCGCGGACCCGACAAATCTCGACGAAGGCTTTTCATCGGAAATCGCTCGGATACGTTGCGTGTTAAAATGTAGTTCAGTCGGTGAGTGGGATTTTTTTCAGGGATTTCATGGTGTGAAAATTAAATGGTTATAAATTAGAATGGATTCTTGTGGAAACTAGCCGGGTGCTTTTGAATACGTTGCGGGTTAAAATGTAGTTTAGTCGGTGAGTAGGATTTTTTTCCAGAGATTTCATGGTGTGAAAATTAAATGGTTATGAATTAAAATGGATTCAAATGGAAACTAGCCGGGTGCCTTTGAATATGTTGCGTGTTAAAATATAGTGTAGTCGGTGAGTGGGTTTTTTAGATGGTGTAAAAATTAGGTGGTTATAAATTGGACCGCGTTTAGAAAGAGGGAACCAACATAGGCGGTTCTACGGGGGTGCCAGTGGGTGCCGGGCACCCCCAAGCAAAAATTAAGTGCGGTTACCGAAACCGTGAAAGAGGCCTTCTTCTTACTTCACCTCTATTTATTGCTTTTTTAACCAGTATAGAATTTAATATAAAAAGGACCAAATTATACTGCTTTTAAAGATTCTGCATTCGCTCACACCGAGTAAAAATCCCAGCAATTAATTGAAAATGTTTTTAACAGAATTAATATTGATAGCCGTGTTTTACAAAGATTCTACTGTTTTTTATGGTAAGATTATAGTTTTGATGGGAAATTTTGCTAAAAATTTTCTACATTGAATTTATAGGTATTTAAGTAGAAAGGAAGGAGAGAAAAAGAGAAAGGATGGTAGGAAAGGGATAAAACTTGAGGGCCGAAACTCAGGCCTCCCCTGAGCGACCTTCCCCTTCGGGACCGGTCTCCGACATTTTTCACCTCTGGGCACCCCCAAACATGAGGGTCTAGAACCGCCTATGGGAACCAAGCCATATCAGCTATTGCCAGATTTGACAGGGCCATTTCATTTTTAATGAGAAAACTTGTGCGGATTTCTTTGAAAATGTTGAGGAGTTTGCCTCGTACTATGCAGGAAATTCACTGAAATTTGCACAAAAATTCGCACAACCGTTCTCAAGTAAAAAGGTAAATTTCCCAATTAAATTTGGCAACAGCTGATATGACTTATTTCCTCTCTGCTAAACGTGGTCCAATTAAAATGGCTCTGGATAGACATTAGCCAGATGCCTTTGGATGTACGTTGTGTGTTAAAATGTAGTTAAGTGCCGTTGGTGAGTGAGATTATCAGTGATTTTGGCGCATAAAAATTGGGTGATTATGGTATTGAAATAGCTGTAACTGAAAATTAGCAAGGTGCAGCTGGCGCTTTCTTCCTCCTCCTCCTCCCATCTCCTTCGTCCACCATTTATAACTCTCCCAGAAGAGACAGTCTGGTCAATTTGACCCAGCTTGGGATTTCTAAGGATATTCGTCAAAAAATAAAAGTCCCTGACACGGCTAAATTCTCGCGAAAATACCAACTGTCAGACGTGAGCCCTTGAGGGCACTTAAAAGATCTCACATATTCCCCCTCCCCCACCCCCGTCCCCGTCAAACTGATTAATGATTTTGACACATCATAATGAGGAAACTTAACCTCAACTTTTCTCAAATTTCAAAAATAAAAGACACTTCAACGCACGTCTCACGTATGTTCGGCTGTGTTGTTTACGTAGTCCTTGAAACGCCACTACGAAATTCAGACAAACGGAACCGACACAACATAGAACTAGAGCATGAGATTTGACGCGCAATCATGACGGCGCAGAGATACAACTATTCGTACTGAGCTGAGACACTGATTTTAAGGTTTCCATATCGTCATACCGCGGTGACTGTTACGGTAACGTTTAATGTGCAATTCGAGTCACGTAAACTTTTATTTTTTTCATTAAATTTACGCGTCGAGAAACATTAAATATCTTGGCCGGGGTCCGTTCAAAAATTAACGTTTTCCCCCGAAATTTTTGACTTCCCCTCCCCTGGTAATGCTTCGTAACGCAACCCCACAGACCTCCCTGAATAATGACGTAACGCTTGCCTGACTCTTCCTCCCTTGAAGATCCAGAAAATTGTGGGAGAACTGCTGCATGAACAGAATGATGAAATTTGAAGTATTTCCAACGATAGTGTAAAACATAAAATTCGGATTCCTTTGAAAATTTCGAGGTATTTGCTTCGCACCATGCGGAAAATTCACTGAAATTTGCAAAATCTGCAATCGTTTTCTGTAAAAAAGTAAATTGCCCAATTAAATTTGGCAATAGCTGATGTGGCTTAGTTCCATTCTGCTTAACGCGGTCCGTCTGCTCATGAGGAAGTGTTAAGTCCCCGAAAGTTAAAGTTTCCACTTGTCACCAAGAGGCTAGTGGAGGGCAGGGCCGGATTTACCTATTTGCCGCCCATGGGCCGCCTGTATTTTGCCGCCCCCTTCTCATTCGTTTTGAAACATCAGTAAAAACCATCAAGTGAACGTGCCAGCGGGAAAGGGGTGCATAAGACGCGTTTACTCGTGTTGGACAAATTTTTTGGGAAAGCCCTGTCAACACTACTAGCAAAAGTTCTAGGAACTTTGCGCGAAATTTAAGTTTCGTAAACCTACCTCTTTGTGGACACGGCCTTCCATTCATAAGAAATGAACGATGAAATTATGAAAGAACCAACATATAAATGTGGTTTGATGATTTAACTTCCGCCGCCGCGCCGCGCAAACCGCACTGTGTTTGACGCAATGCGTGAAGTATTCCGACAGTCTTGTAGTCTTGTAGGTGCTATGATTTTCACGCCGACCGCTGCTGAACGCGCTGTGTTTGACGCAATGCGTGAAGTATTCATTCAGTCTTGTAGGCGCTATCCGTTTCACGCTGACCGCACTATGTTTGATGCAATGCGAGAAGTATTCGTGCAGTCTTGTAGGAGCTAATATGATTGTGTCACATGCCGATCGATCGCCGCGCCGAGGCTTCTCCTTTTCATCTCAAGTCCTCGTCATCACCGTTCCAGAACAAATTACGTGTTTGGTTTCTCTCTTAACTCGACTAATTAAAGGTGCTGTCACATGTATCACTGAAAGATTACAAAATTAGAAATTACTTCACTCTCAGGAAATGAGAGATTTTGTCGCTTTTTTTCGTTTGTAATTTTTTTCCTAAATTCCATTTTTTTATACCTGCATTTAAAACAATTGCAAAATTTGCCGCCCCCTAGATTTGCCGCCATTGGCCGCGGCCCTTGTGGCCACCCCCGTAATCCGGCCCTGGTGGGGGGTCTCGATCTTTGTCTCTGATTGGTCTATATGGTTGAAAAAACTGCGTTGGTGGTGTTGTTTCAGAGCCGTCGACTGCTTTGGCCGCTTCGGAGAACGGGGACGCCTCGCCGGTGGGGCACGGACCCCACTTAGTCAACAAGCAGATGGTACTCCCGTTCATCCCGCCCAAGTTCCCGTCCAACTCGGCCGACTCCAACTCCCTGATCAAGCCCTCCGAGTACCTCCGCAGCATCAGCATCTCCGGCTCCAAACTCCAGCGCTCCACCTCCGACCTCAACATCGCCATCATCGAGGAGATCAAGGTAACCCCTCTCTCTTCTCTTCTCCCTCCTTACCGGGCTCATTGTTGCAATGGAGATGTTGCATATCGACGGTGAAAGTACCAGACCACGTATATCGTTTGCGGTGTTTAAAAATCTCCACTCACATTTCATTTTTTTGAAGGAGATAAAATCAATATCATTCCTTGAAATTTTCACAGAATTTTTTCCACACGAAGAGTAAAAATCACAGAAATTTTCAAGACTAGACGTTAAGTAGTTTTTCATTTAAAAAATAAAGTATGACAGGAAGTCTGCGACGTCGCAAACCGAGATACGTGGTTTGGTAATTTCACCGTCGATATGTGAGGAATTCGCGGTTTGACCGTTGGTTCTTACGTGAAGGCCTCGACAGACGATCAAATTTCCGAACCAATTCCGATCAAAGTAGCATCAAAGTGTCGGGAGTCATCAGTCTTAAACTCATTAATTTGCTTCGTTTTAAAATGAAAACTTGGCAGAAATGTTTCCTGTGGCAGGAAATGATGAATGGTGGCACTCCGTTCTGATCTTACTTTGAACAAAAGAGTGCGGCTCGTCAAAATTTAATGGTAGATGGTGACCACCAGTCATCAGCATGTCTACTTTGATCGGAATTGGTTCGGAATTTGATCGTCTATGCAGGGCTTAAAATTTCGTGAGAAGCACGATGGTGCCACTGACATCGATCTATTAGAGACAAATACGTCTAATTTTGAGCGTTTGGTTGCGCGTATATACGACGCTTCAGCATACTGAAAGCACCAAATATAAAAGAAAAATTAAAGTGCTTTGGAAATAATTTTGACACGGAACCACCTTAATAATTACAAAACGCTCAGTATATTTTCCTTTATGACATATTTTTTTCCAGCAATTATTTAAATGAGAATAGTTCGTGCAGAGTGTGCAAACATCTCAAAATCATGAGTTGAAAACCGCTGAACCGCGAGTCTAAATATTAGAGTCAAACACAGAGCGGAGTGGCGTGCTGCCGGCGCGGCGCACAACGTGCAGACGTGTACTGGCGCCTACAAACCCAAGGGGATACTTCACGCATTGCGCAATGCTTGAAGTATCCTGTTAGGTTTGTAGGCGCCAATGCGCGTTTTGCGCTGGCCGCCCGCAATGGAGATGTTGCATGTGTGAGGAATTTGCGATTTGACTGTTGATTCTTTCGTAAAAGTTCGCGAGAAACACGATGGTGCCACTGGTTTTTTCTGAAATCAACTCCCAAGCTCAAAAAAAGCTCTCAAGTTGAGGCCAAAATGGAGGGTATATCCCACGCTACCCTGAGAGTCCACATCTACATCAAGACGAACTTTTGATGTTTTCAGTTTTAGAGTCCCCAAATAAAGTGGCAGCCCTGTCAATGTATTTGCTCCCTATCTTTGCATAGAGAGTTCGTCTTGATGTAGAGGTGGACTCTCAGGGTAGCGTGGGATATCCCCTCCATTTTGGCCTCAATTGAAAGCTTTGAGCTTGGGAGTTGATTTCAGAAAAAACCAGTGGCACCATCGTATTTCTCGCGAACTTTTACATACGAATTAACAGTCAAATCGCAAATTCCTCACACATGCAACATCTCCATGGATACACGAAGTGAAAGACAAGGAAGAAATAAGGAGTATGGAGCGATCCTATTGGTTGAAGTGGGTGGTTTCTATAGATTAAGGGAGAAAATGATGGACTTTTGTTTCCTGGTCGAGGGTGGGGTTAAAACCACTTCAAAACGCTCCAGGCACTCTGTTTGTTTGTTTTTAGCCTTAGTTGCATTTTCTTGAGGTTGTCTTAAGTTGAATTATTAGGGTTATTTTTGTGTACTTTTCTTATAATAAATAATAAATGCAGGTGCCAGCCGTGACCCTGGAGAAGTTCGAGGAAGAAACGATCACGATCGGGCCTGGCGGATGTCCTCCCCCTCCTCCCCTGCCCCTGCCGTCACAGGACACGCAGGCAGCCGCCCGAAAACAACACCAACCCCTCTCCACCATTAGTATACATGACCTCTCTAGTGTCCAGCTCAAGAAAACTCTAGCCACGAAAACCATGTCGGCGCCGCCTATCCGATCCACCGGTAAGTTCCGCATTTAATTTGAATTTCATCCGAACTTAGAGCGCATTTCGATGGTTGAAGTGCGAAACCACGTATATCTTTATTGCGGTGTTTCAAACACTGAAAAAAAATTCTCGGCGTTTTTACCAAGGTCCTTTGCTACCTTTACCATCTCACTTTTTTTACCAATTATTGGTAATTTCACCGAGACAGACTGGTAACCCTACCTATAAACCGGTATTTTTACTGTTTTGTCAGGTAAGAATACCACTTTTATTGGTAATCAATTCCCGGTAACTTTGCCATTTTATCTCGGTAATTCTACCACAGACGATAAAGAATATTGGCGTTTTTACCGAGGTCCAGTACAATTACCAATTCCATAAATGGTAATTTTACCGAGAAAAAACTGGGATCAAATAGAACCCTAAATTCTTGGTAATTTTACCCATTTCTTAGTAAATACACCGATATTTTTTTTCAGTGAAACACGCGCGTCTATTTCAATTTTTCAAAGAGAAACAAACCAACTTTATAGCTTGACATTTACACAGAATATTCTGTTCATAGAGAAGAAAAATCAAGGCATTTCTTAAGAAATTAAGTTTTTTTAGCCTAGCTTTCCACAGAAAAAGTAAAGTATGACAGGAATTCCGCAACGTCGCAAACGGAGATACGCGGTTTCGCACAATGGCCATCAACCTTTGCATCCGACGAAAGCGAACGAGGAGTTTGATGGGAAGTTGAACGCAAAAAGATTTGATACAATTACGGTTTCTGTGTGATATCGTCAAGTGGATTTTGGGTATCTCAGGCACCTTCCGGTTCCCGAAGATACAGCCTCCGCTAATAAAGATCGGAATAATGTGCTGGTTACACGCTCAAATTTCCATCAATTTCCGATCAAATGGTGACTGGTGCGCACCATCTACCATCAAATTTCTGCGGCCTGCAAAAATTTGATGGTAGATGATGGAGCTGTGGGGCTCATCCTTCATCTGATTTTCATGCTTATTTCAATCAACACGCTGTTTTAATTAATTTTACTCATCAATCTAGATAACTTTTGACCGCCATCTTGGTCATCATTTTGATCGGAATTTGACGGAAATTTGAGCGTGTAACCAGGCCATAAGATTTTTATTCGACTTATGTTTCCGTTCAACCTTGCATCATAAAAAGCTGAGCGAAATGCGACGTCGCATTCAAGTTTCCATTCAAATTGTCATCAAATTGTTGTGATTTTGTAATAATATTACGCTCCAACTTTTTATTCAACAAAAGCGGGGGAAGATTTGAATGAAAAAAAATCGTATGAATTGGATTAAAAGTTAATCCAGGGGAGTTTCGCGATTGTGAACATTGCGGGAACAGAATCATTGAAGGGAAGGGGTTTGTGGACTACGCAAATTTCAGATTGAGAGAATCGCGCAGCTGTATAATTTTTGATCCCGTTGATCATTTGTCATCTCCCCGTCAATTCGTCGCCCCTCTGACGCAAGGACGTACCTTGATTTTCAAATGAACCCTGTTCTCCATATAACTCTATGCTTTTCGAGGCTCATACAGAAATCGAGATGTGCCGTTACGTCAAAGGAGTGACGAATTAAAAGACGTTTATCATCCACATCGTGGCGACGCCTATGTTTCTAATTGATATCAAGACACTCATAATTATAACTACGAAGTCTCGGTTTAACAGAAAGGGTCTGTTTCTAAATGCCGCTGATTCTATGACGGGCTGAGGCTGAGCTTTCCTTACAACGTCAGGCTTGATGTAGAAATAATTAAAGTGTCGAAGCAGTCAGCTTTCAGAAATCATCCAGTGGCATTCGCACACTTCTGCTTTTGATCCAAGCAGAGCGAACTCATTACATCGAGCCGCAATAATTTAGTGTACTTGAGTGTGTACCGGATACTCGTAGCCGTATATTTTACAGTACTTGTATTTCATTAACAATATGAAGACATGCCCTCCGATTGATGACGTCACTGTTCGACAAGCAGTCGAAAAGAATCAGAACCAGAGAGAATGCACGGACAAGCTTGAAACGGTGCAAAGTCGTCTCTCGATGTCTTCAAGGGGAAAATGTCTACCTCAATTGCAGTATTCTCATACCATTTGATCAATAAATATCGGCTTTATATTACAATTACAAAAAAATTTCCCATAATATGAAGGTAAACAGTTTCTATAGCAAGGGAAAAATGCATCATACATCGATTTTTCGGCAGGGAATCCCGAAAGAAAGAGCTCCTTCAATTAGGAAGCGGGCAACATTCGCGACACTCAGATGAAGTAACAATAATTTTACCATGCAATCTCAATTTACCGAAGACCTGCGTTTATTGGATAGCTGAATTTGATCCAAATAAGCTAGAGAAACTATGCGAAGTTGCTAGTCTTGTTGCTTTTTTCTACACTATGAACCCTCGAAAGTATTCTTAAGTGCTTTACTAGTTTAGATAGCTCTGGTCGTAAGATTAGTCAGTTATAATTAAAGTATCTACCTGCGGACAATGAAGTAGTTTCAAAAAGATTCAGGCTCTCATTCATTTGCACCCTGGTCGTACATGATGTACGGAGGTCAATTTGTGTACTACCTTGCTGAGGAAGAACGCCGTACAAACAATCCAGAGTTGCCAACTCTCCCCGGGTAAAACGTGTGTTTTTGAGGAAATTTACACGATTTCTTTTCGAAATTTTCATGTATTATTTTAGATCAAATTTCGAACGAAATTGAGTGAAAAATTGGAAGAAAAATAATCGCAACTTCCCCAATTAATTCATCTTTCATCGAAGGAAATTTTGCAACGTCTGAAGGTTCATACTGCGGTCTAACTGCGCTCGGCAGTATAATGCCGTGCAAAGGATGAGCGCCGCTTGGGAATCCGCGCGTGGGTTGCCAAATTTCCTCTGATAAAATATTCGTTTGTAAATCAATTTTTATGAATGTTTTGTAAAGATATTTAGACTTGCTTCATCAGATTGTAAGTGAAATTCTTGAAAAACTAGGAAGAAAAACAAGAAGCTTGATTGTGTATTAGTAGGAAGTTCGCAATGCCTATGTTGGTGAGATATTTTACGTTAGCATGGCAGGATGCTGCGGTGACGAGGCGTGAATAATCGATTACCTAACGATATTTCTCCATTTGAAGCTGTGGTAAAGAATCGATTATTAAGGTGTCCGTTACGAGCACCCGTTTATCGATCCTTTCCCATAGATTTAAATGGCTGATCAATCGATATATCGCAAAGCATGCCACGCTACTGATGCCGACCCTGTTCCGAAAGTTTGGCGCGCGCTCGCGACGCCTCTCTGTAGTTTTTTACGTCCTGTGCAAGCCGTAACAAAAGCGAAAACTGCACGGAATATCTCGAGAGTAACTGACCGCTTGCTCTTGACTGGACACCAGGAATGAGATACTTAGGTGCCGCGTTGCCATCTCCGTGTTCAATTCGTGGTTTTCTCTGAGCCACAGAAAATTATCGGAGGAGCAGAAACGTGAAAAATGGATCGGCGAAGGTATGCATGATTTTCAGCGCCCAAACTATTAGCAAAATAATGATTAAACCATTTTTTTACCCATATTTAGAAAATGTATTTTAGTTCAGCAAAAATGGTTTGGCTTAAAAGAATCATTGTAAGAAAAATGTCGTGCTCGTACAGACAACAAGTTTTGAGTGAAATTAGAAATGGAATCGCCCAAAAAGCCCGTATTTTCGAACCGCACGATTTAATCTTGAAACTATGGTTGAATGGATATTTTAACCACGATTGTGAATCTAAACTTCTAAAATTTTCTCTTGGACTGCACCCCTCCTCCATACTGAGGTTTTTTCAATAAAAGAGCAAAAAGGTATATTTAATCCAGCATATGGGTGTTTAGCATACACGCATGGAATCCATTAGTTCCCTAGAGGAATCACGGATAAATTTTATATTACCGAGAGCTTTGAATAGAGTTAACAGGAAGAGTGCTAATTTAAGAACTGACATCAAAATCGTCAGAATAAATTAGCTAACTCACTGTGAAGCAAGATTTAGACAACACGAGCTTCAAATCCTCGAGTAGATAACTATTACCGCACGGAGGATGCTTTTTGGCCTATCTCAAATATTGAGGGCGAGGCAGCAACGTGCGAAATCCTGTTACCTCCTCTTTCTCTGTTTTTCTTCCTTTTAATTCTTCAGTCAAAATTGACAGTAGAAAGTAGACTTTTCTCCGCACTTGTCCGTTAAGTCGACAGGAAAAGGAAAAAATATGACCGGTTCAAGGGAAAGTTACAAAAACGTTCCTCGGGAAAACATGGTCTAATCCAAAGGGTTTTCTCAACTACTGTTCACTCAAGCATACTGTGAGCTTTTCTTATGCCTTTAAAATATCGTTTCAAAAATGCACATTTAGCCAGTTTTTAAGTTCCTAATTTTTCAGCTTCTTAAGTCGCCCAACTGTCAATCAATTTTGAAAGTCCGTGTAATTGCGGCAATAATTAAATAATGATTTTCAGAACTTTTAGTAAATTTGATTGGAAATGTCACAAGACCCCGGTTTTAAATGACACGTAAAATAGCTGTATTGTATCATCCCTTTTAATTTAAACAAACACGCCGGAAGTTTTTTTTACAACTAAAAAGATTCTTTGTGTTTAACTATTTCACCTTTAAATGGGATTTATCTCCAATCATTCAAAAAAGGTAGGGATTCGATCAGTGGCGTGGCGTGCTTTGCGATATATCGATTGATACGCCACTTAAACCTATGAAAAAAGATCGATTATCAGGGTGTTCGCAGCGAACACCTTCGTAATCGATTCTTTGCCATAGCTTCAAATGGCGAGATATCGATAATCGATCATTCACGCCACGCCACTGGATTCGATATCGCCGTGGTGACATTTGGCACAGCCGCACGCTGTCTGCAAAACTCTAGGTTCAAGAAGCAAGTAAAATAGTTGCAGTAAAATCTCGCTGGGCTAAACTACGATTAACACGAAATCCTGCTTAAGTTGACAATTTTTTAGGCCCTGAGACACTGGCAAAATGGGCAATTGAAAAAAACCTATGATTTAGACAAATTCGTGATTCTTGTCGCAAAAGGAAAGTTGCTTAGATCGAAATTTTTTTTTATTTTTTTTGGCAAACTTGACATAAATTCGATTTTGTATGTGAATAGAGAAGAAAAAGGAGCGACTGTCAAAGAGAGGAACGTTTCATAAAGATGTTTCTGATGACGCGCATGCATTTTTGAGGGATGTACAGAAGTAAGAGGTTCAAGATTTGTAACTTTTGACGTGAATCGATGATTTTTTTTTGAGAAAATGGACACCTAAAAATTCTCTTAAAAAATTAAAAATTTATCAATCATTGAAAAATTGGGAAAAGTGACTGAAAAATATCACTTTTAAATTACTTGAAATCACTTAATTCGAATTTCCGAATTTATTTTGTGCTAAGCGTTAAAATGGACAAGACGCTGCTTAAGTCAAAATTTTTCTCGGTCGCTTGTCCGACTTAGCGAGATTTCACTGCAGTGGTCATCTACATTTCACATACTCCAAGAAGGCTTGTTAGAACTGAATATACTATCATCCATATCCAACCCTTTCACCCTCCAAAGACAGTGAATAACTTACAAAGACTCGGTTAGGACATCACCGTCGCGACACAACACTTTTTCGCTCTCCTCTCCATTTTCCTTGCCCGGTTCGATTTGTGCGTGGCGCTAAGAGTGGCGCGGAACTTTCACCCATTATCTGCGCGATGTTGGTCTGCCCACTCATCGGATCTGGAGTCAGTGAACATGGACGAGAGATGCTGCCGTGATAATGAACTGTCAGACGTGAACGTAATAGTTTCATACGAGCCAGGCGATTATCGGGCCACTGGGGCCAATCGGCCAAGTTGCCACTCTTCATCGGGATATCCTAGTTTTGCAACTCCTTCATATTGGACCATCAAATAGGGTGATACAGTGGACTCTCGATAATTCGAAATTGAAGGGAATCGGCTTTTTATTCGAATTAGCGAGGTTTCGAAATAAAGAGAGTTCGAAACAAAGAGATTCAATGTGGAGAAATTTCGAATTAGAGAGGTTCGAATATAGAGGGACAAATGGACGGATTTACGCCAAAAATGACCAATAATATCAGTTTATTTCTTTACGGAGGTAAGTATTACACTAAGTCATCATTAATTATTAATAATTTATATTTAATTAGCAGCTTACTAATTAGCTGATCAAGCTTTTCGCGGCTAGACTCACGGGACTTGTTTAATGTTGACAATCCTATCAGCTCTTTCAGACACCCAGGTACATGAACAGTTGACTTCGAATTGTAGAGGGAATGTACCGTCTTATTTCGAATTATAGAGGGAGGACCATATTTACTTCCCACACTTTGAATCACAGAGAGAATTTTCGTCGCAATTTCGAATTATAGAGGGCCGCGCCAGCTTAAAAATTTCGAAATAACGAGGGGAGAAAAATACATTGGTTTTCTTCGAATTATCGAGAGATTTTCAAGGGAAACGGACTTTCCTTCGAATTAACGAGGTTTTCGAATTATCGAGGTTCGAATTATCGAGAGTCCACTGTAGTGGGCCTCTAGACATGCTATGAAATAATAGGACAACTCTGCTTATTCTTTCTTCAACAATTTACGAGAAAAAAGAATCACACAACGGGAAGTTTGAAAATCAACTTCAAAACAAGATTTAATTGTTTTCTATGAACATTAGCTAAATGGCAAAAATAAAACTGACGTTATTTGTGTAATCAAATTTCCAAATGATGTGTGTTGAAAAGACTTATTAATATCCCGTTCAGGAGTTGACTCCAAAACTTCCCGTCGTGTAAATTATTTTCCATTTTAGATTTTGAAGAGAAAACATTTGACGTTTTCCTCTACTTCACACCTTGTCTAGTGGCCCATGTGAGACACTTCAAGATATGTGGATTACAATTTGCAATAAGGAACTATCTACTATTATTGGCTCAGCCGTTAAAGCATCTGTCTGCATAGGAAACATCAAAAGGGGGAGATAGACAGGGCCGGATTTACCTACTTGCCGCCCATGGGCCGCCTGTATTTTGCCGCCCCCATCTCATTCGTTTTGAAACACCAATGAAAACCGTCAAGTGAACGTGCCGGAGGGAGAGGGATGCATAAGACGCGTTTACTCGTGTTGGATACATTTTTTGCGGAAGCCCCGTCAACACTACTAGCAAAAATTCACGGAACTTGGCGCGAAAGTTAAGTTCCGTAAACCTGCCTCTGTGTGGACAATGCCTTCCCCTTCCATTAATATAAAATGAACGAAAAAATTATGAAAGAACAATCATAAATGTGGTTCAATAATTTTAACTTCCACCGCCGCCGCGCCGTGCTGATCGCACTGCGTTTGGCGCAATGCGTGAAGTATTCCTACACTCTTGTAGGCGCTATGCCTTTCACGCCGACCGCTGCTGAACGCACTGTGTTTGACGCAATGCGTGAAGTATTCATGCAGTCTTGTGGGCGCTATGCGTTACACGGCGACCGCTGTTGACCGCACTGTGTTTGACGCTATTCGTAAAGTATTCATGCAGTCTTGTAGGCGCTAATATGTGTTACATGCCGACTGCCGCGCTGAGGGCCTCTCCTTTTCATCTCAAGTCCTCGTCATCATTGCTCTTTGTGCCTCGCCGCTCCAGGCCAAATTGCGTGTTTGGTTTCTCTCTCAAATAGACTAATGAGAGGGCAGCCTACTATTAGAAACTTAACCTGAAAATTTGAGGTGTATGGGTAAAACAGTTTTTATTTTATTAACTGTCAAGTTCCAGAAAACGGGGGAAAATCTTGATGGATTTACGGCGTTCTTGCTTAGCACGGCAGTCTTAAACTGTAAGTTGTGATGAAGAACCATAATACTTCCGGTTCATCCATATCTGTACCCAGGAAAACAACATAACGACAATATGTTACATATATATATCACAATGGTTCCATATTGCAAAATGTAGTCGGTCGCGCTCGTATTATCCAATCACTTTAAAATCTACGCATGCGAAATGACAAAAGAAGAAGAAGGTATGCCGATGAATAGATAAGTTGAACGCCATCTGCGGAAGCTTACGCATTAGAACCAGCGCAGCATAAATCGTAGCTACCACCGAGCCGATGTATCGAAAATCGATTCATGAACACATTCCTCCATAAGAAACCATTGAAAAGTATCGATCCTGCGTGAACGGAGTCCGTACCTATCGCGGAGTACCGTTCCGCCAGCCTCTCTCTAGCCGGCGGCGAGTAACTCGGCCGCGAAAAGGGAAAAAAATCAACGGCGATTGAAATCTGGGTTCGATGCGCATTTCCTCGCGAAACTTCCGCGCATCGCTTAGGAAGCTCAGGAACATTTCCTAGCTTTCCGCGAACCGCCCACCTCAAGTGCCATGCCGTGGTTGCCTCGATGGTTCGAGTGCAAAAACGCGTACATGAAGAGACAAACTAGACTGCATTTTGCAATTTGGAACTATAAATTCTGGCTCTTCTGGAAAAATACTTATGTGTACAGGGAAACTAATGGCACATACGTTGTTTTTAAACCGGGCTAGAATTTATAGTTCCAAATTGCAAAATGTAGTCCAACTGTCGGCTTCATTGCTGTGCTTAGGGAAAACGCCGTAACGTATGAATTTATTAGAGTTGCCAAATTTCTCCGGATAAAATACGTATTTTTGAGGGAAGCTACGAATATTTTACCTTGTAATTTTCAGGTATTTTATATTCGATTGAGAACAAACTTACCTGAAAAATTGGAAGAATATTTACAACTTTCCCTACATATTCGTTTTTTATCACAGGAAATTTGGCAACGCCTGAAGGTTCATACGGTGTTTTTCTAAACTTGGCAGAATACCTATCTGCTGCCGGAATATGACGGTTTTTGGCCTATCTCAAAAATTGAATGCGAAATAGCACGACGCATATCCTCCATATCCCCGTCATACAGAGCGCAATATAACGCTTTCTATTGGTGTAATAATGGTTTCAACCATTCGCAACTTATACTTCAGAACACCATTTTCTTCGTCAAAATTTCAAAAGCATATTTGTTGGCCCATCGCGGGCAAATATTATTCTATTGAAATTGTGTACTCTGAAATAAAGGGGTTTTTTTTTCTCTTGAACTGCCGCATCTATATTTTAGAGCACTTTCCTCCAGTAGGTGTTCATTGGGCTCCCGAGAGAACACACCTGATCCAAGAATTTGTCACAACCTAAATTTTAAGTTAAGATTAACGCTGAATGTCGGATTTTTAACCCCCCCCCCCTCCCTTCACAAGGTTTTCCTGTCGTATGTCATGTCTCTATTCTTCAGTACAAAAACACAAAACTGCAAAACGCTCCTCTTGAACCCCCTACCAGCCTACCTCTAAGACCGTTACGTATTTTATGAATGGCCCCTTATCACACTCGAATTAATTCTTTAATCCATAATTCAAAAGGTATGAGCCGAGAAATAGTGATTTAAAAAAAATTGTTTATTGATTAATTAAACTGTGTCAAGGAAAGCTGATCGACGAATCTCGTCATCATACTTTGCACAAATTTTATAATCACCCCCTTCTTTGATTACAGGCACTGAACAGCCATTCAAAGCAGCCAAAGAAGATCTGATCGCCGAGCTCAAGCTCTCGAAAGACATCACCGGAATCAAGAAAATGAAAGTTGAGCGAGTCAAGCAGGAGAAGTTAAGCGAGAAAGAGGCCATTTCGGAGATCAACCGTCAGTTCTCCATAGACGCTTTTGTAGAAAAGGTGAGTATCGCAAACGAGGCTGACCAATGTCCAACACGCTCACTAGATCGCAATCTAATTAAATCCTCGTATCACCGTGGAAAACGGCGCGACGCACAGTGGAGCGAGTCAAAAGGGGGGGGGGGGGGGTCGGACAAAATTTGGAAACTTTAAACGCTTCTAACTTCCTTAAAGCAAAACTTTGAGATTTTAAAAATGGTTCCATTGGTTTTCTTGCGAAATTTTCTTGTTTAGGCACCCCCCAAAATTTAAAATATGACGAATTAAACATCTAAATTTGCAGTTTTAGTAAAAGATTTCATGTCTAATTGACTCGAACCACTGTGCGGCGGTGGTTGTCAAGTAGCGAAATGAGCCTTGCACCTTCGTTCAGCCGTGCCTGGTAAATGATAGATGTATCGCATTAAGTAGAGAGGCATCGCGCAGTTTGTTGGCATGTAGAAGAGGTATTTTCGTTTCGAAGCAACCGCGGGAATTGGGGGACTTTACATAAATGCATCCAAGAACTCGTTGCTAGATACGCCATGATTCAGAGTGAATTCACCTCAGCCTCAAATACGAGGGTCATCTAAAAATTGAGTTTTCCTATTTCATTACTTATATAAGACATACTTTTCATGACTTTTTGATTAAATCTGTGAAAAGGTACGCATCAGGCATCGGGAGAACGTAAAGCGGATTCCTTTGAAAATTCAAAGGAACTCGCTTTGTACTATGCAGAAAATTCACTGAAATTTGCATAAAAATCCGTACAACCGTTTACCTACATGTGGAAAATTAAATTTTCCAATTAAATGGCACTAGCTGATGTGGATTGGTTCTTTTCTGCTAAATACGGTCAAATTATAGGATCCCTCGTGGTTTGCCGGTAGTTAGTCTGATGCCAGTAAGGCTATACCTTCTCTGTCTTTTGCAACCACTTGCTTCCACCAATAGGATCACTAAATTTTCTCTTTGAGTTCTCCGAGTTTATCAACTTCATTAATCAGTCCCCTGCATTAATTATTATGTCTTTTTGTATGTATGTTGCAGATTCCAGAGAAAGACGGCAACGGGAATCCTATTCCACCTTGGAAGCGGCAAATGTTGGCGAAAAAGGCCGCCGAAAAAGCGCGGAGAGAAAAAGAAGAGCAACTGGTTCGAGAGGCCGAAGAAAAAAGGCTCCAAGCCATTCCTGCATGGAAACGTCAGCTCTTACAGAGCAGGGCAGCTAATGATAGGTAAGTTTTCAAGACACCGTGCGTCAGATGAATAGAAACCGTCCGTTAGTATTGGCCCAAATCCTTTGCGCCTTTTAGGGATACATTTTTTTTAAGGTAAAAATGGTGAACTTTTCTTCAAATCGCGTCAAAAGTTTTTAATTTTTTAATGCTCTCAACTGAGCATTTTCGTTTTCGTATCCTTTAATTTCACCATCTTTTCGTCAATTTTGCCTTGTAATTTTTCATAAACGGATTTGCCTTACTGCTAGTGAAAATAATTTAATTCAGCACAAAAGGAGGCGGCTTTCCCCCAAAATTTAGCTCTAGTGAAAGAACCCGATAAATAATTTTGATTTGCCGAGATTCCGAAATTCAATCTTCGACTCGAGCGTGGCAATATGTGAGGGTTATCTGTCAAGGTATCCTGTTGAAATTCTCGCAAACCAACGATGCTGGAGAAAAACTCACTGTACTGTTGAATTCAGTATACTTCCATTTTCATTTTAAACCCAAGACTTTTAAAATTGAATAAAAATGCAGGAGTCCCCGGAGAGACTTTAACACGGTGCAGAAAAGTAGGTGCACCAACAAACGCGAGTTTCTTGACCCATGGAGACAACATTGTTTAAAAGTTTCATCGTGCTTAATCACGCGGATCCGGTGGCAATCGAAGGATCGTCAAGACGGCAAAATACAGGAATCACCTGAGAGACTTTAACGCAGCTGCAGAAAAGTAGGCGTACCGACAAGTCCGACTTACTCGACGGAACCTTCTTTTTTCGAATAAGATCTCCATGCGTGGAATAAATGAGGGCTTGGAGGAAAAGGCGCGTAAGTCAGTTTTTGCTATTTCAGGAAATACGTGTTTGAAGTTCCAAAATCAAATGGATCCTTATGGCAGAAAGAAAGTTTAAACTGACTCTTTGATGCTTAAAAATTGGAATTTTTGGAGCGAGTTTTTCACAAAATATGCACTACTAGTTTTACTTGAAATCGTTAATATCTAAATTTTTCCAAAAACTGCACTTATGCGCCTTGTCCTCCAAGTCTCTTAAATGATCATCGGTACTCCGTAAAATGAATCTATAACACGATATTCTTGTATTCTTCTCCACTTTTCATTCATTCCACTTTCCAGATCCCCACTAAACATTTTAAGCGCTCAGCCGATAGGCAGCGCTTTTTGATTTCGACTTGCCTCTGAGTACTAGTATACTAGTGCTAATGCGTTTAAATGGCGCACCAGCTCATCGATGTGTAGGCTTTTTTTTTGGGGGGGGGGGGGGGTCCATTTTTAAAATAAATAAAGCTGTGAAAACTGTATTTTATGCTTTTAACGTAATGCGCAGGTAGTTTCGATCAATTGTCTATAAGAAAATTTCTTAGCGGTAGAGTAATTCTTATCGAAATTGATCGTTGAACTTAAATGAAGCCTAAAAAAAACGCGCCTGATGAGCTCAACGGTGAGCTCATTTTCGGGAAACAAAAATACGCGTTTACGGTTTCCTTGGTAACCTTTGTTTGCTATCAGCTGATGTTTTATTTCCATTTCCAAGCCAAGTCGACGGAGTTTATACTTCCTTTCTTCGCTAAATACATTTACTAACACCTGAGCGCTTTTCTAATACGACAGTATTAGAACTTTCCCGCTTGTTTTTTCTTGTTTATATTCCGCTCATGCCTACTTTGATCCCGTGAAGAAATTCATGGTCGAAAGACCCAGGTCAGTCCGTTAGCAAGATGTTCTTTAGAATTTCCCGATCTGGCGACGAATGCCCCCGATCTGCTATTCCACTCCAACGTTTCCCCGATTTTCGTTTGCGCTGTCCCATTTCATAGTTCCTCCCCGACAGGGCCGGATTTACCTACTTGCCGCCCATGGGCCGCCTGTATTTTGCCGCCCCCTTCTCATTCGTTTTGAAACATCAATAAAAACCATCAAATGAACGTGCCAGCGGGGGAGGGGTGCATAAGACGCGTTCACTCGTGTTGGACACATTTTTTGCGAAAGCCCTGTCAACACTACTAGCAAAAGTTCACGGAACTTTGTGCGAAAGTTAAGTTTCGTAAACCTATCTCCGGGTGGGCAAGGCCTTCCATTCATAAGACATGAACGAAAATATTATGAAAGAACAAACATAAATGTGGATTAATGATTTTAACTTCCGCCGCCGCGCCGCGCTGACCGCACCGTGTTTGGCGCAATGCGTGAAGTATTCGTGCAGTCTTGTAGGCGCTAATATGTGTTACATGCCGATCGCCGCGCCGAGGGCTTCTCCTTTTCATCTCAAGTCCTCGTCATCATTTCCCTCTAAGTCGCGCCGTTCCGGGCCAAATTGCGTGTTTTAACTATTTGGTTCCTCTCTTAACTTGAATAATTAAAGGTGCTGTCTCTTGTATCTCTGAAAGAGAACAAAATTGGAGATTATTATACTCTCAGGAAATGAGGGATTTTGTCGCCTTCTCTCGTTTGTTTTTTTCTAAATCCGATTTTTTTTATACCTGCATTTAAAAAAATTGCAAAATTTGCCGCCCTCTATAGATTTGTCGCCATGGGCCGCAGCCCATGTGGCCACCCCCTTAATCCGGCCCTGCTCCCTACTCCCCGATCTGCACAAGACCGATGTTATAGGATCGGGGAACAGCAGAGTGGGACAAGCAAATCGCGGGAATCTGTTTGCAACGTGGACAGCCCTCACCCCCGATTTACAGAGATTATCACACTCAACTTTTCTAACGAACTGACCTGGGTAGCGACCTTGAAGAAATCTTACGTTTTTATTTTGTTTCTTTGTTTTTTTTTTTTTTTTGTATTCTTTTTCCTCCCTCATTTCGTTCCATTTTCCAGATCGAACACGAGCGTGCCTACGATCCACCCGAAAATCATCACACCCCCCTGCGAGTTCCCTCACAGTCTGGTCAAGAAGTGTAACGAGGAGGCAGTCTCGTCGCCGCACCTCAACAGCAACACGCCGGCCAGTCCCGCGCAAGCGCCGCAAGTGGAGGACAACAACAATAAAGAGAACAGCGAGCCGGCCGGGAACCAAAACGACACCAAAACTCCGGTCAAAGAGGAAAGCGACGAGAACCAAGACACCCCCGCTCAAATCATACCCTGGAGAGCCCAACTTAGGAAAACCAACAGCACTTTGAATCTTCTAGAATGAGGAGAAGCTGTTGATTTCCTGCTCTGACCAAAGAAACTCAATTAGGTATTGGGTCGCCATTATCCTTTTGGCTCTCAGAATTTAGACGTGTCGTAGGCAGATTGTCAAATTCGGCATATTATCAAATGCCAGCGGGTTTTTTTTTTGGATTTTATGGACAAAGCAATAGACAAAGGAGACAGAAGGAAAATGGAGTTATCCGTTTGGTTGAAATGAGTGGCTGCTGTAAACAAATGAGGAAAATGATGGACAAACTATAGAAATCCTCATAGGTTGCTGTTAGATAGTCTATTATTTACCTCCTTTGTCTTCTGCAACCACCCATTTCTACCAATAGGATCGTTAAATTTTCTCTGTTATCTCTTTGTCTGTCGCTTTGTCTATCATTTTCAATAATCAGCCCTCTGAGCAGATAATACAATTTTGATGATTCGTGAAGTCTTGTATGCTTTTGACGAGTTCTAGAGTTTTCAGTGTATTGAATATAAGAATTCATCATATCTACAAACTTCTTTTGTATTTTGCTCTCCAAACGCCCCTCAAATATTTTAATCGGCATTCTTTTCAAAATTCAATAAATTATGACATGCTTTAATCCCCAGTCAAGGGGTCGTTCAGGGGCCAGATATAATTTATTTGCGATTGTATGATATCATTATTTACAAAAACCTCTTTTCTAGATGAGCAAATAATTACTTTGCCTAAAATTAGGGAAAGAATCAAAATTTCAATTTAACTAAGAATATTTTACTAGTTGCCTGCGACAGACGTATCGGATGGAGTTAAGTAAAATAGTCACATACACATTGCGGTGTTTTAAAATCTCATCTACTATTTTAATACTTCGGAAGGAAACCAAGCAACATTTTCATTTAAAATTTTGTGGACATAGGTAACTTTTATATGGGTGAGAAAAATGTCAAACAATTTTCGAGTGGGGATGTTGGTAGATTAATGGATGAAAATAGGAAATGAAATTTTGAACCACTGCAATGTAGATAAGGCTGTTTTTCTTGGAGCTTTCCCATTGTAGGACCCAACTTGAGCCGATAGATTTTTTTTTTTTAATTTATATTTTCTTTTTACGAATTTTAGAAAAGAAGGTCTGATAAGAACTCCCACTTTGCTTGGTTCAAAATAGATTTTCATACACATTCTGAATAATCTATGTACCGAGGCTTGATTTTCAGGTGCTACACATACATTTTTGAATGTTAAAAAGTTATCAAGACTTGGGCTAATTAGGCAATACTTACTTAATTAATTTATCTCTAAGTGGTTATAACACGTGTTTGTGTATTTTGGAGTTAATTTTAACATCAGTCCCAACAAAGTTACATAAAAGCGACCATCAATCATTATGCATGAACTCGAGGAAACTAAAGACAAAACATCACTGAAATTAAGCATTTTGAAAATAAATTTGATTGAGTTCAGCAAAAAAGAACCTAATATATGTATATAGATGTGTTTAAAAAAACAATTATTTATTTTGAAAAAGTCTCTTGGCCTAACGCGAGGTAATTCTCATATGGGGCAATTAAGATTCTTCTTTGCTAAACCTAGTCTGAGGTTCCCAATTTAATGAGCGAAACACGATGCTTTCATTTACAACATAACTGCGAGGCTACAGAGAAAGAGAAACAACAGTACGCCTGTAATTTTCAATACAAGCAACACGAATAACTTTTGAACACAAATAGTTGCATCTGAGCGTTAGCATCACTACAGCATTGTGTCAGTATGAGTATGATGATTTTTTCTCGCCCAATTCGATCGTGATAAATACTATGACTGAAAGTCATTTAAAGATGTATGTATAACTGTAGATGCCCTGACTTGTACGGCGATTTGTAGCTCAGCGCATGGGAGATAGACCTTCTACGGTAAAATAAAACAAATATTTCATCTTCAAGTATGGCCAACAAGTCATTTTTCTTTTTAAATTTATTATATTTATAGATAGATCAACTAAACTGTACGTCCTATTTAACCGCTTATTCTGATAAAAGTAGGTATGGAGCTGAGTCACCGTTGACTACGCTTTCGTTAATTTTTTATCAGTATGAGTATGAACTGTGCAAATATTAGGTTAAGATATTTTGTAGATATTAGAAATATTTTCTCTCTTTCTTTTGTAGTATTTACTACGACTAAAATCAAAACTTATGACTACGCCTAAATTTCAAAATACGGGAAAAGAAATTATCAACCAGAAAAAATATCAAATTACTCTATTAACCCTGTAAACATGTTCAGCTTTATAAATGTAAATTTTCCGATGGCAAATGGGGAAAAGTCGTTTTGCCATAGTTATGATCAATTTAAGAAAAAACAAGAGCTAAATTCCTAAGCGCAAGAAATAATTTAAGGAGGATTGTACGAAGTCATATTTTTATTGTAAGTTAATGTATTCCAAACCTTGATTTTTATTTTAGGGGTGTATTTTCTTCTACTTTCTGTACTTTTATTTTTTACCTTTTTTATCAGTCATTTAAGGTACCTACTGTTTGTGTGATTGATTGTTTATCACCGTCACATTTTTTGAAAATCATTGTTTCATTTTGAATCTTTACATGCGAATGTGTTTCCATTTACTGCATATGCTGAATAATTCTATTGAAAGTATGAAGTAGGTGTGTATGGTAGTACGGTAATTATACTGTACACACTTTTTAAGTTTAACCATACTGGTTGTACTTTATTCTCCACTCCGTAAAGATTATTTCAGTCCCTCCCCTCTACTTAACGATTATATTTTAAGAGTCTCACGCAGAAAGGTATCAAGTAATTAGTTGGTGACATTCTTACGATTTTGGCGAAAGCAGGGAGTTCACCCTGGAAAAGTACTTGGGGCTCTTTAGTTTTTGGACAATGTTGGACTGGTAGTATGACTGATTTTGAGTTCTTACATTCCATCTCGCACATGTAATCGTTAGAGACGATTTTCACTCGAAATAAGCAACACATTTTCGGAATAATTGTAAAAATTCTGAATCTTAATTCATTCTGAAAATTTCCTCCGACACTTTCATCTTATTAATAAACTTTTGATAATTTGCAATAAACAACAATAACTTTAACTGTATTAAAATTGTAAAAGCTGAGTGAAGTAGGGATGTCGATACTTATCCGATACTTGCAAAGTATCGATACTTTCGATCGATACTTAACGATACTCGGCATCGATACTCCACGATATCGATACCATGCAGTATCGATGCCAAGACCCCAGTATCGACGGTATCGATACTTAATCTGATTTGGCCATGAAGAAGGCCTCTTTTTCTTTTTTAAAAAATTCTCTCCCCACTATTTCACCTTCATGATGCACTGTGACAAACGACGGAGTAATCAAGTTTCTCAAAATGATTATACTTCAACAAAAATGTTAAAAGCTCAGTTCGATAAGTGTAGTTAAAGGCTCAAAATAGTTGACTAAGGACGCGAACAGGGCTTTTTCGAGAGAGGCGTAAATCTGGCGGAATTTAACGGCCGACAGACATACGCACACTCAGAATCACGGCATAATTCAGAAATAGTATCGATGGTATCGATACCTCATAAGTATCGATACTTCAGCTCGATGCTCGATACCGGTATCGATGCTCAGAGTCGATACCAGTATCGATACCGAGTATCGATACTTCCCTGAGTATCGACATCCCTAGAGTGAAGAAAAATTTGATGAGGAAATGATTTTGTGTTGAAAGTATGATTAATTATTCAAATATGCCTTCATAAACGTATTCTGAAAGTATGAGAGAAAGGTATCTGCTCGGCAAAGAACTTCACTTCGATGTATGATGTGTTTCACTTAGTTTTTATTGCGACAGCGGTTTAACTATTTTCATAGAAATGTTTCTTAAATTGTGAAACGACAAAAGAGAGCAAAGAATGTACGAAAGTAAATGTAATGGTGCATTGGCTAAATATCAATGAGAGATTTATTGAGAGGCGAGATCCCTCCTAATAATAATCAGACAATAAAATCACACACCCTAATTTTAAAAACATTTTTATAGATAAGTGATTTAGAAACTGAGATTCATTTCCAACCCATTCTTCATTAGTAGCTGTGTAAATAAAGTAGGTAACGTACTTCCTTGCCGAAATTTTTTTCGTAATTTAAGCACAGCAACCTTCTCTTTTATTGATAAGTGTTAATTGTTTGAATACCTATATTTTTGTTATCTATGAGAGAAAATTTTTAAAAAAATGAATAAAAAAATTGAAATTTCAACGACTGCGTCTTATTGTTGTCTTATTCCCAATCTAATTGACGATACAATTCCTTTCGCACTGTTCAAAATTTGTCTCCATAAAATAGGCGAGATCTTAATCACTTGTATGCGCGAATCTGCCCTTATTTCCTTTCTAAAGTTTTCAGTGCAAATCTTTACTGACAAAATAAACGCTGTCTCTTTACGTCGCAAAATTATCCTCCGATGTAAGTCTCTTTTTCACGGGTGAAAATTTAGTCGCTTCGGCTTCTGCTTCCTCCTATTACCTAATTTTCCATAGACTCTTCGTTCGAATATTTTTGTCTGTACTCTGTATGAACCGGTTCATCAATTTTACCCAGCCTTTCTTCAAACTTATTATCTCTCCTCTGTTTCTACAATTTCTTTCAAATCTATTCATTTCTAATTTCGTCAAACATATAGTACGGCTGCCGCGCTGGTCGGCGCATAACGCATAGCGCCTACAAGACCGCAGGAATGCTTCACGCATTGCGCCAAACACAGTGCGGTCGCTGGTCGGCGTGAAGCGCATTATCAGCGCCTACAAGACTGTGGGAATGCTTCACGCATCGCGCCAAACACAGTCCGCGCTTGAAAACTCGTTAATAATATCGCGGTCCACACCATTTCCGACCGGTGTGCACCTCGAGCCTGCAATCCTCGGATCGAGGAATTGTAGTGATTTTGCATAACTGAATTGTATTTTAGTCTATTGAGTCATTGATGTCGAAGCTCGTTCGTCTATTTCTGATCGATTATCGTTAGAATGAGAAATCTCTCTATTGCGAGGAAATCAGCTAGTTCTTTGAGTTCTCGCTGAGGAGAGAGATTACTGTATTATTAATTTCTTCCCCTTCACAGTTGCACCCATTAGTAATGCACGAAAGCAATCAAATAATGCAAATCACTGCTTCATGGTTCATTTGTGTATGTAAATCAGGTGTTTGCATTTCGGGCATCTTGGAATTTTTTTGATGATTTGATGACGTAGGTCGGTACAGCGACGTTTATCCTGTCGGTTTTCTTGGAAATGGTGTAATTAAAGGAAAAAAGTCATTCTATAAAAAGTGCTTGAAATTATATAATGAGTTGATTTAAGTAAAAAAATCGGACATTATGGTCCGTTTTTCATATTTCGAATTCCGGATTTCGCCGGCCAGGTTGTACCGACCTACGTCAAAGGGTAAACAAACCTAAAGATGCAAACACCTCCTTTTTTTTCTCTATGAATCAGCACTGCTTTGACGCAAAAAGGGATATCGTCGACCTATTTCCGTCTTTCCTTTTTGCTCAGTGTTAATTAGCTGAAATACACTGTGAGGAGGAGGAGGGGGGGGGGGGGTCAAGATAAGCAAGCTCAATTATCTCGCCAAATCAAAATTGTATTTTTTTTTGTCGCCAAAAACATTTCAGATTTGCTAGGTCATTTTTGAAAAATTTATGAAACTCGTAGGAGCGTCATGAGTCACGAGTACTTATTTAACCTGATTTGCTATTGATCTATTAGGTACTAAGTCCAATTTAGGACACCGCACCAAGAACAGCCTGAAACGGGAAACCGCGTTTTGAGAAAAACGTATTTAAAGTTTTGTTTTTGATGTATTGCGCAGACTTTTCTATGCAGGTACCTTGTTTTGGTGTTTTTGGGTGACCTAACCCTTCTATTGAAGGATGCCGGGTAGATTTTGCGATACATTTTGGGTTTACACTCTAATATATTTAATTTAAAGAAACGGTTTATAGGCCATTATTACGCCCATCAGTCATTTTGGTGGCAATATGAAGTATAAATCATTTTAATCACGCAAGATTAACGCAAAATGAAAGAATGTCGATAGTGAGTAAAGAAAGGGGTAACTAGCACCTTAGGCCCTTAAGTTTATAGGCCCGTTTATAGGTCGTTCTTGCACCCATCGATCCAGAGGCCTGACTTAACTCGGAAAAAAAAAGGTTTTTCGACCTCGAGCCGTTACCTATCTATATTCTATCGCTACCACAGCTTAGTCCAGGGTAAGTAGAATCCGAAAAGCAGATGGGCGTAATAACGACCCATGCGCCTATAAGCTGTTCTTGGTGCGGTGTCCTCAATTGTATAATCTTCCGTCGCATTTCTAAGGCGCAATGATACAACTATTTGAACTCTCCGGAATGCGTGAGGTATCGGGCCGCATTTGAAGGCGTTTTCAAAACAACCAAGTTCCGATACCCAGATTATCGTTTTGCATACTTCATATTCTTTTGTTATATTCCGTACCACTTGCTTATTTTTAATCCTCGTATAAAAACCACCCATTTGCTAAATACGTACACTTCTAGCTGGAGCGCACTTCAGCTATGCATTCACGACTGCAAAAATGTCAATGGAAATCGAAAAGGCCAGCGTGCATGAAGGCTATTTCAGTTGTAATCTTCCGTCACAGTCTTACGGCGCAATGATACAACTATTTGAACTCTCCGGAATGCGTGAGGTATCACGCCGCGTTTGAAGGCGTTTTCACAGCTTAGTCCAGGGTAAGTAGAATCCGAAAAGCAGATGAGCGTAATAAAGACCTATACGCGTATAGGCTGTTCTTGGTGCGGTGTCCTCAATTAGTTTGAAGTATAAACTAACCATTTAGTTTTCTAAATATCTTCAACTTAGTCAAAGAATCGACATAAACCATGGCGAGGCGTGATGCAGTGTGGCCAAGCCGAGACTCACCGCGTATACAGCAACCGCCACTGGGTCGGACCACGCAGCGATCCAGAGATGGAACCCTTAGTAGAATAATAGGCACTGTTATGTTAGTGGTTTTATGCTTTTTCATTTCAGTCAGAACAATTTTTTTTCTCCGACTCGCCGTTTTTAAGATCGTCAGATTTTGTGGGAAAATCGTGATTTCAAGCAAAATTCGACTTATAGCCGCAGAGAACTACTGCGATATCTTATACATACCGGAAGTCAGGGCCGGATTTAGGGGGTGGCCATATGGGCCGTGGCCTATATGGCGGCAAATTTAGGGGGTGGCAAATTTTGCAATTTTTTTCATTGCAAGTATAAAAAAATATCGGATTCAGAAAAAAAAATTACAAACGAGAAAAGGCGACAAAATCTTCACTTCCTGAGAGTACAGTAATTTCTAATTTTGTCGTCTATCGGTGATATAAGAGACAGCACCTTTAATTAGTCGAGTTAAGAGAGGATCCAAACACGTGATTTGGCCCGGAACGGCGCGGGGCAGAGAGCAATGATGACGAAGACTTGAGATGAGAAGGAGAAGCCTTCGATACGTCGATCTGCATGTAACGCATATTAGCGCCTACAAGACTGCGTGAATACTTCACGCATTGCGTCAAACACAGTGCGGTCAGCAGCGCAGCGCAGCGGTCGGTATGAAACGCATAGCGCCTACAAGACTGTAGGAATGCTTCACGCATAGCGCCTACAAGACTGTAGGAATGCTTCACGCATTGCGCCAAATACAGTGCGGTCAGTTTGTTCTTTCATAATTTTATCGTTCATTTCTTATGAATGGAAGGCCTTGTCCACACAGAGATAGGTTTACGGAACTTAACTATCGCGCAAAGTTCCGTGAACTTTTGCTAGTAATGTTGACAGGGCTTTGCAATAAATGTGACCAACACGAGTAAACGCGTATTATGCACCCCTCCCCGCTGCACGTTTACTTGATGGTTTTTATTAATGTTTCAAAACGAATGAGAATAAAGGGGCGGCAAAATACAGGCGGCCCATGGGCGGCAAGTGGGTAAATCCGGCCCTGCCGGAAGTCACAAATTAATAAATGTATTGTGTTTCTTATAGGAGATGTTATGAGCTTTATAAGAAGTCAAATAGGTAATATTTTTCCGTGGGATTGATTGTTTATAAGATATAAGCGAAAACCGGTCGCCGGCGGCTTATTTTGGACCCCCGCCCCCCTTATTTCAAAATGGCGGCCTCAGCGAACAGCCGATTTCAGTAAACTTTTGATACGTTGCTCTGGTGGCCGACTGCAACTTATTTTCGCAAAGAAACCCTCTACATGGTGATTTTCACAGATTGCCCTTTTTTTTAGCTAATTTGACTGGACTATATTATGTATATGTATAGCATGCTGCCCTGAAAAGTGAAACTTCACAGCAATGAATGCTCAGTAAAAGGGCGTGCCGAAAATCATAGTTTTGAGAGAAACGAATTTAAGAAATACAAAAGCATGCTCTTACATGTATGGTTGACCTGCTCCCCACTTTCAAGATTATTTTTATGTGTAGGATCCTTAAGAAGAAATGTGCCATTGCATGTGTCTGGCGCATAGGGCTAGGTAAACAAAAAATATGTATAATCTCGGTTGCAACATCTAAGAACCTCCAATTTTGGTTCACTTTCATCAAGAAAAGATTTCACAGAGAATTTCATCAGAAATTGTTGGTTAGTCTTACTTTAAAAAATAAAATATAAGCAGAGGCTGACATTGTTGCAATCAGGGATACACATTTTCTATTTCACCCTTCGATACTTATGGTTGTTATACAATGCAGATTTTACGAAAACATGTTATAAATCCGTTTGCCGGTAATGGCACTATTTGTTCTGGGTTTGATATGTTTCCACTTTTGTGGACTTCTTGTGAGGAACAAGCTTCATGAAAAACTCAATGCACAACTTTTTTTTCTCATTTTGAGAGGAAGACTACAGAAAGAACAGGTCGTCATTTATACTCTGAGTTTTTCCGTGTTATATGTGATATTACATGGATGATTGGAAGGGGTTAAAATACTTGTGGAATGTGACTTCCACTAAGGGATTGTTTTTTTTTAAGGCGGGTTAAAAGCTATATCATTAACTATCAACCAGACGTATTCATGTAAAGAGGAACTATGTTGCATGCAAACTCTAGGTATGCACATGGTTCCTTATAGCATAAATGCATCCAACTGTAGGAGTTCACAAAATGAAGTATACAACTGAAGCCATGAATTTAAACAGATATGTATATATTCAAAAATGTAAAAAATGACTTTCCACGTATGAATCGAATAAAAATTAATCAATTTTTATAAATATAATTTATACCTAATTAATGAAGATCAGTTAAAATTACATGAGAACTTACAAAATGAATAATAACAAAAGTATAAGGCACTGTAATTGACTAGACAAAGAGTATGAAAGGAAGGAGGTCAAAACAAATTTTGACAAACCTCTGCAGGAATGGACCGAGTTTAACAGGATCGCACACGGTCGAATTTTGGGAGAAGTTTTGCATTAAAATATTTGTAAATTTTCTGCTGCCCAAAATTTTAAAAAAAGTTAAAATCTTTTGAGCATGAAAATGGTGACGAAACTTTGTGCTCAACATTGAGTCTTGTGGAGGACTAAAAATTTTAAATTTGATGCAACTCTGCGTTTCCCGGTGCCACTGTGACACCAAAAAGCACCCAGTTAACTCGGCACACCGGTGGAAAGTGCCACTGATGTTAAATTCTGTCCAAGTGGACTTCAATTGGAAGCAAAACTCTGAACAAAAGGTGAGCAAAAGAGGAAATCTGTAAGGAAGTTTGACCTAAGTTCTTAGCCAATACTGAGAAAAAAAATTCCTTCACTTTGTGACATTCTCCAGACCAAATTTAAATTATTCTCTAACTTTTTTTTGTGGGATAACCTTATGTACTTTACCCTAAATTAAATGCAGCATGGAATTTCTAAAATTTTTTCCGATATCTATATCACAGCTCATCAATCCAATCCATGTTTATTAAATAAAAACAAAAATTTAAAGATTTATCTGTAGAGATCTTGCTTCTTTTCTTTAATCTAAGTTTGCAAAAAAATTCGTGACGAATCCAACTGTTGTCACTTGATAATGTCATTGTTGAGATCTACGCTAAGCTATTCAAAGAGAACATCAAAATGATGAAATGAAAAAATTGTGCTGTTTCAAAAGAAAAACGTAGGAAAAAAAGGGGAAAAGAAAAAAAAAAACCCTCTCACTTAAAGCTTTGATCATAGGGATAAAAGTTTTTTCATAATCTATTTCTAGCTTTTGCAAGCTCTTTCCACAAAAAGTATAGCTTTGTAATCAACTACATTGTTACAGTAGTCATTCTCAACTTTTACGATTTAAATGAAAATCACAATATGTGTATTATGAGCGTATTCCTTCAATACTGATTTGCACATTACATTCATTTCCTGTACGATTTTCTAGCACTGAATGATCACAGTTGTGCTTAGAGGTGATAAAATCGAATAAAAGAAAATTGCTGACCTATTTTTTGTAATTTAAAGCTAAAGAAACGTAATTAACAATTTTGGAGAAATCGAGTAATTCGCATTCTTGACATACTTAGAGTATATCCATGTGAGTAAAATAAATTGGTCATTATATGATACCTAATATCATACCAAAGATACCGAGTTCTCAAAATTGCAGAATATATTATATGGAACTGTCGCATGGGTTTCCTTTGAAATACTGAATTAGTAAAAATGTAATTACAGTTCTTTGGTCATTAACTATACACATTTCTATTCTTCTAAATTGCTAGAGATCAAATCCTCTACAAATGAAGAGGGCTCTAGAAGAGGAGCCCATGAAAGTCCAGGTGAGCTTGTTTCTCTGAGCAGCAACTATTTGGACAAATGTGGCAGAGTAGCTGGGACCTTTGCTACTTGCTTGTCTAGCCAAGACAGTTAGGAGACACAAACTCACATGTGTTTCATGGGCCCTCCTTCTGAAACTCTTCTTAAATGTGCGTAAAAATATTGATGATAATGATTTACTGAGTATCAAAAGTCTTTTATACAGCTGTGCAGTTTTCATCATTTCCTTCTATTATATTTCAATACATCAAGTTGAGTGAAAATGTCTAAATAAACTGTCTTTCTATATAATTTTTCGACAATATCCAAGTTTTTACCTCACTGAGATATTATGCAAATGAAACCAAAGAAGTAGGCACCAGGCGATTATTGAAATGATATCGACTCTATGTCGCTGCTTTATCGTATCGCGTAATCAAATAAGTGCCACTCAGTCAATTGTGCAGCATGACAAAGCGGCGACATAGAGTCGATGTCATTTCAATAATCACCCCGCAGCTAAGTTTTGTGATTATTTGGTATGAGGTTCCTTAATACAAACTGCAACTCAGCAAAATGATCCATGCTTAGGCACTTTCCTTGCATGTTACATAATATTACTCTGATATAATTTTCTTCTGCTTCCAAGATAATCACTCTAATACACCTCTGTAAGGAAATTCCTTGTTTGATGGGGAGCATGAAATCCTCGTTAAGAGGGATTTGGCAAACTGCTATGATCCTAACGAACAACCTCCATTGTTGCTGAAAATAACTTTTTTCGCAATCCTTGAAATATTCCTTTCTCGACACCTCTGCAGAAACCACCTTTCACTTGCCACTAGGCTCTTGAAGGCATCTCTTCGGCTCCGATCTACCCAAGATAAGCCGTTTCGGCATATAATAGAGATCGCAAGTCATCGGGTCTTTACAACAAGATTCTTTTTTTTTTTTTTTTTTTTTTTTTTTTTGTTTAAACGGAAGTGAAAATCTGCTTTCTCCCGCACTGGATTGAGGGGGAACCGAAGTGCCCCCAGATTCGGCGAGCCCCGGGGGGGTTTTCCAGGCCCACTCCCAGGTATCAGATACCAATCGCGGCCCGGTCCGAGTGGAACGTCCCCGGGCATCGCTGTCCGGGGACCTCGGTCCGGGAGTGTGAATGGTTATGTGGGTTTGGCCTATGACGGTAGGCCCGCCAAACACTAACGACACTCCCCTTGAGATGCATCCGCACTACGCATCCCCTTTTGTCCGAGTTTAATTCCCACCCAACGGTCAGCCTACGGCCATTACCTCGTCAGGCGAGAGGGCCCCCCGCAGCAGTGTCCAGCCGGACCCCACCCTCATAGGAGCACCCGTTGCCTCCGGAGTACCTAACCCCCGCCAGGAGGGATTTAAACCTCCCAGCAGCTCTGAGGATGGGAATCCGTACCCCGAGGGGTCCGTCGGCACTGGAGCCTCTGAAGCGGAAAGGTTACCTCCCGTGGATGTGTGGGGGATTCCAGGTGGCACCCGGCCAGGACTCCAAGGAGTCCTGTGTTACGCCGGCGCTCCGAGTCCTACCCACTGCACCCATGGGACTCAGACTTCGCAGCGCCCCTCCCTACGAGTAGCGAGCGACGCGGCCGGCCAACCCCATCCGAAGCACTAGTCAACTTTGACTTGCTCCTCCGGTCCGGCCCGCTTTCAGCCCCCGCCAACCACCAGGGCCGGATGCGCGGACTCAAGGTCCGCATTCCGGGATCCTGGGGGGCGCGGGAAACAACAAGATTCTAAAGGAAGAGCCAGACGGAAGAGGGAGCCAGTCGATTAGCTCCTCATCCATCCTACTACTTGACCTGATGAAGCCCTCAAAAATTGAGCAACCATCCAAGGGTTGGACACTTGAATTAAATTACAAGCTACCAATATTGCTGAATCGTTTCAGTTTTTCAGGAATGTTGTCTTTGTAGAGAACTGGATCAGCACGAAATTCTATGGAGAGCAAAGGCATCCTACCAAATTCAGTGGTAAATCGATCAATGCAGTGAGAGCGCTCTATCATGTGACTCAGATCAGCAGACAACATTTCAGTGCTAGTACATTGTGGGCATTTAAATTTCTTCCGTGGTGTCACCTGTAAAAATTGCCATAATAATTGAGGAACATGCTGGAAAATAGGCATACCTACTTTTTAAAAACTTTTTTTTATTTTTTCAAACAACCTATAGATTTCAAAACTTTACCAGATGGAGTAAAATAATTACCTTTGGTTTGATCAATTGGTCAACTCATTTCGTCATGACACCATTTCAAACTTTTAAATGAGTGCTTCTCAAAAGACTGTATTAAAGAGACAGTGCTATAAAACCCAAGTGAACGAACTTAAAAAAGGAACAATAAAAATAGAGGTTTTGCTTTCTTTTACCACAGACTAGATGATGGTCATTTGCAAACCACACGAAAACTGTCTCTGCTTTACAATTTGACACAATAGGTGAGCACTTGGTTTCAGCCCTCTTCCTTTAATTTCCACTGTGAAAACATGGAATTCGGTTTAATTTCAAACTAGGAGGACATGTTTGCCATTAAACGAATATTTCTGTCCCATTTATGCAAAAAAGATTTTTTGCATGATAAATCGAATCTCAAGTTTTAGCACAAGAGGCTTCTTTTGCTTTCATCTAAGAGAAAAAGAGAAAAAAGGTTTTCCAACTTACTTTGATAGGGGCCTTGTTTGTAACATTAGCGACGAGGAAATTCATTGCAATATCTTCACAGTTCATGTGATCATCCACCCAGTCACGGACAGACTTTGGGAGTACTTTGGTGTACATATAATTCCAATACTGTAGGGAAAAAAATTGAAATGGTTGATACAGATCAAGATTATGTCTTAAAGAAAAATAAGAATAATTAGTCCATAGGCTTTCTGACAAAATATTAATACGAAATTTTCTGACCAACAATTGCCCAAAATTATTTAAATTGACAAATGAGTTACCTTTTGGCAGTCCTCGCATTGATACATGAAGACCATTTTCAAAGAATGTGACAGTCTAATTTGCATTAAAAAACGAATCAAATAAGTTTTAAAAATTCCAGTAGAGCCTGCTTCAGATAGGTAGGCCCTTATTGACTGTTCCCTGGTGTATACCTATCTTGCAAACATCATCGCCATTCTTTTAACAGGAACAATGGTGGAGAATTCAAATTTTTTCTTTGTTATACAGTAGCGCATTTGCCAGTGCTTTCACAAAGTATATTGTCTAAATTCCAGGAATTGGCCTCAATGCAGAAAATGAAAAATATGTTTTCATCTGAGACAGAATCTTCGAAGAAATACCATTTTCAACTGTAAAAAAACTCAATTGTTGCTCAATTGTTGCTCACAATGAGACAGGAAAACTCTCTTTATGTAGATAGAGTGAGTTAAGAACCAAGTTCTAGTTATTTTTCTTTCATGTAAGTTGTTTTTGATGGCTGATTTGACCTTTGCTAACTATGGATTTTTAGCAAGCTAGAAGTTTGAAACTAATGTGTACAAAGGTGGATTCCTCACCGAGGAGTCTAAATCTTACATTGTCAAGTGATCTATTAGAGGTAGGTGAAAGCAGAATTACACTTGAGTGTTTCGAGTCCTAAAATCATTCGGTGCCTATAAAAAATTCGAAACAAAATAATACCTTATGATAGAAAGAGACACCAGTCAGCACCATAGAAATATTGTTTGTCCATTCTGACTCGTATTTCCAGTGTCCTGTCACATTGTCCCAGACATGCAAGCGAGAAGGAAACCCAACAAGTCTATCAGGAAACTCACGCCAAACCTCAAAACCAAACTCTAACTCATCATTTGTCATCATGACAATGTCATCATCAATGCTCAGAATAGCTTCTGTCTCTATTTCATCATATGGGTAGAACCGATTTGAAAGTTTGTTCTCCGGTGTTTGTATCACTTTCAGGGGCTTCATAATTTTTGGCCAAGCTGATTCTGCAAATTTAAAAAGGCATAGGTTATTACATAGACCATGGCAGCTTTAAAAAATAAAAAAAAAAAAAAAAAAATCAAGGCCTTTTAAGAAGTTTTCATTGAGTTATGCAAGTACTGTCAACAACTTCAAAGAAACTTTCGTACACATTTTCTGAGGACTTTCTAGGGTTATTTTATGTTCAACTGTGCAATAATACAAAAATATCAGAAAAAAAGTAATAAATGAACGTTTCGTCACACTACTTACTTGTTAAATAACTGATGAGAACTTAATTTATGGAAAAAATATTAAAATATCATAAACATTGATACCAACTCCACCGACAAATAAGACCAGATGTTTTGAGTTAAAGGGTTAGACATTATTTCAAACTTAGTAAACGCTTTGTATACATACCAGGGGAGGTGGTTTATGCTGATGATTCCAAATGACAAGGATTTTGCTTAAACTTGGAACTGTTGCAAGTTTCTGAATGAGAGTGAATAAGCTACTGATCCTATCGTACATAAGAATTACAGCAGTGAATCCCATCGATCGTGAAGCCGTCACAGGCAAAAAAAGAGGAGAACGAGATCCAGGCTGAGAACATGAATAAGATTTAATGAAGTTACATTTCAATCATTTGAGTACATGGCATAGCTTTGCATACTATTTTTAAAAACTGTGATTTTAGTTAGCACAGTAGATGTTTTGCAAGACTAACTTGTCCTGTTCAGTTACTTTGAATGTAAGCTGCCATTTGCACTAAAATTTTGGTTTTCAGAATTTCATAGTAAAACTGAATCTGTCTGTGGTGCCCCCCCCCTCCCCTCCCCACAACAAGACAGCATGCTTCAGATTTTGGAACTGGACTCAGCAGTTTAGGAAGGTGAAAAAATTGCTCAGCAATACATACAAAATCAAAAGAGTAAAAACTGAACCCAGGATATGAGAAAAATCGATTATACATCAAAGAACCAACTTGGGCCCCTCATTCCGTAAAAGCTAGGTGGACGAGAGGGTAAAATGTCCAGATAAAGGAAAACTCCCTTTGACACTTTTGATCAATATATCAAGATTTAAATCATATAAAAAAACCAGCTAATTCAACCTGGGCCATGTTAGCCATGAGGTGGAACAGAAGTCCTTTGCACAAGCTATTACTAACATCTCTGTTTGGACAAAAAAATATTATTAAAATATTGAAAAATCACTCACTAGTCAGAGGGTTTTTTTTTTTTTTTTTTTTTGTTCTGGTCTGGTACTTTTAACTAATTTCTAAATTTATCTCTGTTTAACATCAATGAGGGAATAGCAGAGAGCTGGAGTCAATTTTTGAAACAGCGGATGGGTAGAACAAACTGCATATGGAAGCCCATTAATCAGATCATCATTTACCATAAAAATAAGAGCACCTAAAGGATCAATAGGTACTTACTATTAGTGATGGGATATTCCAGTCCTCGTAGAAAAGCATGTTTTCCGGGAAGACTCTTTCGTTTATGATGTCGAGTGCAGTCAGAGCCATGACTTCAATGCTGACAAAATAGCGCTTGTACAACCACCTGACTTGCTGTGACATTTCAACACGTCTCTCCTCTGAAACCTTCTGCATTACATCATACACAGAGTTTAAATTTCCTTCTTGCACAAAAATGGCTGCTCTGAAAAGTAAGACAAAGAATTGAATAATTGAGCTAGGTATAGAAGCAAAAAAATACTCAGAAGATGCCCTGTTGATCACATAAATTATTTTTGAGAGTTCTAAGATGTTATTCTATTGAACCTGCATGAGAAAAGGACATTTCAGTGGAGAATGATGTCACCCAGAGCAGGCTAAATTTAAAATGTCTTTCGGCAGAATCAGCCAGACAGCATTTCATTTAGCTTGATTTCCTTTCATGTTCAATTATTTTAAATCAAAAACTCAAAGCAACATGATGCTTGGAAATTTTCTGCCAATTTCCTCCAAATGATAAAAATTAAATGAACGAAATTCAAGGAGGAATACTGCGCAGTTTCCTCTTACAAAGTAAAATATGGAAAGAAATAAGATAAAAGGTGATATATTTTGACTGACTTTGTCAAACAAATGCTACATGATGATTACTTTTATACTACCTCAAAGCTACTCTATAAGAATAATAATTGCCTCTTCCATGTGACTTTTGCAAGTGGTTAAAAATAGACCTCTGTTTTCCGTTGCTAAAACTGGGAGGAGAATGAAAATGTATGTCCAGATGTAAGACTCAATTATGTTTAAAAACTTTTCTAAAGCCAGAAAAATAAAGAAAAAAATAAATTAGTTTACAGTGATGTTGAAAATTAAAGTTTTGGTACGAATTTTTATGTACTTGACTTTCTTCATTGATGTTTTCATACTCAAAAAAATCATTCAAGAGAAAAAACATATAAATCACTGAACAGGAATTAAAAATGACAACAAAAAACAGTCACATTTGAAGCCACCTTTCTTAAAACCTTAAGGTAACAATATTGCTGAGATAAATCATGTTGGGGTTCATACATGCACAGTCAAAGTTTATGGACTGTGCAATTAAACTTAAAAACCTACCTTTTCCAGTCAATAACCTCTGAAAATGGCATGACATAAGTATCAGCAACGATTATAGGGATACATCCAGCGGCCAACGCATCATGAAGAGTAGTTTGCCCAAGCCTGGCTCCCCGCAGGATTAAACAAAATACAGCTTTCTACAATGAAAAAATACAAAGACGTTATTTTTTAAAAATGAGATGCTGGTAGAGTTAAAGATACAACATAAAAAAGTGAAAGATTTACAATGGATTCACAGCGAGTTCCAGGAAAAACTGACTCTATCATTGCAGGCATTATTTGGGATGTGTTTCTCGAAAGGAAAAGTGATTCAGATATCTGCATATTCACGAGAACTATGTTTGAAAGGAGTAAAATTTGAATGCTTGGTTATATCCAGAGAGAAGTTCAATTCAACTATGAACTAGATTTGTTTTCAGATATTTGTCTTCCATAATGCAAGGTTTTACATCAGTGCATTGCCAATATCTATCCTTTTCTAACAGCAATGGGCAAAAATTAATAAGTACAGGTAATTCAAGTGAGACCATTTAGATGAATTTTTCTAAAACACCCAAACAAAGGTGTCAGGTCATTTTTAAATGTCAAGTGAGATAAATTTGGAAACTTCCCAACATTACCTTTTATATATATGCCAAGCATTCATCTGAACATTTGTACTCACTCATTTCTCCAAAAATCAAATCCTCATAGATCTTTGAAAAAAAGAGGGTCAGAAGGTAGCTAATTCTAATTCAGTCATTTCTGGTTGAATAATCTTACCCCAAAAGAAGAGAGCAAAATAAAAAAACTTACCTTTAGAACATTTGGATAATTGTACGGGATGTTTTGATGGCATCGTATATTTACTCTAGTTGGATCAGCACATGATTCCATAATGTACAAATTTGAATGAACTGAGGCCAAATTTAAAAGCTCATTTGTGAAATCGGGATGGATGTTCAGCTGAGAGGATATCATTAGCCAAGGTCTGTGAACAAAAATAGTTAAACTAGATAAACTCATAGGAGAGAGAATTATCATTTTAAATAGTTTTCGCCCCATCTGAGAATCAGAACACATTGCTGGAGCTATGAGCATCTGGACAAGGTATGATTTACAGCACTGCGCAACATGTTTTCCCTTTAAAATAGCATGACGAAAACAAATCACAGCAAGGGAAGTCTGGAAATCAACTCCTGTACAAAATACAAGTGATTAGAGTTAACATTGGTCAGATAAATGAGAAAAATACAAATAATGTCATTTGTACAATTTATAGCTTCTATTTTATCAATGATAAAAATAATTGTTGGTATATAGCACCTATAAGAGTTGATTTCTAAACTTTCCATCATGAGAATCGTTTTCTGAGTAAGAATTTGAAGAGAAAACATGAAACTTCATTCTGGCTCCAAATCCGTTTGGTGGCCCATTATTAACGCAAAGGTTGATAGATCAATGGGTTGGGAGTTCAAATCTGCCTTCAACCTATTGATTACATCTGAAATTACTCTTAAATATTACCATTACTTATTGATAATTATTGTTAGCTAATCTTTATTTTACATTCATTATTATGCTATTGTTAAGTTTGTTAAAGTTTAAATCATTGAAACCAATTTGTAGTCAGTGAGTTAGTTTGGATTAGAACCAATACTTGAATATTTGGCATGAGTCACTTGAAATGATAATTAAAGAACATTGACTAGAACCGCAAGCTTCATGCGCTGCTAGGTTGGATTACCGTTGGATTAGGCTAGGATTCGGTAAAGTTAAGTTGAGGTAGGTTTAGAAATCATTAATCGCGGAGAGAAAAATCGTGCAATCATGATTTTCCAATCGCTTCAGTACATAATTTTGATTTTGATTTCACAATTCTCACCAAATATCTTGGGAAACTTCTTGGGTGTTAAAAGACCTGCTGTCTACATTTTAGCATTGAAACTAAATCTAGGTGGTGGGTCTTCAACTCATTCCAGAAATTGGTCAGGAAATTTGGCAAGGACACTAAAAAAAAGAAAATTCATGAATGAGCAGACTTGCCTTTGATGTGATGATGAGTGTAGCTTGATGGTGGCAGCCAAGGGACTGAAAACTGGGATGGATAAGTCATAACCAACTCGGTAGGTCCAAGAATCAAAACCGGCACCAGCAAGAATGGCATTTCCAATAGCTAGATCCGTTACTGTATTATAATCTGGCATAACTCCGGGGATCATGTTGAAAAGTAGATGGTTTTCACCACCATTCCAACTGCATTTTCACACACAAAAAAAACAATATTTAGGAGATTATTCAGCTGCAGGACAATAAAACATCAGAGAAGATATTCTTTTGATGGGAGGGCCAAGAAGCATATGTCACAACATGGGGGTCAGAAGTGGCTGCACTTGATTTATAAACAGTGTACCACAGAGAATAGTTCCAGTCTGGTTGATAGACGGGTGCTTTTCATTTATTACCAATGGTTTTTAGAATTCCCCAAAAATTGTCTACAGATGCTCCCCGATCATCATAAACGCTGTTGGAAAATTTACACCTATTACCTGACTCAATGCAACACCACATGCCACAGCTCTCGCTCAACAGACAAGAGGCCATTCCACACTCCATAACATTATTTCTTCTTAAATGACCTCTAAAATTTCAGTTTCAATTGGTGTTGTTAATATAGTTACCTAAGTAAGAGGGAAGTGGTAGAGTTCTAAGGAGGGTTCTTTTGGCTGTGTAGGATAAAATTTTCTAAAAATTCTTACATGGAAAAGAACCCTCCCCCTCCGTAAAAATTGCTAAATAGGAAAATGGATTCTTAAATATACTCACAAAGGAAGCTTCGCCAGAGCCTGGGACGTCTGCTTCAAGTTGATTTTATTTTGATTCAAAGTGTCAATCGATGGTATGAAGACGCATGCCTTCTCAGAATGAGGAGTGTAGTATTTACTGCCGACAATGGCTTTTAGCAAGGCAAAATACTCCTTCGATAAGGGGATACCAATATCATTTCCTTGGGCATCAACATATTTTTTCAGGGGATAAACATACACATGAATGTGTCCACTTCCTCCGAATCCGCAACGGTAAACATTGAAACAATTGTAATAGTTGCATTTGTTATTTCGACCAGTTGTAACGACTGAGTTGGACTGCAACACAACTTTCGGTAGATTATCTAAACTATCTGTTATAAATTGTTCTGTGGTCTGTCCTTTAAATACTTCTAAGTTAGTTGGTAAAAGAAATGAGAAAAAAGATAACAGTAAGATAAATAGGATAAAAATAAAGAAATGTTTGAAACGGAATAAGATTGTAGATGCATGAACAGCACTCATCGCGAGACTGTCTTAATTTCTTTTACTGCACCATGTGTGACTTTAAACAAAGTTAGACCGCGGCTTACGCTTTATTCTATGACTACTGCCACAAAAATAAACATTCACTTCCACTTTTTCAGGTAGACTTTTCATGATACTAAAATTTACTTGATTGACTGATAAGCCAAGTGATAAACAATCACATAACCTCACTGACCACAACAATCCAATCTTCCAATCACACGCAACACGCAACTATCCAATAAGGCATCACTTTAGTCGAAACAAAGCATTTCATTGGCTCGTTCTGAATGTAACTTAGCCAATCACGTTCCAATCAAAGATTACTAAGGACTCCAGATACCGCACGCCGTATACTTGCCGTAGGAAAGAAGCGGCCCCCCAGTCGCCTGCAGCGCCAGGGTAGGCAACCTGTGTAGCGGTATGCCATACTTTAGCCCACCTGTAATGGAAGCGCATGGGAAATTGGGAAATTGCACTTCGAATGTGCAGATTATGAACGGCAAATTGCGAAAATTGTTCATTTTAGTCACTAGTGGACTCACTAGTGGACTTAAATGGACTCAGAAAATTGAGCAGAGTTATTTGCATTGATTTTTTTTTCTTTCTTTTTTTTTGGTTTTTTCGGCATTTTTTAACGATTTAAGACATAAGAAAATTTAATACAGTGAATCTTTAACCAAACTTAGCACAGCACGGCGAAACCGGTCAAACACACGGCAAACAGTATATTCGTTAGCTCGAAGTATGGCATACCGCTAAACAGGTTGCCTACCCTGGAGCTGCAGGGGACTAGGGGGCCGTGTTTTATTCCAATGCGGTATCTGGAGTCCTTAGTAATCTTTGGTTCCAATTCACTCCACCTTTGACGTCACGATGAAAATTTTTGGACAGGGAAGAAAATTCTTTTTCCGAATCATAACCTCAAATAATTGAAAACCTTCAATGCCTCTTTTTATGCAATTTTTTTAAATTGTTTTTCCCGCAGATTGTGTCATTTGCGTATTACGTCGTCGTGTCGTTCATTAGTTTTCAAGATGCGTGGTTAATTCTGATTTTTCTTTCAAGCACTGCCTCGAATCTTGTTCTCTTTCGTTTCTCAAAACGTGACTCAGTCAGCCAAGTAATGGGGCGCCGAAATTTAAGCCGGGTGTCGTCCCATCGCCCTCCTCAACCGCTGAATGACGATCTGTACAAATACAAGTAAGTCCATTATAATACCTATTTCCACCTCTTTCCTCCATATGTTTGTCTCAGAAACCATTTTCGGTTTTTATGAAGCCAGATTTTTTTTCGAAAGTCTCTCCTAACGCACAATAATCTGTCTCTGATTCTCATCTATCTTTGGTCACCATCTGTCTCAAAGGTCTTAGGGGTAGAAGTTTCACCATGCAGTAGCTGTGCGCTTCAACTCTGAGGTAACTCCACAGAACAGTAAGATATTGGTGGTTATCTTAAAGGATCGTACGTTTTTGACCACGGATGCTTTATGACAAAATTTTAATATTGCATCACCTAGTAGAAATGATGAGGGATTGTTGTTACTACGGAGGATAATTCTGGAGAAAAAAGGCGGAGCATGTAAAGCAATTTTAAGAATGAAAGTTATAGAGAGTAGCTATGCTAAATTTCATGTACACGGACTGACAAGGGGACCTTTACGCTCATGCTACGTCGTCGCTATCCACCACACCACAGCAACTCACGTCATAAGAGCAACAAACAAACCCATGATATGCGCAGGGTGCATCGCACAGTCATTCACATTTTTGCGCACACTGAAAAAGGTGATACAACTGGAGTCAATTTTACTGATTTTGGGGAGGCATTGGCGAAAAGCTCAGATACTTACGTGTACAATGAATTTTCAGGAACTACTACTTTGTCAGACGCTGATTAATTTTAAGGCAGCATGAGTGAAAAGTCCATTTTGAGTCCGTCCCTTAGGGGATTCGATGGCTGAAAGATAATGAGTCAAAACACTAGGTATATGTCTTATTGCGTGAATTACTTAGATCCATTTTTTCAGCTAAGCATTTTTTCAGTTATCCCTATTTTATTGTATTTTGTGATCGCATTCCTGTCATCGCAACACTAAATAATTTACTAAGTAATTTGATTCATTAAGGAGACTCAGCGTCGCGAAGACAGGATTTTATGAGAGGATGGACAAATATTGCACCCGACTGCAATTCTGATAACAGCGTGTTTCAGTGACGTGTTACGTTATAAATTGTGTTATTTTTCCTCTTAAAAATTTCTACCTTGGCCGCGCTGAATTTGTTTATCAAAGTTAGCAATGACTCGTGACAACAGTAATGTGATCTTATAATTTAATGAGAATAACAGCTCTTTGGAGCCATTTATGCAAAATATCGCATGTCATTCTGACCCGTAACCCAACAGCCTTTGAAGCTCCTTACAGAACTTAACATGAAAGATTATTTCCTCAATTCACAGGATTGTTAACAAAGCATTATTACTGTAGCAGAGAGTTGTTTTAATCACCTCTGATTTTTACAGGTGCGGATCTCAAGGGAAATTAACTGCACCGAAACACATTCGACTGCCAAAAATCGTAGAAGATAGTGCACTCATGTTTGAAATTGTCATGTTTGTCTTCACGTACGCGGCAACTTTTTTCCAATTCCTCAATCTTTACCGCTCAGTTTGGTGGCTCCCTCATTCTCACACAAGCTATACAATGGTGCGTACACTCAATTATGTTTTGTTTTCTAGAAAAGTTTACCGAGTCAGCTGAGAAGCTTTAGAAGTATTACTCACTTGAACAAATGAAAGTCTGAATGGGTAAACAGTCTTATGACAAAGTCAATTTGTTTAGGTAGCATTGATTTTATACAGCTTTGATTCACACGACTCATAAAATAGAGTGCTGATTGTTGAGAAATTAAGAGCCTACATTTTGCTTGTTTTGTACTTGGACCCTTGCAAGCCTCTAAACACACTCAGATTGGCTTTAGATTTTTTTTTTAAAAAAAAAAATACCAAGTTACTTTGATTTGTAAAAAGTTTTAGTTGTTACAAAAGATCCCTCGTCTGGACTTCTTTCTCTCAGTTTCATTGCAGAAATATGCTTAGAACTCGCTCATCTCATGTTGATGCAAATTTCAATCTCTGGTGAAACCAGAAGCAGCACCTTTCAACAACTTAATTCATGCATTGTCGTAAAATCCTATTTCTCTTTTGCAATGGCTGCTCTTTGAATCCATAAATGCTACAAAAACAGATAAGGCAAGTTGCAGCTTGCTTTACCTGATTTCGTCTCGCTCATGGGGTTAGAAAGCATCGATGTAATGGGCCAGTGAGGATATTAATGCACATGCTATTTTATGCCTTAGTAAACTCATGAATTTTCATTTCTCCTTTACATTTCCCAAGTTCTTAATGATGAAACTGGTTTGTCTGTTTCTTTTTCCCCCTCTCTAGAATTTCTACCTTATAAATCCTTATCTGGTTGGCTTTATTTCCACTGTCCTTGGGTGCAGATTGCTGTATCGACTAATTTGGTTTTTCACTTCAAAAATATGCCCAACTTTCATGAAGAACACAGTTCAGAAGTGTATACGGTAAGCTCAATTAATGAAGTGATAATTCAGATGAGTATCCAGTTTCTGAAATAGGGATGCCAGGAAACTGTGATTTCTTCCAAGGGTCAAAAATTAAAAGATTAACTGCATTGGGCAGGATATTGCAAGGAGTTTTAGGTATATGATGTTATAATGTTAGAAATGAAATGATTAAATGCAAAATCGCTTTACACTTTTTTTACCCACTTTAATATGTTGTAATATCTTTGGCAAACTTTAAAGACCTACTCAGTATCTGTGATCTATTTTGAAGGGAGGGATTTTGAAATATTGCTGTGTTTATAGCCTATTTAACACACTCACATGCTGAAGTGCACCTTGTTCAAGTTTTCGACCTAAAAAGTAATGAGATATTACCACATAGCTCACTCCTGAAGATGAACGTCTTCAGTAAATGTAAAACCATTTTCAGAAAAATTATTTACAGAGGTTTTCATTCCATAATATGTTGTACCAAAAACGTTTTGCAGGTAAGAAAAATGCTTAAGAAATTTTTTTGGAATATTTATGGGAAAAAAATGTCTTGGAAATGACATGGCAATATCACTGCTGTACCAAGAAAGAAAACTGTATGAGCCTTCAGGCATTTTCAAATTTTCGTCAGTAAAATTCGAATTTGCTTGAAAACTTATGGATATTTTTCACAAAATTTCAATCGCAGTTAAATCTACAATATCTGAACATTTCAAGGAAAAATATTCTGAACTTTCCTCAAAAATTAACATTTTATTTAAGAGAACTAGGCAACTTAAGAATGCTCACACTGCGTTTTTCCGCAGCAAAGCAGAACTGAAGGTGATATGTAAAGTCAAATCAGGACCGAAAGTAATTTCTACATATTTTGCATACCATGTCTATTGATCCATTATTTTGAGTGGACCAGGCTTTGCTTTCTGTTTGAGCATTGATTTGAATTCCTCACATTTTCTAATTCCATTCATAAACATTCAAGTAGTTTTAACCAGTTTGAATTTATGAAACATTTTCTTTCGAGTTCTTTATGAGATCGTCTTATCCGTGAACTCAACAAGACCCTAAATTTATCACCCTTTTCTCAATTTTTCCAGAGTTTTACTATTGATTGCTACAATGTCAGTTTTGTTATACTGCACTTATCAAATCATGCAGAGTCATCCAATTGTTAGCATTTTTTATTTATGTTACCCGTAAGTACTGCTCTTTTTTTTCCTGTTTTGTGTTTACTTATGTTGTTTGCCAATTGTCTCGCATGTGTATTTTGTTAAATGAATAATTTTAGAGAGTTTATAAGTATCACGGAATCAGGATCGATTCCAGGACAGTCCGGAGCACTCGCTCCGATACTAAATTTTTCCTGCCGTAACCATTGTAAGGGCGGCTGAATTCTAGTTGCCCCAGGACAGCAAAAAATCAAATCTGAGTATGTGAAAAGGCTTGCGGCTCCTTATTTTGTGAATTTAGCTCACGTGCTGATGAGCAAACGGTGAAATGAATACTATACATATCTCTGTGAGAAATAATTGTGAGCAAACAAGCTTTTTGCCCTTTATCTTAAAACTGCTTGAACCTCTGACTGAAGCTGAAGATTTGAGGGTGTCTAAATTTTCCTTGTACAAAAAAAATTTAATTATTGGAAACTTTCCTGAGAGGGACCTTGCCAAAGTCATGAAATACAGTAATGACACTATGCATGAAACAAAACAATCAAATTTTTTGCCCACTCTCAGCTCTGTTAGTATAATGAGTGTACAAAATGTACCATCTATGAGTGTAATTGTAAATTTAATTCTCTTTCTTTCTTTTCCTACCCTCAGGATATCAGTGTATTTTATTTTGTTCGGAGTGACAGTCCAACCTCTTTTTGATATCATTCCTCACCCAACCGTCAGTTGCGATGAAGAGTGGCCCCCACCAGGTAAGCCGTGTTAAAGCGTTGAAGATTTTCTTTCAGATTGTGATAGCATATTGTAAAGAAGTTTCTGGCTGATAAAACCCTCTAAAGGACCCCGCTCACTCCGTATGGGAATGTGTACCACGATCAATTTCCAATTTTTTTATTGCATTGAAATCGGCTTTTGATGCTGATCAAAAGTCATCATTGCGCCAACTCTCTACGAGGCTCTGTTTTCGAAGTATTTCCTACAATCCACTGTGGAAGTTTCAATAATTCCTTGAATAAGTAAGGTCAGCGCGGTGATATCTATCTTTCAGTACTTGCTAAAAACGAGAAAAACCTAGGAGTCCTATCTCGAATTCTGCAAGCCTTTTTGTTTCACCGTCCAAATCAGATTCTTTCTCTCTCCGTCTCTTTTCCTTGCCTATCACCGGTTTGGGCTTTCCTTCTTAAGGTGATTTGTTAAGCTCAAGTGACATGGCCGGACTGGCATGCGGTATGTCACATCGATTCGGTCAAAAATCTCTGCAGATTTTGAATTTTTAGCCAAATAGATGTCTGTATCGAATGCAAGGTTTTTTTCCTAAGACTATTCTGCTTTCATTTCTCTGAATTTTGCCAATTTCTGGAATTAGAATTATTCTTTAGGCTCATGGGCAGGGACTATTGTCCTTTATTTGGCTAAAATTTAAAAATCTGCTGAGATTTTAGATCAAATCGATGTGATTTACCGCATGCCAGTTCGACCCCGTCAGTTGAGCTTGACTAAGCACCTTAAATCGTAGAACTGACCTCACTTATTTAAATAATTATTGAAACTTCCATACCGAGGATTGTACGAAATACTGCAAAAACATTGCCTTGTAGAAAGTTGCTGCAATGATGACTTTTGATCAGCATCCAAAGACGATTTCAATGCAATAAAGTAATTGGACATTGATCGTGGCCCACATTCTCATAAGGAGTGTGCGTGGTCCTTTTAATAATAAAGATGATAAAACTGAAAAAAACGAGACGGAAAGCATATATCTTGGTTGTCATAATTATAGACTTTTACAATACTTCATGTTTGTGAAGGCTAACCTTGAAGAAATATTAGAAGCAATTATATAACCTCTAAATATTGATCTTAATATTCTAAATCATATCCTCTCTCTGTTTTCAGAAGGGAAAACCATGCACATTTGTTCCACCTCACCACAAGTGATTCGTGATGAGGTTGAATATTTTAAAACAGATTTCAATAATCGAATGAAGCAAGTTCTTTTTAGTTCAGTGATGAATGCTTACTATGCAGGATTTGTCCCTTGCTGCTTTGTTCAGGTATGAGCGCCCAAATACTTTTATCATTAGAGCCCATGCCAAATGAGTTTATGCATCTCTATAGCGTTGCAAAAGATCAGCTGTTTTTATTGTTGCATAAAAATTTTTTTATTCTCTATGACACTTTTTTCTTTGAATATATCTTGGTTTCAAGGAGCCTCCATATTTTGAGTCAACGTTTTTCATCATAGGTTTTAAACTTCCTCCTCGTTGTCCTTTATGGCTTGAATTTTCACACTAGAATTTTGTTCTTCCATAGTAGTATTGACTTTTAAATTTGGACTTAAAAATGTACAAGTCATGAAACCCTTTTTGTTCTCTCTTGGCCCTCAACTTTTAAAAACAAAGTATGTTAACAAAGTATCAGCTTTTTAAAATCTTGAAGCAACAGCAGCTATTGGCAACTTCAAAAAACCTTTTTTTCCTTGTGTTTTGCCCTTAATCTTTGTATTAAATGTTTCTTTCTTGTTTTATTTGAGTTATCGTATGATTACAGAACTTCCTGTATTACGATGTAAACTGGGCTACGCAGCACCTAACATTCACTTGGCTCAGCTGTTTTATTATGTACTTCATTCACCTTTACCCCATCAGATATTATGACACGCTACACAGAGCTGCACTCCATTTGGGAAAGTGGACCAAGGTAGAAAGCCGCATGTGTCACATTCCCTCTCACACTTGGACGGACTCCACTCTTTGGCCCCAAGGTGCTCTGGTTCGACACTCGAAAGAGCTCTTCAAAGCGGAAGGCATCACTAACGCTGCTGAGCCTGGCAATATAAGCCATACAAGATTTTTTGTAAGTATTGCTCACAGCTTTGCCTGTGTGCTTTCATGCACTGAGACCCTCCTAGTATACCTTTCAACATAATACTTATCGTAACTCCACTTCAGTTTTAAGAACTTTTAGAGTCTGGGGCTGTAGGGACACTTATGTATTGTGAAAAATCAGAATTGCATAAATTGTTCAAAGATTTTTCTATCAAGCCTGTCAAAAACTGACCAGAGAACAAGGTTTTCCTGAATAAAAACGGTACTTCATGATTTAGTTATTTTAAGAATAACTTATTCATTTCCCATACTGGTTGTTGATCCAAATATAAATAGAAATCTGTGTGTCAGGTCTTTCTACCTACTTACATCAAGAATTTTTAATTATCGAATCTTCATTACTGTCAACATTAATTCATTTCATAAAACCTAAAATTTATCAGAAAATTCATTAATTTTTTGTTTGTTTTTGCCTCTAGCTTCTCTTCAACGATCCAACGACACTGCTTTACACGCAAGTTGCCCTGCAATTTTGTATCGTCATGCTTCAAGTTGGTATCCTTCTGCAGGCCTCTGAATGGTATCATATTCTGTCTCTTATGACTCTTCTCTTCATCAACTACTACCCTCTCTTTCGACTTGGAAGAGATTTCCTTGTCTCATGGAAAATGTACCGAGCTGAAGCAGCAATCCAAGCCAAGGCTAACAGTTAAAAGTATGTTTCGACTTTTCTGGCTGGTTCATTTTGGGAAGTTTTTCATTCCCTTTTTCACTAACTGCTGTTAAAATATGAAAGTGTCATATTTTGCAAATCAGTTCACTTTTTTGTAACACATCATCACATGCAATGGCATGGATGCATGTACCAACTTTTCACATTTGAACTTGCCCAGGTCAAGTCAACTCAATTTTCCTCTAATTTTTTTTTTATCATATAGGAAGTGTACCTTATTCAACAGTTGTGTCCATGTGTGTAGTGGCAGCGCATATCAGGGGCTTGAGGGGGCTCCAACCCCTCATTTTTTGCCGGAATCTCAAGCGTTAAGCTTTTGGAGGGTTTTCCAGACCATAACAAGCAAAAAAAAGAAGAAGATCGTCACCCTAAAACTACCCCCACTTTGGGACCCATGCGCCACCCTACTTGTGTGATCTTGACATTAGTGTAAAATTTTTAACAGAAACTGAAATTATCTCTATGATCTGGCTCCTAGTTTAATCCAATAACTCATATCAAATAGCGGAGTCAATGATCGACCACATAGGGCCTTTTTTGATGAAAATGAGAAGAGAACTCATCAATCCTTACTCACCCTTGCATCACTCGGTATTAAATTTATTTCATGTTCAATGGTTTAATTTTCAGTTTTGACTCTGCCCGAGCGTAAATCTCTAGCAGAATTAGCCCCGTCAGCCTTTGACTGCGCACATATGTTCATGCAAAAGCTGTGTATGTAGTGTGTACAGACATTTATGTCATATGAGTAGATGTACTCATTAGATTTCAAAATATACCTCTCACCAGTTCAGTCAGAGTACTAGAACTTATTTCCCCAATAGGATCTGATACTTCCCATCATGGACCAGCCACTTTATTGACTTGTTAATTTGTTCTTTTGATTTCATGTGTTAAGTTGTATGAGTTAATTTTTTGTTTGTAATCTTATCATCGTTTTTTTTATTTTCTTTAATTTTCTATTTTCCAAAAGAGGAAAAGAGGTTGGAGACACTAATCAAGTGAACTCATGATGGTGCTACCCAAAAGCTCTGTGATGGCAGACAAACTAACAGGAGCAAAGTACGTATTTTAAAGTTAAACATGACCAGCAGCCTGATTGTTGAAATTTTGTGTTTGTCGGGACGACTTAGGAGACATAGGTTAAAAGGCGGAGCGTGATTGGTCGACTATGTCTTATCGTTGCTTTGTCGGGTTGAACTCACGACAAGCTAATGGCACCTCTTAAGTTTCCGACGGTATGTCATCTATTCCACCTGACAAAGGTACGACAAAGCAGCGATAAGACATAGCCGACCAATCACGCTCCGCATTTTAACCTATGTCATCTATGTCGTCCCGACAAACGAAAAATTTCAACAATCAGGCTGCAGGCTCGATTAAGTCACAGAGGCTGCCTCTCACAGTAGAAAATTTTGAGGCAACATAATAGGATTGCGTATTTTCATTCGTTTTTACCCTTTGATGTATCTAAGATTATTTGTTCATTTCCCTCTAATGGAAGCTTTAACAGATGCTCTTTTTGATCATATTTATTTTCACACCTACTTTTTTTAGCATGAATATGTCCAAGTAAGTCTCTATGTCCTCTTTCCTCAATTTTCCTCAGACGTTTAAGATTTTTATTTTCTGTGATATTATTGTCTGTAAGTTTCAATTCCAGATTTCATGTTAGTAGCAAGAGGTGCTAACTTGCTCCAATTAGATCTTAAGTTAATATTTAAGGTAATATTTAGTCAGTTGTTAATATTTCTCCCCCAGTTTAGCATCTCTCCGTACACAGTTGAATTTCAGAGACTATGACTGCCGATATGAAGGAGTCTACTACTCTTTATTATCTTTCAATAAATTGCGATATCCATAGGTGTACCAAACATGCACTAGGTAGCAAGCAAGGATCTTAGATAAAGTTAGTTTTTCTTTTGCTCATGGTGGTCCTGCTGGTTCAAACAGGCCGTCATAGTTCTAGATGACTTACTCCCATATGTGATTAATCGGTAGATGACGGACCAAAAATAACCTAAAGTTAAAAGAATCTATAAGGGTAAAAGAATTTGAGCAAAAATCAACCTAGAATACTTTGTTTACGCAATTTTATTCAGTTCCCGCCCTATATTTGAATTTCAAACTTGTCCTGATTTCACCGCCAATCAGAGAGTTTGCATGAATTTGCATCATTTCTTTCTTCTAGCGCTAGTGGCTTTATGTCTTTGATTTGTACGCAAGATGGTAAACGTAACCATGTCACTCAAACACCTCTACAGTTGCTCACAGTGCATGCGGGTGGCGAGTTATAGTGTATAATGCAAATGTTTAATGCAGCCCACTCAAGTCTCATTGTTGTGTTTCAGTAGGTTAGTAGTTTAGTGCGTACGTAATGTGTTACTTTAATCTCTTTCAATACAGAACATTATGTCCTCAAGTCAGAGTCTCAGATATTTGACTGTGTACGCAAGGTGCTGAACTGGGGGAGAAATATTAACTACTTTTATTGATTGCTTTATTGTATGGCTTACAAAATTCAATTTTTGTGTCATCAACTGTTTTTTCTGTGAAAGGGGAACTGAGGAATAAAAAAAGAATCTTTTAGAAGACTATAAAATCGTTCAAAGTCATTATAAGAAGACTGCCAATAAACAAATGTTCCTAAAAATTCCTCTAAATCTCAAGTTTGTATCTTTAAGTGCTTCAAAATGACATAACTGCAATCCCTCATGTTTTTATTTAAATGTGTTTAAAGTGTTTTCTAAACTAAGTAGACCAAAATTTACCATATCTGTCATTATGTGCCATAATAATGACTTCCACTCTTGAGCAGTCAGGAATTCGTGTTTGTCGGATTTCAACCCGTTAGAAATTTTCTAATAGAATCTATTAAAATTTGTGTTTCCTCTTTGTCAAATTTTCAAATCGATCCATATTTGTTGAAAACTGAATTTTTTTTCCACCACAACCCTCTGAGTTAGGAACCCTAAATGATGAGCAGCGCCGTATCACTATATTTTCACCCTTTTCATCTTTGGAAATTGTTTTCATTCTTTTTTCACTCTTTTATTTCGACTGAAATAACCATTACTGTTTTGTGAAATACTGAAAACGTCAATTTAACACTATTTTCTTCTTTTAACTCGATCATCCCAGCTGAACCAGCAGCCTTCACCCTTAAAGTATCATGGCTGTTGTTTGTTTACACCTCTTCGAGGTGTGCTGAGGGTTTACCAACCCTATTTAACATTTTTCCGATCAAATTATACATAAACTTAATAGCTAATTTCAAAGATAGATTGAGGACACCGCACCAAGAACAGCCGATAACTGGAAACCGCGTTTTGAGAAAAACGCATGTAAAGTTTTGTTTTTGATGTACTGCGCAGACTTTCTATGCAGGTACCCTGTTTTGGTGTTTTTGGGTGACCTAAGCCTTCTATTGAAGGATGCCGGTAGATTTTGCGATACATTTTGGGTTTACACTCTAATATATTTAATTTATAAAAGCGGTTTATAGGCCATTATTACGCCCGACAGTCATTTTGGTGGCAATATGAAGTATAAATCATTTTAATCACGCATGATTAATGCAAAATGAAAGAATATCGATAGTGAGTAAAGAAAGGGGTAACTAGCACCTAATAGGCCCTTAAGTTTATAGGCCCGTTTATAGGTCGTTCTTGCACCCATCGATCCAGAGGCCTGATTTAACTCGTAAAAAAGGTTTTTCGACCTCGAGCCATTACCTATCTATATTCTATCGCTACCACAGCATAGTCCAGGGCACGCAGAATCCGAAAAGCAGATGGGCGTAATAACGACCTATACGCCTATAGGCTGTTCTTGGTGCGGTGTCTTCAATTGTAATGCAATAATGAGCAAGAAGTTAGATGTTCAGGGATTGATTGCATGATAGTAAAGTTTAAGGAAAAATTGGAGATTTTTGATATTCAATTTATTAATTTTATTCATAATTAAGGTTGTAACAATAAATAGTTGAGAAATTTAACTCCAAGGAAGGAGAAGGTGTACAGATAAAAATAGCACAGTAATACAGCCTAAGGCTCTTGAATTACCATAACAACTGTATAACGTAATAAATATATTATTCAACATTGATTTCATGAATAACGAAGTATGTTAAAAAAAGAAAAAGGGTGAGACTACATGTATGTACAGATATGCAATTTATACATTACAGCAAAAATAAATTAATTTTGCTACTGACACAAGATAAAACTTCAAGAACTGAACTATTTTGCACATTAAAGAGGCAGACTACTGATTCAAAGTCAAATGATTTTACTTAAAAAGGTCCTTTAGAATAAAATGTGAAGCAAACAGTAACTTGGCTTTCACAAAAGGTTAATCACCGAAGTTGTCCTAAAGTTCTTTCATCTAGCAATTGCTATAAAAAACAGTGAAGCTCTATATTATCTACCGACCTTGCAGAGATGTCAATACCGTCAAAATTTCATCACTAATTTGTTAATTATCACGGATTCACAACTTGTCTGAAAATTTAGTAGAGTGACTTCTAAATACTTGAGGGGGAAAAAAATGTGTGTACACTCAACTTGTGTTCAGGATATTGTCGCCAGTGAACTGCATTGATGATGGAAGGGCTCATGTAGAATCCTCTTTTTAGACGTTTCATCAATGATCCATGTAGTTAACTCTGTTGTGAACAAAAACTAATATATGGTAATATTTCAGGACTACACAATATACTGAGCACCTGTCTCTCATTGTTAATTATTTTAATGCAGCCGACTAAGAAAAGGCGAAGATGTTCTTGCTTGCCTTATTTTATTAGTGGTGCGGAATTAATAATACAGTAGTAGAGAAAAATAATTAGATTTAAATTTCCGATGAATGAATAGAGAAAGAATCTCCGAAGAAAATTTAAGACTTTCCTAAGATGCAAATGATTCCAATGCGAGAGAAGATGAAGGTACAAATTAAACTCGGACTATAAACTTAGATATCCTCCTCTCTTGAATTGCGCAAACAATAAAATCCAAGCTATCTTTTGGCAATTCTGGATGCCAATGCATCACTGATCATCAGGAAGCGATCATTAACTTAGTTTGGAATGTTTTTCAATAGCGAGCTTGATCTCATGGATCACTTGGACAAATTTTGAGCTCAACTTCATTCAGAGATCTTCGTCACAGGGTGCCTAACGAAATGTTCTTTTTCTTCTTCGTGACTCCTCAGGTTTTTCCTAATCCTTGAATTTTCTGTCTCCCTGACTCTCCATTATTCTTTCTTGCATTTTCTTCCAAAATAAACACACAAATAAACTTAGCTCGGCACAAATTTCAAGTATGGATTAGTACGCGACTCAATATTCAAAAAAAAATTCACTAATGAGGGGGAAAGGCTGAGGAGCTGTGTATCGGAGCACCGTGAAGTTATGCAAAAATTCATGATCTTGCCCAGGAGTTTGCAACCCTCCCTGATCAACTTCACCTCTAAGACTTTCCAAATGTGTCCTCTTGCTAGACACCCTGTATCAGAAAAAGACTAATATTTTAGTGCCTACGTTTTAATTTTTTTCTTTTCTTTCTTCCAAAATGAGATATCGTATAAATGTACGATCACATAGTAATAAAATTATTACAGATAATTATAATATTAAAATTAAAAAAATAAAAATTTCCAATGCAAGAGAAGGCAGTGGTACGAATTAAGCTTATACTTTTAAATCGGATATCCTTCATGGATTTTTACGTTGAACAGACTATTTCCTTAGAGCAGGAAAGTGCCTTTGAGAATGCCTGTAACTTACTTTTGAAAACTACGAATCTAATTTTTGTATGGTGCTTTCATGGATACTAGACGATCTGATTTACCTTTCTGAATTCTGCATGTGAACACAAAATAACTACTGATATTCATGATGTATTCTTTTCTGGTGGGGGAAAGGGGGGAGGGTGTGTTGTCAAATGATCAGCTTCGCCATAATCTGCCTAATAAGTGAGCCACTAGCCAGAGATAGACTTACATAATGAGACAAAATGGGGCTTTCCTGAAGTTTCAAGTTAAAAATAAAGAAGAAAACAAGAAAAAAAACCTCTAATTACATTCATACAAGATTTTGAGACAGTATTTTAAAGAGAAAGGGAAAATAAAATCTTGTTAGTATTCTGACTGGAATTTCAGGGTTGTCAGAACCAATCCGTCGGCTTCTATATTATTCGACAGGAACAGACAATGGAATTTAAAGCAGCAAAAATCTAGAATTTTGCAGCTCATCCTTGAAGAATACAAATCTAACCATGATGTACTCACAATAAGACAAAAAACTTCATGCTGATGACATTTCATTTTTTCTTTACATTATTATTGAATTGAGCGTAAAAAGAATCATTTCCTTTTCATTGTTACAAAAGGAAACTGGCCTTAGTCAAGTTTATAAAAATAGAAAACAATACTTGTCAGAAGGAAATATGCCTCTAGCTGCTCCACTGAAATTTACAGTAAATTAATTTGAATTAATTTACGAAACTTTGATGAAATTTGTAGGGGTCAAAAGCGCAAAACTCACAATCTTCAATCATACAAGAGGGCGAATTCAAACAGTAAACCTGATTTAATTTTCAAATTAGTAATTTACACTTATTCATCAGGGTATATGATCTTTTTTGTTGTGTTAAATTTAAACTCTAAGAACATCAATACTAGAGCATAGAATGGAAAAAACTTATGAAATATACCTAGGGTAAAAATTATTGGTTCAAATAAAATTAAGACATTTTGAAGAAATTGTATGAGAGTAATACAGGCCCATTTGGTTTCAAAATGTAATATGACTTAATTCCGTGGGTTTCAATTCCACACAGGAAAATTAACTCCAACCCTACAGACAGTGCAACTGCAGGAATGCGTATCTCGATTGTCATGGTGAAAAATCTCTGCTCTCATTTCATTGAATCAAAGGAGAATGAACCATTACTCGAAATTTTCACAGAATTTTCTTCACATAAGGAAGAAAACAGGAGAGCTTTCAAGAAAAAAAATCCAGTATTTTTCCATTTAAAAAAAATAAAGTATGACAGAAAATCTGCAACCATGCAAACTGAGATGCGCATTCTTGCAATTTACTATGCTGAAAAGTTATGTCTCATTTGTCCGCGAAGCTAGGTTAGGATAAGTCTATCAGCTTTAAAAGTAGTTGAGAGTCAGTTAATAAAAACATTCATAGCTAGAGTATATAAAATTGATACTTTAGGATTATGGGAGACTTTAGGATGGGTTTTTCAAAGCTCTCTTTTGGGTTCTAAGATTTGCAAACGATTTGTTGAAAGCTAAAAATTTTAAGGCTACATTCTGTGTACATGCAAAGGATTAGTTTGATTTTTGAGAACTTGTGAAGTACAATGCACCATAATTTATGTTGGAGTTTTTAAGGTACTAATTGAGCTTTTAAAACACATTCGAAAGCCAAAAAAATGTAATGCAAAGTAAACTCTCCTCATCAGATTTTCCTGCCTTCTCATAATTTCAGAGAGTGTAGAAATAATTGAGCACCCACTTTAAAAAAGCAAGTAATTACTACAGAGAGTACCTATCTACTTAAGCAAAATGTATGCAGCCACTTTTGAAAATCAAGCACCCTAGGGCAAAAAACATTTTCCGATCTTAACCGAACTGAGAAAGATATTTTCTTCGTTGGCCTGCACGAAAATTACCGTTAAAAAATTATGAGATGCAAAAATACCACAAAGAGAGACTATTTTGATCTCAACTGAACTGAGTATAACAATATTATAGTTGGCCTGCAGAAGGTTTGGTAAATGACCGCAGTAAAATGATGAGAGGCATAAGTATGATAGAGAGGGAATACAAGAATATTGTAGGGAGAGAAACATACTGTCTTCCAAATTCAATTTTCACCTCTTTTCCTGCAGTTGAAGCATGTGCAAAAATCAAAAGTATCTGAAAATGGGTTAACAGATGTACTAAGTAGAAAAAATGGTTCAGATACATTCTATTTGAACTTACTAGGAAAGGAATCTGAACATGAAGCATACAATTTTTTTTAGGAAAAACAGACACTTACAACTTGAAAGAGCATAATACAGAAATTAAGAAAAATTAATCATTTCAAAGGAATTGACTGGAGCGAACGGACCTTTCAAAGGGTAAGTTTGGAAAAATCATCTTAAATTTGTAATAAATTAGGCAATAGAAGTTAATTACACCAACATACGATTTGCACGTTAGTTTTGTTACATACATTTGTTAAAAGACTTGAAACACAGACTGGTTCCTATTCTCACTCCAGATGAGAGAACACAGTAGGAGAAAAGGTATGGACGGACTATAGCAGCAAAAATTCAAGGGAAAAGGACCTCAAACTTTGTCGAGGAAGTTGCACCATCAAGCAATACCTAATCTCCTGACACTATGATACACAAATTATCAAACAGATATTAGTTAACTCACTGTTAATAAGTAATTCAAAATTTCGAAATACAATTACACCTCGAGCAATGATATTTTGATAAAAAACTAAAATTAAAACAAAGAATGAAATTGAAGGGGGTTTCATTTTCCTGCTGTAGAACAATTATTGCCAATAAAATATGAGAAGGGAAACGTTATTCAGGGTATTAAAATTGGGTTATAAAAAAAGAAAGATAACATAGCAAACCAAAACGATAAAAACCTTATGTACATCATGAGAAAGGTATAAAAGTAGAGAATGGATAAAAGGGAAAATTTCATATGGTTTCTCCATTTCATTTTAAAGACCATTTTCTTTAAAATCTCTTAACTTGTGTATTACTTTAAAGCTTACATCAAACTAATCAAGGAAATTGCAGTAGTTTTTTGCACCCTCGTGTTTAAGGGGTTTTGTTTCTTTCTTTTTTTTTTCTTTTTTAAATTTTTTTATTTTTTTTGCTTGTTTTTCTTTTTTGTTTTGTTTTTTTTTCGGGTAGTTTCTTAATTTTTATTAATATTTTCTCTATCTACAATTCTAACAATGAAAAACAAAAACGATTATGCTTGCTTGCCCACTAATGACAGTCAGTCTTGGTGAATTCTAGAACAATCCGACTAATAGCATATACATGCATCCGCCTTGAGATTAAGACAGCAAATCTGAAAATAATAAAACAGAAAATTGACTACCTAAACAAAAATAACTCTTGATATTAAGGAGACATATAATTATTAAGGATTTGTTGAACGAAGCTCTGAGCAAAGGATAATTGATAATTCCAGAATTAGTCGCTTAAAACTTGCAATTTTCGTTGGTTTACAGAAGGAAAAAAAAGTAACTCCAACACAAGATGATGATACAGCAACCTGCACCAAAGGAGTAGTATTGTTGTGTGGGAATGACATAATTTTGATTGAAAAATGCAATCCAAATGAAAGTGACAGAAGCTGAACAAGAAAATAGAATACTTTAAATTGGATTCCATCAACACTTCAAAACTATTGCTGCTTACATAATCCTCCATATGCAAGCTCCTACTCCTTTCAAATAAAGAGAGTACCCCAATTTTCAGTCACTGCAGATGAGGAATAAAAATTCTTACGTAAGCGCTGCACCATTTACGAGTAGCAAATACTACTGGAGTGGATGATAAACCCCCAGGAACTTCTGCAATCACCCAGCCAAGGCAGTTTTTTAAGTTACGAGTGACAGGGTCTTTGAGGAGTTTGGAGCAGCTGTTTGGAGAGAGGAGCTACTTGTGCAGTTTATATATGAGGACTTATATGTAACAATAGCGGATGTCAAGTTTTCACAGTGTGAGAAAATCGCGTTTGAAGTTTTCAAAACTTTGCACTTTGCCGCCCGTAGAAACGAGAGGATTCTTATAAATATTTTCATGAAGAGTAACTCTTCCTGTAAAAAACACACGTTTTACGATCTATGTAAGTAAAAAATTGAAGGAGTAACGGCGATTTGAAAAAAATGCAACATCCGCTATTTTTACTGAAAAAACTTTTTTATGCATGGAACAAAATCTTCAGGAAGGGTAAGGCTGGTGAAACGATTGAAATGAACCAAAAGTATGTCAATGCTGAGTCATTTAATCAAATTGACCAAAAAACTAAACGATGAAGGGAGGGTGTTAGAAAGTTCAGCAAGTCAAGGATGCCCAAATACTTACCTAAAATCGGTTTATATCAGCCTTTGGCAATCCGCTAGCATGAAATACATGTGGAGATATCTTAAAGTCAAAAGAAGGGTGACAAGATATCCTTCAGCTTGCTGTCTAGGCATAAATTACTTTCCGAGGAGTCTGTTATGGTATGCACTACAGTAGATGTTTTGGTGTACCGGCGCACACCAAATAATAATATGATACCTGACCCCTCCCTTGTCATTATTTTGGAAATCTCTACAAGTACACAGCACCTCTACTGCTTGCCTCCAATAATTTTGCAATTGGTGCCGTATTCACTCAGGGAATCACAGTATGAGTTGCCCTCAGTTTGGATTCCTCCAAATTTCCTCAACGAAAAAAGGTTCCTCTCTCTGAAATCAAATCAATTCTTCGGCTGACTTAGATGACTACCAACAAACAGGCTGAGAACTTACCTCCATCATTATGAGTAAAATTTATGCTATCTTCGTTGGGTATTTTACCTCCCAGGTCGATAATTTGAGTTCGAGGCACTGTTGTATTACTTGTTGCACTTGGATCTAAATCGATGAGAATATTTGATGTGTTATTTTGTTGCCTGAAACAGATAAATTCGAAGATTATCTTCAATAGCTGATGCGGTTCTCAGGATAATCTCTGCCATCAATTATTTTGAGACTACACATCTTGTCTGATTGCAGCTATTAACAAAAAACTGATTCCAACCTATGAAAATTATTATGAAAGCTTGCAATTAATATCCTTTGGCTCTCACAGTCAATCTATTATTACTATTTTCTGATGAGAAAACGTGTAAATTTCTTTATGACCAAGTTTAAATCTGGAGAGAGCCTGGTGCAGAAGGGCAATTATGAAACAGACTTCTTTTTTTTTTTTTTTTCATCTATTATCCCCTTTTACATGGTGCAACTGTGCCACAACTCTGGAACTCAAACCTGAGCTTCAGAAATGCTTGAAACAGGACAAACTTCCCTTTTTTTAAATTTTTATTTTACTGTAAAAGTTTAGGTAATGACTTCCAGAATGATAACTTTAAATAACAAAGATTTTCAGTTGTTTACCCTTCCAAAATATCTATGCTGACGATGAATATTTTTTTTGGAACAATGTTGACAAAAAGTTGATTTGAAATAGTAAAGATTTTTTAAAAGCAGCTTTGAAGCACTTTTCACAGGCCACAATCCACATCACTTGGTGTTTAGACACAGTAAAAAAAAGAAATGAATACAGGATAAAAAAATAATAAAACAAAGATATTCAAAAGAATAAAAATTTAAGAGACTCACACTGTTGTGCTGTAACCATTTTTATGGCCATTTGTGCGGTTCTGCTCGTTTTGGGCACTAACATTGAAAGGGTTATTTGAAGCTAAAATGGAATTGGTATTTTCCAGAGGTTCTCTATTCCCATTGCACTCTTCATCCTCCTCGCCTTCATCTTTGGTAGAAGTCATCGAAGAGGTCATACTTTTACCGCGAGTGCGCAACATAATAGCCTCAACCCTCTTGCGCCGAGCTTGTCGATCTTCCTCTTCTTTTTTCAGCCTTTCTTCCATTTCTTTTCTTTGCCTGGAAAGGAGACATAATAATAAACCAGACTAAATATTAGATAATGGGGGCATAATAGAGAATTGAAATTTTCACATACTTCACTCACCTCTTTCTTTTACATGAGGGGTTTAGGGGTTTGAAAAAGGCAAAACTTCTGATCAAAGCTTACAAAAGTTTCTTTTTGCATCAATTCAGGGCTTAAATATGATTCAAAGCAAAGGTAGAAAACAAATAAAAATTTGTTCTTAACAGATGGTTTTCTAATAATTTGTGATAAGTTTCCTCCAAGTACATAAATTTCTAGCCCTACCTATGAGTTGTTGAAGTATTCCACTTGAACTAGAAAGTTATTGGAAAACTTTTAACTATCTCATGGACAAAGCCATCAACTTTATCTTTTGTGCATTTTCTGAATTTTGAAGTATTAATTTGGAGCTCCAATTTTCGGTGCTTATTTATTTTGTAAATTAATCAAAAAATTTTAAGAAGAGCCTTAATTTTTGAGGAAGGAGCTCCGTTGCATTTTCCCTAGGAAGGGGCTTCGCATTTCTTGGAGACTCTTAAATCTGTCAGATCTACTGGGTTCAAACTAGTACAGATGCTTAGAATTGCTCTGTAAAAAACTGCAAGGCGAGAACTATAAAATACAAGCATTCACTCTAAAAATTATCAACCAAAAAGCCACTTCAGAGAAAGTATGATGATACCTTTCAAGTTCCTCCTTCATTTTACGTTCAGCCTCTTCTCTCTCTAATTTTTGTCTTTGCTCTTCTTCTTTTCGTTTCTTCTCTTCTTCTTCACGTTTTTTTGCTTCTTCAATGGCAGCTGCTAGTCGCTCCTCTTCTGCTTTTCTAGCCAATTCTGCTAACCGATTTTGTTCTTCTTCTGCTCTTCTCTGTTCTTCTTCTTCACGTTTCAAACGCTCTTCTTCTGCTAAACGTTCAGCTTCCTGTAAGTATAGATTCATGCAGTGTTGTAAGATATTGAAAGTATAACTGACTTAAAATGTAAAGAAAAAAACATGGCCTAGTCATTCACAACTTATCCGAGATCTGTAGTATTATGAAAGGTCAATTTGTAACCATACATATTAGATTCAAAAGCAGACGTGTTACTCGAAGCTCATAGAAAGCTTTTTTATTACTAGTCTATTGGTTTAACTATTACATTCATTTTATCACTTAAAGTGCTCTTCTATCATTCATCTATTTATAAACTACGTAATTCTAAATTTCGATTTTTAGCCCTTCTCCCCTTCCTCTCATGACGCTTCTCTGCCATAAGTCTTTATCCCCTGAGATGTAAAAACAAAATGGGGCAATACTTTTCTTAACCCCCCTCCCTCCCTAAAGAATTACGCATTCTATGAACATTCTTGTTTGTGTACTAAGTAATAAATAATTGAAACTGCTACAGCATTTCATGTTAGTTCCCTGTCAATACATACATATGACTACTAATAAAGACATAAGTTCAAAACGTGGATAGGTTAAAAGCCTTTTTCTCCCAGAAATACTGAAGATAAAAGTTACTGGTGCTTACAAGTCTTTGTCGTTCTAGCTCAGCTTCACGCTCGGCCTGCTCTCTGGCCAGACGTCTACGTTCTGCCAATGCAGCTTTGGCTTCCTCTTCAGTTGTAATTCGTTTCACTGTCATTGATGCTGTGGGGAAGAGAGACAAATTACATTGAAGTGATGAGGTAAATGTATTACATGATACTAATTCCTTGGCAAACATGAGGTAAAATTATTCCTTTCGAAAATTTCATCTGACTGACCTCTGTAAAAGTTGCGTGAGAAAGGTATGTCCATGGCTAGGACACAATACCACATATCTGCTAACTAACAATTTGACAGGACGAAGTAAAAGCTTGACAATTTGTATCTAGTAAAACATTCTACAACCTTGGTTAGGCAGATGCGGATATCACCTGATATGCTGCCGCGTTGAGGAAAAATGCTGTATGTGCCTTCAGGAGTTGCCAAATTTCCCCAAATAAAATAGGAATCGTTAAGGAAAGTTATGACTAATATTCCTTGAATTTTTTTCAACCTTTCCAACAGTTTCCTACAAAATTCGTATTTCATTGGAGGAAATTAGGCAATGCCTAAAGGCTCCTACAGCGTTTTTTCTGAGCACGGCAGTATGAGAGCCTTTGATTTTGTTAAAATAATTTGATGTCTTGAACAAAAATAATGCAAACCAAGAGCTTTAAATCAAATAGAAAAAATTGGATTCAAGGACTTTTTTGATGGTTCAAATTGAAGAATTAAGATTTGCACAACTAAGGACTTCGAATTTTCCTGAGCAGATAACGTCACTCCTCTTGCTAAAAGATGTAACTCAATATCCACATAAGTCGCAGAAAGCATATATGTAGTTAAACAGGGAACAGAGCTCACGTGGCAATTAAGATAAGCCCTCACATCTAAAGAGGGATGATAAGGGTTGGTGTACTGACCTTCCTATGTGGTGTATTTGAACAGAGAAGCTGAAAAAAGTAAATTTACCTGACATGTCACACTCGGCTAAATCAGAGGCAGCGCCACTATTGTTTTCTATTCCTTCAGATTCTATTTTAATGTTCTCAAAGGCTTCCACTGGTGGCACCACGTCTGAAGTTGGAGGATTGTACTGAACATCTACAACGGTAGGAACAGCTGACTTGCTTATCACAGTTGTCAGCTCGGGACTAGTGGCAGTTACTGCCTCCGTTGGCTCACTACTTATGTTCGTTACTCTCGTTTCAATACCTGGTGACTGGAGGGGAGTTGCTTTTGGAGTATTAGCCCCAGAGCTCTGTAAAAGATTACATACGAGTATAAAAACAACAAAAGACATTATTCGGCAAATACACGCAAATATATATTTTCTACACTTAACAGAATTCTAATCAGATCCCCAGGTTTCTCCTCCCTTTTCCTTACATTGCCTTCATTATCAATGACTCCCAGTTTAAAGGCAACAAAAATTCCATAATTCTCTGTTACACAAAACTTGGTTCAGATGCGGAACCTAATTATCGTCTGGCAATAAAATCCTTGACACCTCCAATTGGAAGTCATGCACAGTAGTCGCGCGGTACAGGCAGCCCAGCCATCACCAAACCTGAAGCTTCAGCAAGACAAAACGAGACCCCGAACACCAATCTTGACGGTGTGGCGGACGAACTTCTTCTCTCCTCAAATTCCATGGGAAAAGATCTTAAAATTAATGAGGATGAAGATGACTGCAGTATCAGTTTATTAAGCAGGGAAGAGGCATACCCAAAGAGGGGAGAAACCAAATATTTCAGAATTTTTAGAGGCCTAAAATTAGGTTTCCCTTGATTTTTGACTGAACGAATTTTTTCGCTTGGCCCCAGACTCTGTTAAATCGAATTTTCACCGTAATCTAAAATTCTGCATTGTTGAAAAAAAATTGCAAGAATGCTTTATGCAGCCATTATTTATCTGTCACTAATAAGTATACTCTCTTTTCCTTCTTCAAGTCTGATTTCCTAGAAGCAAGACTGTTAATGAAATTTAGAGGGAAAGGTTTTTCCATCATCCAAGCTGTATCTAAATAATTTTGATTCGATGAGCCAATCATGAGAGATAAGGATGCTGATTTGTGCCCTCCTGTCTTACCATGACCATCATCTTTCATGATACAGCAAAAACAGGAAGAGAAACAGTTAGTCGACATGAACTTACCTTTGCTGACTTAATTAATTTTTCATTTGACTTCTTTGTGACATCTGTCTTTGACGATAATTTTTTATGAGTAGAATTTGATCTGGGAATGGGAGGTTTATCAATACCAGGAGTATAGGGTGGTTTGGCTACATTTGGACCTGGAATAATAGACCAAATTATTGATTAGAGACTAGTATCTAGGGAAAATAGGTACTTTTGAGTAGAAATCAGGAGAAAGTGCTGACTATTGAGTCTACGTACAAACTGACATGAGTTTGAGTGAGCATAACTCAATTACTGAAAGCTTGATGCTTGAAAGCTTACTGATGACTTGAGAAGAGAGAATTCATTTTCAACTGAATGTTACTAAGCGGAAGGGTCCTGCCTGCAAAGAAAGCTTCAAATAGCAATGTCCACAGAGTTTCCATAATTTTTTCATTTTCACTTCCCTGAAAATCCTTGACTTTTCTTGTTTTACCCTGACTCTAAAATTTCCGAATTTCTTGACTTTCAAAGATCTTTGAGCAAAACTTCAACTTCAACTTCGAATTTTATTTTTTTTTCCAACTAGGTAAGCTGTTTTTTTTTTAAACTCTGGAAATATTTCGACTTCTAGCAATAGAAATTATGGAAAAAGCCACTTGGGACTCTCTAGGATAATATAACAATGGCTAAAGTTGCTCAGTCAATGGTATTTATTCATTTTTCCACGTGGTTCCAACTGTGAATGATGGTAAATTATGAGGGAGGAGCAGCAGGGCCAAAAGACCTGGCCTTAATGAGCTATTATTGATTTGGAGACAGATGCTTACTTGTTTTCGCTGAGAGAGGATCTGATGAGACTCCTGTTACAGCTATACTAATTGGTCTCGGTCGGCGTGGTGCAGCAACAGGTCTCATGCGAACGCTGCTTGAGCTGCTGTGCTGACTCAAGGCACTTGCAGGTCGAGAGGTCGTTGGTGTCACATCTCCAGATTTCACACCTTTGGTACAGGAAAAGAAATGAAATTGTTAAAGCTTGGAGGCACAAATCACAGGAATGGATTGTTTATCAAGGTTTCCTTCAAAACGTTTACACTAGAAGGAGGAGTCTAGAGCACATGAAAGTTTCCATACTTCCTGTAGAAATGTCCTTTGATGAGAGAGTATAGAGTTTCGAACATCAGATCACATGAACATTCCATAATACATTGCTTTTCAAAATCAAAATTAAAATTAATGTTTCAATTTATTTGCAGGTGCCGATATGCTTCTACATTAGAACTAATCTGCATTTTGCCAGGTATTCTGTTCGACGTTTGAATTAGCCTGCTAGTTGCTAGTGGTAGAACTTTTTTTTATTATTTCTTATACTGCTGACCATTTTAGTTTCCCGATTTGTTTTCAATCTGTTTTGGTCCCCCCTTCTTTGGTACTTCCTTCAATTACTCCATCCTTTGCTATTATGCATAATTATGCATAACAGTTTCCTTGCACTTCCTCCTACAATTAATTTAAGATACCTCGAACTTCTACACTATGAAAACCTTATTTCTTCAAGGTTTGGAGGATTTTTGAGTTATGAAAGATTAAAAGTAACCTGAAGCAAATCAATAAAAAAACGAACAAAATCAAGCTCTTACAAGAAAGTTCCCAAAATAGAAGGGTATGTACTTTTTGACAGAATCAGTGCACAGAACTTAGGGCATGTAAACATGCCTTTTGACTGCTTTTGCAAACACTCAGAGAAACTGAGAAAGAAATGTGAAAAGGTACCAATTTGAGGATATAAAAATTCAGCACAGAGAAAAATGCAAAATATATGGCAATATTTACAGCTGGTGCCTATTTTTGTGATCAAGGCTGTTATATTAATCATCTTTGATCAAGAGGACATGTTTAGACATGACTAGGAAGGGCCTAAATTATAAATTACACTAAAGCTTGCGACTAAACAGCTTTGCCAATAACTTTGTAACAACAAGAGCATCAAACCAGACTATAGGCTGAGTTCCCTTAGATTATGCTCTATTGAAGGAAATGAAAGCTAGGTTTACCTTCAGAAAATAGTTATACTTACGTAGCCGAATGAATTAACAGTTGAAAATAATGATAAAAACCTCCGGTAATAAAAATAGAAACTACTGCCATCTACTTATGATCACGATAGTACTAACTATGAAGCAAGTGCGGTTTTCAAACAGATCATGCCAAAAAATGTAGAGAAAAAACAAAGACAATAAAAAAAGAGGCACATTCAATGCCATTCAAAATAAAGTAGAAAACACCGTGTATTACGAGAGAGCTATGACTTCGATTATAGCCTATCGTTAATGATCTTGCTGAATAAGATAGAAATATAATCCAGAGAGGTTCCATAATAGCTTGGCACTGTAAGTAAATAATTTTTTCAACAGAAGGTCTCTTCCTTTATCCAGATTTTCCTCTGAAGAATTACTCACCAAACTATGAAAGTTTTCGTAAGTATGCAACCCTGACTAAAACTGAACTTAAATAAAAATATTTCCAAATTTTTTCAACATTTGTCACAAAAATTGAATGAGAAAAATCATGCGAATGATTTGGAAGTAGCATTAAATTAATCAACTCAAAATCACACCAAATAGTCACACCGTCTGATATTATAAAGAACTCAACAGAAACACGAATTGAAGGAAAAGTACGAGAAAAGGATTGACAGATTGACTGCAACTTTTCTCACTGAGATCAACGCATAAAACATCACAGCATTAACTTACCCAAACAAGGGTGAAGATAATTATACAAGGAGAGGAGAGAATTGAGTCACCAGTTATCACAAAAAACAATAAAAAAAAACTAGGATGGAACTAATAAATTCACAACAAACTCATCAGGTAAGAAAGCTGACGGGTAATTTAGCATAAAGTTCACTTAAAAAATTGCTGGCAGTGAAAAAATGGAATTGGGACTAACTAGACTGAGTCTCTGCTCATTCGGAATAGGAATGACTCAATAAAAATGACCCAATGCTGTTGCTAACACTGGCACAATTGTCGGTTCCAAAGTAGATCAGGCGTGAAGCACGACAAATTACCAAGTCACTACCTCCAGGCTTGGGTGACTGGAGAGAGAGAGAAGGCAAAATAAATATGGACATACCAACATTTCCTGCCAGACAATTAGGGGTCTGATATAATGGTTACATAATTCTAGTCAATGAACTGAGTTCCTTGGAGATTTGGAAAACCTGAGCTCTGCAGAGCATAGTGAGCAGGAGGCCAGAGCACAGACTTGAATAACTCTTTAATAGGATTGTTTGATGGCCAAAAAAACTCTGTTGGCACATTTTACTCTTTTCTTGAGTTTTACTGTTTAGTAACTCGTAAGTTGCACGTCTATAATGTGCAACTTCAACAGTCAATTTTAAAGTAGGAACTTTCAGGATATCAACACTGCCAATAATCTGTACTTCAGGGTAGTTATTCGGCAATTGATTGATTATTGTAGTAATTTTTATTAAAAAAATAAATGATTACATAAAGAAATTAAATAAAATGAAAATTCATGACATTTGCAGATAACCAACATAGTATGAACACTAACTGTTAAAATCAGTTCTGCATCAAAGTGCACGTATTATTACCAAACAGTTGGTAGCCTGATGATAGAGAACAGTTTGACAGAAATGAGGATAACGCAAATGACTACATTTTTGTATGCAAAAGAGATCATCTCCACTTTTAAAATGAGATACGAGCAATTACGCCAGACTTCCATGTATCATGCTGAGTAAGTCAAAGTTAGAGTAAAATGACCATGAAAAACTACAATTCAGAACGCTTATTGACGAAGTAACGATATCGGCTCATGATAGATCACATCAACTAAACACTGACACATCACATTCATAAGAAATTAAGACTCGGGCTGTTCCTGAAGTTGTTGAGAATATCTGTGCGCAATTTGGGGGGGGGGGGGGGGGGGGTAAAAATGGAACTAGCATGCAGAAGATCAATTTCTCACAGAAAAATCCAAAAAACAGCTGCATCAATCATCGAACATGAAACATCAAATTTTGTTTTCAGGTTTATGACAGATTCAAAAACAATGTTTCTCAAAACGAAGAATTTTATAAAAGATAAAAAAAAATCCTTGAACCGACTTCTCTCCCTCATCTGCGAGAAAAATATTAGTGACTAGTTAGCTAGCCTTGAATGGACAATGGCACAAGGAAAACAAAAAAACTTCCCTCTACTTTAATAATTTGTAGCTTCAAATTAAAGTGATTTAAAATAAAACAGAACAAAAAACAAACAAACAAACAAACAGACAAACAAGCAAACAACTTGGAGTAGTTACTCAGTCATGTTTCTGAGTAAAAAATGCTCCTCATCTGAGACATGGACCATAAAAACACCATGTGGATTGAGAAAAAGACAACACCGATACTCAAGAAAATATTTTTGAAAAATACTGACCTCAACTTAATTTCCAAATGAAGGAAAGACTCCGAAGTGGATTGGGTGGATAAGCAAAGGATTTCATTATCAAATACATTCAGGGCAGCATGATAACAATATCTCAGACACATTCAGATATTGTTTTAAAAAACTTTCCATGACTTCATCATTCAAAAGGAATCGAAATTTTATTTGGGATGATGATTTTAATCAGCATACAATCTTGACATATTCACAAGAATGGTCATCTTGATCATTACCGAATGCATGATAAATATAATTTTTCCCTCCTACCATTTTATTTCAAATTAATAAGGTAGTTTGGTCCTAAATGAGATGTTGAGAAGTTGATGGTAGATACAGGTGAAATAGATGAAGTTTCGAGTAAGTTGAATAAAATCAACACTTTGAGCACAATCAAAATGCTAATTTGATATGTATTGAAAAAGCTACCCTGATGAATTTGCTTTAAAAGCAACAATTTAAACAAATTCAAACAAAAATAAATAATATCAAAACAAATAAATAAATAAAATAAAACAAAAACTCAAACAAATTGACATACTTAGGGCAAACAAATATGTTAAGAATACAAAAACAGAAACTTAAAGGAAACTTATTTACTCTTCCAGAAATTCGGTTTCAAGATTTCCTGAAAATATTAAGTACATAAAAAACATTCAATCTAACAAGGGGAGCTTACCAAGTTGCCGCCTCTGATCGAGTTGAAAAAATTTGGCTCCTTCGCCTCGCCCGTCCCTCTCGGCGCATACTGGGTGTCTGGCACCCACTGTCTACTCGCACTAAAAACTGGACTTCTCGGAATTTTTTAGGAGTGTTTCCACAGCAAATTGGGAAAAAAAAACACGGTCCCAATGGATTCATCCTAAGAATTCGTACAAATTTTCTCAGCCCGATCGGAGGTGGCAGCTTGGGAAGTTCCCTTTGTAAGTAAAATATGAACCCTTATATTTATTAGAAAGGACTAAATTTATTTCCAGTTCCACCCTACAGTGTTAGTTTCAGTATTAAATTTAGGGCTCATTTGGAAACGAAATTGCTGGCTTTTAATAAACAAAAAGGATTCATAAGTGTGTTTAATTACGACCACAGATGACAAAACACATAACAACTTACCTTGACCACTAGCAGGTGAATTAGAGGCAGCTTCACGGGCACGGCGGCGCAATCTTTCAGCACGAGTGGGGCGAGGAGGGGGTATGGGTCCTAGCTGGGTCATGCTGCGATGGGTGTCATTACGACGGAGATTTGACTTAACCGCCAAGTGAGACATACTACGTGACATGCTATTCTCGCTCAGCGGTTTCTGTTGTGGTAATGGTTGTGAATGGCGCTGTTTTGGCAACTGCGGTTGCCGAGGCGTAGCTAAGATGTCTAGCCGGGACATAGAGAATGCCCTACCTGGGGTGCGTCGCATAGCAGAACTTGGCCGACTGTGCGATGGAGAGGAGGACGGTATTGTCGGCATGAGGTCAGTTTTGCGCCTTGCAGCACGAGACAGTACAGAATTTTGACTACTTGTGCTTCCAGGAGCATCCTCACTCCCTTCCATGCTAGCACCTAAAATTATCAATCGGAAAAGTCAGTTTGGAAAACAGCCAAATTGGCTAGCCCTTGAAATCCCAAACCTACCATTTTTCCAAATTATTTATGTCGTGTGCATGAGATACCTTGATGAAAACTAACTAAAAGCTATACTTTCAAATTGATCGAATAGAACGGATAGGAAAGAACCAGTAATAATCTACAATCATTCATAATGACCCACTGGCCAAGGACCAATCCTAAATGCCAAAACATATTTTTCTCCATTGAAATTTGGCATAGAACACAGGGTACATATTCAAAATTAATAAATCCTTCTCATAAATCATAAATTAACAATTTTTGCATCCAGTAATTCAAACCTCTCATATCCGATTAAAATGGACCAAGTCTGATTGAATTAAATCACAGACTAATGTAATTGCTGCCAGCAATTGCTTTGCAATCAAACGGTTTTCTGAGTATGCTGATTTTTTTCCTTGATAATTTTTGAGAATACTGTAAATCAAATGGGAGAGAGAATTCTCGTAAAACCTGATTCAGGTAATTAGCTGAGCTGAAGCGATCTTATGGTTATCAATTTTATTATCAGTTATTTGTTGAGAGAATAAAATAGTTCATAGGAAACAAAATCAAATGCACTTGGACTCCTTGCTTTCTCATTCTGATGGTTGTCTCAAACGTTTTGCCGGCTGCTCAGCAACCTTCATTTTAATGGAAGCTTAACTTCAGAGACTGTTTTCCAGTTTCAGTTGAGTTTTACATCTGGCTATCAGGTTAAAGCAATACTTATCTTGTAAAAAATTAAATGCGATTTTAGGGTTCAATAGCGATTCCCAGTCTATGACAAAGCTGACTTTACCCGAGAGTAAAATACAAAAGCAAAACAAATTTTGGGAAAGCATTAAGAACAGTTCTCTCTGAAGAATGCTATTATAACCCTTAATTTTAGTCATTAACTCTTACATTGTTAAAAGACATGAAACATTAATTAGAGAGAGAAGCAAAGGAAAAAGATTGTGCACAAAAAAAGCCGTCTGGTTGAATTTGAAAAAGAAAATAAATTAAACAAGCTGTGATTTCAGTGCTCACATACTGGAAGCGTACATCGCTACTTAAAATGTGAGACTACTTCTTTCCCCTAATGAGTGAACAAGTAGAATGCTACCTATTAGATCTGAGAAGCAGACTGGAATCTTGCTGCTCTAAGATCTGAGACCTACTTGCATCTTTTTGATTCTGATTCTTAGTTGAAAAGACGGTTACAAAAATTACCTAAATTAGCTATTTATATGACATTAAAATTTATGGTACATAGATGATCTGATGATATTGAAAATAAAACAGAGACAAGATTCTTGTTATCTCGAAATGGATAATTGATAAAATGAGAGGATAGGGCATCTAGACTTATTCAAATCTTGTGGTGAAGAAGGAAGAATTTGCTGGTTAGTGGCAGAGATTTTGTATTACCAATAAGGGAAAGATGACCAAACATCAGCACACTCAGCATTAGAAGAAAGTAAATACAGTTGTAAGATAATCTCTACTATGCAAATAGAGCCATTAAACAAAGCACGGTGAGTGATTATCAATTCAGAAACTATTACTCATTAATCTATGATGAGGTCAAGAAATAAGAATCTAGATGTTAATGTAGGTAATGCATTTAATAGAAAGGTGTCCATCATTATAGATGTAGAATCCACATGTGAGTTAAACTTAAATTATTCTCATGAGGGTTTCAAATGAAAATAGAAATGCTCCCAAACAAAATCCCAACAACGTGTGAGAGATTTGCGGAAAACGATTTGTCATCCAAAATCGTAAAAGAAGACTACGAAAGACAACAGACTAAAACAGAGAGTGCAACAGCAGTGATGGTAGGGACTTAGGTTAATTGACCTTTAACTGCCAACTGTTGGTACCATGGTTAACAGTCAAAATGACAGAGCTGACATCTATTATCGTTGGTCTCTCTTCAACCCACTTCATTGATAAGAATTCCTAAAAGAAATACTTCCATCCTAAAGGAATACTATTAAGACTTCCATCACTGCAGACAATATGCGACTTTGAATCATATGTATCTCAACTTCTAATCAATGAAATTTCTACTGACTGAGGTACATAGAATTTGTTTAATGCTGACATATCTTGCCTCTTTAACATTTTTTGCTACTCCTACTCATCTAATTTTTGGGAATTTTTTCTCTCCTAACTGATAACTAGAATTAGATATTAAATATATTGGATGCACTTCGGGACAAGAACCATCACACAGACTGCAAATCTGTTTTGCACTGAAGATAAGAATGTTTGTATGCCTCCTCTACCACCTTCCTTTCCCTCACAGAAATCGATTCAGGCCCTGATTACGGATATAAGTAACCTACTTTCTTTTGATGGATCCGTGCTATCATCTGAATTAGAATTTTTAACAGAGTCAGATTAATAACTTCAAAACCTGTGAGAACCTTCCGTATTGTTCGGCAAATACTGAACCAGCTTGTTATTTTCTATATTTTAATTTTTTTTTTGTACTTCCTTACTCTGTGATAAGGGAAGCATGAAAATTTTCAAGTTACTAACCAGCTAATTAGGCCACGGTAGTTAGGCCTACTATTGAGATACAAGAAAAACTGTATAGCATGAGATACCAAGAAGCTATAGCCTCTAAACGCTGAATACAATTTTCAGGAAAGCAGCACAAAAACATGATTATTAAGTACTTAAGAATGATGAAAAACTTTGATTCATACCCGTCAGAAATAATGATTATCTGAGTGCGACTGGTGATAAGAAATTTTTGTTCATTTCAGCCTACGCTAGAGTGTGATATTTAGTTGTTATTATAGTAAAAGGTGTCAGTCAGGGCCGGATTTAAGGAGGGCCACATGAGCTGCAGCCCACGACGACAAATAACAGAAAAGCAGTGGCTGATTTCAAAAGTGATGACTTTTTTCTTTTTATAAGTCTTCAAAGGTCATCACTATTGGAATCTAGGAGCGGCAAACTGATGTTAGCCCAGGAGAGCAAAATTTTAAATCCGACTCTGGTGTCAGTGGTATTTTAATAAAAGCTCTACCCAATTAAAGGCCATTCAGAAAAGTCACAAATGCTGAGTTAGTAGAAAAAAACCAAGACTAAGAGGAAAGGATTTTAATTACAATGCATTTATGAGTCAACGATTAGTCAAAACTGACTTGTAAATGAGTTAGTCAAGCAAGCCTGCAAAGCAAGCGCTGCTCACCATTTGGGATGGTATAAAAGGAATTAGTTTGGGGGTTTCCATTACAGGAATAATATTCAGGGGTCCAGCCCAAAACTTCATAAATTGAGTCCATCATTCCATCTGCAAGAGAAAAGCTTAACAAACTCTCATACATGATTGTGGCAACATCCCAAATATAAGCTGCAGCTCTTAGTTTCTCAGATTTCTAATTGAGTTGTTGCCACTGTTACATAAAGGAGTTGGTTCTATCATTAGCTATTAAAAACACCTGGAAATTACAAAGACACAAAGGAGATTCATAGTAAGCCACTTGAAAAGATCTGAACCAGAAAGTAGCATCACACATTATTTCTTCAAAACCTTACGGAGAAGATGATTCACACATCGGGAAGCTCACATATCAACTCCTGAACAAGATATCAACAACTATTTTTTGCACAGATTGAATGGAAGTTAGAAAACACAACTGCCATCATTTGCATTTTTGCCATTTTAATATTAATTGTATCTTGTTTGAAAGTTGATTTCAAGACTTCATGTTAATTTTTTTTCCTTGTGAAATTTTGAAGAGAAAACATGTTGCATGGTGCTTTAATTATAACCTTATCTGAGGCCCATTTAAGATTCAACCGCTGGTTTCAACAAAAATGCCAATAAAAAAGGAGAATCCTTGTTTTTCTATGAACTAAGTCATAGAAAAACACTTTCATTTATGTTTCTTTGATGATATTTATAAAATGAAAAATGGTAGTAGTACTCTCCTTTCTGCTTGTTTCAGTTACATTAAAAGGTTCATTGGGGAAATTAATGGAGCTATTTCTATTTATCGTTCCTCATAAACTAGATTAAGAATATCCATTGATGCAACTACACATTTTGCTATTTCACTTCCCCAGGGATTTACTGAATTTAATGTCGTAAGTAAGTGAAATTTAAGTCAATCTACAGTATTTCAGTTTCCACTTGTGCAATGTGTTATTTGATGAGGCAACAACAGGTAGTTCTCCAGAAATAACATTACGTAATTTAGGGGAATACTTTTTGGAAGAAATTAGGATAAATTAGAGAAGAATTTTGGTGGACTCGGAATGCCTACTTATCAGAAAAAGAAATGTTTTTGCTGATAGAACCACACGTTGACATTCCTACACCAAATTGATCCTTTGTTTGTTTTAGAAAAAAATGTTTCACTTGGCCAAGTTTTACGCCTTTACATTTTTAGCTTCACGTCCTATTTTATGGATTGATAAGGATTCTAGAAACAAATATATTACTTAGGATACAGTTCAGAGGAATTTTCCAATAGACCAGAGTTGGGTTTGAGTCTAGGTCTATAAAAGGTTTGTTACAACAAACAGCATCAATTCTCTGTTCATGTACTTTCCAAGTTACGAAGGAATTTCCTGTTGAAGTAACCCAGGCTGGAAAAAAATGCAGCAGGTACACACGCGCACTTTGCATGAACACTTCAATCTCCACAATATAAATTACAAGATGCCATGCTTCGTGTCACAGGCAATCAAAAACGCATTGAAAAGGGAAAGTTAAAAGCTAATTTGGCAGGCTGTTTCAGTGCAGGCACATGTAACAACTTCAAGACTGCCAAACTAAAGAGTCAATGAATAAAATTTAAAAACTGAAAACACCCAGAGCACGAAAACTTATTTGCCCCAAATACTTTTTTGTTGTACTAGGAACGATGATAAACCTGATAGAGGCACCAAGTTGTGTCCGAAACCAAGCCCTTTACAGCTAATTATACTTCTGTAAAGTGACTTTGTTTCGGAGGCACCACGCCGCAGTGGGCATTGATGTCAATAACACATAAGATTACCATATTTTGGTCAATAGAGGTAAGTACAGCAGTGTTGTTGATGCGGAGACCATTCAAGGGTAAGAAAATGGAAATCATGACAGCTTGTCCACGCGACTCCTTGATTCCATAACTGCCAAAGACAATTATGGTGGACCTAATATAGATAATACATACTTGTCACTAAATTTCCTCAATTATCCTTAGTTGCTATAACTTTTGGAAATTTGGACTTCTACATTCTTCAATTATTTCCTGATAAGTAGGCACTCAGGGTCCCACATATTTCCTAAATGAAGTTTAAATTACTTGATTTAAACACACAGAGGGAACATTTTTTTCAGAGGTTTGGAAAGAGGAGGAAATTATTTGTCACATGTGAATTTATACAAATAACTTCATCTAATATAAAGATACCTACATGAAGTTATAGTAATTAAGATAGATGAATGGATAAAAAATTAAAAAAATTCATGCTATACACAGAACAGAAAATTCCCTGATTCCACCAAAGCACTCAATGATGATACTTTACTTAAAAATATCATTACTAATTTGCATCTTCAAAAATATTGACTAAAATATCAAAACCCAAAACCATCACCTTAGAGTCCTTCACCTCTAACACTTAATTCAACTACAAGATCAACATTTGCATCCCAAGAACAATGAACAAAGGAAATAAAATATAATTTTGAGAACCTACTGAGAGACTTACATTGAAGAGGGTTGTTTCGGTTTAACAGTCCACTGGCTGAAGTGGCTCGTTTCTTGGATGTGCCGTCTGCTAGTTCTCTTTCAGAGGAGCGACGAGTCAAGGGACCGGGGGTTATAGAAGCAGCCATCATCACATTGCTTGTTGATGTTGCTCTGGGTAAAAATTAAATCAGTTAGTTGGAGACGACGTAGGCTAATTGAAAAATGATTATTAGTAGAGTATTTTTGAGGAACTAGGACACTGGCAGATTTAAGAACAACTCACTCAATCATCAGAAATTGAAAAATTATTCCAACTTTCCAAACAGATTATTGAGTTGATTCTCACACTTGAGCATCAGTCACTTTTACAGGGCAAAAGAGCGCTTTGCGCTGCCTAACCGCCACAGAGATCTGTTAGGTAGAGATCTCCGAGATGGCATTTCTCCATCTCTTTCAGAGAGAAAATTCTCTTCGAAAGATTCTCTTTTAAAGAAAAAATTTCTTTTAAAAGAGAAATGTACTCCCTGCAAAAGCTGACAACAGCTTTAAAAAATTAAAAAGGTGGGTATCTTCAAGATGATCACTACACCACTGAGGCTGACCCATCAAGTAAATGTATCCAAAGTATTCAGGAGATTTGACCTTCTTAAAAAGATAATTTTATCAGACCATTTTTATTAAACATTAATTTATGTCAGTAGTTATCGCTCTCTTCAGAGGTCTGTTGTCTTCGGCTGTTATTCTGAGATTTTTCGAAATACTCAAGCTCAAAGGGATACATACAAAGGCAAAGGCATGTGGAGGGGTTTTGGGTGGTTTTTTATGCTGAATGCATTTGTACCAAAATAGAAAATGCAGGCAGAAACGCCTAGTGCAATGATTCAAAGCTAGAGGCTATTATGAAGACCTAAAGCAAAAATCTAAATGGTTTTTGAATGGTACATGTTTCCTAAAAAATAAACTGATGATAAAATCGATTGCTCTCCAAGATACTAAATCTGAGTGAATAAAAGGTACCTTCTGCTAGCCCAATATGACCCTCCAGTGTCAGCAGGCTCTAACATTCTTGGTGTTGAACTTCCGAATGCGAATACTATAGAGCTACGGTCATGTCTTCTTTTGGTTTCAATTCTGGCCTCCCGTTCCTGGAAATTTAAATAAAAATTAGAAACCAAAGAACTTGAAAAAGCAAAAACTTTAGATATGCATAGCTCCATAAAGGCATTATAGACATTCTTTCATCGTTAATTAAAGTAAATGGTTCTAGGATAGTTAATTATCTACTTGAGGAAAATTGCAAATTGACTGTAATGTAAAGAAGACATGGTGCAATGGGTGAATAGGATTCCAGGGAAAATCCATTTAATTCAAATATCCAGAAGGAGTTCAATGTATAGGTAGTGCACAGCTACACCCAAATGTAGGTGAAAAAATATCAAACCAGGAGAATCTGGAAAAAGTAAGAATTTTTCAATTGAAAAAGATTCCAACTGGACCAAGCTTAACAGAAGCACGCGGAATCGCATTTTTGAAAAGAGGAAAAATTAATGAGGAGCCGTTTAAATTTAACGAGTCCTAAATTTTCTTCTCTCAAAAATTCATAGTCGAGAAAAACTAATTTGAAATTGAAAACGGTCGTTCAACTTCATCATAATCAGCTTAAAGATGAGGGTCCTTACCTAATGATGAAGTTTAATGACCATTTTCAATTCAACTTTTAATTCCAAAAACGTTCCTGTGGTTTATATTATCTGGCCAATGAAGGATTTTGTATTGTTCTGAGGGATTATTATTTTATAATTATTATTTAAGGGTTCAAGAGGTCAATAATGGCAAGTGCAATAACATGAACCTAATAACAATGGGTACTTAAAATTTCCTCACCACAATGTATTTTTGTACACAAACAAACTCAGTGTACTTTTACAAATGTTTGGCAAACGACTGTAGTAAAAAAAAGAGCCTGGAGAGAATTCAAAAGAAGTTAAAGGGAAAAAGTAGTCTTTAAATGTTAAAAGTGGAGATTCTCCGTTTCTGGAAGAGAATCCTTGATTTATCCTGAAATGTTTCATCCCTGATGAATCCCGGATTTTTCCGGTCTAAACACCATGATTTAAAAAGATAGTAATGATAACACGTGGGTCCTAGGCCACTACAATGGACTGTAATGTTGTTAAATTCATAAAATTCCCTTTCTAGATAGGTTCATTCTGCATAATATCAATTTAACAAATTGTCCATCTACATGGAGTAATGTAGCCACACACAGCAATGTGATCTGGGGAACTTACCTGGTTTTTTCGAAGGATGGCTTCCTTTCTCTCTCTTTCAGCTTCAAAAATTAGACGCTTTCTTTCTTCTACCTGGTGCCTTTTGTCTGAATCTCGCATTCGGAGCTCTTCCATCCTTCTCCTTCTCTCTTCCTCTTTTTGTTCCCTAAATTTCTGAGCTGCAAGAGCCTAATAGAAAGAAAAATAAAATTAAAAGTTGATCATGTATTTCAAGACACTTGAAAAATGGCATAGTTGATATTCTTAAATTTTGTCAACAAAGATCTGTGCCCTGGAAAAAAAATCTGGATTTTACCTTACAAAAACTATTTCTTTCCTTATCTTGAGGGGGAAAAGTAATTCTTGAGGGATATTTAATCTGCAAGATATTGTATGATTCTAAAACTTGTCTAGAGACTATCTTAAAAAAATTGCCATAAAAATAATTGTAAATTTCATCTTCAGAAAATGAAACATCATTAACACACTAGGTACAAGCTTTTTGAACTTCTGACACATAGGTAGACAATGGCATATTTTCGGTAAAAACCTCAGCATGGAATTTTTTAGCAATAACCACAATTCATACATTGAAGCTAATAAAATAATTGACAGTTGGAAGAAAAAAAAAATAAAACCATAGTGGGTTCTAAGCTAATAGTTAGGAGATGCAATTAACATTCCAAAACATTGAATCAATATGAATTTACAAAGATAGCTTGATTTCACAAGCGAAGGTGGTATTAAAAACTCAAAATGTGGTACTTGGCAGAGAGAAGTACTTTGGACCCGGAGCGACCGAAAAAAAGTAACTCACAACTTACTTCAATTCAGGTACATTTGAGGCAATAATATTCGTATCGTAGGCAAGGGGATAGGCAATAGGTGTGGGGATCGAAGTTCATGACAGCTTTCCAGAACCGAAATCAAAGACTTTTGGGGATTATCCGAGGAGTTCTAATCGGTGGAATTAAGGACTTTTCAAGGACTTCTGAGGACTAGGGGTAAAAAAGGGTAAGAAATAGTGCTTTAAAGATGGAAATTACTTTTTAATTAAAGTCACTGTTATACATAAATGTGTAAAAAGCAAGTGCAGAAAACTTGGGAAGTCTGTATTCAAGAGGGCAAAAATAATAACACTCTCATCTACCAAATCGGTAAAAACAAAGTCTAGAAACTAGAGGTCTGCCTCAATATATAAGAACTTAATTTAATTTATACATCAAAAAATTCTGACCAAACTTCATTGTGAATCACATTATTAGAATTATTTTCCCCCACTATTTGTACTTTTACACAATGTTTTGATTTATATCTTGACAATACAACGTAAAGTTGCTGAAAAAAAGGTCGATGTACATAAAAGTGTACATAAAAGCCGACTTGATCAAAACTTAGACCTTGGGATTTATTAATAGTAACTGAAGATGCAAGAGAAAAGGGAAACTAGGTTCGATTGGTACTTTCACCAGTATCTAATTAGGTAAACTTGAGGGGAAAAGAGCACGGGAGGGGAGGAGAAACCGGTTTGTGACATGATTAGGGTGACACGCCACCCTTATGATTTTATATATTATGATTCAACGATTTGTTCAACGGAAGACTTCTACCGAAAAAATCAGTTAGTGGTTATTCTTAAAGAGATGAGTCAAAAGGCATCAATTAGATTGGGGGTAGGTGCCGTAACTGCCGGGTCAGAGCCTTAGTCCTGAGGAACTTCTCTGCGAATTCTTCCTGCATGCCTTCTAAAAATGCACAACAAGTTTATTCAATTTTGAAGTAGTGCACAAAAAATCCGCTAGCCACCTTCCTCAAAATTTCTTCAAATTGGACTTCATTTTGCAATTAGAAACTACAATTTCTGGCTTATCCGTAAAGACACTCATGTTCCTAGGGGAACTAGTGGTACATATGTTGTTTCTAAAATGGGCCAGAAATTGCAGTTCCTGATTGAAAAATGTAGTCCAATTCAGGGAGTCTAGTTGAATTTCATTTTAGGAAATTCTGGAGATAACCTGATTTTTCCTGATTTTTGACTGCTAAATCCTGATTTCATAATTTTTCCAAATCCGGGTCGAATTCATATTTTGAACGTAACTTCACAAAAACATTTCGATAGAAAAATCCGATCGGACGGCTGACTTTTCTCAAATCCTGATTTTGCGACCGATTTTTCCTCAAATTCTGAAAGAATCGGGGAAGTCGACAAAATCCTGATGCCTAACACTCTGCAATTTCACGATTTCATTGGTGTTCATTCCGATTGATGCCATATGGAGATGCAGATAATTAGAAAACATTGCTGGGTGGTAACTTACTTGCTGCTTGAGCTCCTCGAGTTTTCGTTGTCGCTCTTCATTTTGCTTCTCTCTGAGGATTTTGAGCCGCTCCTCTCGATCTCGCTGAAGGCAAGTGGCGTTTACTGACTCTCGTGCTCCTGGAAAATAGAAATAAAAGCTCAACTAAAAATTTAAAACAAACAAGTCAAATAATGAACAATGTGCCCAATAAACAATGTTGAACGGCTGTATCGCATGGGTTATTTTACGGATATGAATAAGATTTACTCTTCTATGAAGTTTTCTTCCGGATCTCCCCAAGTTGCAGCTAAGGCACCCCCAAACTAAGGGAAAATTATATTTTTCTCTCAATTCTGGCAACATTATGGACCGAAACTCATGAAAAATGGCTACCAGCTGTAATTAACAGCTCTGAATTCACCCATGGCCACGAAATATTGCGGTATCAAGTCTAACTAGATAAAGGGGGCGATATCAAGGGGTCTCGGATCACCAAGGATAAAAAAATAAATCCCATCCCCGATTGGACGCCTAAAGGCTAAAATTCTTCTACAACTTAAGATTTCGATATTTCTTAAGCCACCAGGGTGTCTACTAAAACACGTTGGCTAAAAATCAGTGCTTTTTCAGTACATTCCCGGGAAATTCAGTACCTCCTCAACAGAAAAATTCCAATTGACGAAATCCGAAAAATTTCACCACTTTGAATTTCTCGCTCAAATTGCGACAAAAATTACAAAAATTCCGGACCTTCTTGTAGAATTTCAGCACTTTTTCAGTGCTTCTGGACCGCCCTTGAAAAATCCGTACTATTTACGGACTATCCGGAAATTCCGGACTTGTAGACACCCTGGCCATGGATGAATTTAAAGCTAAAATTACGGAAAGTTCGATGAGTTTTGATCAGGAATCGTCTCCGATCTTAAAAAAAGTATAGTTTTCCAAAAGGTTCCGGGGACTGCAGCTCTGACCCGAGTTTGGGCTTTTGAGAAAAACTTCAAGGCGAAAAAAAAATACTCATTTTGACCGATAGAGTACGCCCATGTAGTCTGTCCGTCTGACACTGGTGCAACCTGTATAAAATCTAAAGAGAGAGAGAGAGAAAAAAACAAAAACCGAGTTAGAGGATCGTGCATCGTCCAATGCAGTCACTGGAAGAGGCACGCATTGCATGAAAACACCATCAAATAGAAAACCTCCTTGAGGAAACCTCGCATTCTTCCGAGCCTCCGGTCCAACGGGTCGATTTTTGAATCGTTATCGAGCGATATTAATCGATTAATGCCCATGTTAGGAATACGCTTTGTCGATAACGATTCGACAATCGACCCGTTAGCTTCGCTTCTTCGTGATGACGCGCGACGCCACGTCCGCGTACGTAACGCGTGACGACAAAGCGACGTCCAGGAGGCGTCCGAGTCCATTATATTTATGATCCATGCAGCCTCAGCTGTAAAATTATCGAGGCTAGTTCTGCCGTGATAGCGAAGAGAGCAGTAAGTGCAAAACTGAAGTTTTTAGAAAACGGGCTCGGAGGCTTCTGACCGGAAAATTTTGTAGAAAGAAGCCTCCATTCATGATCAAATCAGACTAATCGTCCGAAAGACTCCTAGAAATCGTTTGGATGATTAAAAATCGACTGATTTTATTTCATTTTCATGCTAGGTTATTGCTAGACAAGACAGCCGTAAGTGCTATCTTTTGCATGCTTTCGTGGTTGCGTTTTGGACACACAACAACCGCATTTTCAGGTTAGAAATTCGCAGAAGAGGGCGGCACTTTACTTGAAAGCACTGTTTTCATTGGCTCTCTAGAGGATTAATGTCACTTACTGCTATCTTGCCTGAAACTACGTCATTTTTTGATCACTTTCGGCTTCCTCATAAGTTTCGTTTCGATGCAATTAAGATGAATTCCGCTGTTTTAGCAATTTCAGTGATTTCATCTAAAAGAGTTTAGACGAATTTTGAAGGAACTCGATTTCGAAAATTTGACTCTTGCTGCTCTCTTCGCTATCACGGCAGAGTTACCCGAGAAGTTTTCAGGCGCGTTTTTGCGGATTCATGAGCTGAGCGAGGAGGATGTATCTGAACTACATACATATATGAAAATAAGGATCAAGGAGAAAAAACAGAATGGGTACTAAGTCTGAGCGCCGAGTCAATCAGCGGACGATAATTTGGCCTCAATAGTCCGCTTCTGTATACTTGTGGAAAGTCGGAGGCGGTTCTCGATAAATTATTTCCGCACACAGCGACATTTGGACTGCATTTTGCAATTTGGAACTATAAATTCTGGCTCATATGAAAAAACACTTATGTGCATAGGGAAAATAATGGCACATACGTTGTTTTTAAACCGGGCCAGAATTTATGGGTCCAAATTGCAAAATGCAGCGACATTTTTTCTGTGCTCCATGAATGCAGTCATGTGGACTGTTGATGCAAAGTTATTTTTATTTTTCTCCGTGGAACTAACGTCTTAGGGTTATTTTAGAAACAACGTGTGTGATTATTAATTTCCTGATGCAAAGAGGAGCTTCTCGATCCTCCTGCGTCTTTTTCTTCTACCTCTACTTCTCCATTTCTTTTCTTCTTCTTCAAAAAATGAATTCTTGATATTCCTCTTTATCGTGTTTTTCCTTTTCCTCATCGTTGCTCCGGTGCTCCCCTTTCCCTTTTTTCTATTCTTTGTCTATTCTTCTGAATTTCCCTTCTCTTTTCCCTATTTTACCAAATGCTAACCCCCCCCCCCCCCCCCTCCCTTGTTTTATCTGTGGGTCCGTCACAGGTAATGTGACGTCAGATCTCCTGACTTTTGACACTGCACATGTAGGATCCTCCTTGGGAATAAAACGAATCAAAAGTATGAGCGACTCAAAAATGAAAAAGGCTGATCACGGTTCATTGACCCAGACTTACAGATCCTAGACTTTGATGAGACGAATGATAATTGGACTAAATTTTTCAATCAGGAACTACTATTTCAGGCTCATTCATATAAACACCGATTTACACACAGAATCTAGTGGCGCGCATGCTATTTGTGAAAATGGCCGGAAATAGTAGTTCCTCGTTGCAAAATGCAGTCCAATTTCAGCTCAAAAGACGACTAACGTTGGCCGGTAAGTATCGCTCGGCAGTCAATTGGAGCGAACGAAGCCTGTTAAATGTGCCAAGTCGAATTGCGGGCACACCGTTGCAATGCTTTTGCGATTTTCATTCATTCTTTTAACATCAATTCTTTCTTAATTTTTTGTTTTTGGTCCCAGCGATGTGATTCATTACACTTACGAAGTTCGTATGTGTGAAGAAGCGCACTCTATTATTTTGCTAGTTTTCTCTAAATATTCCGTAGAAACATAATCATTTTCTCTGGTGCTTCTCGACCAAACTTTCTAATTTGAGAGGAACTGCTTCATTTTAACTATTTTTTTTTGGTGGGAAAAAATTGAACAATTTTTTTTAGGAACACACTGTTAAACATGAACCATTTACTCGAAGTGAAATTCGACAGCTAAAAAAAGGCGAGGTCCAAACGACCACGGACCGGGGTATGAATGACTTTGGGTGGTTGTGAAATGCACGGAATGCGGAAACTGCGAACGCAGAAGAAAAAGGATAGCTAAGAGGGATGAGAGCTCTCTTGACCGCGAGGAGTGAACCAACTACGAGTTCATTTAACTCGGAGTAGTGTTACATTTACACTATATTTTAACACGAATTGAATGGGAGATCGACGGTAAGACGACTAAACCACGCCCCTCGTTTACGGTGTTCAAAAATCTCCGCCCCCATCTTATTTTTCTTAGGGTGTGCAAATCAACATTATTCCTTGAAGTTTTTTTTCAGAATTTCCTTCGCGCGTAAAGAGGAAAAATCACGGCAGTTTTTAAGAACTGACGTCGAGTAGTTCTTCATTTAAAAATTAAAGTATGAAGGAAAGCCTGCAACGTCGTAAACCGAGATACGTGGTTTGGTAGTTTTACCGTCGATGTGTAATACGAACTAGGGGTGTGCGGTGAACTCCCAGATTTTTAACAGTGGCACGCGATCAGCAAACACCTCTGAGTCTTATTGTTAGTTTTCTTTAAATCAATCACGACTTCCTTTTTGGATTGTGAAAGGTTTAGACTCATGTTGACACAACGATCTTGCGATCAGTCGCGAAACAACGTTCCAAAATTTATACGAGGTGTCCCAGACCATACCCATGCCAGCCTTGGCTGGAGCCAAAGCATAAGCTTGCCGCAGCGGAAAAACGCCGTTTTAAGATCCAGACGTTGCCAAATTTCCTCGGATCAAACATTAATTTTGAGGAAAGTTAAGAATACGTGTATTTCCTTGATATTTTTTTCAGGAGGACTGTTCAATTCAATTCATGAGTAGGGATTATTTGATAAATTAAATAATAAGAGCTTATCAGTTCTCCAGGAAATTCGTCGTTGATCGGAGGACATTTTGCAACATTCAAGTGTTCATACGACGTTTTTACCAATGGCGTGGCGTGCTTTGCGATATATCGATTGATTTGCCATTTAAATCTATGGTAAATGATCGATAATAGGGAGCACCTTGATTATCGATTCTTTACCACAGCTTCAAGTGGAGAAATATCGATTATCGATTATTCACGCCAAGCCCCTGGTTTTTACTCGACGCTCTGGTATTGATATCCGAGCAGAGAACAATGATATCGGTAATAACGCCTTGATACAACTATTCGGCGGAAGGAAAGTTCAAACTGACTTTTTGATGCTTAAAAATTGGAATTTGGAAGCGAATTATTCACAGAATATGCATAAAGGCTTGTTTTACTGGAAATCATTAATAAAGTAAGGTTACTACCAGGTCCCCGAGGTCACCCGTTTGAGGCTTTTACCTCGGTTATTTTCGGTCGGATGATGTTTTGGACGGAGAAGTTTTATCAGGAATGGACCCCAGGAATTTGACTTTCCTTGTTTTGAAGTCCCTCAGCCCTCCTTGGTGTCCATGCCATACACTGAAAAAAAAATCTCCGCGTTTTTACCAAGGTCCGTTGGTACCTTTACCATCTCACTTTTTTTACCAATTATTGGTAATTTTACCAAGACAGACTGGTAAGCTTCCCTAAAAACCGGTATTTTTACTGTTATTTTCAGGTAAGAATACCACTTTTATTGGTAATCAATTCCCGGTAACTTTGCCATTTTATCTCGGTAATTCTACCACAGTCGATAAAAAATATTAGCGTTTTTACCAAGGTCCAGTAAAATTACCGAGAAAGTTCAATAATTTTACCAAGATTCCTCGGTAAAATTACCAATTCCATAAATGTTAATTTTACCAAGAAAAAACTGGGATCGAATAGAACCCTGAATTCTTTGTAATTTTACCCTTTTCTCAGTAAATACACCGAGATTTTTTTTCAGTGTATTCAACGCCCTTATCCGAGACACCACTCGACTGACCAAAAAAACAAAAAAACCAAAAAAATAGCCGGGCACGGGTGGACGCTGTATCAGGACTGATCCTGATGGCTATATTTGCCGTGTATAATTTGATACGCTTCATCACGACTGATCGCTAAATTGTAGTGTCAACAACAGTAATGTCAGCTGATGAAATTGTGCCCCACTGTTCTTTTTATCGAGAAACTTCAAAATATTGGCATTTCCAATGGTGAAAAATGTAAACTTTGCAACGCTATATTGCCAGAATAAGCTTTAAGCTCAAGCTAAAACTTTCACTGGAGGGTTGTTTCATCATTGAATTTTGTTTGGGAAAGATTTAAACAAAATCTCTATGTCTTTGAAGAGGGACAAAAGTAGGCCTTTTATCCGGCAAGCTCTTTACGGGGATGAGGGTGGGCTGAGGAGGGCGTTAACTAAGAGGGTTGAACAATGGGAAGAATTTCATGACGTGAATTTTTTTAGAGAAGATTCTCGCTGTGGAGGGACAGAGGTAAGAGCCTTGGAAGGGATTGTTTCTTAAACTTACCGGTTTTAGATGAGGTAGATAAAGCAGATGTGGTATTTCGGGGATGACTGTTACTGCTGTTGTCTATTGAGCTAGATTCTGGTTTTTCATTGGCCCGCCCGTCAACGGGAGTAGCACCGGCTGGAACAAAAAAAGAAATATTGGGTCATTTTTTTTGTATACACTACAGATAGTTAAGAGCGAATAATTATAAGTATATCAAGGCAAGGGATATATAAAATACCAGTGAACTGCCATATTTTCCTGCTTAGTGTTGTAAGAGAGGAAGAGAGAAAGAAAGTCACACCGGCGATGACAGCCCGTACTAAATAATCGAAAGCGATGAAAATATCGCCTGCAACAGGGTAGATATGCATTAAACGCTACACATGAACTGCTTCCTGTTCACAGAGCAGCGCTCTCTAAATTGAACGCTGTTTTCATTTGTGGGCAAATACTGTTCCCCCGCGAAAAATTTCTCGCGGAATCAAGATCTAATCTCATCAATTTTGAAACCACCCGACATTAAAAACATTAAAATGGACTATTATTTGGATTGCATTTTGCAAAAAGGAACCACTAGCATTGCAATGATGCTAAGATTGTGCAACTTCATCTTTTGCAATAAAATTGCGGAAATCGTGATAAAACTATGAAATTTAGATGGTAATTTTTGTCTTAAATTTACAGTTTTTAGCGAGTAGAATAGAAACTATTAATGGATAATCGGGTTTTTCCTCCAAGACAAAAGAAGTTGCACACTCTTAGCAACATTGCAATGCTAGTGGTTCCTTTTTGCGAAATGCAATCCATTTTAAGGTAAGTCATCAGCTTTGCCGTAAGACATTCTGGACACGGTAAAGATATATTTTAAATTTTGATCGTTTTCAAAATCTTAAAATAAAGTCAGAAGGACTGCTTCCGATTAACCATATCGATATCAATACATTAAAATCGGTTGATAATATTGGAAACAGTACTACTGACTTCATTTTAAGATTTTGGAAGATAAATTTCGGCAAGAAAATTCCTTATTGATCTACATGACGAATGCAATTTCGCTTCCGCCAAAACAGACCACGTAATGATTAAAATCTTGAAAACATGGATCAAGCCCAGATGGCATTGCGCCGAAGCTGAGAACCCGCCTGCAGATCTTGAAATTCAAAATCCACCAGGAAAAAGGGGCTAAAAACACACAAGTGCGAATGGTACTTCGGGAAAAATGGTCAGAATTTTTCGAGATGCGATACTAAGAGGCGATCTCAAAGCGATCAAACGTTGGAGGGCACCAAGAAAAGAAGGAGAACTAAACTAATCAGTGTCAAACTCCTCCAGGCTGGCACAGACTTTCCTTCGAGTTGGATCCGTTCTCCACGCCAATACAGCTCCTTGAAACGCCCAGAAAACGATATACTTGCGTTTTTCAGACGGCTCACTAACTTCGCCCGAGGGGAGGAAAGAAAGTAAAAACCGACAATAATTGACAGGTGAGACGGGAATGCGATGGTGCTAAAACGTTGCATGCGCAATAATCGGGAGGGATGTCTTGGCTAGGGACGCGATTGACAAGCCTACGGATAACCCGTTGGCGTTGCCATCGCCTTGACAACGCCAGCAACTTGCTTTTATCGAACAGTGTACAAATTGCTCAAGAGCCTCGTGAAAAATAAGGAACGCCGATTTGAACCTTACAGTTTCCCTTTTTCAGGGTCGTCACAAGGGTAAATTGTCACCCGCGCCGCGCCAACAGCCAATCCCCCCCACCCTTCCTTTCTCCATGATCAACTGATGAGTGAGGGCTGTTTTCGTACTTAACAAATCCTTCCCTTAGGAGTTAGGACGTCGCACAGTGAATCGAATCCATAGGAAAAGTTGGACAAAATTTGGCAACTTTAAACGCTTATAACTCCTTTCCTCTAGAATGTAACTCACTCTTCTTTTTTCGGTCCTGATGTTGTCTTGCATTCAATTCTATTAGACGATGATCATTTCATTTTAGTGTATTTTCCGAAGGAAATACACTATTGCGATCTTATGCAAAAATAAAAAAAAAAAAAAGTCGAACAAGAGTTGCTCAGGTACTTTCTTGTAAAAAGTTGAATGGAGATGTTGCATGTGTGAGGAATTTGCGATTTGACTGTTGATTCTTCTGTAAAAGTTCGCGAAAAACACGATGGTACTACTGGTTTTCTCTGAAATCAACTCCCAAGCTCAAAAAAAGCTCTCAAGTTGAGACCAAAATGGAGGGGATATCCCACCCTACCCTAAGAGTCCACATCTACAACAAGACAACAAACTCGCTCTATGCAAAGATAGGGAGCAAATACATTGACAGGGCTGCCACTTTATTTGGGGACTCCAAAACTGAAAACACGGCAACCCTGCTAATGTATTTGTTCCCTATCTTTGCATGGAGAGTTTGCCTTGATGTAGACGTGGACTCTCAGGGTAGGGTGGGATATCCCCTCCATTGTGGTCTCAACTTGAGAGCTTTTTTTGAGCTTGGGAGTTGATTTCAGAGTAAAAACCAGTGGTACCATCGTGTTTCTCGCGAACTTTTACCTACATAAGAATCAACAGTCAAACCGCAAATTCCTCACACATGCAACATCTCCATTGTCCGAGTCAATCTTACAACTTTTTAAAGTAGTTACGTTCCTTGGTCCAAAAACGACGATATTTGCCTCACTGTAAATTACACCAAAACGGCCTCACTTGGAGTGAAATCGAAGGGAGGAAACACATTCCAGGATGACGTGCGCTGAAGTCGGGAGCGAGAACCCCGCACCCTTGGGCGGAGTAATCTAACAAACAAACAAAGCTAGGTGTTAACAAGCTCTTTCCCTCATCCTCCTATCACCGTCATCGGTGCGGCGCACAGTGGCTCAAGTCAATGGAAGAAGTCGGACATGAAATTTTTGACAAAAATTGTAAAATTTTACGTTTATATCATCATAATTTTAACTTTAAGAGGTGCTCTTGATAGAAAATTTCACTTGGAAACCAATGGAACCACTTTCAGAACCTCAAAGTTTCGTATAAACAGAGAATAAAATTTCCAAATTTTGTCCGACCTCTCCTATTAACTCGATGCACTGTGCGGCGCGGCGTGGCGGCAGCAGTCGAGCGTAGAGAGCACTGAGCATTCAACTCTAGGCTCAAATTCGATCGAACTTAAGCTAAACTTGCTCTCTCTTCGTCTCGTCGCTCACTTAAAAAAAGAGCGGGGGTAAAAATCGCCAATTCACAATACCAGTACAATTTTAGTGCGTAGTAATTAGAAGACTTGGGGGCCGTCAATAAACATCAATCTGTTTTTTTTTTTTTTTTTTTTTTTTTTTTTTTTCATTTTTAGAAATCCTGATTTTTCCTGATTTGAGACTGCTAAATCCTGATTTCATAATTTTTCCAAATCCTGGTCATCTGAACTTCTGATTTTTTGCGGAGCGAATGTAACTTCACGAAAGTAGCACGATAAAAAAATCCGATCGGACGGTCGACTTTTCTCAAATCCTGAGTTTAGGACCGATTTTTCCTCAAATCTTGATGAAATCGAGATTGATTCCTGATTGACCTCAAATTCTGTTAGAAGATCAGGAAAATCCTGATGCTAGACACCCTGCTAAATTACGTGACGATTTAGGGAAGGAGAGGGGGGGGGGTTAGAAGAGAGCGTTACGCCATTTTACGTGTTTAAGGCATTTTTTTTCAAGTCCATCAAAAACATCCCGTATATCCGTACATTTTTTAGGAAAATCCGTGCATTTTCTGCACTTCCGTGCCAACTTTGTAAAGCCTTTTCAGTGTATCTACTTGATAAAATGCACTATCTTGAGAAATCACATATCTTCAATACTTTTTTGTAAAGCCCATCACAAAAACCCCGTACATCCGTGAATTTTCCAGGAAAAGCCGTACCTCTCGAGCCGTAGTACTCTTCTATCATGCAGACCTTTCAAAAACTCCGCTTTTCCAGTGTACCGGCTATTTTTCCGTAGACAGCAGACAACCCGAATTTCTCGTAAAGCAAAGAAAAGGAAAGATTGTCGTAACATACATTGCCGTGCTAAGGAAAAACGCGGTATGAACATTTGAGAGTTGCCAAATTTCCTTCGATAAAATGTTTATTTTTAGGAATATTTTTCCTCGAAATTTCCAAACACTTTAGGTGAAAATACGTACAAAATTATCCGAAAAATTGGAAGGAAAATACTTATAGGTTGCCGGCCAGGTTGGCATAGTGGTTAGCGCGTCTGACTCTAGGTCAATAGGTCCCGGGTTCGAATCCCGGTGGTGGCGACAAATTTTCATGGAACTGACGAGTGGATCTGTAAGCAGAATTCGCTCGGCCTTAATCCGTGAAAATTTGTAAGCCCGAGCATGGATGTCTACCAAACTCCCTGATGTCTTCGGACAATAAATAGTGCCTATAGATGGCTGTAGATTCCTAAAGGAATAGAAGCCACTAAACTCTCAATAAAAAAAAAAAAAAAAAAAAAAAAAATACTTATAGGTTACCAAGGAGATTCGTGTTTCATCAAAGGAAATCCGGCAACGCCTAAAGGTTCATACGGCGTTTTACCTTAGCACGCCAGTGCATACCTCCGTACTGCCGTGCTAAGGAAGAACGCCGTATGAACATTCGAGAGTTGCCAAATTTCCTTTGATAAAATGTTTATTTATGAGAAAAGTTATGAATATTTTTTCTTGACATTTTCAGGAACTATAGGTGTAATTGCGAACAAAATTATCTAGAAATTTGGAAGAAAAATATTCATAAGTATGCCAGGGAATTCGTGTTTTATCGAAGGAAATCCGGCAACGTCTGAAGGTCCATACGGCGTTTTACCTCAGCACGGCAGTACATACCTTCGTAAACCTCACTTTTACCTACTTTAGCTCCGCAGTGCACGAGCAGATTACTCAAGTTCTGACGACTGCATGAGAAATGGCAATAAAAGATAAAGGCTGACGGTGAACGGAGGGACGAGCAGCACTAAAAACCAGAGCCCCCCCCCCCCCCCCTCTCGCGGTCCCATGCACCGACACGCCTGGCCCACCATCAATTGAAACGCTATTATGGAGAAGACGCCCATTTGCATTACCCGCAGAGCCCCGACGAGAGAGTGTGCCCGTGTTTTCGAGGGCTCGAGTGAAAAAGAAGACGAGATTCTCTTCCGCGAAGCACCCAATTAGACATACTGCCATGTTTCCGCGGAAAAAGCATACAAACAGCGCTGATCCTAACAGTTCGTACCTTAAAATTAATTACGCTTCGAAAAAAGCTCATATTCGCTCGTTTTTAACGAGGTGAGATAGAGGCTCGTGAGAGTCTTTGTTGTTCGTGAATATTTCTCGCCCAAGGGAACACGATAGTTCACTGCTCAGGCTCCTCGAGCTTTCACCTTAAAGTTTATCCCATTTGTTCAAGTTCAGCAATATTTTACTGCGATTAGCGTTCGTAGCATTGTTTTACCCTCCTTTTTTTCTCGTTTAGTTTATCAGGGTGTCTACGAAAACAGACTGACCAGAAATCAGTACTTCTTCAGTACATTCCCAAGAGATTCAGTATACCTTCTCGACAGAAAAATCCAGTACTTTTTCAGAACCTCCAATGGACGAAATTCGAAAAATTTTAATTTCTCGCTCAAATTGCGACGAAAATTACAAAAACTGAAATAAAATTCCAGGCCTTTTTGCGGAATTTCCGCACTTTTTCAGTACTTCCGGACCGCCCTTAAAAAATCAGTACTATTTCCGGACTTATAGACACCCTGTTTATAGATCACAGATACAAAGATTTTTTTTTTCTAATATTTTAAATCTTCTGCAGTTTCCAGAATTTTACACATTGTACATAAATTGAAATATAATAGATGTTATGAACAATCGAGCAGTTCATATTTTACACATTTTATTTGCTACGTTATGTCATATCTATTGGATTAGGATACAAAGAATGATGGAGAAAAGGAGAGCAGGAAATAACTAGTTAAATCCTTGTGCAAAGGTTGAGTCTTACAATTAAATTCAATTACAATTTAACACAAGAAATACATCTAATAAAAGAGTTGAAAGTAAAGAAATCCGTCTTGCATTTTTCAAAACGATCAACAGTGTTAGAAATATCCCTCCAACTGCCTGCGAATCACTGGTAAAAAAAACCTCTTGGACCAATGCCGCGGTACATTGACTTAAGAGGGCAGTTTCTTGTCGCCGGATTTAAGAGTCTTGAACTCTTGTTTCAACCGGATTTTTCATTGATTCAAGCGGATTTTGCATTGAAACAAGAGTCCAGACTCTTAAATCCGGCACCAAGAAACTGCACTCTTGAACCAAGAGGTTTTTTTTACCAGTGAAGGACTCAAGGTAATCATTCCAGGATTTGAATGTTGAACATCCAGTTCGTTCAGACTAGAGAGCTGAAGCTGGGAGTTCTGTATAAACGATTGAATTTTGTTGAATCTTGAATGATCTTTCAATATCTAGCGCTCACGTCTATATTTATGATTTAAAAGCGTTTCGAGCCTTCTCTTGCTCGGCGTGCGTCATCTCTGCTGGGGTTCATCGGAACTTCCAAAACAAACATACACACGTGCAACGGATATTGCCCCTCATTTCCGGCTTCAGCCAGGGATAAGACTTAAATACTGCCGTGCTGAGAAAAAACGCCGTATGAACCTTCAGGCGTTGCCAAATTTCGATTGATAAAACACGAATTTCCTGGTAAACTTTTGAATATTTCCCTTCCGATTTTTTAAATAGTTTTGCTCGCAATTGCACCTGAAGTTCCTGAAAATTTCAAAGAAGAATATTCGTAACTTTCCTCGAAAATAAACATTTTATCGAAGGAAATTTGGCAACTCTCGAATGTACATACGGCGTTCTTCCTTAGTAAGGCAGAATACTGCAAGCCGCTAGGTCATGAGGACCAGCGTATAAATTGCGTACTTTCCGCGGAGGCTGAGAAAGTATTTGTGTTCTTGTTCAGGGTGTCTTAATTTTTTTTTCCATTTTAGGAAATCCTGATTTTTCCTGATTTTTGACGGTTAAATCCTGATTTCATAATTTTTCCAATTCTGATTTTTGGCGGAGAAAAATTAAGCGAATGTAACTCCCCAAAAATAGTTCGATAGAAAAATCCGATCAGACGGCCGACTTTTCTCAAATCCTGATTTTACGACAGCTTTTTCCTCAAATCGTGATGAAATTGGGATTAAATCCTGATTGACCTCAAATCCTGATAGAATCGGGACAATCCTGATGTTAGACACCTTGAGTTTTACTTGCGGTAAACATAAGAAGTGAAACACAAACCAACCCGAAGTTTGGGTCGATTTCGGGACAATTAGGGTTAAATTTTACTCAGAGAACAATGGAAAAGTTGGGAATCACAAGAATCAACCGAGGGCTGGATATACTGAGAATTCCACTCCCCGTCGTAACCGAACTTCTGTGTTGTATTTTCTCTCGATGGAAAAATCGCGTGCGTTTGAACAGGGCGTCTATTAAAATAGGCTGGCAAAAATTCAGTACTTTTACAGTACTTTTTCAGTACATTCCCGAGAAATTAAGTACTTCCTCAGGGAAAAAATTCGGTACTTTTTCAGTGCCTCCAATCGACGAAATTAGAAACATTTCAACAATTTGAATTTCAAATTGCGACAAAAATGACAAAAAATTGAACAAAAATTCCGGACCTTCTTGCGGAATTTCCGCACTTTTTCAGTACTTCTGGACCCCGCCCGCCCTTAAAAAATCAGTACCATTTCCGGACTTTCCGGACATTCTGGACTTGTAAACACCCTGGTTTGGCAAAGGCGCAATGAAACTCGCGTCTTTTTCGCTGCATCGCGGCAGTTAGAACATACATAAAAAGCAACGACAAGATTAAAAGATACAGAACACAATGTTTAAGGAAACGGAGGTTTTTAAAAGTTGAGGACGAAGATTAGGGTTCTACATCGTAGAATGTGTGGTGGATACAGAAATGTAGACTTCATTCCTGGGGCAAATCCATTGCGGCGTTTCCAAATTTCAGCTCTTTGTTTATTTTTATTTTTATTTTTTTTTTTTAGAAACAAGCCAAAAGTATAGCTTGAAATTTACACAGTTTATTCTGCTAAAATGGAGGAAAAATCAAGGAAGTTTTCAAGAAATTACGTGGCCTAGTTTGCCAAAGAAGAAATGAAGTATGACGGGAAGTCTGTTACGTCGCAAACATGGATACGTAGTTTCGCACTTTAGCCATCGATAAGTCGAAGCCAATTGGTCAAATCAGGGATTTCGTCAAATGCCTAGGCATACAGTCAAATATTCTTACTTAGATTGAAATTTTGATTTTTACCCCAATTTTAGACGAAATAATTCGAGGCCGTTGTCAGAAAGAATTCTCTATAAAAATATGCAGCATACAATAGTATTTTAAACGATTTTAAAATCCTAAATGCACATTTTTCATGAAATTTTCAGCACTTCATAAAACATGAAATTTTCACAATTTTAACATTCAAATGTAATAAATACGGGTAAAAAGGAAGGAACAAGGAGAGTTCGAGGATTTGAAGAGTTGTTCTTCCCAAAACATTGAAAATCCGTGAACTTCTCACCATAAATTTACAGTAAACTGTTGTAAAATGTTGTAAATGTTGTAAAACAGTAAATGTTCCGGTAACTGTCAAAATTTGACTACCGGCCTAGGCATTTGATAAAATGCCCGATTTGACTAATTGCCTTCGACAAATGGACGCATTTATGCTAAAAGGAACTATGTATCGCGCAAACCCTATGCACATAGTTCCTTTTAGCATAAATACGTTCAAATATAAAGGCAGGACGTTGTTACGAATACGATTACGTAATCAGGTATCGAAGGTGAAAGGTGAGAAAGGGTAAAAGGGCGAGAGGGCGCACCTGAGTTTTTGGAGGATGCGGGTATCCCGTGGGGCCCGGCCTGGAGGAGCTCAGGGTAGAGGGGCCCATGAGAGTGGGCGCCCTCGCAGGAGCTCCAGTCGTGGAAATTGACGTTGTGCCAGCTGGACGCGACTGCACGGCGGAGTGTATCGCGACACAGCTCTGAGAACATGCCAACGCCACCCCATGGCGGCCGCGCACTCACTAACCCCCGACCCGACCCAGAGAAACACTTCACCGACACCCGTCACAGACACCAACGCCGACCCCGATCCCCTGCCCACGACACGTCCACCTTTACCACCCCCCATCCTCCCCAAACATTGCACGTGACTCTGCGCCACTTCAGCATGGACTGATTTAGTCACTACGTCATTTGGACTGCAGTTCGCAATTTGGAACTACAATTGGACGTATTTCTATCAAACGGACCTAAGCGCCATAAGGTGAGGAAGGTAGAGGGGGGGCCTAGATTGGCGGCGGAATCGGGCGTCCGGCTTATTCCGTCCTATACTCGCAATGTTTTTCCATGGCGCTTAGGTCCGTTTGACAGAACGCGCTATCCGGGATTCAAAATTCCTCAAAAGAACTCAAATTGGCGCTTAGTTCCGTTTGATAGAAATACGTCTAATTTCTAACTCAGTTTAAGAACAACATATTTACCATTGGTTTGCCTATTCAAATGAGTGTTTTTACGGATGGATCAGAAATTGTAGTTCCCAATTGCAAAATGTTGTCCATTCCATACTCAAAAAATCCAATGGTTCCACCCGAAGCAATAGAGAATTTGCAGGTGTCTGAAATTTGATGAATTTCGTGTTTAAGTGGAACGGGGTGAACTGAACGCGAGGATACCCTTGGTTCATGAATTGAACAATTATTGGAGAAGATGAGACAAAATGAGCTAATTTGCTAAATTACGTGTGTTTAAATGGGAAATGCCGCCGGATGACGTCAATAGGCGGTGCATTTCCTTACTTTTAGATCTATTTTCCACATCAGAAAAAATTATAAAAAATACTGTGAAATCAGCTCTTTAAACACTTTCACGTGAGGCAATAAAAAATTTGCAAGCAAATTCTCCATGAGAGTGTCTGTGTACGGGAGAGTATTCCCATCTCTGTTCCGCTCTCTGATTGGTTCATTAGTTTTAGGCTATCATGAAGCTCCAAAGTTGGACCAATGTAAATATACCCAACCCAGAGGAACAGGTCTTATCGGCTGAGAAATGAAGGATAATCATACTCAAAGGTTAATTTTTGGCATAAATATCCATCAAAGTTAGAGTCCAAGCGATTCAGAAGTTGGATATTAAAAAATTTCCATCACATATAAAATCACATATAGAACTTCGAAGAACTTTGCCGCCATCTTGTTTGTTTACATTGGGTCAAACTAGGAGCGGAGGGGCTGGGGTTTGTTTACATTGGTCCAACTTTGGGGCTCCATGATAGCCGATTTATCAGAGAACGGCACACTTTTTCTATGGTAAAAGGATTGAGATGGCAATACTCTCCCGTAAACATAGGCACTCTGGAAGCAATGGACTGTTTTACATGGATCGCGTTGCCGCGTTTTTTAGAGCGGTGAAATTGAATGACGATACATCGAATGCCGTGTCCACTAGATCAGTATATTGCGCATAGCGTGTGCGACAAAATTTTTTTGAAAATTAGGAATTTGAGAATAAAAATATGAACAAGTTTTGACCCCCCGTATTCAATAAGAACCACACATTTCAAACGATAGGGTCGCCCCGTACACCTTATGTCTACTTTGTCGAAAGCTTTGTCTATCAATTCCAACAATCAGCCCGCAGCAGTCAAATTAGGATCCCTCTTAAAACTGCTCGTGAAAAAAAAACTAAGTAAAATAAAATGTGGACACGCTATTTGCTCTACCATTAAAACTGGACGTGAGGCTGATAGCGCACGAATCGAATTGGTATGTCTTCAAGAGCGTAGGTGTGACTTTATTAGAACAGGTTTTTTATGTGTTAGAGGTTCACTCAGGGCCAGTTTCAAGGTAAGTATGAGTATGTAGGTATGCTCCTGCGGGCCAGATTGGCCGAAAAGGAGTTTCTCTATCGCGCTGGTCAGATTATGACGAGAGATTTGAATATCAGCCATCAGCCTTTTCAGCCGTCTTACGCCATGCACGAGTCGGGGAAAGAATTTCGGTCCGAGCACACTCTCCCTTTCAAATATTCCTGCGCTTACTCTAAATCATGGCAGAAAATAGTTCTCAATTAATGCGTTGACCACATCCTACCTACACACTTGAGTGAATTTATAATGAGAAAATATGGACATCTGATCTTTCCGCTCTGATTGAGTTGGCCATTTTATGCTTTCACGGAGCTTCCGGGCCCCAAAACAGGTGGACGTTACCGGAACATGCAAGCTGTCGCGGCAGACACGTTGCCTTATATGTGCGGAAAAACATGTTTTACATAAATAAACAGAACTTAGAATTGCATTTTCATAATGATGTGGTGGCTTAAGCGTTCTTTCCCTTTATACTCGAAGTGAGACTATTAATTCGTCTTTATCAAACCTGAAAATTAGTAAAATTTTAGTGTTAATTACACCATCCGTAAGGATATGCAAAATTCAATTTCTTGCCTCAATTTCTTCAATTTCTCACCCTTAATTTTGAGGTTTCAAAGCTTGTACTTGGTCTATTACCATTTAAAAACGTCGACTGTGAAATGCCCAAATAACGTATATCTTGTCTACTGTGTTTTAAAATCTCAGCTTTTATTTTGTGTTATTAAAGCAGAAAAATTTGGCTTCACTCCTTGAGGTTACCACCAAATTTTCTTCACGTAGAGAACGAAAATCAGTTTTTAAAAATTGTCGTTGAATAATTTTCTATTTAAAAAATTAAGTATGACAGGAAGTCTGCACCTCCGCAAACCGAGATACGTGCAGTTAGAGAATTTAACCGTCGATATGCTGCTGCTACACCTACTGAGTGTCAGAATCCGGCATATCGATCATAATCTTAAAATACTTGCTGATACTGGATTCAAATTTTAGCAGCTCGACATAAAGTGGTCTTATTACGGTACACTGAGAGAAAAAAGTCGAGGTTATGAACCGTAAAGGCGGTGTGTTCTACATCTATTGTACTATTCAGTTCATGTTACCATACTTTCATGCAAACGAGCTTCAAACAAAACGGAACTATAGAAAAACTCGATTGATACGGCTGGACTATAGAGCACTATGCCTACTTACAATTAATAAGACCGAACTTAATGGTTCTCACTATACACTGAAAGAAAAATCTCGGTATATTTACTAATAAAAGGGTATAATTACCAAGAATTTAGGGTTCTATTTGATCCCAGTTTCTTCTTGGTAAAATTACCATTAATGGAATTGGTAATTGTACCGAGAAATCTCAGTGAAATGATTGAACTTCCTCGGTAATTTTACTGGACCTTGGTAAAAACGCCAATATTTTTTATCGACTGTGGTAGAATTACCGAGATAAAATGGCAAAGTTACCGGGAATTGATTACCAATAAAAGTGGTATTCTTACCTGAAAAATACAGAAAAAATAGCGGTTTTTAGGTAAGTTTACCAGTCCGTCTTGGTAAAATTACCAATAATTGGTAAAAAAAAGTGAGATGGTAAAGGTATCAACGGACCTTGGTAAAAACGCCGAGAATTTTTTTTCAGTGTACCAACGCCGAAGATAAACCTTAATATGAGGATAAGTAAAACCTGGTTTCCACGGACGCAACGGCTCGTGTTTACCGCACCGCAGTAATGCTGAACCTCGTTGGTTTTAACGCGAACGTTTCAAATGAGGTGCACGACGCATTGCCGCCGAGAGTAATTAACCAGACGCCGCCGACGCAACGCGAAACTCGGCGTTGCGTCAACCGCAAGCCGTCCGTCGTGTCCAGTGGAAACGATAGCCTTAAATAAAGGAGGAAACAGATGGAGGCCAGTTTAAGTGTGTGTTTTCCTCGGAAATTGCAGGTCTCGGGGTGAAGAATATAGGTATGAGTTGAGGCTTGAGAATTGAAATCCTTTCACTCAACTCACTCTGCCTCCGTCAACAAAAACTGCGTATTTACGTTACGTTACGTAATGCCAAAGGAGTTCCCGTGGGAACTATACGGATAAACGTAATATTTCTGGATTTTGTTCTGTAATTTTGTTGTTTTTGTTTCGTCATATTAATGGAACTAAATTGCGTCTTTTTGTTCGAATTCCTGGAAACTGAGTTCAATCTTGAAAGCTGTCGCGCTACTGCGGTTTCAGCACTGGAAAAGCTTCGGTGAAAACATTGTTGCATCATCGGTGATGCTCGAGTGCAACTTTCCTGCTCCACAGTCTTGTCTCGAAGCATGCAAATTGAAAATGAAGGCGCTCTATACTCGGGCTGTCACACGATTCGTTGTTTTAAGTCGCTAAAATCAATCACTAGAAAAAATCGAACTTGGTTTACCCTGAAATATTATTGAATTTGCCGCAAAATTCATAAGTCAAGCAGAGAAGATGCTTGGATCAAAAGGAAAGTCCCTAGCATCAAACAGGAAACTATTCAATTCAAGCGATTTTTTTTACTCAAGAAAAAATCTCTGTGACGGAAAATTCAAGTCAATTTTTCCCAGAGCAATCCTTTCGACGAATAAACGATATTCACCAAAAAATACCGACAACAGATATTACGCGACATTCGACATCGAACATCGAAAAAATATAACTTCAGCGAATTTTGGCGCTCACGAAAAACCGCCCACGCAATACTGCGCTGTGCGATGGCAACCAGAGCGCCTTCATTTTCATCTGTATGCAACAAGGACAACCACGGAGCAGTAATAGTTGCATTCAGGCGTTGAACAACGTTGTGGCCGTTTGCTTCCACTGTTACACTCTTGCAATTGGTTCTAAGCGACATTTTACATCCTTCAATGTGGCAAGCATGGTGCGACAATGTAAACTTGCTCAGTCTTTGAAAATGACAGGATGGAATAATAAAATAGTGCTATGCCCGCACTTTTCTGCAGAAAAATCGAAGCAATAAACTCTAAAAATTGTAATTAGAGTCACAAAATAAACTCTAATGAGTTTCAGAGCATGAGTCTTTGGTGTTTTTTCTCAGTTTCTCGAATACAGTCACTTTTGTTGTTAATCTTTCTCTCTTAAAAATAAAAATTCTGAATCAATCGCTAATTCTTGCAATGCCCTGTTAAAAATTGGCGATAAGAGCTGCGTTTCAAAATACCATAGGACTTCTTATAGCCGGCTAAAGAAGGCTACAGAAAATTATATTGCTGGCTGTAGAATGCGGAGAAAATCATACGGCCGGGCTCTACGAAGCGATAAAAAATTATGCAGCCGGGCTATAGTTCCTATCGCCGGGCTTTACACTTTATCGCCTGGCTGTTGCTTTTTCGCCTTCGATTATAAAAGGCAAATAGTGTAGAAATTTGTGTGCTTTGGAAATCATTAAGTTTGATACGGAACCACCTTAATATTTACAAAACACACATTATATTTTCCTTGAATACATATTTTTTCTATCAATTAAAATGAGAATAATCCATACAGGGTGTGCAAAAATTTCAAAATCACGAGTTGAATAACGCTGACTCCGCCAGATTAAATATTAGAGCCTAACACAAAGCGGAGCGGCGACGCACTGGCGCCTACAAACCTAACAGGGATACTTCACGCATTGCGCAACGCGTGAAGTATCCCTGTTAGGTTTGTAGGCGCCAATGCGTGTTTCGCGCTGGCTGCCCGCCTGCCACGGCGCTTGAAGCAACTATTTCCCACCAGAGGTATTGCACAGTATCATACGAAACTGAAGGCGCTCTAATATATTAGTAATGGCAGGCATCCATCTAAAGTAGGGAGCTTTCCTCGCAAAATAAATCAAGATACTACGGCCGGAAAAGAGAGCAGTATTCCAAAAACTCACTAAGTCCTAGCATCCGTAATTAGTAACGTTTAGCATACACTTCATCGCCTGGCTGTTGCTTAATCGCCATCGGCTATAAAGGGCTATAAGAAATTGTGCTGCCGGCTATAGAAGCTATTGGAAATCTTACAGCCGGCTGTAGGTCTATGGTATTTTGGAACACAGATTCTACTGCCAATTTTTACCAGGGTATTTTTACGTGTAAGATCCTTAAAAAGAAATGTGCCATTGCATGTGTCTGGCGCATATGGCTAGGTAAACAAAAAATATGTATAATCTCGGTTACAACATCTAAGAATCTCCCGAAAGTAGAAGCTTCCACCGTAGCCGTGATACGAGTGGAGGGTCTCTGGTCTCTGTTCCTGGTCTAGCGGTCTCGATACACGATCAAATTCCCGGACCAATTACCATCAAAGTGTAGGGAGTCATCAGTCATCATTACTTTGCTTAGTTATAAAATGAAAACTGGCAGACATGTTTCGCGCGGCAGGAAAAGATGAATGGCGGCACTCCATTCTGATCAAAATTTGAAGCCCTGGATAGACGATCAAATTCCCGAACCAATTCCGATCAAAGTAGCATCTAAGTGTCGGGAGTCATCAGTCTTAAACCCATTAATTTGGTTCATTTTAAAATGAAAACTTGGCAGAAATGTTTCCTGTGGCAGGAAATGATGAATGGTGGCACTCCGTTCTGATCTTACCTTGGACAAGAAAGTGCAGCCCGTCAAAATTTGATGGTAGGTGATGACCACCAGTCATCAGCATGTCTACTTTGATCGGAATTGGTTCGGAATTTGATCGTCTATCTAGGGCTCAACGGCCCGTCCAATTTTGATCAAAGAGGGCTGTTACATGGTGACCATCACTTATCAGCTGGTCTAATTTGATCAGAATTACTTCGGAATTTGATCGTGTATCCAGACCTCTAGACACCATGTTGTTGAGCGAAAATCGATTCCCGCGAGGGCTCGTTGCATAAAACATGGAAAACTGTTGCTCGTCCTCCGACAATCAGCGTGCGAAGCTGAGCGTTGGGAGGCGGCGGGGTTATGTCCTGGTTATGTCCGTTCCACGCACGCAACGGGCAACGGGTCCAGACGGAGCCCTCTTCCTCCATTCCACGGCATGCCCTAGGTACCTCCTGCCCCCCGCCCCCCGCGTTCGCGACCCCGCCACCGCCACGCCTGTCCTTGCCAAGGACGTCAACCCCTCCCGCCCACCCCACCGTCCGCCGCGTACACGAGGCCGGCCGCTGAACCTACCGGACACCGAAAGAAGATGACGTCACTTGTGAAATCCGCTCTGACCTCGGACACGGTGGACGTCCAAGGTCGATCTTCCAGGGATCGCCTCACCTCCTCATTATAATCCGTCGTGATTATTACGCATGGCTGAATTTTACGCATTGGAATAGTCCGGAGTTTAAATTATTTTTTTGTTCTTTCTGAGTCATTACTACAAGCTCTCTGGCCCCCTGGATTTTCATTTTTTGCTACAGTTCGTTCTACTGGGCCGATTTCCATGATTTTTCCGACTGATCGACAAGTGATGGTCCCTCGATGAATCTGCTATATTCAGATTTAGAAGTCCTGGCGCAGGTTTTTGTACTTTATGTGCCAAAGTTGTGAAATCTCCCATTTAAGCAATGTGAATTTTAATTCTTTGTCACAGTTCGTTCTACGGACCTACTGGGCCGATTTTCATGATTTTTGCGGTTATCAATAGGCATTAGTCTCTCGGTCTCGATGAGCTCGCTCTATTTAAATTCAATCACGAGAGCGCGTAGCGCCTTCTGGGGGTTGGTTCGCCTAGCGGCCAGGAGGCGTGCCCCCAGTTATATAATGATCACATCTTTGAAGCTACACATTCAGCACTGTAGGTTCACGATTGCATGGTATATCTTACTTAGTTGGGAGTAATACCATGACTTTTCTGAGATTCCGGAACGAGGAAATGCTCTTATAAATCATGATTGTCTAGCCTGCTCCGAAAAGTATCCTACTCGAAAAAAAAACAATGCTGTTTGATGGCAGAAAAATTGCATTTAAGGTCACGCGCACATTCTAATGAGCAATGGATCAATACATCAAGCATGTGACTGGTAATCCGTCTTTAATTCTATCTTTCAAGACGACTTCGCTCTGGAAAGAAAAGAAAAAAGTGCTTTCAGCACAAGACGTGTCGTTACTGACTTCGACCCGCCGAAGAATCAATAAAAACACGGCTCTCTTCGCTTATTGTTGTCACTTTGGTCGAAGAACAAAGTGAGTAAACAAACAAAGTAATCCCACCTTGGGCCTCGCGATGCGTTGTCCGAGACCTGGTGGGTGCAAATGGAACGGTAGGAGAGGAGTAACCGACACCGACGCATCGATGCTCCGAGAGAGGAAATGAAAATCTTAGGCTGCTGCGCGTGACTGCAGTTTTAAAGCGTGAGTCATGGTTTATGATATTTTGGCATGTTGGTAAATATGCTGCATACCGTGTTAAAAATAATCGAATCCGAAACTGGACGAGAGGAGACGGACACGCTGCGAGGAGCGCGATCCGAGCAGCTTTGGCCGGGCATCTAATTCGGAGGGCAGACCAACATCCGACCTACGCAATGTAATGGACCAACAGGCGGAGTAAGAAATTAAGCACTGCACTCCCTTGCTTAAGAAGAGCGAGGTATTAGCCTTTAGCCGTCGTCAAATTGCCTCTGATAAATAATGAATTGTCCGCAGAACTTGTGAATGTTTTCCACAAAAATCAAGTGAAAGTTTTAAAAAAGCACAAAACATGAATGTTCGAGTTTTGTTTGGTTTAGGTGTTTTGCTTCAACGGAGTTGCAAGACGTAGCTAAACGAGCGTCAAAATCGGGTGTCGGGCGCGTAGCCGAATTTTTAAATCGCTTTAACTCGGATCTCCTAAACCTCTTAGAAAAATATAACATACAATCATTGGATACGGAATCGAAGGAACATTAATAATTTCAACGGGTTTTTATTCAATCCCCACCAACGGCAAACACACTTTTAGGCGGTAGTGTGATATTTAATAATTATGAAAATTTAAAAAAATTGCCATAATATGGTAACAGTGGACTCAAATTAAAATTTCTTCTGCACAGGTCGATGGAGCGTAATTATTTGCGATTTTTGGTATATATACGAGCGCTGTAATTGCTTTTTTGCGAAAGTTGGGCATATTTGAATGTTATGACGTTAAAAAATGGCAACGTCGATTCCCTGCGGATTTCGCCTAAAAGCAGCCAGATGTAGGCCCTAAAAGACCTACACAATCATCCCAGAAAGTTTCGTACAATCCCCGCCGGACCACTTTTTGGCCGTTTGGCATAACCCTCTTTCGGCGGTGCACAGTTTTCCGTTGATTTCGCCATGACTACGACTTGAGTGCCGACCATTGGCCGGGACCTCGGGCGGGGCTGCATTCAGCGAACAGAGCGCGAACAGCGTCGAGCAGTGACTGTGGCGCTGCGATGTGCCAAGAAGAGGGGGCAGGGGGCAGGGAGTGTGTGAGGGAACGCGTGTTGGACGTCACCGCAGAGGTACGCGGCGCGCCTGGCGTCAACGTCAACACTCAACTGCACCCAGGAAGGAGTTCGCGGCCAAGGGCATTTTTGCATCGATGTTACGCGACGGTGGCGGCGGGGGTGGAGAGGGGCAGAGAACGCGGCCTCCCTTGCTCCCACCGAACCCTGTGTCCCTGGTCGGTGGTCAGTGTTTTGTCTCCCACCCACGTATCACTCCGCCATGCTGAGAAAGAGCACACTATAAAGGAGAATCTTGAGAAAATTGCCCGACGATCTTTCATTGAAATATTTTACAGGAAATTCATTTGAGGAGATCAGGGTGTCCGAACTGGCAGACTGGCAGGCCAAAAACTAGTGATTTTACAGTACTTTTTCAGTGCTTTTTCAAACAATGCCATTTTCTATAGGTACGTGACAAAATTTTTAAAAAATTCGAAAATTTAAAATTCACGCGCGAACTGCGCTAATGATGACTTAGCCACGAAATTCGAGGCTTATTGAAGGCCTGCAGCAGACATATATACTAAGAATCAATACGGAGAGGATTGCATACTTTCCAGGCTGTCTTACAAAACACGCGTGACAATCGTGACGTGAAACGAAAAACTCCGGACCTTCTTGCGGAATTGCCGTGATTTCTAGTACTTTCGGACGATCTTCAAAAAACGAGTATAGGTTCCGGACTTTCTGGACCAGGGCACGCTGCAAGCTTTCTGAGCTTTCATTGAGCTTTCTGAGGCGTGAAACGATAAACTCCTGTGAGGTTATTAACAGTTATGATCTCTTCCTCTAATCGGAATTCACGTGGATGGTCTAGAAAATTTTTCGAGTATTCACTCAAAGGCTATCAACGCTATTAGTTCCACGTTACAGAAAAGCGATATATATCGATTTTTTGAATTGGTAGCATTGAAATAGGTTATGCCAATGTTATTGTTTGCATCCAATTCGATATAATGGAGAATCCCTATGATGACGTCGCCACTTGTAGCGTCTATTGTTAGGAGTTAGTAGTCTAGAAAATTTTTCTCAGAGTATCCGCTCCCAGGCTATTGTGAGGAGTTAGTATAGACTGTATTCGATAACGGTTCGATGTATCGTTTGGTTCAAAACAATAGAACATAACCTCAAACCAAATTGTAAGGATTTAAGTTGGAAACGCTGAAAATGAGAAAGTTCCAAACAATGTCACTTTGTGTTGGCATTTGATACTCAAAAGAATAAAAAATCTGTTACAAAGACCCGTTATCTCAGATTTCTGAATTTACTTTTGAGGCTACGTTTATGTTTTGAACCAATCGATATCGATATACAATCCCACCCGTTCGATGTATCGAATACGATCTATTAGTTTTATTTTAGGTGGTGCGAGAGGGCTAAGAGGCAGCTTACCGGAGGAGTCGTCGAGGCTGATGCTGTCGTAGCTCTCGTAGCTGTGGTGGAACTCCTCGGAGACAGGGCGCCCTTTCTCGTCAGGGGCCTGCTGGTCGCTGAGGGCACTGGCCTTTAGGGCGCCGCTGTCGAAGGTGACGCGGCGCTTGTGCTTCCGGGTGGGCGCCACCGGGCGCGGGGGTGCCGGCTCGGGGGCGTACGTCTCCATGGGGCCCAGGTTCTCTTTGGACAGCGAGGAGATGAGGATCCCGCGAATCGTGGCCAGAGCCGTGCGGGAGAGCCCCCGCTCCAGGTCCGAGCACTCCCCGACGCCCATTTAACACTTTTAATCCACTCACGCTTTTAATCCGCACTTTGGCACGTCACGTTCTCTCACGGAGACACTCCCGACGATGCGCTCTCGTTGCTTTTCATAGGTTTTATCCACTTTTCCACTTGACACACATTTCTATTCACTTCCTGTTCAATTCATGTACCTACGAGGAGGTTCACTTAAGAAAACCTAGAATCCGAAAAAATTCGCTTAGTATACCGTCATTTCCTAGACGAAAGACAGTGGAATAGGCATTTAATTCACTTAGTATACCGTCATTTCCTAGACGAAAGACAGTGGAATAGGCATTTGCAGGTGTCTGAAATTTGATGAATTTCGTTTTGAAGTGGTGGGGGACCAAACTACTCGGGGACGTGAACACGAGGATATCCTTGATTCATGAACTGGACAATTATTGGCGAAGATATGACAAAAGGATCTAATCTGCTAAAATACATGTGTTTAAATGGGAAATGCAGCCAGATGACGTCACTATGCGGTGCATTTTCTCGCTTTTAAATCTATTTATATATTTTTTCCCATAACAGAAAAAAATTATAAAAAATACTGTGAAATCAGCTCTTTCAGCTGAAGTAATAAAAAATTTGCATGCAAATTCTCCATTCTTTAAGGGGGGAGCTGCTTTGGAAATCATTATACTATTATATTTATATATTATACCACCACTATTATATTTACAAAAAACACATTATATTTTTCAGTGGTACATATTTCTTTTTCATCAGTTTAGAAGGGAATAATCAATGCAGAGAGTGCAAACATTTCAAAATAATGAGTTGAAAAACGCTGACTCCGCGAGTTTAAATATTAGAGCCTAACACAGAGCGGAGCGGCGTGTTAGCAGCGCAGAACGCGCACTGGCGCCTACAAACCTAACGGGATACTTCACGCATTAGGCAACGCGTGAAGTATCCCGTTAGGTTTGTAGGCGCCTATGCGCGTGTCACGCTGATTGCCTGCCGCGCTGCAACGCTTTAAGCAACTATTTAGCGTCAGAGGCTTTGCACAGTATCTTACAAGATTGAAGGCGCACGAAATAACTAGTTAAAGAGGACTTTTAATTTTGACTGCATCATTTACTGAAAAATGTTTAATTTGGCATTGGAGCGTTTCCTAGGCTCCCGCTTTGGTTTTCATCTTATCATATCCGTACAGTGTACACATGAACATATGTTTTTATCTGCTCTTAGAGTCTGTTCTCTTTCATGACTTGATTCATGAGTGAAATGTTTCGAAGAATGAAGGTAGTAGTAGTATGCATTTATTTTTGAGGTGGTTCCTGTCATTTAAAAGAGAAGAAAAAAATGTGGACATAACATGTTCACAATTTGGACAATTTTGGACATATTCATGGTTGGACATTAAATCATGTGGACTTAATAAAGACTGAACTTAACATCTAGTGGACATAAATAGCGGTGGACATTTATTTAATGGACGAAAGGTGGGTGGACATAAAGTCCTGGAAGCCTCATGCGCTGAGCCTTCGACGAATTTCTTCAAACTGAGCAGAAAAATCTTTAAATTTCCCTCTTTTTCAAGGCAAACTCAGAGGAGATTTAGGGTCTCAGAGGACTTGGTAAACGTACTTTTAACTCCTGGTCAATTACCGGCTGTGGTAACATAACGACACGAATTTAACCAGATTTTTCCAAGATTTCCCTTTTTCAACATCGGGCTGACTTTGCCAGAATAGCGACAAATTACGAACGGCCAACGACTTTCATGAGCTTAACATTCAAGAACGTACTCGACATTACGAACATTGAAAGAATCAGAGAACTTGCAAGAAATGCAAACTCAGACCTTTGCAAAAGTTCAAGCGTGGATGGAGGGCGTCCAAAATATTGAGCAACACACAATATCGGGTCGCTGCAGCACCTGACACACGGTCCTCAAGTATGGGGGCAGAATCCTGCTTTCTCACAGACAATGGCACCGCCCGCGAAGATGCTGTGGCCTATGGCATATGATTGCTGCTAATGACGTCACCGCTACGATACACCTACAGTCCACGTTCAAGTTGCCACGTTAACTTGCAAAAAAGCTCAGGGTATTTTTCCACTGGATTGCGTTTGCGAATACAAATGAAAAACTAAATATTGCGCAGCCCGCATTTGTTCATACAAAAATGAACGAACACTCTCAAAACTTTGTCAAATAATACAACTTCACGTAAAAAGGTAAGTGTTACGACTTCGGAGCGCTATTTACTTCGTGCTTTGACGTGAAAGTCGAGTCGCCCTGTCAATCCGCAAAAAAAAAAAAAAAAAATAAATAAAAATTCCCCTTGGAGATCAAAACATTACAACACGATCCATGCGCATGACACGCCCAAATGACATATTAAATTTAGATTCTATTTAAGGTTCTGTTCTGGTACAGGGTTAGGGCGACAGCGGACGTTAAAAATAATAGAAAAAATGTTGCAGCTTATTCAGCTCGACTTTTCCGTCGTAAAAATTGAATGTCTTGCTTTGAAAACCGGACAACTCGGAGAAAATGAAAATTCTTGCTTTTTGCGGAAAATGTGTTTTTAGGGTCAAACATTTTTGTAAAAATGTTACATTTTCCCAACTTTTTCCTCTCTTCATTTTACATTGAAAAGATGGACGCAAATTCCGTCAATTTCGCAAAAAGTCCAACTCCAAAGTTTAAAAATGTTCGCTTTTTTAATTCACTGGGGAAAAAGTCACTTGGATCGCTAGAGTCCAGACTCTTGAAAACAATGAAGAAAAAATACTCTTGATTCAATTGGATTTTTGCTTGAATCAAAAGGAAATCCGCTTGAATTGAGAGGCTTGGTTCTCAATTTAAGCAAAAATCCGATTGAATCAAGAGTATTTTTTCTTGTCATTGTTTTCAAGAGCCTGGACTCTAAATCCAAGCGACTTTTCTTTCCAGTAACCGAAAATAATCATATGTACTTATGGCTACGGGGCTCTTCCAGGAAACTGGATGACATAGGCCAGAGACATTTTCCATTCACCAAGATTTTCGACAAAATTCAGTTTTTTCGTTTGATCTCTGGAGTGCTTCGTTTTTTTCGAAACGAGTTATTCATCAGTGGATTCGCCAACGGTGCCAGGATGAAAGCCTAAGAGAGGATGATAGCGAAACGTGAAAAGAAAAGCCTACGCATCGCGAACAATACACCTATTACATTAGCCTAACGCACGGCGACGGCGAGTGACGAAAGGAAAAGGATTTCATCGACCGTTGACTGTTGGGTGTCGAGTGAGGATTGACCGAGCACGCGATGCTCTTTGAGCCGGAGCTGTCGGTACATACAGGGTGTCCTGGGGGTGAACCATTAACTTGCTAGAGCGTGTTCTATGGGTCAAAATAAGATTCCTTTCCTCTGGAAACATGTCCCCGAAAGTTCTCCCAGTTGGAGTTACCGCCTCTCGGGGTTTTGGGAGAGCCATAGTTTCCTTTTAATTTTGGCAATGATCATGAGCCAAAACTCAGGAGAAAGAACTACAGTGAAAGATCGCTAGGTCGAATTGTGTAAGGACAGACAAAAAATTTGACTTAGGCGGAAATTGGTCTTAACCGATTCTCCTGGAACTTAACTTGTGAACGTTTCCAGGGACCGAAAAAAAATTCGACTTAATCGGCATTTCGTCTTAACCGTAGTTCGACTTCGCGAGCTTTTACTGTTCTTTTCATACTTTTCGCATCTTTATTTATAGCCTGAAAAACACCTAAATTTCAAACTAAAGGTGGATTTTTGGGGATTTTTCCTTTGGGGGAAAATTTCTCCGAGGGAAGCCGCCTTTTATTTCTACGCTAAGAAGACACTTCTGCATTCTGACCGTTAAACAGGGTGTCTGGTTTTTTTTTTTTTCAGTTTGGGAAATTCTGATTTTTCCTGATTTTTGACAGCTGAATCCTGATTTCATAATTTTTCCAAATCCTGATTTTTTGCGGAGGAAAATTAACTGTAAGTAACTTCACAAAAAAAGATCGATAAAAAAATCTGATCAAACGGCATCAACGGAATCAAATAAAAAAAGTAAAAAAAAACTTCGGGGGAAAATTTCTCCGGGGAAACCCGTCTTTTATTTCTACGCTAAGAAGACACTTCTGCATTCTGCCCGTTTAGCAGGGTGTCTAGTTTTTTTTTTTCATTTTGGAAAATTCTGATGAAATCTTAATGAAACCCTGATTTTTGACTTCTGAATCCCGATTGTATAATTTTTCCAAATCCTGATTTTTTGCGGGAGGAACATTAACTGTAAGTAACTTCACAAAAAAAGATCGATAAAAAAATCTGATCGAACGGCCGCGACTTTTCTCATATCCTGATTTTACGACAGATTTTTCCTCAAATCCTGATGAAATCGGGATTACATCCTGACTGACCTCAAATCCTGATGAAATCGGGAAAATCCTAATGCTAGACACCCTGTAACCTTGGGACACCCTGTATAACGGACGAGCATTTGCCACCAGTGGCACGGGGCACGCGGGAGCCGTGGTCGGGCGTCGCGTCGCGCGTCGTCTTTTGCAATTTTCTCTCCGATTGCAGATGGTTGCAACAAGCGAGAATGAGCTGCGGCATCGGGATCGGGCATCGGGCATCGACGAGAGGCATCGGGTCCCCGTTGTTGCCCGTTGCCGTCCGTGTCGTCGGTCGTCCGTCCTCGCAGCCTTGGGCCGCCGCCGCTGCTAGCCACAAAGCCACCGCACCGCACTCCTCCGTCTCACTCGAGTCGGGTCGTTCTCGCTTCCCACTCCTTCCGTCGAGCCGTCCAGAGGCGAGATGAACTGGCAATTAAACGAAAAATTCATCAAACCACTTGAAGCAAAGGTCAATAAGAACCGAGGAACGTCTCAGGAATTTCAGAAACGACCTGCAACTCTTCAATTAATCCACAGACCATTTTTTTTCAATTTTCGTGAAATAATTCCATGACGATCGACGAACATTTTCATCACGAACTGAAATACAACCAGAGACAAAGAGAGACCCTCCGGTAACCTCCTGCGGGCCGATCATTGAAACTGATGGACAAAGCTATCGACAAAGAAGTCAAAAGGGATATGAAGGGATGAACGTCTGCGGAATTTCAGAAACGACCTGCGACTCTTCAATTGATCCACAGACCATTTTTTTTTTCAATTTTGTTGAAATAATTCCATGACGATTGACGAACAACTTGATCAGCCAAAAAACACGTTGAAATATAACCAGAGACAAAGAGAAACCCTCCAGTAACCTCCTGCGGGCCGGTCATTGAAACTGATGGACAAAGCTATAGACAAAGAAGACAAAAGGGATATGCAGGGATCCTATTGGTTGAAGCGAGTGGTTGCATTTGACAAAGGAGGCAGATAATAGAGAATAGACTAACTAACGACAACCCATGGGAGACCTGATAATTGATCCATCATTTTCTTCCTTAGTCTACAGGAACCACCCATTTCAACCAATAGGATCGGCTCCTACTCTCTATGTCTCCCTTGTCTATAGTTTTGTCTATAAATTTCAACAATCAGCCCGCTGGCGACAGGTGGAAGCTTTTACTTTCAAAGATTCATCACTTCCTTGTGGACAATTATAAGGCAGCATCAGTGATCACCCTATTGTCGGCTGTGGACAACTAGGTAGATGATGAACTTCAGGAGACGTAATGAGGCGAAAAGTTTACTAAACTTCAATTGGTTTGCAGAATGATTTGCTCTACACGTTGTTAACCATCCACCTAATAGGCAGGGCAACAGCTGAATGTTTAGGTTCCGAAAGTAAAAGCTTCCACCATTGACAAGGTAGCTGAGAAGAGTCTCTAAATGCACGCTGTTAAACATCTACATGGTAGGTAGGTCCACAGTTGAATGTTGGACCTACCTATCTGAGTCTTCACCCTTGTGTCAGCTGTAGACCTAATCTACTGGGTCGATGATGAGCTCCGGGGGACGTAAGGAGCCAAAGAAGTTCACGAAACTTCGGTTTGTTTGCAGAAGGATTTTCTCGCTACACGTTGTTAACTATCCACCTGGTAGGTAGGTCAACAAGTCCCGAAAGTAAAAGCTTCCACCATTGAAAAGATAACTAAGGAGAGCTTTTATTTGTCCCTGACAGCAAACAGGGTTTCTATAATTTCGAAATTTTCTCTTAATGCGTCTTTGTTATGAATCGACGGTTACATACAAACAGCCAAAAAGCAACACTGTCTATCTGAACACCGAATTTTTGCGTCTAACATTAATGGAACTGTTGCCTTTTGGGAAGCTCGTTGAATGACGTCATCCGCCCCCTCAGGACTTACTGGGGCTCCTTCAAACTTGATCCCATAAAGTAGTCAAAAACAGGATATTGACTCCTCACGTGCCTCAAGTGCAACATAGAAGCGACAATGCGCAAAGTGCACTATGACGCAGTATTGATGACGTCATTCACCTTGCTTGTAGACTATGGTGCTCCGTCATAGACAAGCGAAATAAATTGCTTTATTTTCATTGGTGGCATTGAAATACTTTATGCCGTTGTTATTGTTTGGGCCAGATCAGATTTAAAAAATTATCCTTGTATGACGTCACGACTGATCATAACTATTGAAGGGTGATATTTCCTTCAATGTAAAATATGCAAACTAAGTGTAAAAGTTGACATATTTGGCTACTTTCCACGGATCCTTACTGGTCAACTATTAAAATAAAACCTATGTCGGGCACAACTGACCCATTTGCCGATAAGAACATGCACACTTTGACGTAAAGATCACCTCTCAGATGGAAATTAATTTGAATGTAAATGGTCGATATCCGTCCGCCTCGTTACAGACTTTAGGAAAGATGTCAAAAAGAAGGCAGGTACAATCGAAGTTTAAAAAAAAAAAAAAAAAAAAAAAAAAAGTCGGCGGCTGATCGAAAGACAAGTTCCGGAGGACGATGAACCGTATGAGGGCGTCGACTAAATTGGAGAGGAGTCGTCCGATTCCTCTTGAATAAAAACAAAACTACTTCCTTGTTTTTTATTAAAAAAATCTTCTAATTTCACGAGTCGGGCTGCAATAATTTCTTGTTCCCGAAATAGCGCCGGAGTGATGATACATTTTTTGTTTAAAAACTGTTATCCGAGAAAAAAAAATAAATAAACTGAACGTATTTCTGTCAAACGGAACTAAGTGCATTATGACGTGAGCCCTGTAATGCACATATTTCTATGGGTCTCAGGGTTCATGTCTTAATGCACATAGTTCCGTTTCGCAGAAATACGTCCAACTATAACCATTGGAGGTGTGCATGTGATTCATTTGGCTACGCAGAGCGACTAACGCTTCAAGGTATACAAGGAGAGAGAGGGCTCTCGAAGAAGAGTATAAATAAACGTCTTGAAAATTGAACAGGAGATACACATGAAAGATATGCTGTAGATTTTAAAAGTCCAAGGTTTAAAGAAATTGAAAATTGCTGATTGAGAAATAACGTTAAGTGTACTTTAAGACCGAAAAACTGATCAGTACCTAGGGGAGAAGCAAGTGATTGATTCCTACTATCCATGAGCGCAACTAAGAATATTTTGTAGGGAGGACCGAAGTGCACTTCATCGGTGGTGGTTTGAGGGGCACCAAAATTATCCACAAAAGAGGTCTGAGGGGACTCGCCTAGCTTCATTGTGGGCTCCTTGGTCCCAAACCAGGAGCTTAGACCTCCTCAAGAAAATTTTGAAAAAGTGAGCGAATTAGGGAGCAATTTCGAGCTGTTTTTACCGAAAAATTGATTGCAATATGATATCAAAGATAAATGAGGTGATTGAGGTGTCACTTACTCACATAATTAGCAAAAATACCTTAAATTCTCTAGATGGGGCCAGGAAGATTTCTTGGGGGGGGGGGGGTGTTCCCCAGCTCTCCTGATTCCGCCTATGCTGCTGTCTTTTAACAATACCTACGCGATGAAATATCTTATGATCCACGACAAGAAATTATTCAAGACGGCAATGACGAGACAGGATGTTTCTCTCAAGTAACAGAGTAATAAAATTAGTATGGCTTATTGATAAACTGAGTCGCGGGCTGAATAAGTTCAATTTGCTCTATTTTTCTGGGATTCGCACTCGAACGAAACGCAAGATCAGCATGACAAAGTAGAAGCTCATCAAGAGCTCAATGACTCATTGACTCACTGACTCATTCACCACCGGCGGCGGCGGCGCGGCGCCCCCCGATCACAACGGGCCGCGGCCGAAACGCGTAGCAGGTGCGGATTCTGCCGGACCGGAAGATCTGCTGAAAGAACGTCGATAACGTCGAATTAACGTTCGGATATTACAAAATTTCCTCGGACGGAGCAATTGTTTTCAAAATATTTCATGGCTGTTTTCTTTAAAAATTTCACTATTTTATATCAAAGTGAGAATAAAATGGAGCACTAATTCTACCGGACCGGAAGATCTGCTGAAAGAACGTCGATAACGTCGAATTAACGTTCGGATATTGCAAGATTTCCTCAGGCAGTACATTTGTTTTCAAAAGATGTCATGGCTATTTTTCTTTGAAAATTTCAGCATTTTAGATCAAAGTGAGAATAAAATGGATCGCTACTCTAGGAAAATTTTTTTGGAGATATTATTTTGACTTAAAGCGTCGTTTCTTGTCGACAAAATTCGGTTTCTTTTGGTTAAATCCGTGCGGATTTAACTCAAGGTCAGTTTTTTCGAGTAAAAGAAACGTTGTTTTGCTTTTGTTTGAGTTTTTTTAATTTAAACTGAGCGATAACAAAACACCGTTTTTTTTAACTAAAAACACTAAATTTAAGGTAAATCCGCCTGGATTTAAATCGAGAAAACCAAGTTTTGTCGACAAAAAACGACACTTTAAGTCGAAATGAAATTTCAAGAAAGTTGTTTTCAGTATGGACGGGCTAACAAATTAAAGCTTCATCCAAAAATTAACGTTACGTGCGGTGAACGAATCGAAAAAATAAAAAATCAACTCATGAGTGGACGTATTTATGCTAGAAGGAACTTTGTTGCACGCAAACTCTATGCACAGAGATCTTTTAAGCATAAATACGTCCAATTAAGAAATAAACGTTCGCAGTTTACATTACACTTGTCATCTTGTTCAAAAAGGTAGTACTTAGGAAGATTCTTCCGTGTTAAAATTGATCATAATAACGAGTAGTTCAGTGCTCAATATGACTCGACTCCGGTTTTTCTAAGAGCGGAAAGTGCGAATTACCGTATGCAAAAACTTTTGAAAGTTTGTAACTTCTGAGTTGAATTTGGAGGGTTCTGATGCGTCCATCGTACTGTGCGTGAAATTTTGGTAGGGTGACATACATTGTGGTTCTTAATTTCCCACCCTATGTAGTGGTCTACTTGCTGTAAAATTTAGGGGAAAATACACATAAAACACACAAAAATCAGGGTTTATCAGGGGAAATTTAGCAACGACCGGTTACTCATGCAGCATTCTTCTTTAGCACGACAGTGTGATTCTAAGATCCTAAATAGTCGCAGAATACGGCAGCCATCCACGCTCCGCGCATCCTGTCACGAGATACTGCATAACCCTAGCATGCCCGGAAGTTGACGTTACCACCTCAAGCTCTCGGGAGATAGGGGAGTGCGAAAAATTGCCTAGACGTCTCTTGGTAACTACTCATCAAATTTTCAGGCCAAAAATGTCCCTGTTTGGAGAGAAAACAGAAATGGTAAACGCGATAAGTGAAAACCTAGGGGTGAAAAGTTTCCGCGTGTTCTTGCGCCCGTTATGAACATAACTGGTAACTTGTCGAAAGTCAAACTTTGAGGTATAGAATTACTGGAGAAACATGGATTACTTGTTGTCTCCAAAGAGAGTACTTTGATTGACAGAAGCAAAAGTCATAGATACTTATCAAACTGGAGTAAACACAGAAGGGTTCCATGGCGGATCCAGGGACAGCTCGAGGGGGAAGGGGACCATTAAGTGATGCGGAGTGAGGGTTTGGGGGGGGGGGGCATTCCAAGAGAACAAGGTAGTTTTGGGTAGATTTCACTGATATAATTGGAGTAGAATGTAAATGTATTGAACTAAAAAAATTTTCAATCTCTTTACTTTATGCGATTTGCAATCGACGATTGATATGCAGTTTTTATCCTCAATGTAGTGTGATCACGGCGTTGTGAGGAAATACGCATGACAAACTCTGAAGAAACTTTATTCCTCATACAAATCTAATTACTGAACATAAATTAACGTCTGTCAATGTTCAGTTTTTTGACCAGAAGGAATCGCGACTCGAACTTTGTCCTCCGCTGTCACTATCTCTCAACCACGCAAAAAAAGGTGGAGCTTACTTCGAGATTTGCACCTTGGAATGTCGAGTATCGAACAAAAAAAGGGTGCGATAGAATCTCGATTTCCTTTAGTTTCTTAAAATTTCAGAATTGCGAGGAGTTCTGTGACAGTCTCTATGCAAGGGTTGACCGACTAAGGAAAAACGTTTAAAAAATATCCAAAAACGCCTTGTAAAATATATTTTACAGTTTGATCGGAAAGTTCGAGTCGGCGGTAACTGTCCGGAGGAATGAGGGGCAAAAAAAAGGATCCAGTATGATGGTGGGAAATCCAACGAATTGAAAGAGAGAAACATTTGACGGAACAAGGAGGTGAGAAATACATCGTTCTATACTTAATTCATAATACTTCGGAAGGACAACTTTGAACCAAATGTGCTTAGTGCAGAACGACGAATAATAATTTTAAGAATTATTAATGTCATTTGAAACGGATGAAAATAGACTTGACAAAAGAGGAAACTAAAGAAGGGTGTATATGCGGTCCGTCATTATAATTTGAGAGGCGTGAAACGTGAGCGGGTTCACTAATGAAGGATCTTGTAGTTCGTGTTATATTGTTTAAAGAGTACTCTAGGAAGTTGTCAACAAAAAAACGCCAGGAAAACAGCAGTATCAGATCAGCATCCAAAAAATCAGAAATGGCTAAATTGACCAACTCAGTGAAACTGAACTATAGTCGATGTCTGTGAGCAGAATTACTTTCAGGATTGAAAATATTTATCCGAGATTTGGGAGTTGTAACGTTATAGCATGACTACCAAAGGTTTGTTTTTAACATTACGGATTTTTCTTTCAATGCCTCGATGATTCTTCAAGGGAAAAATTAGTGTATTCCGGTGCTTTGAATAATTGAGAGGTTAATCGGCCAAATTCCACTTCTATTCGTCAAATTCACAGTTTTTTCAGCCGTAAAGCTAGGATGTAAACTAACTCGCTTGACCCTTGTTAACCACATGGGTGTTTACCCCCGGTCGGCGAGGAAAATTAAGTAGGAGAAATTCCTGAAAACTGATGCACTGATAGGTAAGAGACGAACTTGTTTAGCTGTTGGACGCGACGACCTGCGACAGTTAAGGCGATGAGCGAGTTAGGTATTGCGCAAGCACAAGGTAAACAAGGCGCGGGCGCGGCGCGAAGCGGAGCACAGTTCGCGGATTCCGCGGCGAGCGATGACGATCGACTAACCAATTGGTGACTGGCAACTGGCACTAGTTGATGCGCAGCAGCGCTCGCATCGCATCGGCTCGGCAATACGACCAGTCCCCGAGCTTTGGGCGCACAGTGGACGCTCATCCCTATTCTTAGAAACGCAACCTCGACAGCTTATTTGCGACCCAGAGACAAGAGGCCCTCCACTGCTCTCTTGGCGACAGGTGGAAGCTTTTACTTTCGGGGAATCGACAATTCCTTATGGACAATGGAGATGTTGCATGTGTGAGGGATTTGCGATTTGGCAGCTGTTTCTTATGTAAAAGTTCGCGAGAAACACGATGGTGCCACTGGTTTTCTCTGAAATCAACTCTCAAGCACAAAAAAGCTCTCAAGTTGAGGCCAAAATTGAGGGGATATCCCACCCTACCCTGAGAGTCCACCTCTACATCGAGACAAACTCTCCATGCAAAGATACATAGGGAGCAAATATATTGACACGGCTGCCACTTCATTTGGGGACTCCAAAAGTGAAAACACGGCAACCCTGCTAATGTATTTACTCCCTATCTTTGCATAAAGAGTTTGTTTTGATGTAGAGGTGGACTCTCAGGGTAGGGTGGGATATCCCCTTCATTTTGGCCTCAAGTTGTGAGCTTTTTTAGAGCTTGGAAGATGATTTCAGAGAAAACCAGTGGCATCATCGTGTTTCTCGCGAACTTTTACAAAAGAATCAACAGTCAAATCGCAAATCCCTCACACATGCGACATCTCCATTCTTTATGGACAATTACAAGGGAACAACAGAAATCACTCTTATTTCGGCTGTTGACCTACCTACACGGTGGATGATGAGCTTTGGGTGACGTCAGGAGCCGAACTAGTTTCCCAAACTTCGGCATGTTTTCAAAACGAAACCGCGAACACGTTGTTAAACTAAACATCAACTATGTAGGTAAGTCAACAGTTTAATGTTGACATTAGCCGAGATACGAATGGACGGTCTCTTCCCTCTGGGATTTGCGAAAAGGGACCATATCTTACATAAATTAAATTGGAGGTCGTTGGTACCATTGCAAAGGGTAAGAGAATCTGGAGATGTTGGCGTTTGACCCTGCGATCAGGCCAGGGGTGGTAGCACCCTAGGAATTCTGACGGGTGGCTCGGGGGGCCTTAGCAAGACTTGTGTAAGGGCTCCCGAAAACTTGAAAACACACACAAAGGAGGACTTTGGGATGGTTAGAGAGGAGGGCTTCTAAGGGCCCCGAAAAGATATCAGAATGAACGCCATGCTTTTTCAAACCAGACCGGAACTGCGGAAGCTCAAAAATTGAGACAGATATGGCGTCCTGAAGTTCAAAGAAAAAATTTCTAAAGTGTTACCTATCTTAAATGATCGGACATGTACATAGAAAAAGAGCAGCTAGCGGCTAGCACCTTAGCTTCTTCCAGGATCCTTCCTGATGTTTTGTTAAAATTAGTGCGAACACACTATCAACATCCTCATCATAATTTTTCGTGAAAATTAGTGCGCTGAACGTTTACTCTTTAGAATAAAACCGATTTGCTTATTCATGGAACTGCATGAAAGTGCGGTTCACGTTGTAACCGAGCTTGTTTTCCCTGGTAAAAATTGGCAGTAGAATCTGTGTTACAAAATACCATAGACCAACAGCCGGCTGTAAGATTTCCAATAGCTTCTATAGCCGGCTACACAATTTCTTATCGCCTTTTACAGCCGATGGTGATTGAGCAACAGCCTGGCGATATAGTGTATGCTAAACGTTAGTAATTACGGATGCTAGGACTCAGTGAGTTTTTGGACTACCACTCTATTTTTGGGCCGCAGTATCTTGATTTATTTTGCGCGGAAAGCTGCGTACTTTTGAAAGATGCCTGCCATTCCTAATATGTTCGAGCGACTTCAATTTCGTATGATAGTGTGCAATACCTCTGGTGTGAAATAGTTGCTGCAAGCGCCGTGGCACACTGCGGCACGGTAGGCGGGTAGCCAGCGCGAAAAGCGCATTAGCGCCTGCAAACCTAACAGGGATACTTCAAGCATAGCGCAATGCGTGAAGTATCCCTGTTAGGTTTGTAGGCGCTAGTGCGCGCTTATCGCTGGCAGCACGCCGCGCACCGCTCCGCTCTGTGTTAGGCTCCAATATATAATCTCGCGGAGTCAGCGTTTTTCTTCTCATGATTTTGAAATGTTTGCACATCCTGTATGGATTACTCTCATTTTAATTGATGAAAAAAAAATATGTATTAAAGGAAAATATAATGTGTGTTTTGGAAATAATATGGTGGTTCCGAATCAAACTTGATGATTTCCAAAGCACACGAATTTCTACACCATTTCATATAGCCTTTTATAGCCGATGGCGATAAAGTGTAAAGCCTCGCGATAGGAACTATAGCCCGACTGTATACTTTTTTATCGCTTCGTATAACCCAGCTATATGATTTGCTCCGCTTTCTACAGCCAGCTATATGATTTTCTATTGCCTTCTTTAGCCGGCTATGGGAATTCCTATGGTACTTTGAAACGCAGCTCCCATCGCCAATTTTTACCAGGGTTATCAGTTGTTTTAACCTCGTAAGTTCGGTTCTATGAACCGAGCGCTCAATTACCGGAACTGAGAGTTGGGTTTGACGAACCAAATGATGCTATAGAACGCCATGTTCTCCTTCATTTCGTAAATATGCAATTTTACCTGCTTGGAAGTCAAAATAGTTGTATCCCGCGTTTTGCCCTGTCCAACTTTTCTACTCTGCGTTAAAATCTCCGAGACAGAGGAAAAGAGACCAACCTTTTCCATTGTTGTGCATGTGCGAGAGATTTTTTCCTCATAATTGGGACTGGATAAGTGCAAAAGGACCTCAACCCCCGGATGGAAAATTTCAAAAATTTTATACTTTGCGCGGGAAACGATCGCGGGAAACGCTTGTAAAACTGTAGTTGTACTTCACGCATGCATGGTATCTACGACCGGAAAAAACAGGAATTCGCTGGGGAATGAAAAATTTCAAGGGAAAATCCGCAGGATTCTGCTCTAGAAATCGGGAATCTTTTCTTCTACCGCTCAGAGACCATTTCGTTTTCAAAGTTTGTGGAAGTTGCTATTTAGGTTTATGGTATAATTGCACCCGAGCCACCATTACTGACCTCTCGAATGATAAATTGGAAACTTCAAATCATCACAATAAGAGGGAAACTTTCACTGCCCAGATGATATAAAAATCAGGAACACTTTCGGAATTAAAAACTTTGATAAGCGCCAAAAAAAAGGCTGAAAGATGATAGAAATTCAATAGTTTTTCCCAAGAAAATTCTGGGAAAGTCGGAAAAAACTTCGGTTCGTCACCAGGGAATGAACTCCTAAAAATCAGAAGAAAATCGCGGGGATAAGCTTGGTCAAGAATGCTGGACACCATGATTTTAAACTTGTAAGATCAAAAGATTTTTCTCTTCTTCCTCCTCTTCTTCTTTTTCTTTTTCTTCTCCTTCTACAGTTTTTTTTTGTTGTACATCTTACAACAGTGGAAAGCTAAGTTAACCACAGGGATGGTCAAAGTAGCACTTATTTGATGTAAAATCTACATTGAAACATTGCAATCACTTGTTTTTAACTACAAAATTGTTAAATCAGCAATTAAATCATTTCCGTGCAGGTTGCCTTTAAAACAAATGAAACATGAACGGAAATTAGCAACGTCAAAAAGGAAGTTACGCATTGCTCACTCGACCCTGACCATCAATGTACTGTTCGGACACAGTGTACAGTATACCATAGAGAAAATGAGAGAAACTTGAGACCATTCGTTATATTGGAGCTGCAGAAGAAACGTGCGCTACTTGGCAGTGGAGCGCCGAGCGCCTTCATTTCCGTGCGACACCTCCCGCATTGCCGCAAAGTTGGTTTAGTTGCGTGACCTAATCTAACCTAACTCCGAGTCAACTGCAGCAGTTCGTAGTTCCACTTATTTGCGACAGATTTGATTTGGATCGGGATCGTTAATTGAAGTGATTCAGTACCAGAAGTAAACAAATATCTGGATACCGTTAATATTCTGCATCATTCCTGAGTTCGTTTTCGGTGTTCTATTAAGAGCGAAAGTGTTACGTCTTAAAGCGTGGATCAACTCAATACAACCATAACAGCCGAGAATCTACCTTATCGATAAAAATAATGGAAAATGCGTATCTCTATCGCAACATCCAGGGATCTCTGTTATTTTTTTCACGAGGAGACTAGCTAAGAAATCTTAATACCGATGTGTCCGTGATCAATATAGCAGTGAAAAATCACTGTGATTTTCTGAATGAAATCAGCAGTTGCTGTCATTTTCAAACAGCCTTGAGGTGTCATTCTTAGAAACGGGCACATTTTTTTAAAAAAATCTAGGAATCGAAGAGGTATTTTTCTCACGAAAAAAAAAAATCTCTAGAATGATGACCGAGGATAAGGTATGAGAAGGGAATTATTAGACAGAAGAGAGATGCAACTCTCGCGGTCACAAATCTAACGTAAAATGCACCCTTCTGCATAAAATGCATAAATGCAGATTCCTAAATGCGCACCCTCTCCCTTGGTATCTGTTCTATCCGCTGTACTCCCTGAAATTCTCTGAGAATATATTCAGATTAGAGATGCATAAATTCCAAGGAAAACTTGTCGGATAGTTTCCTTTAAAAGATTAAACACGAGTGGAGATTTTCAACGTCGAAACCTAAACAGCGCACGTGTCGACTTTAGCCAACGATTTGCTGTTCGTGTACAAGGCACAGTGTAACAAAGAAAAAAGGCCGTTTTGAGGCGTTGGGTTCAGAGAGGGCATTTTTTGGTTGCGGCGTTTCAGAATCTGCACTACTGATTTATATTTTCGAGAGAAAGGTACTATGTACATTTTCTGAAATTTTCACTTTTCAGCATTGTAAAATCATTAAAAATATTCATTAAAAGTTTAAACGAAATTGTTTGAAATATACTGGATAAACGTGAACGGAGATCCTGAGACACTGCAGCCAAGAAATGCCCTTTCTGCACCCGGCGCTTCAATTGCAGTTGCAGATAAAATCTGCACGGCTTACCAGTTCAGTGGCGCGTCGCGCGCCTTCATTTCCGTGCGACACCTCCCGCATTACCGCGAAGTTGATTTAGTTGCGTGACCTAACCTAACCTAACTCGCGTCTTGAGTAGCAACTTCACGCCTTTGCGATAGATTTGAATCGAATCGGGATCCTTAATTGAAATGAACCAATACCGAATGTAAGCATGCACCTGGATACCCAAAATATTCTGCTGCATTACTCATTTCTTTATCGATTTGCAATTGAGAGCTTAACGATTTACGCATTTTTTTCATTGGCTTTACACAATATTTCCCTCAGACTTCGAAATGGTTGACCTTTCCTTTTATTACCATGATTTTCGACGTTTCACCCCTAAAAACTACTCCTGCCACATTTTTAAGAGCCTTTCCATATTTTCTCGCGCTTGCTGAGGCGCGTGATCGAACATATTCAACACGCCTATCTTCAGGACTTCGTCAAAAAAATTGCTCGGCGTTTTACATGATTTTCTCGGTTGCTGCAGACCATGTTACCATCATGATTCTGCTCTGAGGTAGATTCGACTCAAGACATGACAGGTCTTGAGCAGTCCAGTGCTTAAGAATAAACGACTTTTCAAATTCAAAATGTATTAATATTTGCATCACATTGATCGAAAGAAAATTAATTCTACCTCGAGAAACTATCTTTCTGCAACAGATTTCCTATACTTTGACTGATTTCGATGACGTCTAATTGGGGGTCTTAAATCGCCGTTTCCTGCACGAAGGCACGTAATGCCATTCCGAGGTTGTAAAATTTATTCAAACAATTTAATTTTTTACGAGAATATCCTAGCGAATTTTTTTTTTTTTTTTTTTTTTTTTTTTTTTTTTTTTTTTTTTTATTTGGATAATTTTTACAAGAGATTACAAGACCAATCTTTGAAATTTTCAGTTAAAAATTCCCAAGATTCTCCTGGTAAAAATGCAATCTGCGCGGGGAAATTTGGCAACGTTGAATTGTAGTTACGTTCTTTCGTGAGGGAAACGACGGAATGAGGATTAATCGGAGCAAAAACCAAGTTTTCACCGTGAACTCGTCAACGTGAGCTAGCGGGCCGCTGAAAATTGACGTGACGTTCATCGGTCACCTCCATTCGACTTACGTAAAAAATTACGTTCTCAACTTCGCGGAACTGGACCTGCGGAGAGTGCGTTCAATCGTCGAATGATGGAAGGACCTCTACCGGAGAGAGCTCGCAGTTAGAGCGCCCTCAATTAACTGGTTTCTCCAACAGAGTGCGGGCCAATATTCACTCTCTCCGTGAGTCTGGAAGGAGTCCGCAAAAATCGCGTTTAGATAGTCAAAAGAAAGGGGAAACAGTTATTCAAATGAGCTCTCGATCTTAAAATTAGTGAATTTTCAGTTTTTTGTCCGTGCCGTGTCTAGAGATCAACAAGACCAATTCTCAAGCTGCAATTGACGAATTTTTGCTAAATGAGCTCTCAATCTTAAAATTAGTGAATTTTCAGTTTTTTGTTCGTGCCGTGTCTAGAGATCAACAAGACCAATTCTCAAGCTGCAATTGACGAATTTTTGCTGTGTACGGAGAGGACAACCACACTTAATTTTAAAGTTCCATCCTAGGTTTTTCATATGAATTGATACCTTAAAACGCAACAAAGAAAATCCCCCCCCCCCCCTCCACTAGGCTTGGGAAAAAAGTAATCCTTGACAATTCTCATGAGAATGAAATGGAACTAGAACGCACCCATACCAAATAATTTGATACGTTTAAAGGACTTGCAAACACTAATACTATAAAAACGTCTCTATTTTGATTTTTAGGCTTCTTGGCAAAAAAACATTTATCGTGCAGAGAGACTCAGCATTTGAGCTCTAAGTGGATTGCCTATTACGTACACTACTTCGGGAATTTTAAAGTGACGTTTAGAGCCTTTTATTTCAACTATTAGAGAGGACACAATCCTCTCAGTGGCGTGGTGTGCTTCGATATATATCGCTATTTCCCTATTTGGAGCTATGGTAAAGAATCGATTATGAAGGTGTTCGCAACGAACACCCTGTAAATCGATCCTTTTCCACGGGTTTGATTGGCAGATCAATCGATTTATCGGAAAGCACGCCACGCCACTGGATCCTCTGCATGGCCGTCCCGGTGTTGTTTTTGTTTATTTAAATGAAAGGACCGATAGGTGAGGGGTACCGCCATAAATCTCGGGGCGTCATAGTTTCAATAGTGGAGGGTCTCAAGGGACGACACGAAAAATTTGAGCCGAAAATTTTGAGCCCCCCGATAAAAACGGGAAATCGATCCTCACGCATCCTGACTTAGCGTAGGTAAAAGGGTCTAGTCACTTCTGGTTGCAGCTACGAGGTCAGTAGGCGAGAGGAGCTCCGATAAATCGGGGGGTCATAGATTCGGTGAGGGAGGCTGGGAGGCATCCAGGAGTCTGCACAAGAAGTTTGGGGAGGAAATATTAACCCCCTCCCCCCGATAAAATCGAAGAAGCCAGAGTTTTCATTTTGACCTCTTTGACTTAGCACGACGGTATAACATACCGAAATAGACTGATCTGCCTAGTATCTAGGCCATTAATGCATTATTCGACAGATTGGTTTGGGATGGTGCATGAACCAAAACGATAGAACATAACCTTAAGTTAAAATTGTACGTAGAGTTCGATGCGTTAGTTCATAATTTATGATTCTTCACTGATTGGACCACATTTTGCAAAAAGGAACCACTATTTCTAGCTCATTTTAGAGACAACGAATCTGCCATTGGTTTCCCTCGGCAGAAAGGTGTTTAAATAGGAGTGAGAGATAGTGGTTCCTCGTTGCAAAATGTAATCCCATTTATAATTTACCAATTAATGACACAATACACACGAAAAACCTCAATTGCAAGAAACACATTGACGAACCACCCCAATGGTGCGAATAAGACGAGGTTATAAGTCTGTTCACATTAGGATAGACTGATTTACTGACTAAGTCGTAGATGGTCATAGTTTTGAATCTTAGTTCGATGGCTCTATTGTAAACAATCACATAATCTTGATGTACTCGCGCAAGGAGGTAAAATGCGTCAACATTTCTTGCAAACAAAATTTTCTCGGGTTTAGTAGGGTCTCCATTAATTTATGTTTTGTCCATGACAATTAAACCTGTAATGTATTCGTACGATCAGCTCTGTTAACTTCACACAAAATTTGGACGTAAAATTGTGCTCTGCACTAGCTGTCCTGGTTTGAACCATTGCAAATCGTTATCGATGGCCAAAAAAACGAAACCACGAATCTCCGTTTGCGACGTCGCAGACTTCCTGTCATACTTTATTTCTTCTTTGGAAAACCAGTGACCCTAATTTCTTGAAAACTTCATTGACTTTTCCTCTCCATTAACAGAATATTCCGTAAATATTTTCAAGCTATACAGGTGACTTAGGTCTCCTTGGAAAAATAAAGTTAGAACAGAGATTTAAAACCACCGCAACGGAGATACATAGTTTCGCACTTTGGCCAAGATAAAGGGAATATTGCAACAATCGCAAATCGATAGGTCGAATATCGCAAGAATAATGCATAGCAACTCAATCAGTCCAGCAGCTACATACGCCGAATGAAGTCAGTGGAGTGGCGTGGCGTGTTTTGCGATACATCGATTGATCTGTCATTTAAACAGGGTGTCTAGTTTTTTTTGTTTTTTTTTTTTTTTCATTTTGGAAAATCCTGATTTTTCCTGATTTGTGTATGCCAAATCCTGATTTCATAATTCATCCAAATCCTGACTTCACGCAAGGCAAATGTAACTCCACAAAAATAGCTCGATTAAAAAATCTGATCGAACGGCCGATTTTTCTCAAATCCTGATTTTAGGACCGATTTTTCCTCAAATCCTGATGAAATCGGGAATCAATCCTGATTGACCTGAAATCCTGATAGAATCGGGAAAATCCTGATTCTAGACACCCTGTTAAATCTACAGAAAAGGATCGATAAACAGGGTGTTCGCAACGAACACCTTAATAATCGATTCTTCACCACAGCTCTAAATAGATCGTATTCGATACATCAAACGGGTGAGATTGTATCGATATCGATTGGTTCAAAACATAAACATAGCCTCAAAAGTAAATTCAGAAATCTGAGAGAACGGATCTTTTGAAACAGATTTTTTATTCTTTTGAGTACCAAATGCCAATGCAAAGTGAAATTGTCAGGAAATTTCTCATTTTCAGCTTTTCCAATTAATATCCTTAGAGTTTGGTTTGAGGTTATGTTCTATTGTTTTGAACCAAACGATACATCGAACCGTTATCAAACAAAACAATAGAACATAACCTCAAACCAAACTGTAAGGATTTAAGTTGGAAAAGCTGAAAATGAGATATTTCCTGACAATTTCACTTTGCATTGGCATTTGGTACTCAAAAGAATAAAAAATCTGTTATACAAAAGACCCGCTCTCTCAGATTTCTGAATTTACTTGTGAGGCTATGCTCATGTTTTGAACCAATCGATATCGATACAATTTCACGCGTTTGATGTATCGAATACGATCCATGGGGATATATCATAAATCGATAATCGAACATTCACGCCTCGGCACTGAATGACGTGTAGCTACTGTCTCAGTCAATGAACCTAGCTCTGGCGGAGAAAAGGTAGCAATGTATCGATACGGTATGCCGTCTAATCTTGAGAATAGGCAGGAATGTACGGCACGGATAATTTTTGTAGCGTTGCATCGTCACCGCATAACTGTTTTCACTTTTAAATTGAAAAAGAGGAAAGACTCGCGGCGCTGAGAGACAGGGAGCCAAATGGGAAAGAGAGCGCGCTCAGCGCTCGCTCGCTCGCTTGCTCCTCGGCCTCCTCTCGCTGTTGCCGTCCGAGGCTGCTTGTCAACTTCTGTTCAACATTTTCTCTCCGGTGTTCACATCTTCGCGCACATGCAGAGACTTCAAGCGAATTTTATTTACAAGTTCGCGACTAGTTTTATACACTCGAACCTCGCGGTTGCGCGTTTGGTTCGAGTTCCAAAACCCCTTCAATGAAGTGGACGTAGGGAACCAGCGGGCCGATTGTTCAAATCGATAAGACGCACACGGAGAAAAAAACCTCGTGCGTGGAACCCGAAGTTTAGGTCATATGGATCTCTGAAGTTTTCAGATTGAGCATCTGAGCACTTAAGGTCTAGCTGTCGAGGTTCGGATCACACATCTGAAACTTCAGTTCTTACATCTGAAGTACTTCAGATGTGAGAACCGAAGTTTTTCGGATGTGAAAACCGAAGTACTTAGATGTAAGAACTGAAGTTTCAGATGTGTGATCCAAACCTCAGCACCTGGACCTTAAGTGTTCAGATGCTCAATCCGAAAACTTCAGAGATCCATGTAACCTAAACGTCGGGTCCCGCGCACGAAGTTTTATTCTCCGTGTAATTCTGCTAAACGGAACCAGCGGGCCGATTGTTCAAATCGATAGGCGCAGATATAAGCGTCCAGCCCACCTACAAACTAGGGGCCTCAAAGAGGCTCATCGATGGAACTGTTGACTGTTGCCTTTCAAAGATCGTCGGCCCGACGATCTTTGAGGGTAACCAATGTGTTCGGGATACATCACAGATCAGATCTTGAAATTTTCAAGGCATTCCGTGCAGAAATGGCTGAGAAATAGAAGAATTAGTGCCAGTTTGCGAGCCCCAGTTTGTACGTGGGCTGGACGCTATACACAAAGAAGACAAGAGGGGTATGGAAGAACCTACTGGTAGAAGCGGGTGGTTGCTGTGGACTAGAGTCCCTTTATAGAGAGAGTTAAGACAACGCGGCTCATGGAGTCATGGATGTCACAAACGGGAAATAAAGATATTTTGACTCCTAGAATCCTGTCGACGTTAAAATTACCAAAGTGATGTGCCATATGAAATCTTAGTATGCAGTAGCCATAACCAATATTGGTGGTATTTTTTACGATTGGGTCTCAATTTTTGTATTATTAAAACGGTAAAAATACCACCATTATTAGTCACGACTTGTACCTATGAATTCAGAGCTCATCTGAAACACCACTTATACGGTAATTTTAACCGTACCTCATTTTTTCTCAGTATGGTACGAGCAGACTCTAATAAAAAAATGTGAATGATATTCAATCGGAAGAATTAACTAAGAATGTAGGTTGATGATTGACAAAACGGAATCGAACAGAACTGCCAGAAAACCGAGCTTTGAAATAAAATTCGCTTCAATAGAGGGGCACCGAGCTCTTGGCGCCAAATAGTAGGGATCTCTACTTCCCAAGATCCACCGATCGATACTCACTCAATAATGGTGGCTATATGCATGAAGCGACTCGTTGAACGATTTATTTGTCAACAAACTTATGTTTTCTTTTTTGTACACTTGCTCCGCTCTTTACTTTGCACTCGACAGTCACCAAGAAGGTGAGATGAGCGTCGTAAAATACTCGGGTATTTAAGATGATTGCGGGAAGATATCCAAGCAAGACCCATCCACACTTAGTCACTACGCATCTTTTTGAAATCCCCTCACCCACCCGCACCCGACCACTACTTAACCGCAGCTGGTGACGTAGAATTCGCTTCTTCCGGAAGAGATGCAGTGCATTTAAACTTCTCGCCCCAATGCGCCAAAACTTGTCTACAGGAAAGACTGACCATTGTATGATTGGGTATTCATGCGGGGAAAACAACCGCGCGCGATTTTACAATAAGAGTATACTCGACATCAATGATCGGTTTCTATGAGAGAGAAATACTGGAATTTCTAAACTCTGTGCACTGCATTATTTCGACACCTTCCGGCCGAAGTATCACAAGCGCTATGCTACGTTTAAAAATTTTCGCCGCCATTTTTTATTTTTTTACAGAAAAATTGTTTAACAAAGTTGTTCGCAAATTTCGCTGAATTTTCTTGGTGGTGTCGATGAAATTCAGTGAAATTTTCAAACAGATCCAACCAACAATTCCTCTGTTAAAAAGACAAAATGACGGCGGAAATTTTTCAACGTAGTATGGCGCTTCTGATACTAAGTCCGGAAGGTGTCGATTTGTGAAATCATGATTCAACATGATAAATACCCAATTTCTGATGATCTTGGACTCCATATGAATACATATACCTCATTACTCTTTGGAAAATGGACATTTCATGTTCTCTTTATAAAATGTGAGTTCAGACATTGAAAAGTAGTCCGAGAAAACTATAAAAAGGAATAATACACATACCTAGAAAAAAGAGAGGGAGAGGAAATTCCAGGCCTTGTTAAGAAGAAAAGCGACTTACCTAGAACAAAAAGAAAACACAAAAAATTAGAAAAATAGTAGTGATTACAAGTACTTAGGTACATGAAAAATTCTTCGACGGGAAAAATTCTCACGGTCACCTTTTACTAAGTTGAGCTTTCGATACGTGCCAATTTCAAAATATTAGCTTGTTTTAATCGGCACATTTTTCAATTTAATGTTTTAAACGACACTCAGAGAGAATAAGACAGAACAGGCCTTCTTTTGCCTAAATATCGGCCAAAATAAGCTACGCATTCAGTGATGTTGGTAATAACCCCTTGATACAACTATTAGCACTCTATGGTCGCGCGTGTTGTATACGAAAAATTGGAAGGCGCTCCGTCACTCTTGTCCACGAGGCAGTGCAATGCACGCAGCAGCGTGTGGCGTTATGAAAATGTGGCAAGATAAAATTCTCCGATATAAACTAAGGTAGGAGGAGAGGAAACTATTTTTCCGCATCAGTTTTACAAATCAGGATATCATATATTTCACCGTCATACAGAGTCGTGACAGTGTGTCACTGCGAGCACTACTTCATGAGCTATAGAACGACCGGAGCTCCTTCAATTTTTAGCATGCAACACGGATGTCTACAGAGGACGAATAGTTGTATCAAGGCGTTATTGCCACTATCATAATCTTTTGCTCGGTTATCAATACTAGAATATTGAGGAAAAACGTTATGTGGACTCTCGGGTGTTGTCAAAGTTCCTCCGATTAAATACGAATTTCCTGAGAAACTTGTTAGCACTTATTTCATCAATTCTTTGAGAATTTTCCACGCAACTTAATAGAATGATTCTAAAAATGTCAATGATATATACCCCATAATTTCTTCAACAAATAAAAATTCAACAGAGGAAATCTGACAACGTCTTTTTAAAACACAGTTTTTCCGGCGTAGCAGCCGAGCTTGGTATGGGTGGTTTGCATGGGACACTTTCTATAAACATTGCAACATTGTACCAGGATTGATTGCTAAATCGTATTGTCAACAATTATTATAATCAGATAGACAACGAGACCACAGAGCGATTCTATTGGTGGAAGCGCGTGGTTGCAACGAACAAAAGAGGGAAGTAATGGACTACCTAACGACAACCCACGAAAGATCCTACAGTTAGTCCACCATTGCCCTTCTTAGTCTACATAACAACCACCGGTTCCAACCAATGGGACCACTCCATTTTCCCTTTGCCTTCTTTGTCTACCTCTTTTTCCATCAATTTCAATGATTGGTTCGCGGGTATTTATCCATTCTGCGAGAAACATCCACAGGATGTCTACTAAAACAAGCTGACCAAAAATCAATACTTTTACTGTGCTTTGTCAGTACATTCCCAAGAAATTCAGTACCTCCTTGTAGGGGAAAGGGGGGGAGGAGGATGTGAATAACGACACAATAGCTAGACCAGGAGCGAGTATGTAGACGAGAAGAACAAGGAGACAAGTGAAGCTAAGTGAAGGTGCGTACATATACATATGCCATATACAGGTGAAATTGTACACTTTTCAACAAAAAAATTCAGTACTTTTTCAGTAGGTACCTCCAGTTGACGAAATTCGAAAAAATTAAAAAATTTGGATTTCTCGCTCAAATTGCTATAAAAATGACGAAAAATGTCAAAAATTCCGGACCTACAAATTTCATCACTTTTTCAGTACTCCCGGGCCTCCCTTAAAAAATCAGTGCTATTTCCGGACTTTCTGGAAATTCTGGACTTGTGGACACCGTGCATCTAGGGTGGCAAAATTTCATGAAAATTTCGGAAAAAGTGTGGGTTAATTTCGAGTTTCTCAGTGCAGGCGGGAGAGGAGGACGATATCCATTGAAACCCCCTTCAACATTCCTCGCTTCAAGAGGTAGGCAAATCTAGAACAGGATCTGTGGGCCATGCTTGGAGGCTCCATTCACTCCGATTTAAGCGACACGATAGCTCAACGGATAACAATACAGTCATAAACACACCTTGCTCATGCGCTCGCGTCGCGGCATCGCCGCCAGCGCGCATGCCTAATGAATCACCTGTTAAAAATTAAACCCTCTTTTACATGTATCTCCTCGAGGTGCATCAATAGAAAATTGTTTTCCTCTCCTCATCCTCTTTTCCCGTCATTGTGCTCATCACTTTAATAGCGTAAGTCATTTTTGGTAAGACGCTTCAATGTAGAGTATACCTGTGCCAGTGGCGAGGTGTGAATGATCGATTATGAATATTTTCCCATTTGAAACCATAGTAAAGAATCGATTAATGAGGTTTTCGTTGCGAACACACTGTTTATCGATCCTTTACCATAGGTTTAAATGGCAGATCAATCGATTTATCGCGAAGCAAATCACACCACTGGCCTGTGCTTCCGTCCACGGCAAGAACGCTGGAACTCCATTCATGATTTTTTATTTATCTTCCACACATACTGCTCTATTACAAGGAAACATAGTTGCTACAAGGCCTCATTTTGAGTTCCAAATAGTATGCCACAATCGACTTGAAAAATAAAGGATGAATATTTGTTTATAGTTGTTGTGTTGTTTTCTTGTGAAACAGCATTTTCTCAGAGGAAAATTAGAAAACTGTTGCATGGAGATACAGCGTTTTTACTTTGGAAGGCACGGTGACAGCACTGCCATGCTAAGGAAGAACGCCGTATGAACCTTCAGGCGTTGCCAGCTTTCCTCTGATAAATTAAAAATTTCTTGGGAAAATGGTAGATATTTTTCTTCCAATTTTTCAGACAATTTTGTTCGCAATTTAATCTAAAATATCTGAAAATTTCAAGAAAAAATATGCATTAATGTCATCAAAAATACATGTTTTATTCGGGGAAATTTGGCAACTCTCGAATGTACATACGGCGTTCTTCCTTAGCACGGCAGAGTAACACTCAAACTCTTGAAAAAAATTGCTCGAAACATATATTTCATTGAAAGTCCTGGTCAAGTGAGACTGTAGATAAGGTCTGAGAAGATTTGCGATATCTGCTTGAACTCGTAGAATTTGAATAGCGTTGTGGGAAAAATGATCCGGTGGTAACTATTAGCTATATTTTACCAAATTAAAACGTAATGCAGTTTAAATATTTAGTAAAATGTAAAATTTGTGAAGAATTATTGAAAATGTGTATAGAACAATAGAGAATAACGAGCATTGGCACGGAAGGTGAGGGTGAGCTTACAAACAATAATTTTCTTAATTTCCAATATTAGTTTCCATAAATCTTCGCAAATTTACGGACATTTACGGTGGTGCAACTATTCGACCACGTAGAAGCCCATATTGCGTACCATAAAAAAAGACGCACTGACATGGTGTTACAGTCACCTCTAAAAGCCCTAAGACAAAAAAAAACAAAAAAAAAACGGGATTTTCTGGGGAATTCTGAGTGTTTTTAGCAATCCGAAGATTTAAACGGAGTTGACGCATTATATTTCATTTCAAGTGTATGTAACGTACCAATGACTGCCACGATAGACCACTATACGAGGTACAAAGTTCAGCATTCTGATACATGCTTCTGAGCCAAAATTGTACGGAGAACAAGATTCCCGCAACGAAACTTAGTATTATCAAGTCCTTGCCAAGATACTTAATGTTTCTTGACGCGTAAATTCAAACCTACTGCTCATGACAAAGCAGAAGTCTACGTGGCGAAACGCGCACTGACACCTACAAACCTAAGGGGATACTTCACGCATTACGCAATGCTTGAAGTATCCCCTTAGGTTTGTAGGCGTCAGTGCGCGTCAAACTGCGCACTAAATGTTACCGCAACAGTTACTGCAGAATGAAAATAAGGGGCCCTCAATCTCGGAGCTTCGGCTCAGCTGTTGCACGTTTTTAACTCTCAGAGCGAGGAAGGAACACTGACCGAATAAGAAGCTTGCCAAGGCCGTTTTCAAACACGATTTGATTGAAGTAGACTATTGTTCTTCTTATGAGCGGGGAATGCAAAATTTCCTGAACCACTCCTAACCAAAAACGTTAATATCTTATTGTTAGTTCCGAGTTGATTTCAATTATTTTTACTGCGCAAATCGTGTTCTTTGTAAAATTCTGGTTAAGAAACACGTATCAGAATGCTTAAACTACCTTGCCTGCTCTGCCGTGCTAAGGAAAAATGCCGTATAAGCCTTCGGGTGTTGAAAAATTTCCTTCGATGAAAAACGAAATTCTTGGACAACTTTTGGATATTTTTCTCCTAATTTCTTACAGACTATCATTCACAATTTAATCTACAGTATCTAAAATTTCAAGGGTAAATATTCATAACTCTCCTTAAAACTGAACATTTTATTGGAGGGAATTTGGCAACTCTCTAATGCTCATACGGCGTTCTTCCTTACCACGATAGTACTTGTCCAGTATTAACATCAAAAAGACTAATACTTCACATCACTCTGACAATGAGCATCTTTCGCAATTCAGGTGATAAAAATGAAATTGGAAAACATGTGAAAGACCAGTGCGAGATATTTTCATAGAAAGATAGACTTAACACGTGCTCCACAGATAGACCTCCGAAAACCTCCACCTTAGTGCTGAAGGAGGGAGAGGGGGGGGGGCAGATTTTTTTTTCCACGAATCGTATGACTCCGGTCCGAGCACACAACGAAGGGTATTTCAGTTTGACGAAATAATTGGGTCTGTCTGCGTGCCTCCTCTCACTCACATCTATAAAACGTTGAGTGGCGCACGGTGGATCCAGTCAATAGGAGAGGTCGGACAAAATTCTGAAACTTTAAACGCTCATAACTACGTTTATACAAAATTTTGAGGTTCTAGAAGTATTTCCATTGCTTCCTTCGTAAAATACTCTGTTAAAAGCACCCCTTGAATTTTAAAATATGACGAAATAAACATCAAAATTAGCAGATTAAGTAAAAAATTTCAAGTACGACCTCTCTAATTGACTCAATCTACTGTGTGGCGCTCTGGCAGTCCACGATTGGCTAATTTATACTGCTACTGTACGAATTTCAACAGCTTGCTCCAAATATAAAATGTCATCCGCGCTGTAATCGAGTAGCGTTATGTGCCTGTCATAAATTTGGTATGTAACAGAGAAAGCACGGGAAAAAATAATAGTCTAGTGGGTACTGAACTGTTGTGTTCGCCAAAAATCCGCGCTGTTAAAAATGCAAATAATCTGCTCCCAAATTGAAGATGAGTAAAGTCGATTGACTGGAGGGTATGGGTTCGATCGACGTGAATCGATCGACAAATGAAAACGTTAATCGGTCGATATGAATCGATCGACACCGATTCAATCGTCAAATTTTTAAAAAACCGGTGTCGATTCGATCGACATGAATCAATCGACACCGAGTGAATCGATCGACAAACCCGTGCATCAATCGAATTTTGTCGACGGAATCGGTGTCGATTGATTCATGTCAATCGATTCACGTTTTCATTGTTCGATCCATTCATGTCGATCGAATCGATACGGGTGTTTTTAAATTAACTGTCGATTAAATCGGTGTCGATTGATTCATGTCGATCGATTCACGTTTTCATTTTTCGATCCATTCATGTCGATCGAATCGACACCAGTCTTTTAATAATTTGTCGATCGATTCACGTTTTCATTTTTCGATCCATTCATGTAGATCGAATCGACACGGGTGTTTTTAAATTAACTGTCGATTGAATCGGTGTCGATTGATTCATGTCGATCGATTCACGACTTCATTTATCGATCGATTCATGTCGATCGAATCCATGGCCTCCAATTGACTCATGGATCAAGCTTGAGAAGAGGACTCCAACTTGTAGACAATTAAAGTATAAGACGCAAATGAAGCTTGAAATTGACTTGATCTTGTCTTCAATACATGGGAACAGAATATTTTCATTTAAACGGTGTGGTAGACAAGGCTAGAATCCTAGCAGTGTTAACTTGTGTTCGCTTTGGGGCATTTCCATGAGTAACACTTAGCACCTTGCACATATTTTGCGTCGGAATGGCAGCGAATTTTTAAGTTTGATAGGATAAATCGTCCGAATCCGATCCAAAGAATTTAAAGTTTCTAGTGAGACCGATCCTACTTTTCAAGGTTGGCCTAATTGAAAGTTCGTGTCAATAGGGGTGAGCTTTAGGATTCAGCAGAACCTCTCGGAACACGTGAGACTCCGCGCTGTGTGATTGGTTCATTCTGAAACGTGCTGTGCTACCTCATTGATTGCATCGAATTCAGATGATCAAGTCAATCGTGCATGGTTCAAAAATTGGCTTCAATTTTCCTCTCGTTCACCGTTGTTTCTGGAATCCCGAGTATTTTCGTCGCATGCAGGGTATCGTTCAGTCAATGCAGTGACTAACCAGCAGGGGGATGAGTCCAGTCTGGACTGAACAGTCCATGACCGGAAAATGTCCTTAAAAAACCCGTAATTTATCATGATTTTCAGGAACGTTCAAACGTACAGTGCTAAAAATTTCGAGCGTTTTTAGTGTGTGGTTCGGCTGTGCGTCAATTTCGCGGTTATTCATCCGGTGGAACATAAAATGTGCTCTCGTTATCCGCGGGTGGGTAAACGGAAAACACAACGTTGCAATCCAGTAACGCACACTTGCGCTTCCTGAAGAATATTTTCGGGGTAGGAGAGTCTCTTCCTTCCTCCGAAGGGACAAGAGGGCTCCTTGGAATGCAAAGTTGTGTTTTTTTATACCAGCACGCAGATAATGATGGAAACAGTAAGCTCGGGTTTCTTCGGACAAATGACCGAAATAAACATACCGGCGTGTTCAGATATTTTTAACAGAGTATGACCCCCCCCCCCCCCCTCCAACCTCTATGAAAAATGTCTGGCTACGCGACTGACCAGAGATGAGGGAGCCTCCGCTGGCTTCTTGGCGACAGTAGAAACTTTTACTTCCGGGGATTCAACACTTCCTTGGGAACGGTTATAAGGCAGCAACAGTCATCAAACCTACAAGGGGGGTTATGAGCCTCGGGTGACTTCATGAACCAAACGAGTTCAGCAAACTTCGGTTTGTTTGCAAAACAAAATACTCAACACGTTGTTCAGCATCCACCTGACAGGGGGGTTAACACAGTTGAATGTTGGAGTCCCGAAAGTAGAAGCTTCCACCATTGCATAAATACCAACGGAGGGTCTCTTGTCTCCGCGACTGACTGTCGATGAGAGTTCAAGGTTGCCACAGAATTTAGAAAATGAAATTCCCTGACATTTTCCTGATTTCCCTAACACATTTTGGTGGAATTCCCTGCTCTGGTAAAAATTGGCGATAGGAGCTGCGTTTCAAAATACCATAGAAGTTCTCATAGCCGACTGAAGAGGGCGATAGGAAATCATATAGCTGGCTGTAGAAAGTGGAAAAATTATACGGCCGGGCTACACGAAGCGATAAAAAATTATACAACCTGACTATAATTCCTATCGCCGGACTTTACACTTTATCGCTTGCCTGTTGCTTTTTCGCCATCGGCTATAAAAGGCTATAAGAAATTGTGTAGAAATTCGTGTGCTTTGTAAATCCTTAAGTTTGCACGGAATCACCTTAATATTTACAAAACGCACATTATATTTTCCTTTACTACATATTTTTTTTCATCAATTAAAATGAGAATATTCCATACAGAGTGTGCAAACATTTGAAAGTCATGAGTTGAAAAACGCTGACTCCACAAGATTAAATATTAGAGGCTTACACAAAGCGGAGCGGCGCGCGGCGGCGCCTACAAACCTAACAGGGATACTTCACGCATTGCACAATGCGTGAAGTATCCCTGTTGGGTTTGTAGGCGCCAATGCGCGTTTCGCGCTGGCTGCCCGCCCGCCGCGCCGCAGCGTACCACGGTACTTGAAGCAACTATTTCACACCAGAGGTACTGCACAGTATCATACGGAATTGAAGGCGCTCCAACATATTAGGAATGGCATGCATCCTTCAAAAGTACGGAGCTTTCCTCGCAAAATAAATCAAGATACTACGGCCCAAAGAGAGCGGTAGCTCAAAAACTCACTGAGTCCTATCATCCATAAATAGTAATGTTTAGCACACACTTTATCGTCAGGCTGTTGCTTAATCGCCATCGGCTATAAAATGCTGTAAGAAATTGTGCTGCCGGCTATAGAAGCTATTGGAAATCTTACAGCCGGCTGTAGGTATAAGGTATTTTGGAACACAGATTCTACTGCCAATTTTTACCAGGGTGACAATTGAAGATGTGACGGATGATCAGGAAGGCACGATTGAAAATAGTTTTCAGGCAAAATTTGTTGTTCGTATAACCTCAAACCCATCAGAGACAAGAGACCCTCCACTAGTATCTTGGCCATTGTGGAAGCTTTTACTTTCGGAACTTCAGCAATCTACTGTTGACTTACCTACATGGTTGATGTTGAACAACTTGTTGGCAGTTTCGTTTTGCAAACAAGCCGAAAATGGCCGACGTTTGGGAAACTTGTTTGGCTCATGACGTCACCCGAAGCTCATCATCGACCATGTAGGTAGGTCAACAGCCGAAATTAGGGTGATAACTGTTGCTCCCTAATAATTGCCCATAAGGAATTGTTGAAACCCCGAAAGTAAAAGCTTCCACCTGTCGCCAAGAGGCCAGTGGAGGGTATCTTGTCTCTGAGAGCAAATGAGGGTGATTAAACAAATTTCCCCTGACATTTTCGTCATTCCCTGACTTTTTAAAATTCCCTGACATTTCCTGGTTTTCCCTGACTGTGGCAACCCTGAGAGTTGAGTTGCCAAAGGAGTACTCACTGAACCAAACGTTGCCTTGAGGACCATCGTGCAGAAGATGAACGCTGAAGTCGAGGCCGGCCAAGTCCTGGCGCAGGGAGGCGCTGTCCATGTTAAGGACTCTCTCGGGCAACAGGAACAAGTGATCCGTGCTTTCTTGGGCACTTCCGCCGACACGGGACGCGGCCAACATTTCATCAAACGCCACCCAAATCCACGGCGAAAACTTCGAAAAACCATTCACGGCAACAAGTTTCACCTTGCGGTTTCCACCGGCAAGGATCCACTACACGCGCCTACGCATTTCTCCACGTAGAAAACCTCGAGTCTTGATTTCATTAAATCCGCACCAACATCATCCAATCTAACAGAACTGCAGAGAGGGAACACATTTCGAGACTAGAGCTCAACGGCTTGCTTAGATAAATTCATCACTGACAGTGACTATCACAGCACACGCGAGTTATAGGTACACTACAACTGAACTAAAAACGAGTAGAATTATGGCGTTAATACACTTCGCCAAGGTTCAATTTCCGAAACCGCGTGAGTTCCAAAATCGTATTTTAACGATTTGTACACATCCATTCACCGTACACACGTGGTTTACACGATACAACCGAGCCTAGAACGGAATAAGATTCCTGCGTTGACACTTTCCGAACTTCAAACAGACGGGGTCACCTGTCACTTGAACAAGTCAGATCATTAGAATTATATTTAAATTTTTACTTGGATGAAATATCTAGGTACATCCATTTTTTCCCCCAAAAATCTTGACTTAATATTTGTGGAGAGTATGATGCCATACTTGGACAAACTTCATTATACATTTTGCTTATTAAATGAAAAATAAACTGCACTTTAATGTTCCCTAGATTACGTAACTTTCTCTTTACTTTAATTTAGAAATACCTAGTAATGCTTGTGTAAAATGTTGGTATTTATGCACTGACATGACAGGAATTTCTCGTCGGAACAATGAGAAATCCTCTTGTTTTGAACAGTATTCCTATCTTTTCGAAGAGACGCCCAGTCGCTAAAAAGAGATTCAAGCTGTTTCGACGAGAATTCCTGACATCGCATACTTAAAGGAAAAATTGTTCTCGGAGCAAAATCTAACCCTAGAAATTCGACAAGCCCACATTCTGAATTGTATTACGAACGCACAGTGCTGAACACGGTTAACTCATACTTAATTTGCTTCGTACGACTTTGCCCCCGAGGTTGATTGATTTTTATTCCTATCTTACTATTCCTACTGTCCTTCCCTCTGCAATTTTTACAAATACAAATAGGAGATTCAAGAAACCATGACCCACCCGGCAAAAGGATGTTACGTCAACGTTGCTTCATTATAGCCCAAGTCATGATATTCTTGATAGGGGATGTTGTGGCTACATTGAGGAATTCTTATTTTTAAGACAAATAGCTATTGCTATAGAAGAACGCCGCATGAACCCTCATACGTTGCCAAATCTCCTTCGACAAATCACGAATTTCCGGGAAAATTTGTAAATATTTTTCGCCCAATTCATCAGGGAATTTTATTCGTAATTCGGTCTGAATAGTCTGAAAATTTCAAGGAAAGATTCATAACTTTCTTCAATTACAAATATATTTTGAGAGGAAAATTGGCAACATTTGAATGGTCATACGACGGTCTTTTTTAAGCACAGCAACATTGTCAGGAAATGCTACTCACAATACTACCAGGCGATTTTCAGTATCAATATCCCTTGCAAATCTCGCCTGGCGTTATTGACAACAATATTGCCTGGGGATATGGTACTGACATCTCCTGAAAATGGCTCTAGCTGCCAGAAATGCTCCCTCAATCTTGAAATCAATGTTGCCTGACAATAGACTGATATAGTGGCTGTGTCATTCCTTGCATTTTGCAATTCAATAATTTCAATTTTAACATACACATATACTTGCTGCATCCGCATCTTAGTAGTAGAATGCGTCTCGGAGTATCTGAAAATCGTAATTTCTTATGTTAAGTGATTCATTAGTTGATTTATGATTGGTGAATGAAAAGATTGTGAATAATTGAGTCGGGACGTGCGAAAACTTCTAATGTCTATTTTTCCTGTCTTGAGTTTTTATGGGTTCATACTACTTTTCGGAGTTGGTTGCAACCACGAAAGTGGCATGAATACTCGTCTTCGTGTTTCCTAAATCCCAAAACGAGTCCTTTCATCACGTTAATTGTTGTATCAACTCTTAAAAAGGATTATAAACTCAAAAAAACTTGAAGCCTGAAAAAATGGACATTCGCGGTTTTCGCACGTCCCGATTCAATTATCACAATAAACTCTACACAAACTTTAAATTTGAGGTTATGTTCCATTGTTTTGTTTGGTTGGAACCATCGAAAATCGCCGAGTCGAAAATCGCATAAATGGTACAGCCACTAAATCAGTCAACATTCCTCCCTAGCATATCGCCCCCTACCCCCTCCCCCCTCACTGCGGGGTGGAAAATCTGCGATAATTTCTGAGAAAATATGAGAAAACTAGGGGGCTACGCCCCTGGCCGCTACGCAGCCCAACCCCCTGAAGGCGCCCCGCGCCATCAATGGGCCGCTTCGCGGCCCTATTTTTACCCTCCTATCAGTGTTAGTTTTATTTTTCCCCTAAAAAAATACGACATGAGGTATACTTTAATTTTAAACTTTACTTAAAATTACTTTAAAATTAAAAGGACGCGTTTTGGAATGACTGCTTGATGAAATATTGCAGTAAAACAATGAACAATGATAGTCAGGTAATAATTAGGAATTCATGAGTCGGAGATCGAACCCACACTGTGATCAAGGCGGACGCATTTGACGTCTTAGACGACTCGGCCACCGTTCGACATGATGTCCTAGGTGCGAATCTTGTGAAGATAAGTGTAGAGCTGATGCGCAGGCTACCCAGCTACTGCGCAACCTCCTCGACCATTGCGCATCTTCCCGCGCATAGCGGTAGCAGTACCGGAGCATTCTGTAAACTCACTCACTTTTATAACGTGATTTTAAAAAAACCTGGGTCCTTTTTCCAAAATCTGATTGCAGCGGGCTCATCTAGGGCCTATTACCTGTCGATTTACGCAAAAATCATGGAAATCGGCCCGGTAGAACGCTCAAACGAACTATGACAAAAAGTATAAATTTACATTGTTTAAACGGGAGAATTCGCAACTTTACCACGTAATATAAAAAAACCTGGGCCATATTTTGAAAATCTGAAAAGAGTTGGCTTATCTAGAGGCAATTGCCCGTCGATAGCCGCAAAAATCATGAAAATCGGCCCGGTAGAACGCTGGAACTAAGCGTCACCAGTTTCGCAAAATTAGGAGGTCTTGGAGCTTATAGTATAGATAAATAAAGTCGTAACACGTTCGGAGAGTGCAGGTTATTTCCGCATTACCTCAAAATCGGAGTTTTAACGCGAACGAGACTAAATCACGAATAGGTTGAATTGCACGATAGAGAGCGGGGGAAAAAGGGGGAAGGATTGAGAACAAAAGGAACACAACGCTGGAGCGTAATCCAAACACTTGACACGCGGTCGAGAAGATACGAGTCGACGACGATGAAGCGATGAGGCGAAAACGGCGACTGGAATCGTCAGTTCCATCTTGGCTGGTCTCATATCAGATGCCTCGAGCCATCAAACCGAGCGGGTCCGCACGACCGGGCCCGGAATTGACCGAGCGGCGCAGCCCAGCCCGCGGCCACGCTTCCATCGAAAATCAAATTGCACCCGTTCACTCTTGCAAAATTCACAGGGTGTCTAGTTTTTTTCATATCGGGAAATCCGGACGAAACCCTGATTTTTCCTGATTTTTGACTGCGAAATCCTAATTTCATGATTTTTCCAGGTCCTGATCAAATCCTGATTTCGAATGTAACTTCACAAAAATAGCTCGATAAAAGAATCCAACACTGGGAAAAAAAAACACATTGGACCTAGAGTCCAGACTCTTGAAAACATTGACAAGAAAAAATACTCTTGATTCGATCAGATTTAAGCTTAAATCAAAAGGAAACCCGCTCAAATTAAGAGGCTTGGTTCTTGATTTAAGCTTAAATCTGATTGAATCAAGAGGATTTTTTCTTGTCCATGTTTTTATGAGTCTGGACTCTAGATCCAATGTGTTTTTTATCCAGTGAATTGGACGGCCGACTTTTCTCAAATCCTGATTTTACAACCGATGTTTCCTCAAATCCTGATTTTACGACCAATGTTTCCTCAAATCCTGATTTTACGACCGATCTTTCCTCAAATCCTGATGAAATCGGGATTAAATCCTGATTGACCTCAAATCCTGATAGAGTCGGGAAAATCCTGACGCTTGACACCCTGTTCAAGGAAAATTAAATTCTGAATTCGACGATGGACTACTTCTAGAAGATAGCAACAACTAAGTATTTGAAAAAGCGAAGACTTCGAAGGATTCGAAAATTTTAAAAAGACGAATCTAAAAAAAAACTGTCGGGTAAAATGTTTGAGAAATTTGAAAATATTTAGAGGGGAAACCTCAAAAAGAAATGTTGAAGTGTTCCTCTAAAGAAGCACTTCGTTGGTATTTTTACAAATAAAATTTACAAGCAGAAAAATTTCAGTTGTGTTCGAGTAAAAACAAAAAATTAAGAAAACTCTAAAAGTATCAGCTGTAAGTAAGAAGTTTTTCAACACTGAAAATGTTTGAAAAAATATAAAAAAAACTCCTAAAAAGTAGTCATTTTTTAAAGATTTGTTTAAGTAACTTTCACCATGAGTTAAATTCTATAAAAAATAGCCAAAAAAGGTTTCCTAAACGGGAAATTTACCGTTTTGTAAGGAGTTCTTGAAGAATGTTTGTTGAGGGCAATATTATTACTTTTCATTGAATACTACAAAACTCAGGACTCCTCTTATTTTTCCCTCTCTTTTTCTTCATGAACACTGTGCTTTTCCCTAAGAGGGCAGTAAAGTACACTCACCCAAAATTACACGTCTTGCTTTCTAATACCCCGTGTTGGGTCAATGTATCAGGGAAACGGCGGAGAAAGTTCTAAGCCATCCCACTTTTTGAACCGCCATTACCATTTTCAAGCCCCCAAGATTTCCCAAATCCCTTCTTCCAAAAATTATCAAAGCTGTGACCTTTCATATCTGTCAATTTATGAATATCTCCGTTTTCACCGTGAGAGGCCTCCTAATTTTTTCACGCGAGCGGTTACGCGATCATGATCGCGTGATCCGAAGGTTTCTACAACCCTGTGGACAGCTTGAGTGCTTGACTCTTTCTCCGAGGATCCGAGAACCGCTCTAGAACATAATTTGACGCGATTCTCAAGAATTTCGGATCTTTCACCGGAGTATCTGAACGTAAGCCTCCTTCCACGCTGCCAATCAGTGGCGTGGCTTGCTTGGCGATACATCGATTGATATGCCATTTAAACCTATGGAAAAGGATCGATAAACAGGGTATTCGCAATGAACACCTTAAAAATCGATCGATTACCATAGCTTCAAATGGGGAAATCGGGAATCGATAATTCAAGCCTCGCCACTGCTGCCAATTTATATTACGCCGCGGCGCGCAACGCTGAGCCATTGGCATGTGCTCTACTTTCTGCGTGATTTAAATTGAGCAGGTATTAATGTCAAACGACTTGGAGTCAATATGATGGAGGAACGCATTTTAAAGATGATGCCGTTAAACGTGTACTTTGGAAACAGAAATATACGCAGGGTTTGATGGGATTTGATTGGACATTCGATTTTTTAACACTTTTTTTCTCTTTTTTTTTAAATGCAGATTGTGAAAGGCAAAAAGTGTACCATGGAAACTGGTATTAAAAAAAAAAAAAAAACTCCGTTGACTTGCAAGACTTTGCTCATGAAAGCGAAAAGCTCATGTCTCGGAGGAAGGCGTTCTGGTGGGGAGTGGTGCTACTTTAAAGAGTTGATAATGATAGGACATGAGAGAAGTAATAGGTCAGGTCGCGTCGGCAATTTTTAATGACTGAAACCTTGAATAAAAAAAGAAACGCGATTGAATGCGAAGTTTCAGCATGCCCAATATTGTGAAGGAGGAATGGTCCTTCCAAACTCATGAGGGATGACGTTTATTCAACGCAATGGGGCTTAACCCATAGTCATTCCACTTCCAATTTAATCGTTGATTCATTAGCGACGCGAACGAGAGTACCTACATGCGGGAGAGAATTGCCATCTCTATGCCGCTCTCTAATTGGTTCTCAAGTTTTAAGCTACCGTGGAGCTTCAAAGCTGGCCCAATGCAAACAAACCCGACCCAGAGGGCCACGTATTATCGGCTGAAAAATGAATGATAATCACACTCGAGGGTTAATATTCGGCAAAAATATCCATCAATCAAAATATCAATTCAGAAGTTGGATATGAAAAAATTTCCATCACATCCAAAATCACGACTAGAACTTTGTAGAACTTTGTCACCATCTTGTTTATTTACATTGGGCCAAACTAGGAGCAGAGGGGCTGGGGTTTGTTTACATTGGACCAACTTTGGGGCTCCATGATAGCCAACCAATCAGAGAGCAGCACACTTTTTCCATAGTAAAAGGATTGGGATGGTAATACTCTCCCGTATACAGGTACTCTAACACGGACCAATGTGTGAATGGTTAATGTTTTGATAGATCCAGAGTGGAAAAATCAAAAGTCACCATGCACCAATGGCGAGGCGAGAATGATCGATTATCGATATTTCCCATTTGAAGCTATGGTAAAGAATCGATTATGAAGGTGTTCGCTGCGAACACCCTGTTTGTCGATCCTTCTTTATAGGTTTAAATGGCAGATCAATCGATAAATCGCAAAGCACGCCACGCCGCTGCCATGCATGGTGGGTGATGTCCGTCAACATGTTCCTCGAGGGGCGATATCAAAAGATATAGAAACGTATACATTCACGATGAACGTATAAGCCTTGCATCGGGGCGAATTTTACACATTTTCTGCTGATGTATAACATTTGGCCTCCATCTTGGAAAACTTACACCTTGGAATGCAGACTTTGCACAAAAAAATGTAATTGGCTCATATAAAAGTTTATGATCAGCCGAAATCAAAGTAGATATTTTTTTAAAAAAATTTCTGGAATGGAAAATTGGATAAAAATGGGTAGGAAAATGAGCCACCTTTTGACTCACAGAGTCATAAGGCGGCATTTGTTATTAAAGCATAGGTGTTATAGCGAATTAGGTCACTCTTTCATAACTCCTTAAACAAATGGTTCAATTGAGGAATCGAGGTTATTCTTCAGCAAATTTCAGATACTTGAAACTCCATTAACTCTTTTTTTTGGATGTGAAAAGAATAAGTTGAATGATTCGCCTGACACGTATGTCATAACAGGATTAACCAATAGGCTTAACTGCTCGACGCGTTAAATCCCCTGAAGTAAGACTTGCCACCATCATTAGCAGAATATTAGAGAAGATTCTTCGTCGCCAATTTTATTTAGAGTAAGCTCACAAATAAGAGGTAACCAAACTGAATTTTCTGTATAAACTTACAAGGAAATCAGCTGGTAACTATAAAGAAGTCCGAGCCTTCAACTAGAAATTCAGTGTTTTCTTGTGAATAGATTTATCTTCAATAAATTCTGTAGACGGTGTGGATAATTCTACCGAACTAATGAACATAGCAGCACACCCGCACACCGATCACTGAAAAAAAATATGGTAACTTTTGTCACGAGTCTACTTGATTTTTGGCTCACTGATACTGTAGGGTAAGGATAACCAGACGTCTGGTAGCATTTACCATATATCAATGAATTACCATAATTCCTCGTTTTTCTTAAAGCACCACCGTTCATTCATTTTCAGTCAATAATCTCGACTCACCGAAGTTCATAAAATCACTTCATCGTTTAAAGTTCTTTCGGGCAGTACCTAAAACATAAAATTTAAAAAAAAGAAAAAAAAAAAAAAAATTATATGATACTTGGGCTACATGCTGAATATGATTAGTTTGTCTGATGCGGTAACGATAGGAGAAATTTCAGGGTTTAAAGAATTCTTCATCTCACGAAATATTTCGTGAAACAGGTTTTAACCATAATCTATATCTGAACCTGGACTTTCGACTCCTTACACGAGAGGACCTAGGAAAGTGACGGCAAAGCGCTATGCAAGGTCCCAGCGATATTATTATTTTGAATTTGTGACGTAAGGACTGAAATAAAACGGGAAAAAAACACGATGAGGAACTGAGCAAGCGCTTCGTCGGTTCGGTAGTCACGGACGATTGGTTATTGGCAATAATCAGACACGGTTTTCTCCTGTGAATTCGGCCTCTGCTCCAATTTCTGCCACGTATACTGCGTTTACTTCATTCCTACCTTGTCATTCACGATTTCTTTTCCTATCCGACGTACCGGCCCCTGAGCGCCTCCTGCCTCTTTTCCGCTTACCTCTCATTCTACCGTCCTAAGGAAAAACGCCTTATGAACCTTCAGGCGTTGCCAAATATCCTTTGATAAAACACGAACTTCCTGGTAAACATATGAATATTTTTCTTCCAATTTTTCATATAATTTTGTTCGCAATTTCACCTAAAGTTCCTCCGAATTTCAAGGAAAAATATTCATAACTTGCCTCGAAAATAAAACTTTTATCGATGGAAATTTGGCAACTCTCGAATGTTCATACGGCGTTCTTCCTTAGCATGGCAGCATTTCTCTCAAGTGTCATTAGCTATATATGAAAGGAACGGAGCTCTCATCCTCGAATATTACTCGTCAAAACGCAGGATTAAAGCAGGTCGTATTAGAACGTTACATTTTGCTTTACAATTAGACTACATTCTACAATTAATGACCATTGACCAATATTATAGGCTCTTTTTTTAGAAACGACGTACCTTCAACGTATTCTTCACATGCGGTGGCTGACATCATCCACCGCAGTGAGGATATAACGATAACGTTATCGGCATCGATGATATTCTACAAAAAGATATTACTAGAAATTTTATTCTTCAGCTGATTCATTTTCAGCACGTTTCTCAGCAGCGTTACAAAGGGATTCGAAATCTTTCGAGAAAAGTATTCAAGCATTCGAAATTATTGCAGGGTTGCCATAGTTAGAAGATGACATTTTCTAAAAACTCCCTGATTTCCCGGACGCATCCTGGCAGAATTCCCCGACATTTGAGGACATGCAGGATGGTTGAAAAGGCAAAATTTGAATTGTTTTCACGGAAGATTTGTATGTTTGAAACATCAAACCAATTCAAGGAGGCAAGAGAGGGCGATTTAAAGATTTTTCCGTGACATTTGTGTCACTTTCCCTGACATCTTCCAGATTGCCCTGACTGTGGCAACCTTCCCCGTCAAAACGGTTCCATAGAGGCATATAAGATCCCAATCTCCAGGGGGATTTCATGGAGACCCATTAGAGTCCATGAGTCCCTATGGGGTGCATGAAGAGACCTACAGGGTCCCATGGGCCAGCCATAGTGCCCTACGGGAGCTCTTCGGGTTCCCAGATAGTTTCCATAGGTTCCCTCATGTTTCGGGCTCCTATGAGAACCCGTGCGTCCATGCAATATTTCCTTGGGACCGTTTTAACAGGGCTGTTAGGATTCAGGGTTGCCATGATTTCTTCATCTTCAAATTCCTTGACTTTTTTCTGACTTCCGAATTTTTTGATTCCCTGACTTGCCCTTACGTTTGACTAAATACGATGATTAAATACGCTGATTTTCTCTAAACTTTGGACAAAATTTTCTTGTTTACGGATCAAATTATGGATAAAGCCATTCAGTACCTGTGGTTAAGAGATGAAAAGCCTTAAAAGTGACCGGGAGCGGTAACAAGTGGAGAGATCAGTGATATGTTCTTGTGATAGGTAGATGTGTCAGAAATCCCCTGACTTTTCCTACGAATTCCCAGACTTTTATTGACTTTTCCCGCGTTCGTCATAATCCCTGGCTTTCCCTGATTTTCCCGGTTTTCCGGACCGACGGCAATTTAGACTACATTTTGCAATTTTGAACTATAAATTCTAGCCCGGTTTAAAAACAACGTATGTAACATTAGTTTCCCTAAGCACATAAGTGTTTTTACAAGAGAGCCAGAATTTATAGTTTCAAATTGCAAAATGTAGTCCTTTTAATCCTTCCCATTTTTTTCCTGTGTGGAGGGGGGGGGGGGGGGGTGTCGCGTGGACTCCTTCGTGCTTAAAAAGTCAAAATCTGCTAGGAATTTCGATAAAATCGATGCGATAAATCGCACGCCACTAGAGGGATCAGCTCAGAAGCTTCGAGGTGAGGGCGAAGTCAAAAGGTGGGGGCGGTGGGGAAGGGCGAGAAAGGGCTGGAGAAGGAGGAAAATTTCGCGGTCCACACAAACGAATGTACAGACTTTTTTTAACTTGTCCCGGTCGTCGTAAATTCCTTGACTTTCCCGGTTTTCCGGACCGCCGGCAATTTAATCCTTACTTTTTTTCCTGAAGAGAGGGAAGGGGGAGGGGCTTTCGCGCGGACTCTTTTTTTTTGCTAAAAAACTCAAAACTACTAGGAATACCGGTAAAATCGATGCGATAAATTTTCCTGAAGAGAGGGAGGGGGGGGGCTTTCGCGCGGACTCTTTTTTTTGGTAAAAAACTCAAAACTACTAGGAATTTCGGTAAAATCGATGCGATAAATTGCACGCCACTACAGGGATCAGAAGGATCGGCTCAAAAGCTTCGAGGCAAGGGAAGTCAAGAGGTGGGGGCGGTGGGGAAGGGCGAGAAAGGGCTGGAGAAGGAGGAAAATTTCGCGGTCCACACAAACCGTGTCACAGCACAGCTAATCGGAGAAAGTCTCTGTGCGTCCGTCGGTCGTCCGTTCGTCGGTTGATGGCGGCGCGGCGCGGCACGCGGCCTCTTTCTTCCGCGCCAGAGGCCGCAGTCCATTGGAATCGAGCCATCAATAATTCCGCTCCGGGCAGAATCCACCACTGCCCGGGTCCGGGCCCCTTGCCCATGCGCCTAACTTTAGAGCGAGCCGGCCGAGACGCTCGCGAGTTGGCAACACTGCTTTCCCCCCGTTTAACTCCATTATAAATGATCGATCCTTCGTGAGACGGCAAATCGATGGATATCGATTTTTTCGCATGCGAGTAAATGGGCGAGGCCCCATGCCCAGAGTTGCCGAAGTTCGAAAATCGCCACTGACTGGAGCGAAGCTACGCTGCCGTGCTAAGGAAAAACGCTGTGTGAACCTTCAGGCGTTGTCAAATTTCCTTCGATAAAATGTTCATTCTTGAGGAAAGTTGCGAATATTTTTCCTCGACATTTTCAGGATCTTTAGGTAAAATTGTGAACTAAATTATCTAAAAAATTGGGATGAAAATATTCATAAATTTACCAGAAAATCTGCGTTTTGTCAAAGGAAATTTGGCAACGCCTGAAGGTTCATACGGCGTTCTTCCTTAGCACGGCAGTATGCTACCGTGGCTGCATCAAGATGTTCACGAAAACTGGCTAGCGGAAAGTCAGTGCTTTATAACAGTAGTGGCGTAGCTAGGAATTCTTGGGGGGGGGGGGGGGGGGGGGGTGTTCCCGTGACGGTTTTACGTTATTTTGTGTACGTCCCTGATAACATTTAGGTCTGCCCTCCAAAAATCAAAAAAAGGTACAATTAACGAGGTTAAGCGGGGGAGGGGGGAGGGGCGGGGGGCTTCCAGGCCCCCTGGACCCCCCCCCCCCCCCTGGTCTACGTCACCGCGTTTAAAAGTCTTTTTCAGTACTTTTCCAAAAACTTTAGTACCTCCTCATCAGAAAAATTAAATACTTTTGCGTTACCTTTAGATAACGAAATAGAAAAAAGTATCTAAAATGGCGTGTAGGTATTTCAAGTTTTTTAAATTCGCGCGCAAATCGCAACAATATTACGAAAATCGAAGCTCATTGGTGGCCTGAGGATTAACTGGCTGCACAATCGCGATTCTGTGGATAGATGCTGGCGCCGAATTTTGTTGATCCTTCCACCGTACTTAAATATACTTTTACGACAAGTCTCGACTGCACTTAGGTCCGGCTTAGCGCTTCTGATTGGCCGGTGGGGCGGTTTGGCCTCATCGATGGATGTTGCACCTCCGTGAGAAAGAATCGACGAAATTCGGCCCCTGCATATGAATCAATGCGCGAGGGATTACATACTTTTCAGGCTGTCTTAAAATTAAAAAAACACGCGTGGCATGAGGTGAAACTTTCCGGACCCTCTTGCGAAACTTCCGTGTTTTTTCAGCGTTTCCAAATCACCCTCAAAAAATCAAGACTACATCCGGACTTTCCGGATTGTCCGGACCAGTACGCATCACCCTGCTGCAGGGCCGGATTCACCTACTTGCTGCCCATGGGCCGCCTATATTTTGCCGCCCCCTTCTCATTCGTTTTGAAACTCGATAAAAACCATCAAATGGACGTGCCAGCGGGGGAGGGGTGCATAAGACGCATTTACTCGTGTTGAACACATTTTTTGGGAAAGCCCTGTCAACACTACTAGCAAAAGTTCTTAACTTTGCGCGAAAGTTAAGTTCCGTAAACCTATCTCTGTGTGGACAAGGCCTTCCATTCATAAGAAATGAACGAAAAAATTATGAAAGAACAAATATAAATGTGGTTCAATGATTTTAACTTCCGCCGCCGCACCGGACGGACCGTTGGACGCAATGCGTGAAGTATTCACACAGTCTTGTAGGCGCTATGCGTTTCATGCTACCGCACTGTGTTTGGCGCAATACGTGAAGTATTCATGCATTCTTGTAGGCGCTATCCGTTTCACGCTGACCGCAATGTGTTGGACGCAATGCGTGAAGTATTCGTGCAGTCTTGTAGGCGCTAATATATGTTACATGCCGATCGCCGCGTCGAGGACTTCTCCTTTTCATCTCAAGTCCTCGTTATCATTTCTCTCTAAGTCGCGCCGTTTGGCCAAATTGCGTGTTTGGTTTCTCTCGTAACTCGGCTTATTGAGGGTGCCGTCTCTTGTATCACTAAGAGACGACAAAATTAGAAATTACTATACTCTCAGGAAATGAGAGTTTTTGTCGCCTTCTCTCGTCTGTAATTTTGTTTTTATAAATCCGATTTTTTTTTACCTACACTTAAAAAATTGCAAATTTTTGCCGCCCCCTAGATTTGCTGCCATGGGCCGCGGCCCATGTGGCCACCCCCTTAATCCGGTCCTGTCCTGCTGCCGTGTGAGCAATGCTGTACGGGCATTCAAATTTTACCACTGCAGTTAATCATTTATGAGAATATATACTAGCATCTTTCACTGCGCATTTTTCAGAGGCGATTGACAATATTGCAAAGAAAATTCCGGAAAAAAATTACCTAATGGGGAAAAACTCAAAGAGTTTTCAAGAGAAAATTCGTATTTTCTTAGAAGAGATCCGGCAATGCTGGAGTATCCATACGTGCGAAATTTTTGAGCACGGCAATTTCGCTTTGACTAATGCAGCGAATGCAGCTTGCTTCTGTGCATAACTTACCGCAGACGAAACCAACTTTATTGGAACTATTCGGGGAGAGGGGCAAGGTGGGCAGTGCTGCCATGCTAAGGAAGAACGCCGTATGAGCCTTCAGACGTTGCCAAGTTTCCTTCGATAAAAACCTAATTTACTGGGAAAATTGTGAATATTTTTTCCCCAAAATTTTTAGTCAATATTGTTCGCAATTTAATCTCAGATATCTGAAAATGTCAAAGAAAAATGTACACAAATGTCGGCTGTCCAAATATAGGATCCATAATCTATATGGGATCATTCGACGTTCTGACGCGCCTGCCGGAGCGGGTGATGGCACACTTTCTGCACCCCTGGATTGACCTTCATCTGAAACTGAAGCGACGTTTTTTTGATGGCGAGGTGAGGGTTTTTAAGTGGGAATTTGCGAAAAAATTGGTCGAGAGATCAGGAACTTTCTCAGGGTGTCTACTGGTACCCTGTCATTTGAATTCCCTGCTTTTACAGTATCTTTCCCTTGCTTTTCCCTTACTTTCTCGAAAATTCCTCATTTTGACGATTCTCAAAAATCGCATTTTACACGCATTTCCAACTGTTTTCGAATTGGGAAAGTGGAAAGATGAAATGCCGAAGGAATAAACCGAAATCCACGAGGAATCGAACCGGGAACTTGGTATATGAATTACAGTGGCGTGGCGTGAATTGCGATGTATCGATTGTTATGCCATTTAAACCTATGGTAAAGAATCGATTATTAAGGTGTTCGCTACGAACACCCTGTTTATCGATCCTTTCCCATAGGTTTAAACGGCATAACAATCGATATATCGCAATTCGCGCCACGCCACTGATGAATTATGTTAGGAAATCGCGTACCCCCAAGGCTACTTCGTTGAGTTCATCATGAAAATCTCGAGTTTCCGTACCTTTTCACAGAAAATCCGTGCCTTTTCCACACTTACGTAACGACCTTCCGAAATCCGCGATTTTTCAATGTATCCGTGCTTTTACGGTATACAGTAGACACCCTGTTTCTGCACCCTTGTGCTACCTTAAACTGAAGGTTGAACTTTAAGCGGAGGCTCGTAGCGAGAAATTCTTTGGTTCGAGGGGCACCACCTCTTCGTTTCGATTTTCGTTAATAAGCTTTCAGAGTCTGTGCAGGCTGCCATTAGCCCTTGAATTAATGAGAAAATTATAGTCATTTTCGTTAAAATGGAAAGACAAAAGCAATTTCCACAAGTTCCTGGCTTGTTATGCTCATCAAAACAGATACAGGAAATATACGCTGTGGAACTATGAAAAACGAATTTTGAGAAATTATTGTTTGTTTTGTTCAAGATGCAGGCCTGTGCGACGAGAAGGGAGGAGCGTCTAGAATTCTGAATTTTAACGTCACGTAATTTTTACAAAAAGACCCTCGGCATTGCAGCTACTTACCTCCTTTGCACTATATTATTGAGTTTTGCGAACGAAGATCGAATTAAACGTGCAACCTTCACTATTAAACCTTTAACGCTCGTTTTTAATTCTGCCGAGTTTCAAAAGGCCATATCTGGAAACACCGGTACTGGACGGAAAAACATGGTATTTAAACCGGCCTTGGCATTTTTTGCTCATCGTATGGACTAAATCACCAAATAAACTTAAAAACCAACAAAATTGCATAGTTTTTAACATTTCCGGATAAACTAATTTTCCATTGGACAAACTCTACCTTTACTTATATTTTAACAAGATGATTTCTCTTGATCCATTTTTCTTACTATTTTTGTTCCTTTTCATTTATCTGAAGGGTACTTTCGGGTAAAAACGAAAGAAGAAAAATTTGGCAAAATTTTGAGAGGCAGTAAAGCAAATTCATTTGATCTCAAATAATAAGAAATCAAAAATCAAAATTAAGAAATGGACTTAAAATTACTAAGCAAAATTGACTAAAAATTAACAAGCGGGAAAACAAGGAGGTAAAGAAAAAGATTAATCAATTGCTGTCATTAGTCGCTATAATGTAGTGAGGACCGCGTCATCGTTATTGAGAGATCAACAGCTACGTCTACGTATTGATCGCTGAACATCGTGCAAGCGCCTTCATTTACACGGACGCGCAAAAGCAGTAACACAACCGTTAACTAAGTTGCTCCGGTCACGAAGGCATTAATTCTTGAAGGCGTTACTTAGACTTCGATGTATTCCAAGAGAAAATAAAAAGATGTCGTGCTTTCGAGTCATAACAGATGAGCTGTGTGGCAAGAAGACTTTCCGAAATGTTGTTATCTATCCAAAATACTATGATTTGAATTTTCAGTTTCAAGAACTATTTTTTGAGAAAAAACGTACGAGGAACGCATATACCGGGTTCAAAATAGCCCGATTAGAGTGAAATAGTTGAGTTAGGTACGGTTAAAAGTATAAGAAAATAAAACCTGAGGAACTCAATTTTGATACAGTGCGACTAAAATACCCTCATTAATTGCACTGGAAAAAAAAAACACATTGGATCTAGAGTCCAGACTCTTAAAAACATGGACAAGAAAAAGTACTCTTGATTCAATCAGAATCTAGCTTAAATCAAGAACCAAGCCTCTTAATTTACTTAAGCTGATTTCGTTTTGATTCAAGCAGAAATCCGCTTGAATCAAGAGCATTTTTTCTTGTCAATGTTTTCAAGAGTCTGGACTCTAGATCCAAAGTGGACAACATTGAGCAGAACTAGCTTGAAATTACATCCCGTGTTGCTGTATTTCTCCGTAAGTTCTGTTTTCCTTTTCAATCGAGAGCTAAAGGACATTCCGCCTTAAAATTCTGTGAGAATATACCATAAAAATTGGTAAAAACTTACGAATATTTTTAGGCGTCATATAATTTAGTTTTCGATTTAAAAAATTAAACACGACAGAACTTTAAAAGCAAAGAGGAATTCAGTTAGGTCGATTCTGGTTAAGACCTTGCAATTTAGCTCGGGGAACTAGAATGAATCGTAATCGCGACCCTTGAAATTAGCACACGACAAAGTTTGCCATTACACCTTGATTTCAAACGTTTGAGCTCCCTTACACCTAAATTATGGATTATTAGAGCATTGCGCTGTAAAAACTGCCTACTGAAAAATATTCAGTGAATGAAAACTGAAATTGACAAACAAAACAAGTGGCAAAAAAGGTGTTTTAACACAAGTACAGTGACAATTGAAATGGGAATAGGCGCAAATGCTGTGTTACTCCTTTAAAGGGCTTGAGATTTTGGAATATTTCGGGGATTTACTTAAAGCAAAATCCGCAGTGATCATGTGATCTCAGTTGTCGTCTAGAACGTTGCAGGAAGAGTGACAACAATTTCAGGTCAGAGCGGTGAGCAAACATACCGAAGAGTTAACATGTACATATTAGTTTCGCTCTCACTTCCTAGTATCCTCACCGACAGGCGAGTGGTTGGGCGTTGGGCGGTACGGGCCTCCTGTCACTTCAATCGTGATACATCAATAAATGGATTACAAAGTTAAAATGCATACACTATTTTTCATTCATTCTGACTTTTACGTCAAAAATTGAGTTTTGAAAAATTGATGCAAAGTTGATTTTCTTCGGGCTTGACTTCTGCGAGTCCCTCCGAATCCAAATGAGTTACTACAAACCGATCGATTATCTTTTACAAAGAAGTTAATTGATAACCCCCCCCCCCCCCCCCTCCTCCTTCTAAAAGGTGGTGTAAATTCCAAACAAAGGGGGGAAACCAAACAAGCCATTGAAAAAAGTGCGAATCTCTTGATTTAATTTGAACCACAATACGAAAATTTCTCACTCACGAGTTGATTTTTCAAATTCTCAAAATTCTCCTGCTCTCAGGAATATTTCAAAGGAGGAAACATTTCAATTGATGCTTCAATTTAAAAACCCTGTCTAATGGTCTTTTCCAACTGACGCCAAGGGGCTAGTGGATGGTCTCCTGGTGTTGTCCGTGAGGTACAGGAAAATTTTGCCGATCCCACCGAGAGAAAATACATTTTAGAGATCCCGAAAATCTTCCCTGTGGTGTAAAAAATACTTTTGGAAGTCAAAAATTAGAGCTTAGATTCATCTAAAATTGACTTTTTACTTATTTTACTCATTTCTGCAGCAGAACGCTCATTAATGCACATTCTTGGCCGTCTTAGTTTGAAGTGGAATCCGAAGATTATTAGTGAAATTTGGTGTTTTAGAAGGCTGGCTGCCTTTTCGGGCCCTAAGCCCTGAGGCGAGCTGTCCATACTCTCGCTATACCGGGTTGACACCAAATCTAAAAAATGAAATTCCCTGACACATGTTGGTGAAATTCCCTGACAACTGAAGATATGCCAGGTGGTCAAAAAGACATGATTGGAGATGGTTATCGGGCAAAATGTGTTGTTCGAAACGTCAAACCCATCCTAAAAAGCAAATTGAGGTGCTAGTCCAGGGAGTCTACTAAAACAGGATAACCAAAAATCAATACTTTGACAGTACTTTTTCAGTACATTGCCGAGAAATTCAGTACCTTCTCAACAGAAAAATCCAGTACTTTTTCAGAACCTCCAATTATTGACGAAATTTCAAAAATTTCAAAAATTTGAATTTCGCTCAAATTGAGACAAAAATTAGAAAAATTCCGGCCCTTCTTGCGGAATTTCCGCACTTTTTCAGTGCTTCCGGGCCGCCCTTAAAAGATCAGTACTATTTCCGGACTTTTCTGAAATTCCGAGCTTGTAGACACTCTGGAGTCAATGGAGATGTTGCATGTGTGAGGAATTTGCGATTTGACTGTTGATTCTTATGTAAAAGTTTGCGAGAAACACGATGGTGCCACTAGTTTTCTCTGAAATCAACTCCCAAGCGCAAAAAAAGCTCACAAAGTGAGGCCAAAATGGAGGGGATATCCCGCCCTACCCTGAGAGTCCACCTCTCCATCAAAACAAACTCTCCATGCAAACATAGAGAGCAAATACAGTAGCAGGGTTGCCACTTTATTTGGGGACTCGGAAACTGAAAACACGGCATCACTGCTAATGTATTTGCTCCCTATCTTTGCATGGAGAGTTCGTCTTGATGTAAAGGTGGACTCTCAGGGTAGCGTGGGATATCCCCTCCATTTTGACCTCAACTTGAGAGCTTTTTTTGAGCTTGGGAGTTGATTTCAGAGAAAACCAGTGGCACCATCGTGTTTCTCGCGAACTTTTACATAAGAATCAATGGTCAAATCGCAAATCCCTCACACATGCAACATCTCCATTTTTCCCAGACATTTTCGTCGTTTCCCTGATTTTTTAAAATTCCCCGGCATGTCCCGGTTTTCCCTGTCCGCGGCAACTCTGTACACAGGTACTCTACAGCGAAAAATAGCGTTGACCTGCGGGCTGAACTTGTGCCTCACCCGATGTCATAGCTCAGATCTTCGGTGCGAGGTCTCTAAAATATATTGTCTCCGATTCCGGGTGGCGGAGCGAGGACCCGCCGTTCGGGGCCGAGTTATTTTGAGGCGCGTCTCCTGCTTGCATTTCCACGTTTGCATCGCAACCTGGCCAAGTGGCCGACACCCTCCCTCCCGCCGCGGCCCGCACCCCTCGTAGACATGGAAGGTGTGCTTGGGTGCTACCACGGGATATATTGGCATTCCTTCCCATTCTCTGACCGGATACGCTGGCGCTTCCTGTGTCCTGTCCGAATGCTCCTACCGCCTCCGGACACAGATTCGCCGCCGGCCATTGAGGCCTAGATACACCTGCGAGTTACAAGCGCTTGTTGAAAGTGAAACACCAATGGGAAACCAGGATTCCGCACTGAAAAAAAATTCTCGGCGTTTTTACCAAGGTCCGTTGGTACCTTTACCATCTCACTTTTTTACCAATTATTGGTAATTTTACCAAGATAGACTGGTAAGCTTACCTTAAAACCGGTATTTTTACTGTTTTTTTTTTCAGGTAATCAATTCCCGGTAACTTTGCCATTTTATCTCGGTATCTACCACAGTCGATAAAAAATATTGGCGTTTTTACCAAGGTCCAGTAAAATTACCGAGAAAGTTCAATAATTTTACTGAGATTTCTCGGTAAAATCACCAATTCCATAAATGGTAATTTTACCAAGAAAAAACTGGGATCAAATAGAACCCTGAATTCCTGATAATTTTACCCTTTTCTTGGTAAATGCACCGAGATTTTTTTTTTTTTTTTTCAGTGCGATTGCTCGACATCGAGCTATCGATATCCTCCTTGCGCATTAGTAGAGTTCCTACATAGGGAGAGTATGGACGTATCGAAAATTTTGAGGTTAGGAGATGGAGCTCTTAGAGCCCAAAAGGGTAGGCAATCTATGAATTCAAATTATCCAGAATGATTTATTATCACAATTGTTGGGCACTGTCGTTGATAAAGCACGTATTTGACTTAGTTTATGCATAAACTTACTCATTTTTGCGGAAAAATGTATACTTCTGAATTTTCTTGTCCATTTTCGTTAGATATTAAAGTCTAAAGATTGGCAGTGACATTTGGACTGCATTTTGCAATTTGGAACTATAAATTCTGGCTCTTTTGTAAAAACACTTATGAGCATAGGGAAACTAATGGCACATACGTTGTTTTTAAACCGGGCTAGACTTTATAGTTCCAAATTGCAAAATGCAGTCCACTTTTCGTTGTCAAAGGTTACCTACCCTTTTGGGCCTTAAAAGCTACATATTTCGAGATGTCCATACTCTCCCTATGTAGGCACTCTACCTATTAGTGTTTCACTTCCAACAAGCGCTTGTAAATCGCAGGTGTATCTAGGCCTCAAATTGCGACGCACCACAGATCACGAGCCGGAGCTCTTTGAACCAGAGAGTCAAGCCCCATGTTTAATTTAAAAATTGATGATCAGACTTACCAAACGGGCTTGCTGACAAATTATCTGGCATGTTGTAATATTTATGATTATTCAACCTACCTGTAACACAAATGTAAAAACAATTGATTGATACTGAATTGAGAAAACGAAGAATAACACAAGAGAGAAAATGGGGAACATTCCATGGGGGTGTAGTTTCGCGCGTAATCGGACAGTGTTTCCGGCGATCCGCTGATTTAACCGAAAATACTGATTATTTCCGGTAAATTTTCACTTGACGCTGTGTCCTTTCGCGCGTTATCAAAAACATTATCCGGCATCAGCTGGTGTAACCGGAATTACTGAAAACTTCCGTTAATATTCACTTGAAGTTGTAAATTTCGCGCGCAATCAAAAAGTGTTTCTGGCGATCAGCTGATGAAACCGGAAATGTTGAGCATTTCCGGTAGATATTCCCTTGACAGTACTTTTTTATGATACCGTTTTACAGGATCAGGATGTATTATGTAGTTGGAGAATTTTGTCTGCTTCACTTGGAGATGAGACATTTTTCCGACATTTTCGCCAATTTTAGAGCCCTTCTGAAGTCAGGGTGTCTACCAGTTATGAAAAACCAAAATTGGGGACTTTCGAGGACTTTTAGGGGTGTTTTTTCAAGAAAATCGGGGAATTTTTTCCCCGATATACTAAGAGAAAGGAAGGAAAAGAGCCTCGCCAAGTTTCGCCCCTTTTTTTTATACCCGAGTTGGTCAACCGGACAGTGCTCAAACGAAAGCCTATGGTAAGGCAAACTTCCATGCAAAGTTTCAACTTGAAGTGACCCCTGGTTTAGGCTGTACAGCGTTGCCAATTTTCCAGTTTCATGTGCTAAAAACAAGGATATTGGACTATTAGTCCGGTGCATAAGTAGACTAGTACACCCAAGTTGGTCAACGGGACAGGGCTCAAACGAAAGCTCATGGTAAGGCAAACTTCCAGGAAAAGTTTCAACTTGAAGTGAAACCTCGTTTAGGCTGTACAGCGTTGCCAATTTTCCATTTTTATGCGCTAAACTCACGAAATACTGAATCGTCATGGTTCAACAGACTATTATACCCGAGTTGGTCAACGAGACAAGGCTCAAACGAAAGCTTATGGCAAGGCAAACTTCTGGGAAAAGTTTCAACTTGAAGTGAAACCTCGTTTAGGCTGTACAGCGTCGCCAATTTTTCATTTTTATGTGCTGTACTCACGAAACACTGAATCATCATGGTTCAACAGACTATTATACCCGAGTTGGTCAACGAGACAAGGCTCAAACGAAAGCTTATGGTAAGGCAAACTTCTGGGAAAAGTTTCAACTTGAAGTGAAACCTCGTTTAGCTGTACAGCGTTGCCAATTTTCCATTTTTATGCGCTATACTCACGAAATACTGAATCATCATGGTTCAACAGACTAGTATACCCGAGTTGGTCAACGAGACAAGGCTCAAACGAAAGCTTATGGTAAGGCAAACTTGCGGGAAAAGTTTCAACTTGAAGTGAAACCTCGTTTAGGCTGTACAGCGTTGCCAATTTTCCATTTTTATGTGCCAAAATGAAGGAATTCGGGACTAATAGTCCAATGCATCATAATTAAACAGACTAATGCATCGGTCTACGAGCTGAATACTACCTAGAGATCGAATAGAAGCGCAACTAAAGGCCATCGTGAACTTTTCGAAGCAGTGTTGCCGATTTATTATTAATTTTTTTAACATAAAATTAGGGTTTTTCCGAGAGTTGGCGGAAAACGTACCTTCATGGGCTATAACTTTGATGAGTATGGGCTAAACATTACGACTCGATAGTAAATGAACGCTACTGACGGAGAAAATTGAATTCCGAACGCAATTTTGCGAAGTATATTTTAATTTCTTACAAAAATTAAATATTTTCTCACGTGAATGCTTCGATAACGTAATTTCCAAGGCACTCATGTCATTCTGATGACTGAATATCACCATAACATAGTACATGATTTCTGTTCAAGGCAAAAATGGAAAGTTCAGAGTAACGTTGCCAAATTGTGTACATTTATTTTCAACACTGCTTCGAAAAGTTCACGATGGCCTTTAGTTGCGCTTCTATTCGATCTCAGGGTAGAATTCAGCTCGTAGACCAATGCACTAGTCTGTTTAATTATGATGCATTGGACTATTAGTCCCGAATTCCTTCATTTTGGCACATAAAAATGGAAAATTGGGAACGCTGTACAGCCTAAACGAGGTTTCACTTCAAGTTGAAACTTTTCCCGCAAGTTTGCCTTACCAAAAGCTTTCGTTTGAGCCTTGTCTCGTTGACCAACTCGGGTATACTAGTCTGTTGAACGATGATGATTCAGTATTTCGTGAGTTTAGCGCATAAAAATGGAAAATTGGCAACGCTGTACAGCTAAACGAGGTTTCACTTCAAGTTGAAACTTTTCCCAGAAGTTTGCCTTACCATAAGCTTTCGTTTGAGCCTTGTCTCGTTGACCAACTCGGGTATAATAGTCTGTTGAACCATGATGATTCAGTGTTTCGTGAGTACAGCACATAAAAATGAAAAATTGGCGACGCTGTACAGCCTAAACGAGGTTTCACTTCAAGTTGAAACTTTTCCCAGAAGTTTGCCTTGCCATAAGCTTTCGTTTGAGCCTTGTCTCGTTGACCAACTCGGGTATAATAGTCTGTTGAACCATGACGATTCAGTATTTCGTGAGTTTAGCGCATAAAAATGGAAAATTGGCAACGCTGTACAGCCTAAACGAGGTTTCACTTCAAGTTGAAACTTTTCCTGGAAGTTTGCCTTACCATGAGCTTTCGTTTGAGCCCTGTCCCGTTGACCAACTTGGGTGTACTAGTCTACTTATGCACCGGACTAATAGTCCAATATCCTTGTTTTTAGCACATGAAACTGGAAAATTGGCAACGCTGTACAGCCTAAACCAGGGGTCACTTCAAGTTGAAACTTTGCATGGAAGTTTGCCTTACCATAGGCTTTCGTTTGAGCACTGTCCGGTTGACCAACTCGGGTATAAAAAAAGGGGCGAAAAAACACCACTTTTTGGCGAGGCTCTTTGAAAATGCCGGTGTTTAGGATATTTTTGCCATTTTTGGGGGACCTGAACAAGAAAATTGGGGACTTTCGGGGATATCGGGGACACCCTTCCAAAATCGGGGATAATCGGGGACATTGGGGACTTTCGGGGACCGGTAGACACCCTGGAGGTAGAACGCCTCGGCTCCTCCTGATAGGCCGATAACGCTCCGGGTTTTGAGGTCGGTGAGAAAAGTTCTGTCCATTTTTCAGTGGGACACCGAAACGACATCGACCTCCCGAATTAATATGCAAGTGTGTGTTTTGACACTCGAAAGTTTCCTGTGAAGGTAAATTTCAGCCAGGAATTCCTGGGAATGAGATCCCTATCCCTGGACCTGCGCAGGAGGTCTGCATATCCGAATTGCGCCCATGAGCGTTCTGGAGTCCGTCCCGAGGTCATACCCGAGTTGTTTCCAATTCATTTATGTGGCAGCACCGTTTAAGGAAAGAAATGACCGGCGATTTATACGTCTCCAAGCAGATGGCTGAATACGATGCCAAAAATTTTAACTAGCTTTAAATTTGTGAAACGCCAGTCTTTCAAATTCCTGTCTGCGGCAATGAAAATTAGTTAAAAGGGCCTTTTGTAAACATCAGCTATTTAATGAGAAAGAAAACCCAAAATCTTGTGTTAATATAGGAAGTTAAACACGGAGTAACATAAGCTGTTGATTGATATTTTTAGTGTTAGTTTCCCCTGTGTCAAATCGACCAAATCATTGTGTTGAAAATCTGCGACCTCGTTAGAAATTAGTCCCCATCGAACCTGAATCGCTACGGTGGAAATCCAATGCGCTAACCACTAGCAAGTCACGACTTCTGGCGGGGGGGGGGGGGGGGGGGGCAAGATCGTAAATAAGTCCGGCAGGACACTTTTCTCATGATCCCAGGTCTCAAAGTAGCCTACGGTTTGGGTCAATTCGACACAAAAGTGTGTTGAGCAACCGAAGTCCTTTGGGTCGACCTGGCTATGTCTTGTCCCTGCTTTGTTGTGCTTTGTCGATTGAAATGAACGACCAGCTGAAGGCACCTCTTGAGTTTCCGACAGTATGTTGTCCCTCTACTTTAAAAAGGAAGGTAACAGATTGAAAATACGCCTGCTTAGAAAATGATGCTCTTACAAGTTGGGTATATTTCCCATTTCGTGGAAAATATTTTTAAGCACGTGCATGATAATCTACATCGAGTGGAAACACATTTTACGTTTCCAGCGGGTTACAGAGATACTACAATGTGGTCGTGTGTGTGTGCAAGGACGTCATTAAAGCGATCGAAAAAATTTCTCCCGATAGAGTATTTATCTTTCAGAGTATTAATGAATCTCCGGAAATTTTCAGACATTGCTAGATTATTAAACCGCGAACGATCTCTGGAAGATTATTCAGAGAGAAAAAAATTACAAGTGGTGCAAAAAAAAGGAACGTGCGAATCCTGCCGTGCTGGGGAAGAACGTCGTATGTACATTCGAGAGTTGCCAAATTTATCCGGATAAAACATGTAATTTTTAGGAAAGTCATGGTTATTTTTCCTCGAAATTTTTACATATTTTGGATTAAATTGCGGGAAAAATTTTCTGAAAGATATGTAGAGAAATGTTACAAGTTTTCCCGGCAAATTCGTTATTTATATTGAAGGAGATACGGCAACGTCTGAAGGCTCATACGGCGTTTTTTCTTAGCACGGGAGAAGTAGCATGCGGCGTTCTTCCTTAATTAACAGGGCAGCACACACGTCTCCAACGAAGGAGGATTCAGGACGGGACTGCATCACCACAGCTCGGCCGGCGCTGTGCGTAGTGTGCGGCGACAGCAGAGCGCTGTGCCATTAAAAATAAAACCTCCTCAGCCTTGTTCCCTCTTGAGCTCTCAGAATTTTACAAGTCAAGTATAATGGACTATTTATAAACTTAAATTTCAGCTAGGAGTCCTCCATTTGCGACTGGAGACTATCTTTACCACGTGGTCCATCAAAACCCTTCGTCGTTGGGCCGGCGACGGCGGTGACGCGATATCCGCCTTAAGGTAGAACACGATCCACGACCAACTGGACGTATTTCTACCGAACGGAATTATGTGCATTATGACGTGAGCTCTGTTACGCATATATTCTTATGGGTCTCAGGGCTCATGTCTTAATGCACGTAGCTCCGTTTAGCAGAAATACGTACAACTGTCAACACGTTCGCAAAGAATTTGGTCAAAACTGCTCTGAAGTTAAAGGTTGTTCCACCGGTGTGCACGTCACGACCTTACGCCGGCGGAGGTTCTTGAAAGTTGGCAACGCTGTTGTTCCTCCATCTAAATCCATTAAAGATATCGATTTCAGGATCGATTATTTTGCGTACATTTAAATGGGGGGGGGGGGGGGGCAGTCCTGCCAACTTTCAAGAATCGACAATGCCTTACGTCTGCTGACTTAGTAGTTTTCATATTTCTTGCTGAGGCGCGGAGGGTTTCAGCAGAAGCGGATCCCGCAATTTGGCAACACCGGGTTTCCTCAATTTAAACCTATGTTAAATAGTCGATTCTTATTGGAGCACCTGGCCCCTCCATGAATCGATACATTTGCATGGGTTTAAAGGAGAGGAACAATGTTGCCAATATGCTGGATCCGCCAATGGGTTTCAGCCTGCCCAGCTTTTACGCGTCCGCCCGGTCGCTTTTTTGATAGGCTCCCATAAAATGCCCTTCCATTTTTTTGAAAAAATGTGAACCTTTTTCTTTTTTGCTGCGTTGGCAGAACTAATTTTGGGTACCCTTCATCACATTGCCTATCAGAAATATCGGAGTGAACTTCTGAGCGTATAAAAGGACAGATCTAGCGATTTGACAACACTGAATTCCCTTCATTTAAGCTCATATTCAATAATCGATTCTTGTCGGTGCACCTGGCTCCTGCGAGAATCGATACATTGCCAAAGGTTTAAAAGGAAAAAACAGTGTTGCCAACTTGCTGGATTCGCCTTGGATTCCACTCCATATTCATATCACTCGGGGTCTCGTTAGTCACGCTCCAGAGTTGAATGAACTCCAGCTTTCACTGCATCAGTGTTCAGAAAATTACGGTAGGTTTCCCAACAAAATGCCTACAATTCAGAGGTAGGTCCACATTTCCCATGAGGCTAGGCGTAGTGATTGATGTATTTTCAGATCACTACAACGCACAATACGATTAATGCACACCTGCTGTCGCGATTTTTCACAAGACTTCTCGGCTACAAAAATCGCCTGATTAAAAAAAAACTTCATCATCATTTGGACTGCATTTTGCAATTTGGACCTATAAATTCCGGCCCGGTTTAAAAACAACGTATAAGCCATTAGTTTCCCTATGCACATAAGTGTTTTTTTCAGATGAGCCAGAATTTATAGGTCCAAATTGCAAAATGCAGTCCATTTGTTCGCAATCATCCATATCCACATCGAGAGGGTTTGACATCAAGAGAAAGTAAATATATAAAGGGCTTCAATTGTAAAGGAATATAAGTAAAGCGATAAGTGTTAGTGCCTTTGATGGTTTATTTCGTATATGTAAACGCGAATATTACCTGTCGAATATATCCACGCAACGAACAGGGAAAGGCCCAAAAAAAGATGAAAAACAGTTTGCAAATTTTTTCACGCAAGGCAGCAGAGTTATGGAAAAGATGATAGGTACAAAGTGTAATTTTTGGCAAACGGGAGATAGTAACAATTTTTGGGCGATCCATCCGTATTATTCGAATCTTTTTCCGTCCTCGATACAATACTTTCGATCTTTCACGTGGAAATGCGAAAAAATTTCAAACAATTGGAGGGGCCTTTCTTTTATTTGATTAGCCTTTCAAATACAATAAGGTAAGCTCCACTGATGTGAATTAGCAAATAGCGAGGCGATTTACTCATTTGATGCTGCGACGATTCAAAATATCATGGATATTGCGGGGACTTTTGGATTCCAATGATAGGGAACAGGACGAAATCCTACTTATATTAGAACCCTGATGCTGAAATTGTTACCGCTGTATGGACCATACCAGTATCACTAGTTTTGAGCTATCTCCTAAGGACACTACCCAGCATGCACCTTTGCGCATTACAAAGCCTTTTCCCTTAATTTTTAATACTTAACAGCCCGAAAAATTGAGGTAAGTTAAATTTGCACGATATTGTGCTGACAATTCAGCACGCAAATGCAAGGATAGGCATGCGAGCACCAGACATGACCTGTCATACTCGGCAACACTGCCGTACTAAGGAAGAACGCCGTATGAACATTCGAGAGTAGCCAAATTTCCATCGATAAAATGTTCATTTTTGAGGAAAGTTATGAATACTTTTCCTTGAAATTTGTAGGCATTTTAGGTGACATTGCGAGCAAAAGTATCTGGAAAACTGGAAAGCAAATATTCATAAGTTTACCAGGAAATTCGTTTTTTATCAAAGGAAATTTAGCGACGCCTGCAGGTTCATACGGCGTTTTTCCTTAGCACGGCAGAACAATAAGAGGGTTGTAAAATTCAGAATTGGGCTCGATTATATGACAGCTACTCCAGTCCAACTAATAATGCGTTCAATCAGTTGACTGAAATAGACATCCGGCTCGTGGAATACACTAGTTGCACCCGTACCGCGTACCCGATCGCGGAAACCGTGGGTGCATCTCAGATTACGCCCGCAAAAAGGAGGGTATGCAACCCGGCCCACCGCGGAGTTAAAATAGTTGCATGTTGGGTTCGAAGCTAAGCAACTTCGAATATTCGTCCGGTGTTTTACGCTCCGCGCATTATTCTAAGGCCAAGTTCATCGATCGGAGAGGCATATCAGTCGGCTTATACAGCGTTATTTTGTTGGTAATGTTTTTTCTCTTTTGACTGAGGAGCCCTGAGGAAATAATTTTTATATATTCTCGGATGATTCAAACTCCAAAGGGAGCAATGGAAAACTACGAAATGAATTTAAAATAGAAAATCGTTTTACCAACTTAAATTAATTTTTTGACGGAATGAAAGACAGGATACTTAACACTTATTTCGCCTCACTTGGATGTGACGAGAGGCGAACATATAGTTCCTTATCGGAAAATACCTATAATCAAATTTTTCAACTCTCTTCTCATAATCATGCTATTGTACTTTCGATTAGTTGCTGAGTTATATTTTTTCAAATTTTCTCGATAATCCTCCAGGCCAACGACACAAATCTCCAAGGGTTGGTCCGCGGAGCGACGTGTTTCCCTGGCAAAATTCAACACGCGGAGTCGAACTCCACGAAGTTCATGGTCACTGGCCTTTCTCCTCTCGCAGTCAGGCGTATTTCTGAGGTTACTGACACCAATATTTTTTTTTCTTTCTCTCTTTCATTTTTTCTTATTTTTGTAAACGTGTTGATAAGTAGCCAAGAAGATACTATGGATCTTTAGAGCGCAGAAAACTCTCAATTTATTACATTTCGTTGCAAATATATATTTTAGTGTGCATTTTTAATCATCATTTGCATGTTTTTAACTTCAACGGGTCTCTTCAAAAGAGGAATTTTTGGGACTTAGGTTCGAATTGTCAAAATTTGCCTTATTTCTTCGCCAGAACACGTAATGGAAGACCTCCTGTACTACACTTCTTGTGCTGAAGAAGAAAATAGAAAGTTTCTTGAACATATCGATGGTGTAAGTCGGCAATCACATAACTCGGTTTGCGACGTTGCAAATTTCTTGTCATACTTTATTTTTTAAATGGAAAACTGCTCAAAGGCAATTCTTTAAAACTGCCGTGATTTTTCTTCTCTGTGCGAACAAAATTCTGCATAAACTTCAAGAAATGATGTCAATTTGTTCTTCTTTAAAAAATAACATAAAGGCGGAGTTTTTCAGACACCACAAACGCTATGTGATTGCGGACTTACGCCGTCAATATTCGACGATAAATCAGAAATGACTACTACAAAAAGAGAAAACTGCCAAATTCTGAAAACTCCTTGTACTCTTGTTACATTCCTAACAAGGACGAGGAGCAAAGTCTTTGGCAGAAGACCTGCAGGGCGGAGGATGAGATCTTCCTCTCAGAAGCCTATGAGAATTCAACCATTCAGGAAAGCAACGTTGAAAATTTTAACCACGCTGATTCAGAGTAACCAGGAACAAATATAGTGATGAAACGCTTTCTTCTTTCAACTTATAATCTGTCTTATAATCTTTTCTATCAACTTTAGACTCGAACTGAGTCAAAACTAGCATCAGAATGCGTACGGGGCATGCTAAATTTTCAGGGGAAGGCCTTTGAACACGATTTTACAGGGGGCGTCCCTCGTACCTCCCACTCACAACGTACACTGCGCATGACAAAATTTCGCCCAAGGCGCTGCGTGTATTAGGGTGAGGTTATCCTCATTCAATAGTAGCCATACGATAAACAGCGCCAACAATGAGCTACCATGATAATCAGGAATGAGGCCTATCAGATTATTCACCAATATTGCAAACAGGCTTAAATTACCAGTGACGATAATGTTGATCATCTGAATTCAATGTAGTATTGCATCATTTGAACAAAATATTTTTTCAAGAGCATTCATAGCAACAGCATTCCTTCAAAGTGAGTCGACTATAGGGGTGAAATCAATACCATGAGTACAAGAATAAGCCTTACAAGGAACTGCCTTCAGAGCTCCATGTACAGAAAACCAAGCTCTGAAGGGGAGATCAAGGGAGCGTAGTTCTCTAGAGAATGATTCACTTCATAAGACAAATCTCAAAGGGGAGCTAACCATGAAGTGAAGTTGGTTCAGTCCTTTCCATCACTTAATTCCATAAGAGCCCATGCCTATCTCTTTAAGGCTCTCAAGTTAGAGCAAAAATTGCTCCCACCCACCCATTACGCTCTGTTCAATGAAAACAGAACTTGTTCGCTTCATGAACCTCAATAGTATACTTGATTTATTACTGAAGAAGACAGGAAAAAGGAGTAGCATAATCATGCCAACACCGCCTTATTGGATGCGTTCAGGTTGGGTCCGCACAAACGACTTTTACATACCTACAGTATTTAAAAGGTGGAAGTGATTCCCAGTAGCAAAGAGATAGCTAGAATTATTTACAGTTCTCTCTCAGATCTGCGAAGACATTGGAACAGTAATAAATGTTGTTGTAAACAACTATAGTGCATATCAAGAGAGAACTGAAACATGGCATAACCAAACACAGCAAAATGATAATGAGAAGTTGAAGTGACTAATTACAACAGTAAAAGCAAACGCCGATGATATCCGCTATGGAATGCAAGGTATTACGATTAAAAGGCATTTATCGGGAAAAATATGAAAGTTGATGGATTGAGATGACCTTATCTTGAAGGAATGGTCGATGGGTGTCCGAATTACATACGGCAAAAGACGGGTTCGATGGGGGATTTGGCTGGAACCTGGGCTGAGCCCAAGTAGGGTTTATATGAAGATTTGTTCTTTTTACCTGAGTTTGTTTCCAGTAATGCAGAATTTAAGGAAGAATCCATTTTGATCATTACCACTATCACAACAACGGCTCATCAAGAGCAACTCGATTCCGCACTGCTCTTGTTTTAGGAGTGTTCCAGTGACTTTTGCACTGAGGGAACTTCTGAAATTCCCTCTGTTCGTCTGTTGGTATAACTGAACCTCTCGTTTACCCGCGCAATTTAAAAAAAAAAAAAACCAAAAGGTACGCTCATTCTCGGCTGATGAAAATTGCGATTGAACTTTCAAAGGCGTATGAGCCATATTTTTTAAAAGAGAAGCGATTTTACGCTTGTAAAGCCCAAAAGTAATCAAATTTGTAAACATTTTAGACAGGGCTTGCGTAAAGGCCGTCATGAGCCCACTGAACGAATGTGGGTAAGGGGGAGGGGGAGAAGAAGAGATAAAACGTGACAATTATTTAGTAATTTGTGACTCTCACAGACTCCGAGTCTTGCATTCATGAACTTTCAATGCCAAACTTATTATAAGACGCGGTAAACCATCCGTCGCACCTTACCCTTCGAAAGAAAATCATCGGTGCCTTGTTGAGAGGTGGTTTAAAAATAGGGCGATGAAATATTTAATTTTTGGGTATGGGTAGGAGCGATAGGAGCGATCGTAAAGACGTAAAGCTTTTTTCGGCATTTTGTATCCTCTCCCCTCACCTTTGGAACACTTTGTAACGCAAAACTCCCCCTTAATAATTACGTAACGCGTGACGCCCTCCCCCCCCCCCCCCCCCCCCCCCCCCCCATTAAGATTTGAAATACAATTTTATGTATATTTAGGAATGGGGTGACAAATAATGTCGAAGCAACGAAGATGATACATTTTGGATTTTCGGAATATTGAAAGTCGGATCATGAACGTGAATTACTACGACTCTCACTCTGCTGATTCTCCGCATGTGCAGGATATGGTTTAACAGTATTTTACCCCCAAAACCTGGATGGTTTGCGATAAAAGTTAGTAATATATTAATATATATTTTTAGTTCACAAACTATTTTCATTAATCGTTGAACATTGTATGCAAAATCACAATCAAACATAAAAAAGTCAATACTTTTTTTAAAATTTCAAAAGGGGCACTGTTTTCCCGCGATACCTTCAACCAATCAGAAGCGCGAAGTTGTGACGTAGAAAAATGTATGCCACCTCCAAGACAGTCCTCCTATACACTTTCTCTATCTCTATGCTATGGTACCTTGATGACTGTGATGACGACTGATAAAGACCTTCAGTTCCGACTTGCTAGCTCTCATTATCATAATTCCGAAAGTTGATGCTTACTGCCAGAACTACACACGTATAACAGCACCACAACTTTCTAATGTAGAATTCGAGTGTATTGGATCATGGCTCAGACTGAGGTTGTGATTGTATCCGCTGTAAGAACTCCAATTGGTAAGTGTTCTGCAACTTTGTTTCAAACTTGAAACCAACTTGAATCATTTACTCACCTTATCTTCTGTTTTCTTTCAAAAGTTCATTGAATTTTAAATATGCCTGAAAGATCGCGGCCGGAGAGGTCTCTGTTTACAACGGGGAGGAATGAAGTTATTTATGCCCTGAGTTTTTTGATTTTTTTTTTCTTGTTTTTCCAGCGATCCTATTCCTACTCTGATTTTGGTAACAATTTTTCTCTACAGTGTGTTCCTTCCCTTAAAAAATTTTGTTCGAAAATAATTCTGAAACGATAGAGTGGATATAGACTTTTTCTCTCTTAAGCTGTCTTCATCAGTTGATGACAACAATGTAAGTATTCCTTGGATCATCTTGTTCCAAACGATCGTTGTTGCAAGGAACTCTGAAATACTAATCACCGTACAGCTCTTTTAGTAACTTCAGTAGCTGTGACTGTAATGGTGTGAATAATGTTCATATTGCTCTCTGTGTTCCCTTTGGAATTCAAAGAAAATAATAAGTTAAATCATCACACCCAATACTTACTTGAAACTGTCAGTTGCTGAATCATAATCGACCTGGAAGCTACAAACGAAGGAATTGAAAATTGCGTATCTCTCTAGGAATCTCTCACAATCTCTACGGTTATTTCATTTGTACGAAGGAACACAAATGAATGTCATTGTTTGAGATTTCCATGTACTCAATATTCTTTATTGGCAGCCGAGCAAACCCTCTCTCAGATTAATCAAACTGCCATTCCATCTCTCAATACACTGCGTGCAAATTTGCCATTCAAGGAAGTATTTGTCAAGCTCTTTTCATTTGTGTTTCAGGTAGTTTTATGGGATCACTCTCACCTTTAAGAGCACATGATCTTGGAAGTGTTGCAATCAAGGAGGCCCTGAAAAGAGCTGGTGTTGATGGGAAGGAAGTCTCGGAGGTCATCATAGGACAGGTATATTTTTATCTCCAATTTCTAATTGAATGTTACCACTTCCCTTATGAAGGCGGTGCTTATTAGTTACCCAACTGCATACGCTGATCGTCTGAATTAGCTCTCATCAAGACCAGTCTAATTATTTTAAGAACCCTTAAGTCAGTCTTCTTTTAAAAAATTATAAAAAAATAATAAAACAATCAAGTTATGACTACTTATGTCATTGATGTCTTATTCTCCAGCATTTCATCAAAGGCAAAATACAAAAATTTAAAAGACTCAATCAGTAAGTACATATCGACGGTGTAAGTCGGCAATCACATAACTCCGTTTGCAACGTTGCAGACTTTTTTTTTATTTATTTATTTATTCAACTAGCCATCAAGGGCTAATCCCATCTGCTCGCAAACCAGATCGAGCCAATCCCTAACCTGTTATTCTGTTTTTCTCCTTTCCGTATGTATAAATAGTGTATAAAAATAAATATAAAATTATAAATGTTAACGAAAAATGTTCACCCAGATTTTACTGTGCTAAAACCAAATAAATAGAAAAATAATGTTTTTTTCTCTCTAGTTGTCAATGCATCCTCTCATATTAAATGTGAAGAATGGTTGTGGGAATGTTCGTAGTTGCAACTAGTTATGAGCTGCAAGTCCTAGTAAAATGAGTATTCAATTTGCAAAGTGAGTGTAGGAATTTTGCTTCAATTTTTTTCTTGTCTGTTTCAGGCATTAACTGCAGCTCAAGGCCAAAACACAGCAAGACAAGCAGCGATTTTAGCAGGGGTTCCAGTTCATTCATCAGCATGGTGCGTCAACATGCTTTGTGGGTCAGGTCTTAAGTAAGTGTTCAAAATGAGTATTTCAATCTTATTAAACTAATTTGGGCTCAGAAGTACCACCTGTGTTTTACGTCCGTCATCTGAAGTATTTCTAAAAACACGGAATTCGGACTTGAGTTTTGCATTTAATGGATGAATCTTTGATCAGCTATCTCACCTCCACTGTGATTTTTGGGAAATATTTTGCATCAATCTTTCAAAACGAAAGTATCAAGATACTGTTTTTTATAGTTACAGTTTACACTAGTAAATAATTGAAATTTTTTCCTTCTGCAAATTGAAATTAGGAATAATTGACCTTGCATTCAAATTTAGGAATTTTTCTTCTGCTAATAATAAAGTGAACAACACTCACCTGCCTTGTAGACAGCATATTGTGTTTCATACGATGTGCACCAGAGCAACAGAAAATTCAGATCCTGGGTACGAGAGGAACACCTCTAGGTTGCTGAGTTTCAGAATATTCATCGCTATTTTATGTCCTGGAGAAAAATCTAAGTGGTGACTTTTTTGTATTTTCTCTACAGAACATTGTAAAATCATGAATATTCTGTAGAAATCTCAACAAAATGCATGCATTCATTTTCTTCCGAGTGAATAATATATTATTGGAGATTCCACAATGCTGCAATCTAAAAGTGCTCCACTTGCACCCAGTACCTTAACTGATTTCCAGCTCCAGCCATCGCTCCCAAAATTATAATTTCCACTTATTCAATGCAGTCCTTGCATTTTTTTCCATCTCTGTTTACCGAGTGGTGAAAATCTGAATTGTCATGTCTATGGGAAATAGTCATTGAAATTGCAAGGACACAATAGTATGAATTTCAAATTCACATACTACCCATGAAGTAATGACTCCTATCACTGTTTCAGTGGCTCAACTGACTCAGATGTTTGGCAAACTTAGTACTGTAATGATCCTTTTCATCGAGTTCTGTATGAACCGAAAAATATAGGAGTCCTTCGGTATAAATTTATCCCTTTATAGCACATTATCTCCTCCAAGTTCTCATCAAAAAAGAGGGAATGAATTTTTGAATTACTTAGCTTTTTAAAAAAAATGAAAAAATAATTGACAAAACTAAGCAATATGTTGCAGGATAATAGTTCCTACAGTTCTCTGAATTAGCCTCATGAGTGAATAATTGCTTTATTTCAATTTGATATTTTGCTCCTTACAGATCTGTTACTTGCGGATATTCAGCTATCAAGAGTGGAGAGGCTTCCATTGTAGTCAGTGGAGGCCAAGAAAGCATGAGCCAATCACCCCATGCTGTTTTTATGCGGTCGGGAATTAAAATGTGCAATGTTGAGCTAATTGATACAATGGTTCATGATGGATTGACAGATGCTTTTGAAAATATTCACATGGGAATCACAGGTAAACCAATGCTGTTATTTGAAAATTTCTAGCTAAGTTCATTAAAGTAAGTAGGGGTGTCCTCTTGGTTTTTGGTAAGCTGTCAAAACAGTTCCGTTAAAAAGGAGTAACAATGAGAAGTTGACAAGTGATGTTAGAAGTTGGAGTCGTCGGCAAAATTTTGAAATCAGTAAGTATGAACAAATTTAACTAGAATAAACACCAAAAAGCTCAAAATCGGCTAATCCAAAATACTAACCCCCAAAGGATAGGGCCACCTCCTCAAAATGATAGGTTGCTAAAGTTATGAAATAAAAGCTAAAAAAAAATAAAGATTTCTTCAGTTGTCAACCCCAAGAAATCATCATGGGGCTTTTTCCGATACAGCGCAGAAAGACTCTAAACTTTTTGATTTTACAAGTTTCAGGTCCCCTGTACCCAATCAGTGGAGCCCCATGTAGGGGCTCCAGCTCCATGAAATTTGAATGCTTGGAGTCAAAAAGAAAAGGCTGCAGTTTCAGTTTGTAAAAAAACACAAAATCATTCTGTTAACTATGAGCTTAGCAAGGGTTTTTCGAGTTCAAGAGCTTCCACAATTCTAACAAACCACGGCAAAAGTGCCCCATTAAAGAATTATGACCTCTTTTTCTTCTTTTTTAGTGCGCGTAGATCTAAAGTAGTAGATCTGTAGTCTATGTTGTTGATATATGTATACATACAACCACTCAAAAATGAAAGAGAAGGAAGTTAATCATTTTTTGTGAAAGCACTTTTTCCATGGCTCACTCCTATTGTGGAAGCCCTTTGACCTCAAAAATTCATGCTGAGCTGAAAGTTAACAAAAAATTATTTCTCTTTTTGGTAACGAAAACTGCAACCTTTTCCTCTTAAACTTGTTGAGATTCCATAGAGTTCAGCCCTAACAATGTTGAAAATCACGAAAGACCACTAGGTATCAGTTGGACAATCTAGAAGTGAAAGGTCCAAACTCATATCAATATTTTTTTGTTACATTCCCTGTATATCATGTTTTCATTGGAATACTGACTCAGTTTTTTTATCTACTCTCAGCGATGTCGTTTGAGATATCAAAGATTGTGCAAGTTTAATGACAAAAAAATTTTAAGTTATATTCCTAAAATATTGTGAAAAGGAAATTAAAAATGTGTTAAAGAGAGATAGCACCTCACACATTTTTATTAATTTCTCACATGATCCAAATGAAGATGAAAGGTGCGCATTGTCTATTGCGTGAAGTATATGTGCAAGATCCACGAAACTAATTGTAAACAGACTTTTCACAGAGTGAAAGGGGGGGGTGGAAAGAGAGCAAAGCACTCCTTTAAGATGTCACAAGAAAAATACCCTTTAGATAAGCCATCCTGAACAGCAAGCAAATCTGACCAATGTATAGCACCATAGTATTGTGTAATAGGACCCTGAGTGATTAAGAGCAGCATTTCTCGCTCCATGCACCTAATTAGATTTATCAAATGAGGAAATGGCATCTCAATTAGCCACCATACAGGGTATTTAAAGCACCAAATAAAAATGTGCTCTCTTCAAAATTTCATGAGGAAAAGGAATCACACAACAGGAAGTTTGAAAATCAACTCCCAAACGCGATAGGAGTGGCCATAATTAACTAACATTGGTCACACGGCACAAACACAAATAACCTCATTTATATAATTTGACTTTCATGTGATGTACCTATCTTACGAATATTGTTAATATCTCATTCAAAAGTTGATTTTCTAACTTCCAGTTGTGTGAATCGCTTTTTACATAAAATTTTAGAGAGCAAACATAAATTATGTTTGTTTAGTTCAAACCTTGTCAAGTGATCCATTATAACTCAAGGACATTCCTATCTACAAAAAATTAAGATCTCCATTCCTATCTACAAAAAATTAAGATCTCCATTCCTATCAAGTCCTCCTAAAGCACTGACATACTGCACTACAACTTAAACACTACTACTTCAATAAACCGCCTGATACAACTTCAAACTTAATATACGACCCTAATAGAGAGAATCTTCATCAATTTTTGACTGATTGTTTGTGATTCACCTTAGTTGTAAAGGAATACACAAATACATTTTTGAGTAAGACCAATCTTAATTTATTGAGATTCTTTTGCTTTCAGCGGAAAATATTGCAAAACTGTACAATATATCTCGAGAGGAACAAGATGAATATGCAGTGGAATCCCAGAAAAAAACAGAGGTTGCCCAGAAAAATGGCTATTTTTCAAAGGAAATAGTTCCAGTTACAATCAAATCTAGAAAAGGAGATAATGTCATATCAGAGGATGAATATCCTAAACATGGATGCACCCTAGAATCTCTTGCAGAACTGAAACCAGTGTTTCTTAAAGTAAGTTGATGAATTTTTCAAATATTAAGTGAAACAAGTATGAAATAGAATTGGAAATAAAGAGACCAGCCGCTGCATCTGTTAGCAATAGGTTGTTCTGCTTACATTTCAAAGACAACGAGCTGAAACGCACAGGGGACAATAATGGGATAGGAGTTAGAAGAGGAATAGAACCCCAAGATGTATTGGAAGTGTAATTGAAGTGTAGGGATAAGGAAGAGTCATAGAGTAGTTAGGCGACTGCACCACCAGACATAGGTCCTCACCTGACAATCCCGATAAGGGCAATACTATGCACCGCCCCCTCCGCTCTTGCATCCATTCAGGTGTAGTATATGTAATTAAAATCAATAAATTCATTAAATGAGCATGGGAGGTTTCTGGTATCCTGGCACCATATTTTAGCCGATATCCAAACCATTTGACAAGCTAAACTTTAGGGCTGTTCAAACACCTGCAACCTGATAGTTGAAATTTTGTGTTTGTCGGGTGGACATGGATGACGTAGGTTAAATGGCAAAGCGAAATTGGTCGGCTATGTCTTATCCCTGCTTTGTTGATTGGAATGGATGACATACTGTCGGAAACTCTAGAGTGGTCTTTAGTTTGGCGTCCATTCCAATCGACAAAGCAGCAATGAGATATAGCCAACCAATCACGCTTTGCCATTTAACCTATGTCATCCATGTTCACCCGACAAACACAAAATTTCATCAATCAGGCTGCTGAAAGGAATAGAAAGAAATATTTGAGTAATGTTCATGAGGGAGGAGAGGGTCTGGGCGTTGGTCCTTTCAGAAAGGAGTGCAATCCCTAGCTTTAAGGGCATTGGAAAATGTTCAGCTGGGACCTGGAAATAAACCATGCTGCTCAGGGGCTTTTTGTCTTAAGTAATCGTTGTGAGTTCCTGGTAGCTAGTCGCAACTGAGAAGCTGTTCTACTGGTGTGAGTTTCAGGAAGGAAATGTCTAGCGAAAGTTTGGCCTCACAATAAAGTTTGGAACCTGTGTGGGGTTGCCCCTTTGGCTAGATAAAGCCTCTGCCGAAGTCCACCAATATCAAGTGAAATAAAAGTAGAAAATTTGAAAAGCAGTGGAATCACAACATCTTTCAGAGAAGAGAAATAAATTCTGAAGATTGTCCCTAAAGTCTTGTCGTGTTTCTGAACAATCTTTTATACTCATCATAAGCAGTGCAACATATTTTTTTCATTTTTTCCTCCATAAAAAGAGTGTGCAATTTTGTGAAGTCAGTAGTTTAGAAATCAAAGGAAATTTCCTATTCCCTAGTTATTTACCTGTTCTCATCTGTTCTTCCTGCTTCTTATCATGCTTAAATAGACAAAATTGCTGCATGCTTAATAATCGCAGAAATTTTTCTGGAGTCTAGTCCCCTTTTATTGCTACAATCTTCTCTGCATGTGATCCAAAGTCAAAATTCTGAATTCCTCGAACGTATTGATTTTTTCAGGGTGGGTCAGTGACTCCAGGGAATGCATCAGGACTTAATGATGGTGCTGCAGCAGTTGTTCTCATGGACCGAGCAACTGCGGAGAAAAGAGGTGCTCCAATTTTAGCCAAAATAATTGCCATATCTCAAGAAGGAGTGAGTCCATCTTTGATGGGCACCGGACCTATCCCTGCAGTCCAATCAGTATTGCAGAAAGCAGGCTGGTCACTAGACGATGTGGATCTTTTTGAGCTGAATGAAGCTTTTGCAGCGCAGGCATTGGCAGTCGTGCGTGAGTTGAAAGTTGATACGTCTAAAGTGAATATCCATGGAGGAGCCATCGCAATTGGCCATCCCATCGGTGCATCAGGAACTCGTGTACTGGTTACATTAATATATGCTCTAGAAAGGATAGGTGGGAGGAGAGGGGTAGCCAGTTTATGTATTGGAGGGGGGATGGGTATAGCCATAGCAATAGAAAGGTCGTAATGCTTTTTGCTCGTTTGAGTGTAAAAAGTCTTTCAACCATTGTTCTTCCGCCTTGAGTGATTCACAAGACAAACTTTAGCTATGAAGAGGTGTTTTGTTGTGCCAAAATATTCTTGATGAATTTTAGAAGTAGAAGTAATGCCTTTTTCTGAACCCCTTCTTTTTAAAGTGACGCACAAGTCCACACCTTTGTGGGGGAGGGGCATGTTGATCCATTCCTCTCATCACTCTTGTGTTTTTCCTCTTAAATTGCTGTCAAGATATAGTAGAACTATATCCCCCTGTCTACCTCTCCCCCCCCCCCCCCCACATGAAAACGACAGATTCACATAGCAAGAAGCTTCACTAGTTATCTGTTCCTTCACTTTAAAACTCAGGAAGCGTTACCTCCCGTAATAAAGTGTAAAATAAATGTCATAGTTCTTTCATTCTTTCTTGACTTCTGTCCAACAGTATTGATAGCAAGCAGTGAGACTTGTGTCTTTACCATCTTTGAGATTGAGAACTGTGTCTGAAGGTAGTAACACTACCATGTGCTGAAGGTGAAAACAGTCAACTGCACAGACCAGATAGAAAATTAAGAAATTAAAAACTCATCTCAAAGAAAGTTAGGATGAATTAATCATTTAAAAAAAAAATCCTGTATTACTTACCTGAAAATCTTAAATCATGTGTAGATCATCGAAGACAGATATCCTGCGTGAAAAGAATGAAAAAGGAGGGAAAAAATTGATTGACCGTCCCTTAGAATTTTGACACTTTCAACTCCTTTCAATTTTAGAAGTCTTCCTGTACATTCCTCTGTATTGTATTTCTTGCAGTAACTTTCGATTATTATAATGTTTTCAAGTCCCAATGTAGATTCTTGGCACGATAAAATCCCTGTTCACTGCTCACAATTTTTACCAAAGATAGTAGGATCATGTAATAAGTTTTCATAGAAGTATGTCCCTTCATCATTGTTGTTTTCACCAATGTAGCAGTTGCATGATCCTTGGACAGCTTCGAGACCTAAGCTTCTGGTGTAAAATATGCAAGAAACAAAATCTCTAGCTAATTGAGCTTCCTTCATCCAAAAAAGCGTTTTGAAAATATAGAATGAGATAAGCGTTAGTCATTGACTCCAGTTCTATGATACTGGTTGATTAGAGGACTAATGGATTAAATCACCATGGATTCCTGAGGTTTTCTTTAGAGGGGATTCAAATATCCTGTACCACCAGTATTAGGCATCGCTCTTGTAACTTTTAAAAAAATTGAGATCAAGACAAGGAATCTTGCGAGTGCTCCTAGATCAAAGGAAATGACTTTTTGGACCTCCCAAAACTGTGAGGGGGATCTCTCTGAAAAGGAGCAAGAGTCCCAGGGGTTGTAGGGGTGGTGCAGGACTTATGAATCACTCTGTATAGAGTGCATTTAACTGCAACTCTTGTTTATCCCAGCTATCAAGAATGGATCGAGCATCCGGAGAGGTAGTTTTCAGTTTTTAATGAATAGGTCAGTGTGTTTTGTTTCTTTTAGACTTGATATAACCATAAAAATTTTAGTAAATACCCGAAAGTGATCAGCATTTTGTGTGTTTTTTGGAGTTCTAGCCCTTTCCCTCTTTTCTAATCCAAGTTTTGATTATCAGTTCAGGTTGACATTTCTGGCTTGAACAGTAACCTCAATTTTGCTTTTAATATGCAAAATTATTTCTTTTAAATTACACGTCAAATGACTTGAAAAATGTCTCGCTGGATTCAATTACTTTTCAATTTATCAATTTTGCATTATTTTCAAGAAAGAAAAAAAACAAAAATCTCAATTTTTCATTTAGTCTACTCACATGAGACTTGAACATTTTAGCTGGCCGCTCCTGTCAATTAAAAAAGGTTTTGCCAACACATGCGCAATTATCTTTATTAATGCCAAAATTTCTTTAAGTATCCTCATCTCTCTCACGGACTGCTTGGTATTCCTAACACTGATGAACACAGTAGTCTTTTGAACTTTAAAATGAATGGCAGGGATTGAGGTTTCACTGTATCAATTCAAACGATGAAAATAAGGTCCTAGCTAGTTTCAGCTGGGACAATTTACAGCTGCATTTGTATGCTCATTTTAGTAGAAATGAATTTTCAGAGAAGTTAAAATGAACTTAGAAGAAATTCTTTTCTCAAATCCAATCCTCTATAAGACAGCAAGCCTAAGCTGAGATACTCTTATGTAAAAAGCTCTTTTCCTCCTATACATGCATAGTTCTTTTTATCTGAACGATAAGTGTTACCGCCATATGTAAACTTATTCCTTAGTGTAATAATATCGAGCTCTCTTATATCACACAAAATTATTTCTGTATTACTGTCAGCCAGAAGAGCTCGTTGTTCTTATCCAATTGCAGAAAACAAGATAACTTTCCCAGACAACTAAGTGAAAAGGAGTTTGAAAGATAAACCTGGAATATACATTTATCAGCCGATGCTTGAAGTTTTTTTTTTTTTTTTTTTTTTTTTTTTTTTTTTTTTTTTTAAGCATTAAGCTTTAAGATTACCCAGGAAACTTGGGCACGACCTATTTCATACTCATACAGTCCAAAAAATATTTATTTATGAAAATCTCCTCTATCCCAATATAATAATAATTAAGGAGTATCATGGCTGATGGAGTCAATTTTGTTTAAAAAAATCCAAATGGAGACTTACGTCATTCTGAGTAAATCTTAGGATGAAATTCCTTGGAAAGATTGAATGCAGGAGCTTATTTTTTCGTTACAATCTTTGAGTTGAAATTTTACTTGTGTCATCAGCAACCATGTAATTTTTAACTTTAAATTCATGTTTCTCCAAATCAGAAAGTGTTTATCGGAGTTAGTGCCAGTATATAAGAACAAATATTAAACAAACAATCCTTGTATCGATATCCATGCTGTAAAGATTATTTACATTTGTTTGTACATTTTTACTTACCTTTATGAAAGGTACTGTTATTATTTTTATAAAATTAAACCATTCGTATTATCAAATGTCACAGATAATTTATGCAATTCAAAATATTCCTACCATTCAATAACTTCAGTTTCTTGTAGGCATTTAGGAAATTGCCATTTTTCTATTTTAAGTCATAATCCAGGCAGGCAAGGGTCGAGAAGGTGTTTGAGAAAGAACACAGATTTAAAAGATTTTACTAACATCACCTTCACTTGCAAAGCAAAAGGATTAGGTATTATATTTTAGTCATTCTCTTGTCAAGATGGCTTTTTGTCCGTTTTCATTCCAAGTCTGGAATAAATTATTCAAAGACGAGGGAAAATGAATGTGTTGAAAACTTCAACACTCGATTTTTGATATCTCCTATCTAAAGAGAATGATGAACAATAAGTGGTTCCATTTTTTTCATCGCGCGCAAGAAATACCTACTTCTTTGGAAAATCTTCAGAAGAGTGGACAGTGATGCAATTTACTCACTCCCTCGCCACTGATCATTATTTTGGGAATAATAGTGACTGCAGCAGCGCTTTTATAGTTCAATGCTTTTTGTGAGCTTGGAAGTTCGTTTAAAGGAAACCAGTGGCACTATTGTGTTTCTTGCAAAATTTAGCAAAAGGAAAATTACCTCAATAAATTCTTGAAGTTTCCGACTGGCACATATTTCTTCATTTGCCAAATATCTCGCGTCTTGTTGCGGGTTGCCAACAGAACCCCAATATTGTTAATTCAAACTTTGGCATCAGCCAACATCTGCCTATGTTTTAAAGTGTGAACAGTCAGCCAATCAGAGACGAATCGCCTCAAAAGTAGGGTCTAATTTCCTTCTCTCTACAGTGTGCTCCAGAGCATCTGTTCACTATCTATAGGTACCTTGAGAGCTGCTCAAAATTGAGTTTTGTAGGCGCATTTCTCGATGAAAAATGGAATCCTGCCGTGAAAATACTTTCAGCCCTCCCAAATCGTCCCTTCTGGTCATTTATGGTGGGGGGGGGGGGGGCTGTTAATCTGCGATTTATTTTAATTCGGTACGGTCTGTTTTGACTTCGGATTCGGACTGTATACGGCAAAGCTAAAATCTTTTAGTTTTCAAAGACTTTTTTGTCGATGTTCCGCATGACCTCTGCTGATCTTAAATTCACGAGAGCCACAACCCATAAGTCGAAAATTTCAGATGGCAAGAGCAGGTACCTATGTTTTGACTTCAAATTTTTATTCTACGCGAAAAATTTCGAAGGATCGATAGGGTATGTGTGACCTCCTCGCCTCAAATTAACCTAGGGACCCTTCTCCCCAGAAATAAAAATAACGGCGTATTTATGGGGGACCGACGGCTTCTCCCCCCCCCCCCCCCCCTCGCAAGGCCCCGAAATGTGGGTGAGAGGAGAGATGCCTTGACCACCATGAATTTGGGTTTACAGGGGTCACGTGGTACATCATCAAATAAGTCTTGATCTTAATCAGGACATCATATTTTGAAAATCGGATAATTTTAACGCCCACAGCGTTCAAATGAAATATGTACCCCAAAAATTCCCAAAGATGCCCCGTTTAGTCCCAAAAATGGGGCCTAGGAAAAAATGTTAAGAAACAAAAAGTTTTCATTTCACGCAATAGAATCCGAATCCAAAGTGAAATTTAACAATTCCGATTTATAGAAAACGCGAGTAACAGAGAGAATCCCCCCCTAAAACTTGAACTCCAAGAGCGGTGTTTTGGAGGGCTGAAAATATGAATCGCCCTGTATCATAATAATAATTATGGATGAACCGTTGTTGTGATCTGATTTTTGATGAAACTTCGGCGAACTGCTTTTGGCGCCAAAAATCCTTGTCAACGTCGATGATGATAACGTCACGTCTCGGTCGTCTGTTTTTTTTCACGCTGCAAAATGTAACGGTAGAGAACCAGAGACGGCGACGGCTTCCTTCTTTTTGAATAATTGAAAAGTGTATAAGTTCTTACAAATCGTAATACCTTTTCATATGTTTTTTCTCAAATTCTAGTAATTCTTGAAATATTCGTTTTTATTCAGTGTGAGCAATCATCAGCATCAGTTCAGACTCATAGCTGATCGTGATTCTCCAGGAAACAGAATTGCTCTGTTGTTAAATTCATTATTCAGGTGAGATTTTTACCCTCAATTTTTCCAGGTGAATGTTATCAATGCAAGTGAATGCTTTGTTGCTCAGCAATTTCATAACAGCTCTTGCATCCAGGCCCTGAGATTCTGTTACTCTTTGTTTATCTCTGGCAGCCAGAAGTACTTACCCCATTACACTGATATATATACAGTGACAACAGCATTCTATACATCATCATAATTAAATAAGAGAAATTTCGATTACTATAAGAAAAATGTAGATGCATTTTATCACTCCGGTGCAAATCAGAGAGAAGGTTATGCGTTAGTTCAAGACTGAACCATGACCCAGTCATTGAAGGGATTTTTCTTTAACCGTGGAACGTGATGGATCGAGATCTTTACGGTTCAGTCTGGTTCAACGGCCTAACTGCAGCCTGAACCCACCTTTGCAGAGCGGTCCAAATGTTCTACTGGAATGCCTGGAATGCGCCAGTCGAACGGGCTAAAAAAGTGATGCGTACCATAGCGATCCTCTGCGATACAGATAAAAAAATGCCCTTCAAGATATTTGATTGCTTGGAAATTTGCACTGAGGGCACATTCCTTCTACTCAAGAGCTGGTCATGATGAACCAGTAATACAGTGCATTTCCAATATGTTCAGAATCCGCATCAGCTAATTTTACGCATTTTTAGACTGCGACAGAAGATCCACGATCTTGATTCTTGCATTCACAATCCATTCCAAAATGACCTCACGCGATCTTCTGTTGCAGTCTGGAAGTGCGTAAACTTCATTGGCGTGGACCCCACACTCTCTTGGAATCTATAAATAAAGATATGCCACCTTGATTCTAAGTAATTTTTATTCTGAATACAGGGTGTCTAGCAACCGGGAGAATTAGGAAATGTCAGGGAATATTTTTGGAAGTCGAGGAAAACATCACGGAATCTGCATAAATTCGGCATGTCAGATAATTTTATTTTGAAAGCGATTTTTGTGTCAAGGATATCAAAAGGCTCAGATTTTTCAGAAAATGTTTTGTGAATTTTACTTTTGCAGAGATTGCTACCAAAATTTCTACCTGAATCCTGCTGATGTCTGTTAAAAATGAGGCAAAAATATCTTGCATTAGTATAGACGCCACATATTTTGCTCTATTTATTAACTACATTCTATTCCTGAAACATACAACAATTCTTATGCACGTCAAATCAGTTCGAACGTGTTGAAAAATTAGGAATATTTTTCTTTTTTGTCAAGGATTTATTTTTTCTGTCTGTCAGGGAATTTTGAATTTTTCCCCGCGTTTTTGGTCGTATTAGTCAGAAAAACGTTAGGGAATTTTTTTTTTAAAAAAATTGCTTGACGCCCTGGAACGCTAAAATTTAGGTAGTTGATTTTCTATTGCTTCCTAATTGCGTTAGCTTATTTGGCGTGGAAACGTATGGTGATACAATCTACAACTCAGACTGTACCTCAACTTAATACTTGGATTTTGAGGTCCAAGACTTGGAAGGGGAAAGTGATTAGTCTTCTACACTGGCAACAGTGCCTGCAATTTTGAGTTTTCTCAAATTCCCCAGTTATTCGTCATCTTACTTTTAACAACTTTCAAAGAAACAATTTTTTTTAAATTTTAAGTGTTCTTTGCTTCAAATGATGCAGACATTAAAGCTTATTCCCTTAGCTTTCATGCAGTTTGCAAATTTTTGTCGGTCAACAGATGTCTCAGAAATGAATTTTTGCAGGGACGTCTCAATTTTGTTTTCTTTTACAACTAAATTTGCTTTAAAAGTTGGTAAATTTTTCTTAAAGTGGTAATAATAAGTGACTACATAAATAGATATCTATGATATTTTAAATTTAAAATACCAATATGATTGTCAATGGGTTAGCTCAAATGTCAGTAGATTTCCATGTGCAAATTTGTTTTATTTACAAAATTAAAAACAAATTCTTCACTTGTTTGAAAATAAAGTTATTTTTATAATATTCTCCTACTTATTGTTTTTTCCCCTAATTTTTCCTCAGGTCATGGCAGAAAAGCAAGTAAAAAAAACTAAACGACGTCGGCTGGACCTCAATGATGTCTATGAGGTAGAAAGAATTGTAGATCATGCACCCATAGAAAATTCACGGAACAAGTACCTCTACTTCATCAAGTGGAAAGGCTGGCATCAAAGTCACAACACTTGGGAACCATTGGATAACCTTAATTGTGACAACAAATTAAATGAATACCTTTCAAAACTTATTGTTGCTCCGAGTGACGAGAAAAAAATCGAAGAAATCAAAATGAGTATGATGACGCTTGAAGAGGGCTATATCAAGAATTTACTATCAGAGAACAAAATTGATGGAAAAATCCAGGTAAAAATTTTCCTGTTGATCTATTTTTCAACGTCTGTATTTGAGAGTGCAGGCTCAAGTCAAGTTTTCTGCATGTCACAAGATAAATTAGCCTTCGCAAAATCAGTAGCATAACTGAACCATTTTGCTGCAACCTTGGCAGACAAAACATCAGCAAATATTGGGGGAAAACTAAGATGACAATGGGCCTATCAGCGGTAATTTTTAAAATAGATCTTCATTTTGAACTTCATATTTTCTTCGTATGTATCTCACAGTAAATTAACTTGAGGCTGTAACCTTCTTATCCCATCTTCATCGCCCCTTGTCTTCGAGCAAGAGTTCAAATATTTTACAAAAGAAACATTCCTGAGAATTAAGAGAGGAAGATCTGCTCTATCATCTTTGAAGAGCCTAATTATTTTTTCTAACAAGTGGGATCCATCCAAGCTTAATAGAGCCACGCTCTTGCTCACAAATCAACCAGAACAAGGAGAGGACTCAATCTTGTAACTTCCAAGTTGAAAGATTATAGCACCAATTGATAGCTAATAATGACGATCTGTTGGCCACATGTTTTTTATCTTGACCATTGAACCCTTGGAATGTTATAAAGATCAAAAAGAAACGGTACTGAGAATTGTCCTAGCAAGCCACAATGCTGCCATGCACTATTTAGTCAGGTTTGTGAATCCTTGTCCATGAGCCAGATTGGTTGAACAAATGACAGTGCTTGTTCCATATTTTCAGTCAAAATATTGCTGGTTGGAATCAGCACACTCCCGCTTAATTTTTATGCTTTCCCTCCCAATGACCCAATGTCCTGAAATTCGACTTTACATCTAAATAAAAACTCTTTTCCTTTCCTCTCTTATTCGGCACCTCCTCTGAAGAGAACTAGAGAGAATTCATCGTAACTGCTAACTTGAATGGCAGAACGTACATTGAAAACCAACCTCGAATAGACTCATCTTAATTTCAGATAAAAAAAAAGTAGCTGCTTTGGTTATGTTGTGCCTTTTACTTTACCTTCTTCACTTACTTCAGTGAGTTGACAGCTGTGCACTGAAACCAAGGATTCTAGAAGAACTTTTAGGATTTGCGAAAGGTATAATGAACATCTGAATCTGCAGGTAACATTAACTAGTTACCAAAGCTTTTGGGGAGAGAGGGAAGTGCAAAGTAAGAGAAAACAAACGAAAGCTAAGGAAAAAGTTTTTAGTTGGAAAGTTTCAAAGGTAGATACCATTAAGTTTAGTCGTTGAATTCGCAGCTGCAATCGAAGTTCTTGGAAGTTTAAAAGTTCGATTTGAGGAAAATGGACTTTGAACGCATGTGTTTCATTTCATTTCTCGATTAAGTCAAAGATACATTTTATTTATTTCATATGCATTTCTTTTTTTTCAGATACCGGAAGTAAACAGGTCCCTCATCAAAACAATCCTTTATTTCTTAGCTTCGATGCCAGAGGAAGAATGGGATTTGGCTCTCAGAGACAAGCTAAAAAGTCTTATTGATCTTGAAGTATTAAGTGACCTCCGAACGACTCAGTTAGAGTCTCTACAACTGTGGGAAAAGAAAATGAACGACATCTGCAGTAGTAAATTTCCATTGAAAGTAGAGAACGATGTAGATTTGGAAGGTGCACCTCCGAAATTCATATACATCACTGAAAATGTAAGTGCAGAGGGTATTGTGATCCCGTCAGACCCACTTGTTGGGTGTGATTGTGGATTGTGGTGTAAAGGCATTTCATCCAAATGTTGTTCTTCATCTGCGAATTCGGTGTATGCATACTCCAAAGGAAAACTAAGAATAGATCCAGGAATGCCCATTTATGAATGTAATAAACGCTGCTCTTGCGGACCAGAATGTGCCAATCGAATGATTCAGCATGGACGTTCCAAGCGACTCAGTATCTTCCGAACCAGAAACCAATGTGGGTGGGGTTTGAAAGCGCGCGATAGAATTCCCAAAGGAACTTTTATCACTCAATATGTTGGGGAAATAATTACCAATGAAGAAGCTGAACAGCGTGGAATGAGGTATGATGCAGATGGCAGAACGTATCTATTTGATTTGGATTTCAATGGGGAAGAAAACGCCTACACAATTGACGCAACCATGTATGGAAATGAGTCTCATTTCATTAATCACTCTTGTGAACCCAACACTGCAATTTATGCTGCGTTCATAAATTGTTTAGATCCAAACCTTCCATTGCTAGCCATCTTCGCAGTTCGTGATATCATGGCTGGAGAGGAAATAACCTTTGACTACTCAAGTCAACAAAATGGTAAATCTATTTCTGCTGAGGACAATGAAGGGAAGGTCTTTGAAAATTACTTGTGTAAATGTGGTTCAGCAAATTGTAGAAAGTACCTATTTACATGATATTCTGCAGCTCCATGAATAAAAGAGTCATGTATTTATGTACTTTATATTGTTATAATGAGATAGTTGCACATGTCGCAGAATCATGTTTTTATGGTTCATGATTAAAAAACTTGGATCTGTCCAAGATGCCAAGTTACTACTTCAAATAATGGTTGAAACAAAACACAGCACATTGTGTCATTCTCTAAGGTAGTGCATTCCTTATGCTTCTTCCTTGTAGGCATGATCAAAATCTAACTATCGGAGCATCACTGATCAAAAATTCCAAGGTGGAGGAAACAACACAAAGGCACTTCTTCAGTGTTTAAATTTCACAAACCATTTGTTTCAAAGAGCTTTGATCCCGTTCATAGTGGACCGAAAAACTTGGCACGGACAGATTTTCTTGTTTTTTAATATACAACCATTTAAACAGTATTTTTTGATGCGTGCAATAGATCGATTTGTGTATACGTTACAAGTAAATTGTCTTTAAAAAATACTGTCTCCAAAAAGACTCGTCTATTTTGCTTCAACAAAAATTTTGAATTTTATCAGTTTTTGAGTCGAAGAAAAACATTTTTAATGTATTGACAATAACTAGGACTGAATTGAATCCTTTGCTCCCCTTTCTCATTGAAGCACGAATTTTTGTATTTTCCTTCATCGATGATCTTCCTATGTCATTTATGAAATGGACAAATAATGGTGCACGACTTTTACCTACCAAGGATAATTTTTTTTGTTAATCTTAGTTTAAATTTATCGCTTTACTCGTCTTTATTCTTAGTTACTTCTTTAGCAGTTATTTTTATAGCCTTCAAGATGGTTCAAGAATTTTGAAGTTTTAATTAGTTTTAATGAGCCCTCCTAGACCCTAATCAAGAACCCTGAACATCAGCATAAAATTTTATTTAAATCTAAAGTGAGGTTCAATTTTTTAGCTTGTATAGAAAACCATATCGCATTTTCATTTATCCTGCAACCGTATTATGAAAGTTAAGTAAATTGAAACTTTTAGAGAGACTTGAAATCACTGAAAAGAGTAATGAACTACATTCCGCATGAATAAATATGAGATTTCAGCTGATTTGTCCAGCAGTCATAGTCAAATTAATGTTTTTGAGTCTTTAAAGGCCCTTTTCAAAGAAATTGTCCGACTCTGAAATAATCTGATTGTGGTTCCTCAAAATATTCTCCATCGAGTGACGTATATCTTTGAGTGTGACTAATCTTTTTAGATTTTGTCTACCTCAGTTTTTACCCTGCTCTAAAAAGTTAGATTCCCAAGTTCCTTTCCTCCTTGTTTCTCATTGTCAGTTCCATTTAGATAGTTGCTGGTAGCATATAAAAATCTGTTTAGAGACTCATGTCAGACCAATCAAAAGTACGGATAATACTAATTGCAGTTACCTCATTCTTAACCATGAGAATATCATTACAATGATCTCGTATCGGTAGTAGTCTCCTCAACCTCGTTCATCTTTTCTCTAAATGACAGATGAGTCATGTTTTTTAAAAATGGGGTATTATAACAATTTTAAGGGACTATATTTGTTTCAAATAAAAATCTTGAAACTGATCTCGACTGAAGCAGTACAGAAATTCAGAAGTTTTGTAAAATCTTTTCCTGTTTTTAAGGAAGCAGTGCTTTGATGTGAATTTTTAATCTTTGAAACCCCTTTTGACATCAAGAATGTATCATAAATATTTACATATGTTTCACTGGCAATTTTTAATTGAAATGATCTCCTGTTGTAAAAAGACACAGCTAGCAGCCCAAAAGGAGCGTCAGGATCTATAACTATAACAATATTCATGTAATCTTTTAGCCAAAGAGAAGTGTCAAATTTTAAAAAGACCTTGTTAGGAGCAATGAATACATTGCTCTTTTTTTAATTTACAGTTTTGCGATTTGAAATTCCTGTACAGCCAACTTGACCTTCAGCTACATGTAGCAGTTTTAGGATGCAGTCTACAAACTCTAGAATTATTAATTTATTACGATTGTTATCTTTGATCTCTTTGTCTGAAAATTTTATTATTTCATTAGATTATTAGATGTTAGAAAGTCTATTTCAGATACGAATTCCCATCCCCAAACAATAGTTCATATTGTTAACTGATTTCTAAAAAGAGAATACGTGACTGGAACAAGCTTTTATGCACCAGGCTCAATTATGAGACTACAGGAAAATCAGAAATATGTAGATGTAATAGAAGTAGAGCAGAATAGTGACATAAAAATTTGTATAATGGGTGTGTTGCATGCAAGTTATATAGCCATTTGAACTTCATGAGGAAAATCTCACGAAATTCACGCTGGGCAAGTCAAACATGTTTGAAAACCTTTCTTTAGCATACAATCTGTGTAATTTGTAATAAGCTTTTTCAAGTTTCCCGTGTCTGCGCGCAGTTTTTCTCAGTCACCGCCAACTAGGTTTGCAGAGAAGAGGAGTAAAAAAAACTTATTCTATTGTATGATTTCAATCGTTTTTAAGTAATTGTTTCCTTTTTTTTTCTTTATTTTTCAAAAATAAAAGCTTTGTATCACTTAAAATCTTACCCTAGAGTTCATGAAGTCATACTGTAAGTGGGAGAGCTGGCGCCATGTTCTGCTGGACTAGTTCCGAGCCCTGTGAGCGCTGAGCTTCGGTCACTTTTTCAATACATGTTCGATCCAAAATGGCGGTGTGGAATACATGATAGTTCCGATCTTCTTTGTTTACATCGAATGGCCGGATACCCGAGAATCGAAAAAGTGTCAAAGGCGTCACACAGGAGTCTTGGAATTCGGGACCTGGGAAATGCTTAAAAGTGGCCCCAGCTCTTTCACTTACATTACGACTGTTAGTACTCTATGAATTGTTTACAAGGAGAGTTTATGATAGTTCGCAAGATTGTTTCTTTCTTTAGATTAAGTCTCCCTCTGAGCAAACCTGACTGCTGGCCACAAACATCAACCGCCTGCATACTTGGTAAATTTGAAAAAGCGTCCTACAAACTGTGCAGATTACCCACTAAGGAGTGGATTTCAGATTTTTTTTATGTGCCCAACATAATTTTCAAGCAAATTTACCCGTAGAGCGTGTAATCAGTTGGCTGTGTTTCTTGCAAGCAACAGACGCATTCTAAAGAAACATGTCTTTACCTCTGTTTTTTTCATAATGGGCTTCATCTTCTCTACTTGATAAATAAGAACTTTTTATGAACCTTGATAGTTATTATGATTAGTTTTACCCTACATCCTGTTATCCTTTTTGTATCTTTTTTAGTTTTTATGTGTTTCTTTTCTGATTAGCTCATTTGCAGAAAGTAAAATTTAGTCATTTACATTGGTTCTCATAACAATTTATTCGGTCATCCTATTTATTATTAAATCCTTTTTGATGACAGTGCTGACAGAGTCTACATGAATAAACTAAGAATGACTTCTACCCTGGGTAAATTATCCTAGGTCTAACTTAACCTCTATTGTTAGACTTAAAAGTTCAAAATGCAAAATTCAAATGCAAAGTTCTATAAAGACTTCTTTACCCTCCAATTCATAATTTAAGAAGTATTTTGGAGTACTTTGGAGTCTATCTAGAGTTTGCAAAAATCTGCAAACTCTTGAAACTTGGACTCAAGGCTAGTTGGTATCCAAAGAAAGTAAATATGAAGATTTGTAACATATTTTGCCCAAATTCCATTCCCACCTGAATTGCTAGAATAAAAAGAACAAGCACACCTTGACGGATATTTCAGATAGCTACTTGGTAAAAACATTTCTGTGAAACTCGGGAGTTAAAGCCGACAATATCCTAACTCGAAACAAAGCGAAATATATGTAGCTTTAACTTAGTCAACAGATGAATTACTAGGAGATACGCGGCCCAACCCCCTGAAGGCACTCCGCGCCATCATTCGGCCGCTGCGCGGCCCTATTTTCACCCTTCTATCAATGTTGGTCTTATTTTTCCCCTAAAAAATTATGATATGAGGTACACTTTACTTTTAGAATGAAATGATTTATGTTTTTGATGAATAAAGAAGAAAAATTTTATGAAGTCAAAAGGACGCGTTTTGCAATGACAGATTAATGAAACATTCCAGTAAAACAATGAAAGACTATAATCAGGTCATAAATTAGGTAGCTGAGGAGTCAGGAATCGAACCCACTACTTCAGACATGAGGACGCCTCCGACGTCTTAGACGACTCAGCCACTGCTCATCTTGTGAAAATAGGGGCGAATACTGTGTTGATAAGTAGAGCTGATGCGCAGGCTACTCAGCCACTGTGCAACCTCCTCAGCTACTGCGCAGCCTTTTGCGCATAGCGGCAGCAGGCGCGGAGCGTTCTGTGAATTCGCTCACTTTTATAACTTGATTGTAAAAAAAACTGGGTCCTATTTCCAAAATCTGATTAGAGCAGGCTCATCTAAAGCCTATCACGCATCGATAACTGCAAAAATCATGGAAATCGACCCGGTAGAACGCTCAAACGAACTATGACAAAGAACATAAATTTACATTGTTTAAATGGGAAAATTCGCAACTTTACCACGTAATATAAAAAAACCTGGGTCATATTTTGAAAATCTATATAGAGTTGGCTTATCTAGAGACAATTGCCCGTCGATAGCCGCAAAAATCATGAGAATCGGTCCAGTAGACTGCTGGAACTAAGCCTTACCAGTTACGCAAAATTAGGAGGTCTCGGAGCTTATGGTATAGAGGATAGCGTTCAACTACCTTCAGTTTTGATTTAAGATCCCAAAACAAATATTATAGGTTTTGCAAGCTGAAATGCGCTTCTTGCCAGTTAAAAAAAAGGAAGTCAAATTCGAATATTTCTAAATATTCCCTTGGTTTAAGGGCCCTGGTCCCTGTTGCATAGAGGGTGGTAAAGAATATAAAAAATTTACCTTAAAAAAAGAGACAAAAGAAAAAAAAGAACTAGAGTGGTTTTAGCTTTAAAAAGGGTTTTTCTTTACTGGGTTTCTTACAAGTTTTTGAAAATTCATTGCTATCATGAATGTATGAAGTCTCATTAAAAACAGGTGCCTTGTTCACAATTACCGATTTATTACTATTCACAAATGCAAATTTACATCAGCTTTCATACACATTCCCACAGAAGTTTCAACTTCCCATCATATTACATCTCTGAAAATGTTAAATAAAAAAATGCCTAAAGATAAAAACAGAAAACATAAACAAAGTGAGAAAGCTTTAGAACTAACTGAACATGATTGATACAGACCAAGCAAGTTAGCCTTTCAAAACTAGGCTGCAGAGGAGATGAGCTCAGAATATTTCTTAATCTTGCTTGCTATGCTCATGTCCACATACCTATCACCAATAACAACAACCATACCCCCAATAATGGCAGGATCTACTTTGGTCTCGATGATGATATTTTCTCCTTTCTTTGCAAACTGTTTCAAAGCAGCCATCAGTTCTTGTTTAGATGCATCGTCCAAAGGCTGAAAGAAATATTAATAAAAGTAGCTTAGACACTATGAAAAACAGTCAGGCTGCAACATTTACGAATACTTGTGTGATATATTAAGTTGAGACATTATTTGTAGGAACATCTTACAAGCCTTGCAGTTCTGTCCAGATGGTGTCACTTCGTAAATCGTTTGTAGCAATCCAAAGAAACACATATGCTGATGATTTTTTGGAAAAATGAGAAACAATTCAACGGATATTTCAGATGCCAATTCCAGGGAGACCTTTGTTTCATTCTGTTACAAATAAACTACGAAATAGCACAGTCTGAGTAGCATTAAAAAGCTCATACGCCACTTTAACAAAACAGAGCATAGTTAATGATGAAAACAATTTCACAGGAAATGTTGATCATTCATTATTGAGCATTTCCCCGGAATTTTGCAGCATGGTCGTTTTTACACTGATTGGAATTTTTCGTTCATAGTGATGAAAATAAACAATGAGATACGAAAAAACAAACTTGACAATAACGTAGTATGATGCTTCTGCAATTTAAACGATGGCAATGAAGGGAAACTTGGCCAAAAAAATAATTAATATAGCTGCTACTTGACTAAAAGCTGATTCGGTTATTTTTGTACCCATTATGGACCTGGAATCATAATCTTTGTCACATAAGGCACTAATCCGATGAAAACTGGATTACGAGGGTCGTCCAGAAAGTAAGTTTACCTATTCAATATCTCTTAAAGAAAATTTATAAAAACGTTGAAAAGTCACTACTTTCAGCTTTCTAATGCATTGTAGATTTTAAAATTTGGTTTGATAGAACTATAGAAATGAGAATTTTTCTGAACCCACCTCCTCTCCACGCAGGGCCTAAATTTCTCAGAGCGCCATCAGCAAATGAGCTGCTGAGTCTATCGCTTTTTGCAAGAAAGTGGTAAAGAGGAAGTTGAATTTCATTTAGGACATAAGGAAGAACATTAATCAGCTAGGAAATTGCAGGATTCACCATGTTTACTTTGAAATCAGTTGTATTCGAACAAAAGTTAACTGAATTGTCAGCGTTTACTCTCACTTACTGACTGGATTGTTCATTGCTTTCACATGTTCCGCCAGCTCTCAAAAAAATGTTGTTGTAGAGGCATCATTTTGGAAAAATGCAGCATTAACAACATCTTTACTGTAAATTATCTTAAGAGCAGCCATGGGCACCTTTCTTGGTTAATTAAGAAATCATAGACCGCAATTCACACACCCAAACCAAATTCAGCCAAACAACTCCACGAGTTAACCAATTGTAGCTCAACTTTTTCATGTATTGCAGTCCAGACCCACTAACTATTGAATAATACTGCAATTTTTTTATTAAGAAATGTGCTTCCTCGTGTTTTACATGAAATTCAACCACCTCTAAACCACTTTCTCACAATAAGCGATAGACACAGCAGCTCATTTGCTGATGGCGCTCTGTGAAATTTTTGACTTTCATGGAGAGGAGGGGGGTTCAGAAAAATTTACATTTTTAGAGTTCTATCAAACCAAATTTAAAAATCTACAATGCGTTAGAAAGCTGAGAGTAGTGGATTTTCAACGCTGTTTACAAATTTTCTTTATCTATCTTAGTTTAAAATATATTGAATAGGTAAATTTACTCTCTGGACGACCCTCGTATTTTCTTATTCTGACCCAAATAGGGACCCTCTGTCATTCAAATTTCAATGTGGGAGTGCTTGGAATTTGAAGAAGATATTTTCCTTCTATGAAAAATTCTACGGCCAACAGTGTTCGAAACTCACAGGCGCCAACACGCCAAATGCGCCTAAAAAATCGGCCATGGCGCAAAAAAAATGAAGGCTCTGGGCCGACGTGGCCCCTAAAAATCTGAATGTTCATATCAAGTGATTATTCAAAATTTTCAGCACTACAAGTGAAAGCTTTTTCTATTCTTTACGATTTCATCCTTTGTGCTTTTGTCTGCCTAAGTTACAGCTACTTACTAGTTCTGTTACAAAAACATCTTGCATCTAACTTTTCACTAAATGCGCCGTAATATATAGGCAAAAAGTCAATTTGGCCCCTAAAATCGGGCCTGATGCACCACTTGGCTCCTAAAATTCAAACATGAGTTTCGAACACTGACGGCCAACAACTAATCCGTGTCTGAATAGCAGCTAAATCTACAAGGCTTCATTTATAATTGTCCGCTATCATAGTATCCATAGATAATAGGTCAAAAAACAAACTGAGAAGAATTTGTTAGAGTGGAAAAACTTACCTTGGCTGTGGTAACTTCAACAGGCAAATCTCCACGATGGGCAGCCATGATTTGTTTAAAGTTATTGATGATTCCATGCAATTTGTTCAATCGACCATTTTCAGCCAAGAGATCTGTAGATATCAATAAACATATATTAGAGAGAACCACTAATAAATAATCTCTTGACTTAAGTTAAGAGCAAGATGATGGAGGTACTTAGACCTCTTTTATGCATGTTCGTGTTAAATTAAGTGTCAAAGACAGGGAGCCCACGCTGAGTGGTGATGATGATTGCAGATGACACTCTCCTGACAGTGGTATCACAGTCAGCATTTGAAGCAGAGAGAGCACTACTAACCTGGATGTGGAACGCCCCGTATCATTGTTGAAACACTTAGAGGCGCATCTATCCCTGAGGAGACCCTAATCAATTCATTGGGAGGAATATGTCTAAAGCTATGCAGACATACATGTATAGAATGAATAATAATTCTTACCCTGAGCTGATGACCTGCTTTTTTTCTTAGGCTTGGCAAAAATGAGGATGTTACTTATTTTCTAGGGAATCGTACTTAAAAATTTGAACACCAATGGTTCCTAAGAGAACCTCCTTGATTCCGAACAGCCTGGTGTGAGCTGCATCAGTGATGGAGGAATTATAGACTTCCCACACTGGTGTTCTTTTGCTACTGCATGATATTCAATGATAAGTCATTGATAGTGAATAAATATATAAAAAACCATACAGGTTATTGTTACTCTTACCTAGTAAATTTGCTGTTGACGGTTGGAATTTCAAATCAGCAGCCATTCCAACTACAGCTTTTTGCAAAGCATGTTTTTTCACAGATGGATTGCCAAAAAAGTCTTTCAATGAAGTGCTTTCCTTCAAGAGTTTCTACATGAAACATGGAACATAACCAAAATCAAACATAATGAGGGGGTCCTCTAAAAGGCAGCATGATGATGGCCAAAGTAACTGCGGATCTCCATTGGCAACATTGCAGATTCCCTGTCATACTTTATTTTCTCTTCAAAAAATTAGTCAATATAACTTCTTGAAAATATCCTTCATTTTTCTTCCCTATTAGTAGAATTTTTTCAGGCTACAAAGTTGGCTCATTTCTCTTAAAAAAAAAAAAAAAAAAAAAAAAAGAGCAGAAATTTTGAAAAATTGCAATGAAGAAACATGGCTTTGCACTTTGACCATCGATAAATATGTTACAGCCAGGCTGATAAACTCTATTAGTGCCACGTCACAGTTGGTATCGATTGTATCGAACTGGATCCAAACAATCAAACATAACCTTACTATTCAATATGAAACTGAAGAATTTCAGAGATAATTCGCCCAGTTTGAGAAAAAAGTTGTGTTAGAGACAGCTCTTTTAATCGCGGAACGTTCCCGCATTGTTAAGTTGACGGGATAAAGCAGTTTCAGAAAGGTGAAAATACCCACGAGGGCCACCATGATTTAGGCCACTCCTATGCCACTCCAGTTTCTTGGCTTTTGACTGTGAAATTCTGGGAGGGAGGTGTCAAGATGAGGTTATGTTTGATTGTTTGGATCCAGTTCGATACAATCGATACCGACTGTGACGTGGCACTAATAGCGTCTATAGGTAATGATAAATAGTGATGGATCAATGATAAACATTCCCCATTTCGCGTCTATTTTTTAATTTTGATGCATTCAAACGAAAGAAGGGTATTTTTCATAGAGAGTGTGCAAAAAGCATGGATGCATCTTATAATCTTAAGAGCAGATATTGGAATCCGCTTTGGACTAGACTTTCACAGACAAAAGTAGTAAACTTTTTTTTCGCTAAACTTAAAACATTCAAAACCTTAGGGTTTACCTCGTATTACCTTAAATATGCATATTACATACCTCAAACTTTAGAAGATCTTGATTCACGGCATCTAATTGTTTCTGTTTAGTAGCAGCTGAGTATAAAGCTGTTGCATATCTTCCTTCGAGCCCAAAGACGGAAATGGGCGGCTAAAAACAGGAAAAAAAGGCAATGAACATGAATTACTTTAATTGAGTTTGCATCATGCTGTCAAGTCCAAGTTCTGACGGCTCAGAAGTAAGATCCCTACGATACATGATGTTCTTACAATTTATTAGCCTTCATGAATTCATTAACTTAAATTGATAACATTAATATTAAAAAAATGAAATCAATGGTGGCCACTCCTACCTGCTCCTATAAACTCTAAGTAAACCCAGTGCACCATACCATGATAATTTAATAACTATATGTAGATTTATGAATTCATTTATTAGGCATTCTAGACTGTAACTTTGGTGCAATTACTGTCATACTTCCAATGATGAATGTAGAACAAAATCTGAAAAAATGGATCAGAATAATCAGTTGTTCCTAGCCAATTACAATGACAGTCCACTGCTACTTGAAAACAGTGTTCCTGGGTGGGCTGTAGACAAAGTCTGCACGCTCTTCCACTCTCCATGCTGCTATTGGCTGCTGCATCATTCTGTGACATCACACGTACAGACTTTTTAAGAAAGGGAGGCATTTTCCCATTTACTTTTGGTATGTACATTGTCTTCACTGATAGAGGGAAAGTCTGCATAGTACGGATATAATCGCACCATTGGGATCACTGCTGGATAATGACGATGATTTTTCAATGCTTTGCTGATGGTTTCATCATTTTAGATACGACCAGATTATTAACCTGGTTGTATCCAAAACGATGAAACCATGAAGCATGTACCTCCTAAAAATGAACCTATTAATTTTGGTAGAATTTCATTTTGAATTTCTCATTTGATTTTCGTTCCTTGGCTTAGTTCCTCTATACAATAGGGTGGACACATCAATTCTAACATCCTGTTACTTGTTGATACAACAGAGAGTTATCGAGTTACGGCTAAAATTTTAATTTTGCGACCAAAATTGATAAAAAAAAGGCTTCTCCTGAAAAATGTTCCTCGATGCTATAGTCTTTTTTTTTGCTGGTGGTCACATAGTATGTTGCTGCTAGAAAAATTGAACTTACTTTGACAAGTTGCCGACAAGCAGCAGAGGAGGATAGAGCTCGGATCTGGAAAAAAAATGATTTTATAATTAACAAAGCATCTTTGTGAGAAGATTTAAAGGATTTAACAATTGTTCACTTCTTTCAAACCCTGAAAAACAATATGATCAGGGAGGGGGGGGGGGGGGGGGAATAATGATCTAATTTGTATTTTTACATTTCTTAACATTGGAATTACTTATTAACCAGGGCTTATTTTGGGCCTCTGTGGTTTCATTGAAGTGCCCAACAACATAATATTCGTCATCAATATTTGAAAGTATATGATACAGTTGCCTTTATACACAATATCAGCAACTCACACTCAGCGATTATGCTTCTGGGCAGGGTCTGCATGGAGTTTGAAGTTACAGTTGAAAATAATTCAAATTTCGTTTTATGAAATACTGCATGAGTTGTTGACATTACAGAGAATGAATTTAATTGGAAAGGACAAGAAGTACATGGGCACTCGTCTACTTTCCATGAGTTGGTTGCCAGAATAATATAAATTTCTGTTCGTTCATCACCCAACCTTCACATAGATCAAGGTACACTCTGCTACAGGTGTAGACAAACGGGGTGCTAAAGTGGCAGCGCTGAGAATATAGGCCATTGCGTGACGTTGCAAGTCATACCGTCTTTACCGCGCAGTTTATACTTCAGAGGTTCTGGCAGATCTGGTAGCTTCAATAAGCTTTCAGATAAATTTAAAAAATTGGTAAACTCTGAATAACAAAAAGCTTAACTAAGAACACAAAAAAATAGCGTGAAATTGACGAGACCCACTCTCAGAACAGAAAGTTAACAAGTTTTCAATATAGCATCACAGTGGTACTATTGGACGCTGTCAAATCTACGCGTCTCGACAACTTCCTAAAATTCCATTAGTCCACGCCTGTAGTAGAGTGTACCTTGCACATAGATGAACAGTACCTTGCTTCACTAATTTGAGGTCCAATAGAAGTAGAGTCCACTCCTGATTAAACTACCCACTTATGAAATGTGGCAGAAGAATGACTGTTTTCAGTTCACTATTGAAAAAGTAAATACAAGAATCAAGATGGCGGATTTTTTAACGCACTCAGAAAGTGCAAAAACTTACTAAGTGTGGACCACGGACTCTACCATGCAAAACTACTTTAGCAACCTTACTAAAGCTTATCTGCATTACTTACAGTTCAGCTGGTGAGCTTCTTTCGTACAATAACCATCAGCATCGTTTGCTTCAGTTGTTGGTTACTAACCTGGTTTTCTAGTGATAAGGGATGAGATAAGAGTGGACATCCTCTTCCAATGTCTGGCCAGATGTTAGGTACCAACAATTAGGGTCTGATTTAGAGCAGGAACCCCTAATTAAAGCTCCAGATGCAGAGAAGAGGGATATCATTTAAGACTTAGGAAAAGTTCCATCTATTCGCAATACTCTTGTCAAGTACACAACGTTGAGAACTGCTTTCAGGATACCATATCTACTTTGGATCACCGTAGCCTTCAGGGGAAGGCGCCTCAACACTAGTAGGAAATCACAAAAAGTGATGGAAATTTTTTATTTTCAATTGAATGGGGAAACGGAGAGCTAGCTAGAAATGTCCTGCGTTCGGCATTGGGTATGATCTCGGGGTTGTTGAGCTGGATCAAATCTTAAGTATGGTGCGAGAGGAAAATAATTTTATAACAGTTGCCTCTCAAAGCTGAGGACAGTAAAGCCTCATCCTCATCCATGAATGAAAAAAGATGGATATAAATGTGTGTTACTTACAAAAACTTGAGTTTGATTGGCTGCCATTATTCTTGATCACGAACTAACCTTTTGGAGGTTACGAGTTATTGGGGTGAAGTGTAGTGGGGGGAAAAAGAGGGGGACAAGTGGGGGTTGGTTGTGGGTGGGACTCGTGGGACTCCTCTGATTCGCTGATGATACCATACCTAACCCATAAACTTTTGCCAGTTTGATTGTTGTTATTCTTCTTCCAGTCTCGCTGGTCTAGTTCGGTAAATGAAAACTGAAAAATCTGAAGCCGCCCACTAATTTCGTCATTTTTGTGATAGTGAAAAGTGTAGCATTTCTCCTGTCTGAAACCCTGATTGCATCGTGCTTATAGCTCCCTTTGGCAATTATCGTTCATCCTATCGCGCAATACGACAAGTGCTTATCATCCACTCACATCAAAATTTGAGTGTGTGGCTCCATAGCAACTTCCCTCTGCATCCTGCATTTCTGTAAGTACACACACAAGCCAATGTTAAGCATACAAAAAATTCCATATTCCATCATATGGGGCGCTAGAAACTTCGCCAATAGAATTGGCCAAGCACATGAAGAAACCTATCAAGCGAAATATCGTCACTTAGTATGGCTGATCAAATCATCGTTCGCCAGAGTTAGGACTTCGTAAATCTGATGATTTTCCTGTCAAATAGATTTCTCCTATCTGTCTCAATATTTTACTGTCAGATTGATGTATAAGGGGCGGTTCCCATGGCCTCACAGTTGATATCAATGCTCTTAGGCTCAAGTGAAAGATCATGACCAACTATTAGACACATTCTAGTGTTTTGGTAATGTGCCTCTTCAGAGCACTTCAGAATCCTGTATTTTGGGCAAAGATTCCGGAACATTGTGTAGCCCTTTTAATTTGAATGCCTTAGCCCTTAGCTTTCCATGTGGTTAGCTGGCTGGACAGTGGATAATGCTACGGGCTTACTTTGCGAAGGCCTTGCGTTCTATTCCTTCAGGACTGTCATTCAACATTTGTAGAATCAATCCCTGAATTTCTTTATTCTTCTCTCTTTCTTTCTCTCTTCTGCCCACCTCTTTCAATTGAAAACGAATATTACAAATAAGAAACCTACAATTCCTTTGTTTCCCTGAATTATACTTGTAACGTATGTAAGGAATATGTATAGGTAGTGTATTTCAGGTGTTTGTTTATCTTCAACAGGTGACAAGATGTGTTAGGTCTTCTTGGTTTTTGATTTGGATGTATTGCAACCATTAAAACTAACCAAGAATATTGCTAAGTAACTGTAAAAATTCAAATTTCGCTTAGTTGTATATTACTGTCAAGCTAAATGTTTTTTAATTGAAAATTCCTGTGTGAAACAATAAGCATCGTAGAGGGAGAATTGGTATCTACACAACATTAATTTGCCTCCAATGGCCTCATCTGACTTGTGGGGCACTGTAGCGTGAACATGTGCTGATGAGAGATAGGTTGGTCTGAAGGAGGGAGGGGGCACGAAGGCCGCAGCCCTGGCAGCAAAATTTTGCAATTTTTATGCATGTATATTGAAAGAAAGTTTAGGATTTAGGGAGCATTAATAAATTACGTAATGCACTTTTTCAGCTTTTTGGATCAATACAGAGCGATTCAAAAGTCCCTCACCACCCCTAACTCCTGAGGTGTACGTAGCACTCACAAGATTTCAAGTCTCTATCTCACTTTGTTCATAAGTTACAGGGGTAATGCCTCGTGTTGGCGATTCAAGACTTTTGATCACCCCTTAGACCTCACAATCAGAGCAGAGCCCCAATTGCGTTTTTTTTTGGTAACCCCCCCCCCTCCCTCCCTTCGCAATCTTTCAAAATTCAGAACTATTCATAAAATCTTGCATAGGAAAACCAATGGCATATATGTTATCTCTATAATGAGCCTGAAATAGGTATTGGTTCCTTATTACAAAGTGTCTGTACGGTCCAAATAATACTTACCATGTTCGTCTAATATTTGACACAGGTTTCGATAGTATTTCAAAACTCAGCTTATATTTCGGTCTCTTTTCCCGGCCAAACGACTTAGTTTCGGACAAACCGCGATTTTTGATTATCTACAATAACTTCGGTTCCGATCCCCGCGGTTAATGGGGATTCGTTTTTTTTCGGCGCTAACTTCCATTTTATATTTCCTCCAGAAATTATGTTTGCCAATTGAACTTCTTTCGAGGTGAAATGCATTCATTTTCAACTAATATACGTCCGTCCAATATTTGACAGCAGGTGTTTTTATAGATTCTTTTGCAGTACAGCAAATCTTTTCCTGGCCAAATTACTTAAGTTCGTACTATCCGCGATTTACGATTAGCTGCGATAGCTCCGGTCCCAGTCACCGCGGATAATCGAGACTCAACACTGCCCTGCTAAGAAAGAGCGCCGCACAGTGGATCGAGTTAATTGGAGAGATTCAGCAACGATTCTCAGCGACCATCGGATACTGTCGGATTTGTCTGAACTATTCGAATAAATTTGATAAACACATCTAGATGAAAATAACTCGAATTTGCGAAATTTCAGCTGTTGAACGATGACTTTTGACTTCCATATTCAGCTGCCAAATTTAGCGTGCGATTCCGGCATAACCACGGCGCACAGTAATTAAAATTAATCCATTTTACGGCACTCTCAACGAGTAATCTATACTATAAGCTCCAAGACCTCCTAATTTTGCGAAACTGGTGACGCTTAGTTCCAGCGTTCTACCGGGCCGATTTTCATTATTTTTGCGGCTATTGACGGGCAATTGTCTCTAGATAAGCCAACTCTTTTCAGATTTTGAAAATATGGCCCAGGTTTTTTTATATTACGTGGTAAAGTTGCGAATTCTCCCATATAAACAATGTAAATTTATGTGTTTTGTCATAGTTCGTTTGAGCATTCTACTGGGCCGATTTCCATGATTTTTGCGTAAATCGACAGGTAATAGGCTCTAGATGAGCCCGCTCTAATCAAATTTTGGAAAAAGGACCCAGGTTTTTTAAAATCACGTTATTAAAGTGAGTGAATTTACAGAGTGCTCCGGGACTGCTACCGCTATTCGCGGGAGGATGCGCAGTAGTCGAGGACGTTGTGCAGTAGGTGTGTAGCCTGCGCATCAGCTCTACACTTATCTACACAAGATTTCCGCCGATTATCTCAAGACGAGCGGTGGCCGAGTCGTCTACGACGTCGGAAGTGTCCACATTGATCAAGGTGTGGGTTCGATCCCCGCCTCCAGAGATACTTAATAATTATCCGATTTAAACAGATCGTTATTTTACTGTAATATTTCATCAAGCAGTCATTCCCAAACGCGTCCTTTTGACTTCAAAAAATTTTTTTTTCTTTATTCATCAAAACCAAAAATTATTTCATTCTATTAAGTATACCTCATATCGAATTTTTTTAGGGGAAAAATAAAACTAATACTAATAGGAGGGTAAAAATAGGGCCGCGAAGCGGCCCATTGATGGCGCGGAGCGCCTTCGGGGGGTTGGGCCGCGTAGCGGCCAGGGGGCGTAGCCCCCTAGTACCTTATGTTATCCATATGACGACATGCGCGATAGATTCTCTCAGCGCTGAATCATACTCCAGGAGGATTGACTAACCTACCAGGCATGCGGCTTAGTTCCGTCGGTGATACGTCTAGACACTCGTCACGAGAGAAGAGCATTTTCACCTCTTACCGTAAATGGCAACCTCCATTGCTCCTGAGGACCATTATAGCTTTGTTGTCGTTGTGTCACCGCTTCGCTTGGCGTGTTCTTCTCCCACCTGTTGCCCGTTTGCGCGAGAAAATTTCCCGACCGATTTCTTGCCGGTTGTAAAATTAATTATCAGTTTTCGAGGAAGCCGCCCAGTTTCGTCCCAAGATTCCGCACCACTTGCGGTTCCGTTACTGTTTTAGGTGAAAGCGGCAACGCAGCAGGGCGATTTTTTTTGTCACGGACATTACCTTTTTACACTTTAAAGTGTCGTAGAAGCAGGGCCGGATTTAGGGGATGGCCACATTGGCCGCGGCCCATGGCGGCAATTTTTGGGGGCGGCAAATTTTGCAATTTTTTTTTTTAATGCATCTCTAAAGAAAAATCGGATGCAGAAAAAAATTACAAACGAGAAAAGGTTACAACATCTCTATTTCCTGAGAGTATAACTCTATAATTTGTTGTCTTTTTGTGGTACAATAGACAGCACCTTTAATTAGTCGAGTTCGGACTAAGAGAGAAACCGAACACGGAATTTGGCCTAGAATGGCGCGGCGCAGAGAGCAATGATGATGAGGACTTGAGATGAAATAGAGTCCCTTTATACCCAGAGTTACGACAACTCGATTATCAGCTGACTGACAGCCGGCCTTGGCTGGCCATGGAGGCCGAAACGAGTGCACCCAAACGAACGATATTGAGGGATAAGGATCAGGAATCCTGCGATGTCTGTCACACAAAAACAACAACATCAACAAACTGATCAATTAAAAATAAAATGAGATTGGTTTGTGAATAATTTCTTAATCTATTTTCATTTTGGACCGATGGAAATAACAATTTACTCTCGATAAACCACAATTAGGTAATATTTTCATTATTCTTGTTCACATACGAGGTACCGCCATCTTGGTGCACGCGTTTCGGCCTCCATGAGCGAGAACCAATCAGAATTGGATTTTTTTTTAGGCCACTTTCAGCCCAACCAAAAGTGAGTTGTCGTAACTCTGGGTATAAAGGGACTCTAAGATGAAAAGGAGAATCCCGCGGCGCGGCGGTCGGCATGTAACACATAAGCGCCTACAAGACTGCATAAATACTTCACACATTGCGTCAAACACAGTGCGATCAGCACGGCTTGGCGGTATTAAAATTATTAAACCACATTTATGTTTGTTCTTTCATAATTTTTTCGTTCATTTCATACAAATGGAAGGCCTTGTCCACACAGAGATAGCTGGTTTAATTACGGAACTTAACTTTCGCGCAAAGTTCCGTGAGCTTTTACTAGTAGTGTTGACAGGGCTTTCGCAAAAAATGTATATCCAACATGATTAAACGTGTCTTATGCACCCCTCCCCCTCCGGCACGTTCACTTGATGGTTTTTATTGATGTTTCAACACGAATGAGGAGGGGGCGGAAAATACAGGCGGCCCATGGGCGGCAAGTAAGTAAATCCGGCCCTGCGTAGAAGGCTAATTATTTGGAGTAATAATTTTAAAAAGCGTTACACCCCTGCGAGTGGGGTCTCTCCTGTCTTCCCTCAGAGTTTCATCGAAAGAATTAAACCTCAGAAAGACCCAGGGGTGCAAAATGTTCACCAACGAACGACCGATCCGTCGTTCGCGTAAGCTGTGACCTTTAATAATGGATGAAATAAAATTGATTACGTTTTGATCGAAACGTCGCTACAACTATTTCGGTTTTAGGTAAAATTGCATTTTCACGAAATGAAGGAGAACGTGAACGCTTTTCGGCTGATTGTGAGTTCGAGACTTTAACGCAGAGTAGAAAAGTCAGAAGGGGTGAAACACATTATACAACTAAGTGTTTTGACTTTGAAGGAAGATGAAGTTGCATATCCAAAAAATGAAGAAGAATATGGCATACTGTATCATCCCAGCTATTCTGTTTGTCAAACCCAACTTTCAGTTCATGTATAGCTAGAGGCTCGGTTCGTGTAACCGAATAAAATCAAATTCGATATTATTTATTTTATATGTAAGTGAGTATTAACAGTTTTTAATCATTTTAGTCATTTTAGCATCTTGTGCGGTCCGCTTTAAGTGTTACTCGTACAACCGAACTTTTGAGGTTAAAAGAACTACGATGAAAGAAGTTCGGTTTCATGAAGCAAACGTCGGGCTACACAAATCTAAGAATCGGTTTTATTCTGAAGAATGGACTCTCAACCAGTGTTCGAAACTTATAGGCGCCAACGCGGCAAATGCACCTAAGAAATCGGTCATGGCGCCTATGACATGAAGGCTCTGCGCCAACGTGGCTCCCAAGAAGTCGCCCCCCCCCCCCTCCACCCCCCCTCCACCCCCCCCCAAAAAAATCCTAATTTTTCTGTTCTGTGATTTTTCGACATTTTCCCCAAGTTACAAACCGCTAGTTCTGTAACTAAAATATCTTACGTCTATTTTTTCACTAAATGCACCGTGATACATAGGCGAAAATCACTATGGCCCCTAATGAAGTTTTCAATGGCCCCTAAAAAATCGAGCTTGACGCATGCGCCACAAGGCTCCTGAAATTGAATGGTGAGTTTCGAACACTGCGCTCAACGCACTCTCCATAAAACTAGTGCGAAAGCGTTGAATTGTTATAAAAAAATTTTGTGTAAGCGTTGAAATTTCTAAACAAAATACCACGAAAGCGTTAAATTTTTTAGAGACACACTGCGTTGCGTAATAGCGTTGATTTTTCATAGGAAATTAATGCGACTGCGTTTAATTTCTAGAAAATTACTGCGAACGCGCTATTTTGTGTTGAAAATAACTGCGAACGTGCCTTGTCATAGCGCGCAAGCTGAATCCCTGGTTGTTCGAAACTGTGTCGGCCGAAGCACTTTCTGCGCCCCTAAGTCCCTGTCCTCTCCTCGCACTGCGGGGTTTTTTTTTGGGGGGGGGGGGGGGTGGGAGTAGAGGTTCTTGGCCTTAATTTAAAAACTTCCGTCACGTCACTGAAGTTACTTATCACACCCTGACGGGATCAGGACGTTGCATCCACCCAGCCGTTAGGTTAGGTTAGGTCAGGTTAGGGAAGATACATAAGGGTGGATGCATCGCAGGTGGATGCAAAGTCACGCACTCCACACTGAAAAGGGAGGCATCGGAGGATGGCGAGAGGGAGAAGGGAACGGAACACAGTAATGACAAAGAAGCTGTAGGTCCCACATTTGCCATCACGACCAGTGGCGTGGCGTGCTTTGCGATATATCGATTGTTATGCCATTTAAACCTATATGGAAAAGGATCGATAATCAGGGGGTTCGCAGCGAACACCTTAATCGATTCTTTACCATAGATTTAAATGGCATAACAATCGATATATCGCAATTCACGCCACGCCACTGATCACGACACGACGAAAACTCCCTTTCTAATACAATAATATGTTTGCACGTGGCTGCACCGACTCCAGCGTTAACCAGGAAAGAGGATGCATGTCTTCCATCTCTTTCCTTGTTACATGAGTTTGCCTCACCAGTGCATCGGCCAGGTCTAGATGAATTCGCAGCTTTTCCATGCACATGCCTTAGCCTCAGCGTGATGTTTCCGGAACCGCGGTGCGAGCACCAGCCGGCAACATCGTCCGATGCCGTCCTTGCCTTTACAAATTTACATTTTTGAATCGGCCAAAAGTTCCTTATTTGTTCAACACTCCTTATTTAGCGATGAGCTTTCATTATTACGCCGGCCGCATTCGCATCTCCTTGATTTCAATTCATGCTGAGATCGGACGTCCTGAGAGATGATTGGTTTGATACAGGGTGTTGTTTCAGTCTTTTCAGACCTGATATTTTCAAATGTTTCAATTTAGAAATCTATACTGAGCCTCGCGATTCAGGACCTATGAAATGGACTACATTTTGCAATTTGGAACTATAAATTCTAGCCTGGTTTAAAAACAACGTATACGTGCCATTATTTTCCCTATGCACATAAGTGTTTTTCCATAAGGGCCAGAGTTTATAGTTCCAAATTGCCAAATGCAGTCCAAATGTACCGTTGCTGGTTCGGCTCTCTATTGATCAAGTCTTGCGCTTGATTGAATTAAAAGTAATTCGTTGTCTCCCAGTCGAAGGAACGTAACTTCATTTCTACGTTGCCAAGTCTCCTTTCACGATGTTTTTTTCCACTCGGAAACTCTTTGAATTTTTTCTTTGAAAATTCAGCAATTGTTTCCACGAATTATCGTCTAAAATTAACGAAATTTTAGCCGGAAATCGCGGTGTATTTTTCTTGTTATAAAGAATCGAGCAATTTGATTTTGCAACCTTGGATTGGAGATACGTTTCTTCGTCCGAGGATCGACGAATTTACACCTGGATCGAGGTAGTTTATTTTTAGTTAGGTTCAAAAATGTCCCAGAGCAAACCAGGCGAATCCGCATAATGACTTCCCCCACCCATTTTTGAACACAATAGAAAGATAAATGAGGAAAATCACTTTCTGTCTCGAAAATGGAGCTTAGTTGAAACTTAAAAAAATGGTCTCCTTTATATTAAAACTCGTCACTATGGATAGAGGGGAAACTCAGCAACGCTATACTAAAAGAGGGCTGCGATCCATTCCCTGAACTCACTCATGTTGTAAAAGAATATCAAGTACCGATATAACGGAACAAATCAGAAGAGGCCCTTTCCAATGGCGTCGCGCGCAAAACACTTCTGCATTCTATATGAGCCTTTCTGAATATACAACCGTTGATGATTTAAAAAAAAAAAAAAAAAAAAAAAAAAAAAAAAAAAAAAAAAAAAAAAAGCATGACATACTGTTCTCTTGGGCAACATATTGAAAAATTATTCAAAAACCGAGGAAAGTACAGAAAACTTTAGCATCAAATCCAAGTTTTATTTTCCAAAGCCGATACTTCCAGCCACGCTGCCACGCTAAAGAAGAACGCCGTACGGCCATTCAATAGTTGCCAAATTTCCTCGGATAAAACGCATATTTTATAGGTGAGCTATGAATATTTTGTCTTGAGATTTTCCGATAATTTAGTTCTATTCCGGAACACAATTCCTTGAAAAATTAGGAGTCAAATATTCTCAGATTTCCCTGAAAATTCATAATTTATCAAAGGAAATTTGGCAATATCTGAATGCTCATACGGCGCGCGGCGGCGTTCATAAACACGGCGGAACATAAAGGCGCTCGAGCTTGCTCGCTGTCTAATCATGCCGACAAATCAATTTACACGACGCACTGTAGGGAAAAATGGGCCATTTGGTGAACCCAAGTTCGGAAATTCCCCAGAAAGGTCCACGAGTGTTCTTTAAAACAGCCTGGAAAGTATGCAATCCGTTGCGCAATGATTCTGAGTGCAGTATTTTCTCGCTAGATCGTGATTGCGAAGCCAGTTTATCCCCAGGCCACCTATGAGCTTCGAATTTCCTGGCTACGGCATTTTTCTCGCGATTTGCGCTTGAATCTCGACAATTTTCGAATTTCGTTACTCAATTGTACCAAAAAAGTACTGAATTTTTCTGCTTATGAGGTCTTGAATTCTTTGGAAAGGTACTGAAAAAGCACCTTCCATCTGTCAGCCAATTTATGCGAAACGAGAATCCCGATATGGAAAGTTGGCAGTTTCGAAAACGCCTTCAATTGTGTCTGATACCTTACGCATTCCGTAGAGTACGAATAGTTGTATCATTGCGCCTTAGCAACGCGATGGAAGATTAATATTAAGTAGCCTCCGCGCTGGTCTTGACGGTTTCCGTTTCCCGCTATTGCCGTTTTGACCGCATAGTCTAAGTGTGCCGGTACTGCCGGTAGATAATATTTAGCGGATGGATCATTTTTTCAGAAGAATAAATAATAAACAAGCGATAAAAAACACAACTGAATAATAGGAACTCAAATCAACAATCAATTTAAAGGTACTGAAAAAGTACTTAATTTTTCTGCCTATGAGTTACTAAATTTTTTGGAATGGCACTGAAAAAGCACCGTAAAATTACTTCATGTCACGGCAGTTTTAGTAGACACCCTGAAAAGTGACTCAAATAGAAAAAGAAGAAATTTTGTTGTTTTGTTCAACGGGGAAAAAGCCCAGAAGTTTCATTCTTACGATTCGAGCGAAGGACAAAATCCACGGAAAATACCGAGGAGACATGATAGCCTGTCGAATCTCCGGTCGATGGTATGCTAAGATGGGCAAAAGACGTGAATATTATGAGTCATTGGGACAAGGGACCGTTTGAATTCAGGGCCGGATTAAGGGGGTGGCCACATGGGCCGCGGCCTATGGCGGCTTTAGGGGGTGATAAATTTTGCAATTTTTTAAATACAGGTATAAAAAAATCGGATTCAGAAAAAAAATTACCAACGAGAAAAGCGTCTTTCGGTGACACAAGATACAGCACCTTTAATTAGTCGAGTGAAGAGAGAAACCAAACACGCAATTTGGCATGGAGCGACAGAGAGCAATAATGATGAGGACCTGAGATGAAAAGGAAAAGCCCTCAGCGCGACGGTCAGCATGTAACACATATTAGCACCTGCAAAACTGCACGAATACTTCACGCATTGCGTCAAAAACAGTGCGGTCAGCGTGAAACGCATAGCGCCTACTAGACTTCAAGAATACTTCACGCATTGCGCCAAACACATCGCGGTCAGCGCGGCGCGGTGGCGGAGGTTAAAATTATTAAATCACATTTATGATTGTTCTTGCATAACTTTTACGTTCATTTCTTACAAATAGAAGGCCTTGTTCACACAGAGATAGTTGTATGGAACTTAACTTTCGCGCCAAGTTCCGTGAACTTTTGTTAGTAGTGTTGACAGGGCTTTCGCAAAAAATGTGTCCAACACGAGTAAATGCGTCTTACGCACCCCTTCCCTCCCCCTCCGGCACGTTCACTTGATGGTTTTTATTGATGTTTCAAAACGAATGAAAAGGGGGCGGCAAAATACAGGCTGCCCATTGGCGGCAAGTAGGTAAATCCGGCCCTGCGTTTGATATACATCTAGTGAGCACATTTAATTCTGCCAGGAATTTGCACAGGCGCCGCACAGGCTGCTGTCTATTGGAGATACCCGTAGCGCCTTCAATTTTCGTGAATACACCACGGACATCTCGTGAACACGAATAATTGCATTAAGGTGTTTTTTATATGGTCGTTTCGCGCCGCCGCGCCGCTCCCCATCGTGTCCATCGGCCGAGGTAGCAATCGTAAGCGGTTTTCCCCCTTTTTTTCATTTTTTGTTCTACACCTGGAGGATTGAAATGTAATGATTTGCTTGTTTATAGTTACACTATCACTATTTTATACTTTTGCAAATGATAACTTACAACAGCAATAATTATTCTTTTCACTGAAAACAAAACTTGAGTTCATGCCTCACGACCGACTTAGTGGGTGCGCCGGAATATCCGCCGTTTTCATTTTAGTGATGAAACTAAAAAGAAGGTTGGAGATGATGGATCCTCCGTTTCGCACTCTAAAAGTCAGCTAACTTATTAGGCGTGAACTCTAACCGGCTTAATAGGCGTGAGTCGCACCAGCCGCAAAAAGAGTTTTTTTTCATTCTCGGATCTTCATTTTTCTACGAATCTCCTAAATCTCCACATCAATGTTGCTCGTGTTGAAGTTGCAAGTATTTGATTGAACTCCTAGAAAATTCTAATTAGGCCACTTAATTTTTCTCGGCTGTGCGCTCCTCGTCTCGGTATCTTTTTCGCGTGTTTCCACGCATTCTTGCTTGCACGCGCGTTTGCACCGCTCACGTTAATTGAAATCGTTGCCATATTGCGGAAACGGATTTTTTTTCCTCTCTTTCTCTTTCTTTCTTCCAATTTTTGTCGGTGATATCGGATGAACATACGTGTAACTAACCTCCAACGAGTTCACGAGGTTCCTTTTTCCTCCTCTAATTTAAATCCACCACGCTTCTACCCCCTCATACCAGTCATAAATAAAATTACTTTCCATCTTTTCAGCTCCCTTTCAAAGCCGCAGTATCCCTCGGATATGAAAAAAAAAAAAAAAAATCCAAAACCTGTAAGGTTATAAAATCGTATAATTCCAGGAAACTTGTCAACCTAGGGGAGTGGAGGGAAAAATAAGTACTTTTTTGGTTATGGCCAAAGGGTGTTAATATTTTGCAGCGTTGCCAAGACTCTCCGAATTGCCGTACATTTTATTACATAGCCTCGTCGGGTCGTACTCTCCACTTTGATTTTTTCCAAATCACTCCCCTGCATCCTTCTCTTCATTTTCCCTTAAAACTCACCTAAATGTGAATGTATGGATCACTGCAAATAACCGGCTAAATAATGTAATCAGTAGCATCTTAAGGCATACACGCCCTTTTACTGCTATTTACAATTGTATGGTGGAACCATTCATCCATGTGCCACATTTCACATCTCAGCCGGTCACCAAAAAATCTACCTTGGAGCTCCTTCGCTTGACCCGTCTTGGGTGTTCTGTCGTAGTAAGAAAGAACGCCGTATGAACATTCGATAGTTGCCAAATTTCTTCCGATAAAATGTTTATTTTTGAGAAAATTTATCAATATTTTCCCTTGAAATTTTCAGACACTTAAGATCAAAAAATTACAAAAAAAATTATCTGAGAAATTGGGAGAAAAATATTCACAGATTTTCCTGAAAATTAGTGATTTGTCCAAGGAAATTTGGCAACGCCCGAAGGCTCATACGGCGTTTTTCCTTAGCACGGCAGTGTTACTGGATCATTAGCGTATTCGAGGTGTCACGGAAATTTTTGAGTTAATGGCTCATTGTCAACCGCTCGGACCTCAGAAAAGTCGCAATTGAAGCGTTGTTATGTTTATCAGAGCACGCTTTTATCAGTTTCCACTTCGAGTCTATGTCTCCATCACTGTGCTCTGTCGAATTTAGGTTCTCTTTTATGCACTGAAGCATTCATAATAACTTTAGGCATTGTTTCCTTGCATGGTTCATTTCTCGAAAAAACAACGCTGCTATTCGATCTCGTTTTTAAAAATGCTAGGCAACATTGCATTTGACTCTCATAAAAATGCGGCAAAGGACACTGTTTTTTAGTTTATGTATTCGGGAATGTACAAACTTTTTAATTGGCAAGACTTATCTGAAAATTAACTCAAAAAAAAAAAAAAAAAAAAAAAAAAATTGCGTCCAAATTTGAACTTGATCGTCTGCAATGGGAATGTACCCGCGCTTATTTTAAGCATAATGAAAAATAAGCAATCCTCTAATTCAGAGCTCCATTCCCAACTCGGGCTACAAATCATAACGTTTAGGGTGGTTTCTTCAGCACTTGAGAGAACGATTCGATAGTCGGTCTATCAGTATTGATAATATCTGGATTTAAATTCTTAAGAATTTTTAAGCATAACGCCGTAGTGCGTCAGGTCACACACAAAATTGCACATGAAATATGACCCAGAGAAATTTAGAAATAGCTTTAAAAACACGTCCCATGAATCATTGTTGAATCATTGATTCCGTGAATCGTTCATAAATGTTTCTGCCGAAAATCATCTTCCAAAATTTTTAAACCAAGTCGAAAGAACCGTTTCCACTTTGCAACCGATTTCAATGTATCAATACCTATCGATCATTATTATTGGAAACAGTACCTCTGACTTTGTTTTATTAAGACTTTGGAAGATGATTTTCGGCGCCAACATTCCTTAGGGATTGATCTACAGGCTGAAAGATTTTCCATAAATAATCCACCCAATCAAAGGTTACTACAGTTTGCAATATGTCTATCATAGCCAGATTGCAGTGCAAAAAAGCTGAAGAATAAATTTAAGGGCATCAGTTTCGTCCAGGGGTCTCACCCGATTTCGGAAGAAAGAAAATCAACATTTGGCCACAAAAAAATTCAGGCCAGAGGCGGAAAAATCAGTTCTCTCCATCGTAGTGAATGAAGTTGAATTCAAGAAAAATGCTGGGAAACGAAGTCGCTTGGATCCAGAGTCTAGACTCTTAAAAAATTCGACGGGAAAAAATACTATTGATTCAATCGAATTTTTGCTTGAATTGAGAACCAAGCCTCTTAAGCTATAAGCGGATTTCCTTTTGATCCAAGCGTAAATCCGATCGAATCAACCTCGAGTCACAGTCAGGGAAAACTGGGAAATGTCAGGGAATTTTAAAAAGTCAGGAAAAACCGGGAAAATGTCAGGGGAAATGACGAAAATGTGAGGGAATAATTATCAAGTCACCTTTATTTGCTTTTCAGAATGAGTTTGAAGTTTAGAACGACAAATTTTGCCTGAAAACTAATTCTAATTATGTCTTTTTACCATCTAGCATATCTTCAATTGGCAGGGAATTTCACCAAAATGTGTGAGGGAATTTAATTTTCTACATTCTGAGGCAACCCTGGTATTGTTTCTCAAATTTTTTAAGAGTCTAGGACTCTGGATCCAAGATACTTTTTTTTCGCCGGTGAATGACGAAAATGGGCCGAACTCCTTTTTAAAAAATTAGCACACCTCTATTTCTGCGTCTCAAAATCAGCACCTCGACTGAAATTTTAGCGCATCCGAGAGGCCTGTTCGCCCCTCCAATACTGAATGTAAAGAGAGAGAGAGCGTTCTGCCTTGCTAAGGATAAATGTCGTATGAACATTCGAGAGTTGCCAAATTTCCCCGAATAAAACATGTATTTTTGAGGATAGTTATGCATATCTTTCCTCGAAATTTTCAGATATTGTAGATTAAATCGTGAACAAATTGACTGAAAATTTTGAGAAAAAATATTCACAATTCTCTCAGTTTGGTTTTTTAAGGAAATATGGCAACGTCTGAAGGCTCATACGGCGTTCTTCCCTAGCACGGCAGCGGTGTTCCCGGCTTTCAGGACCATGTGGCCCGTTGCTCGAACGCGAGGCGCGCAGGGGGCGAAAGTAAATTAAATCCTTGTGGCCTGGGTTGATTTTATTGGAACATATGCAGGACAGAGACATGGAAAGAATGTCTCAATTTTGTTTACCAAGATGTCGGATCCATCTCGTTAGATCATCACGTCACTGTGACTCCTGCTCTGATGGTCTTCGGTCGAACTACAGAGCCACGAAGCGGAAACACCCATGCAGTCACCAGCTCGCTATCAGTCACGGATATTCCCTGTGCCAATACTGGTGCTGGTGCTGCGCGTTGGTCTTCTGTGAATCATTCATTGGTGCCTTCAGCTCCCTTTTGTTTCCTCTATCAGTTTTATTTGTTTCTTCAACAGTAGCGTGATTGGTTGTGCCGAATCGGATTTTTAAATTACTCGTATTTGTTTACACCAATACTAGTTTGTCCATTAGGCTATCAAGGTATGCCTTATTTCCTTTTTTCTAAATGTGTAATTTCTGCGTTTATTGTCGTCGATCGTTTTTTCATCAAATGATCCCTCTAGTGGAAGCAGGAAGTGTTTTTTTTTTTTTTTTTTTTTTTTTTTTTTTGTATAAAAAAGAAAAAAGAAAATGGTAGGTAGGCCGATAGGTGCGAACTCCTTAGCGATTTTTAGCTCAATTCTTGGTGAGACTATGCCTGAGGACTTATTTGGTTTTTGTCGTTTTGTTGTTTTTTTTTCTTCTTATCAAAAATATTTCTGGGTATTTTGTTTCCAAATGATCCTGAGTTACAAATTTAAAAAAGGGGAAAAAGCAAAACCCTTTGCGAGAAAAACAGCGTTTTAAACACATACACCAACAATTTTAAAACATTCCAAAACAATTTTTGTGTCAAGCCGAGGAGTCCAAGACCAGATAGAATAGGGCCAAATATGAATAATGGAAGCACCCTGTATTTTATATCGAGACGAATGAGCGATTAGTACACACTGCAACAGAATAAAAGTATCCAGGTGTTTTTTTTTTTTATTATTATTATTAAATCAAAAAGGGCATATTTAGCTGAAACAATAGCTAGTTTTGCTCGAGTGTAAATGCACTCGCAGTCCTTATTGAATCGGCCCGTGCTAAAACTTCCCTTGTTCACCAGTTACATTTTGCAGAATCGCAGTACTTATTGTTAGTTTGTCCACTCTACAGCACTGATTGCTCATGGCAGTATAAAGTTCTAATCACAATTATAGGTCTCAAGATAAAATCATTCTACATCTCTTACGTCTTTGGACCAAATTTACCTCACAGTTCACCATGAAGCTGCCTCCCACAAATTCTGAAATAGGTACCGTGTCGGACCTCGGACGTTTTCCCACTTACTTGGTTAATACTCCTGGGGCACTTGGGAATCCCCGTCCCCCTCCTAAAATTTACACCGAGTGTGACTTATCTAATTTGACCCAAGTAACCGCAACAGAACGAACAGTTTTCTTATCGAGGTAGCTTAAAATATGTCAAACGATGTTTTGATCTCTGCTCTCTGATAATGTTCCTTTCAAGTAAACTTTACACCGATACGTGAGAAAATCCAACTTAAAATGCCGTTTTCTCTACACCCCGGTAAAAGTTCCGATTTTTATCCCATTGAATTACATAGGCATATCTTATTCGTTTTATTGAGTAATTCAAGATTTTCGATAGTATTAGATTTTGAGTGCATACTTAAGTCAAAATTTGACGTCCATCGTGCTCATCTCAACCGTCGTCGTAACAGGAGGAGATGACTTCATTTTTGAATTTGATTCCATCAAAAACCTTTTACTTTCTCGCTCCCATAGGGTAGAGAGGAAGTATTGTCATCCTCCAAAAAAAAAAAAAAAAAAAAGTTGAAATTTCATCATTTCTAGACGTTTTAAGGTCCCAGGAGTAAAAATAACCATACTTGAAAAAATGTGTGTCCGTCCGTGTGGCGTCCCCCAAATCTGTCTACAGCGATATCTCAGAATCTATCTGTTCGATTTCATTCAAAATTGGCACAGGACACCATATCTATAGTCTCCTTATGCACGTCCAACGATTTTGAGGTACGCTAAAATTTGGGGGGGCTACGCTCAATTGTCCATTTTTAGCAAAATCACACGGAAAGCTCATTTTGAAAGACTGTAAATTTTGAAAAATGGCTTTAATTCTTTAAAAATGGGCATCAAGCACATCACCTGGGTCAATAATTTAAGTTCCAAAAAGATCTTTGCACTAAACTCAAAATTCAAGGGATTACGAGGCCCAAAAGTAGGGCACTTTGCTCTGCGACATCACAAACAGCTCATTTTCAAGGACTGTAAATTTTAGAAACAAATGCCTTTAATTCTTCGAAAGTTAGCATAAGAGCACCACCTGGTTCATTAATTTAAGTTCCTGTGAGGTCTTTGGACTAAACTAAAAATTGAAGGGTTACGCGTCATGTAGCGAGGAGAGCACTTCGGTCAGACGGAGAGCTCATGGACGGTAGATTTTAAAAAAATGCCTTTAATTCTTTGAAAGTTGGCTCAAAAGCACCACCTGAGTCATTAATTAAGTTCCTAAAGGGTCCTTGGACTAATCTCATAATTGCAGAGGGGCCGATAGGAAACGCTCAATTCTCCAATGAATGAGTCGGTACGCTCCTAGATAATAGCAGCGAACACTTTGAGTCAGATGAAACCTAGGAATTCAAATGCATTGTATAATGCATCATATACTATCTCCAAAATTACTCCGTAGGTATACACCAAGCAAAATTAGACAACTAATCAGGTACTTACATTACATACAATTATCGAAGCTAAAACGCAAGCACTGACACTTGGATTTTTATTAGAAACTAATATGTTTGTTGTTGATGAATTTAGAATCCCGGCAGATTCCATCTTTCGCGGTTCCTTTTTACGAGGTACTGAACACAAATATAATATAATAATATAATAAAACTGCACAAACATGATTGATTTAATTAGGTATTGATGTTGTTGTTGCGAGGTTTGTTGACACGGGGTTACGACATGGATGAAATGCTACTGGACTAGTTACGACTACTGGTTACGAGCAGCAAGAAGAAGGTGGCGCTCTCTATTGTTTTCGTTTCGAATTACGGGGATACGCGCTAAGGAACTGGCGCTCTTGGCGGGCGGGTGGTGAACCATTACCAGCAGGTAGATTCGCCCGCCAAATTTAAAATTTGGACGATGCTAAGCGAAAACCGTTTAGTTTTAAGACTATTTAAACATCGAATAGTCAATCTACCCATTGAAGTAGATTTTTGATGGCTTTTGACCGTGCTTAAGGAAAGATTATAACATATAATCGTATCTGAAGTATGATGCCAATGAATCTAATGGATCCTAATGAATCGTAGAAAAGCTAAGATTTTTACGGATCGCCGTCTTTAATAGGAGGCATCATTAATCAATTACATATTTAATTGAAGATGCCTCATAATATCGACAAGTCGAGTCCGAATGTATGAATTCATCCTATATCTCGAAGACATTTACAATATAGTGCAGTGGTTTGAATAAAAATTTAATAACTATTATCCTGCGATCAAAATTCCAATCAAACTTTATGATTTTGTGAAATTGGCAGTATTTTTCTAAATATTGCAGCAAAAGCGAGAAAGTCTTGTGCGATCTTCGCACCATGATGGGGGGCGAAGCCCCCCCACATGCCGGCGCGAAGCGCCGGTACGCGGCGCTTGCGCCGCGCATAAATTGGCCGGAGGCCAATTTTTTTTTCTTCTTCGTGAGGTTTGTGTGGCGTTTTGTCATTTTTCTATCGATTCTACAGTCATCTGTTAACGCATAGCAGAGCTATTTTGTAAAACAGAAAAAACACCTTCCCCTACGAGATTTCTTTTGCGTCAAAATCCGACACTCCTCAAACCTTTGGTTTCTGTATTCTCTCGAATCGTACATATTACATGCGGATTTCAGACGAGAAAATAGATGCTATTACGTCAAAAGCACAAAGGGCCCCAGCGGCTTCTGAAGTCATGTATCTATCAAATAAATTCTTTCTACTTTAATCTATTTCCTAATGTGGCCCGAAGTTCACTTTTTTCGGAGGTGCAGAAACTCTTGAGGAGATGACAACCGTGACTCCTCGATTTTCGATCAATCCTGCCTCCCATTAGTCAAAATAAAGCTCTATAGTTTGAAGAGAGCGTTTTTCTTCGAAAGGCTCGAAACATAGATTAATTCAAGCGCCAGTTCGCTGGTTCTTCAACTTTTAAATAACAACGAAGTACGAATGCAGAAAATCGCATCGAACCCGCTACCCCTTCAATGAGGAGGTGCAGATTGTGAAGTTGTGTCGAAGTTTTCCCGCTACCCCTTCTCCAACTAGCAGAGGTTGCCACAACTTGCAACAAAATCGTTTGATTCTTGCAACTAACAGATTGATATGCAGATTGCCTACTCTCTCCCCCGAAGGATCTATCATTGTTGGAACTAGTTGCAATTAAGTTGAAACATGTTTCAACTTCAAAGCATTGCTGGATGCCTATCTTCAGATTTTAAACAACGTTGGTTCAGCAATTTTGCAATCTCAGCAGGTTGCAACTTTGTCTTCCGATCAGATCGCCGAAAATCGGCACTTATCGACCAAAAGTTGACCGAAAGTTGCAACAAATACCAACATTGTTTCAACTTGTTGCAACTTTTACATTGAAAAATGCTACTTGGGTCAATGAGGAAGTGCAGATTGTGAAGTTGTGTCGAAGTTTTCGAAGAGTATGCCAATCAAGATCGACTGCTTTATGCGACGCAGACGGTAATCTGGCTCATTCTTAGAGGTTTTCGGTTGGGGTGGGGTTTCCGGGGTCGATTCGCGAAAACCGAAAAGCACCCGTCCAGCAGGTGTGCTTAATTTTTGGCGAACACACCATCGAAGTCGCTGTCCTAACTCTTCCTCTTTCCACATTGTTGTGTGGTGTAGGGTTTCTCAACATCCCTTTATTTAGTCGTTACAATTGTTTAATGCCACGTTTATTGCCTCGCCGGGCATTTCGTCTGTGGAAGGAGCAGTTCGCCAAGTTCGGAAGCGAGTAATCGGCAACCCGGCCGGCCAATCGGGAGAGACATCTGCTAGACGCTGAACACTGAACAGGCTGCGCGGTGCTGTTGGTCACGATAACCGGGTCATGGTAAAATGTTGAATTGTTTATGGTTGAAACGAGTTACCCACTCCGCCGATCCAGCTCATACTCCACTCGATGACTCATCCAGCTCCCAAGTCCCGCAGATCTTTTCTGCCGTGCTAAGGAAAAACGCCGTATGAACCTTTAGGAGTTGCCAAACTTCACTTGATAAAACACCAATTTCCTGGTACACTTATGAATATTTTCCTTCTAATTTTTCAGATAATTTTGATCGCAATTTTACCTAAAGATTCTGAAAATTTCAAGTATAAATATTCATAACTTTTCTAAAAAATAAACATTTTATTGAAGGAAATTTGGCAACTCTTGAATGTTCTTACGGCGTTCTTCCTTAGCACGGCAGATTTAGTCCGTAATCAAAGTCAATATTGCTATCTGTACGTAAGCTCTTACGGTTTTTTTTTTATTCCTCCCCACCCCTTTTAACACGTCAGATGTATTCGTTTTCATTTTCATCCAAAAGTAATCCGGAAGAGCTTTTAGAAGACGTGCCAAGCTATCTTGCGTTTTAGTGCATTCCTCGAAGCGAATTCACCATTTTTGTATCCGCCGATTACATGAGTTGTCAGCGAGTAGGTTCTTCTTGCACGATTTCAAAAGTAACGAGGTATCTACAGGTCTGACAAACGGGAATTGTTAGGGAATTTCATCAGTTTAGGGAAATGAGGGAAAAGTCAGAAATTTTTTTGAAAAAGAATGGAAATCTGAAATCTGAAAAAAGAACAGCAGCGCTGCTCATGCAGTCGAACTGATTCTCCCCAGCAGTAGGTATGGCTCGGAGTTCAACGCTCTCAATCACAGTCACAATCAGTTTAGTGTGAATGATGAGGAACCTGTGATCAGGAGCGGATCAGGCCAGGAGGCGGTCGCCTCCCAAGAATCTGCTGCGGTGTCCCGAAAGGACCCCCACAGCGACCCCCCCCCCCCCCCCCCGATTCTCACTTATATCTCCTTAATCGTAGTATTTTTGGATCCTGTTTGGTCCCTCAAGAGCCCAAATTTCTTGAAATGTGCGTCCGGGAGACTTTGAAGGGCCCCTAAAGGCTCAAATTTAGAGTGTACCGGGAGACCCAGGGAGTTTCTGGTGCCTCAGAAGCGAAGAAGGGGCCCCCAAAGACGGTAAATTGACGGTGTAAGTCGGCGATCACATAACTCGGTTTGCGACGTCGCAGACTTTCTGTTTGTCATGCTTTATTCTTTAAACGGAAAACTACTCAACGGCATTTCTTTGAAACTGCCGTGATTTTTCTTCTCTCTGCGAAGAAAATTCCGCAAAAACTTCAAGGAATGGTGTCAATTTGTTCTCCTTTAAAAAATAACATAGAAAAGTCTCGTATTTTTCAGGGTTGCCACGGTCAGGGAATACCGGGAAATATCAGGGACTTTTAAAAAGTCAGGGAAAATGATGAGTATGTTAGGGAAAAAGATCACCTTTATATGCTTTCTAGAATGGATTAAAATATTTTGAACAACAAATTTTGCCTAAAAACTTTTTTCAAATATGTTTACTTAACCATCTATCAATTTTCAGGAAAGTTCACCAAAATGTGTCAGGGAAATCAGGGAAATGTCAGGGAATTTAATTTTCCAAATTCTGTGGCAACTCTGATTTTTTGTTTGGTTTTCTAAAGTAGTTTGCAAATAAAACTTTTGGGCCATTAGATCTCGATTAACCTTGACGTACCAACAAAAACGCGCACCCAGCAGCGCTGCTGAATTGTGACGCTGAAATCAGCGACTAGATACAAAAGATGTAGCTCGTTTATCTAGCCTAGAATAGGTATTATCTTAATTTTCATTCAACGACTCATTATTCCAGTGACTCACGGGCGCATGTGCGAGATCGAGAGAGATAGTTTGAAATAGCTGAATAAACGGCTCGTCATCGGTCGCTTTATGGCCCCTGTCCACATACACTTCCTGGGTGTATACAGATTTGGAAAACGGAAAATTGTTAGGGAATTCCATCAGGCCCAAGAAAATATGAAAGACTTGAAGTTTGACAAATCTTGAAACTTGAAATCTGAAAAACATTAGCGCAGTCCCCAAAGTCAAACTGATTTTCGGTCTGATTCGAAGTTCAGCGCGTTGAGTTACTCCCTGAACTGTATCAGAGTGACAAGTCAACTGCAGTTTTAGTTAATTTAGTGATTCATGCTTGAGGAAGGGAGGTTTGCATGTGTCTTTAATTCGCAGCGAAATCAATGCCAAAAAAATGTTTATTTTCAGTTTTGCGCGTGCAAAGAGTAGATGTGAAAAGTCTGGAAAATGATCATTTTGGCCAGGAAAAACCTGGAAAAGTCTAAGAATTACTTCCTTCCTAGCCTGTAGACAGAGACACCCTGACTTCCCTTCTTTCTTCTGGAGGCACTTTTTTTTTGCGCTCCGCTGTCCGCAGTGATATTTCGACGGTGTAAGTCGGCAATCACATAACTCGATTTGCAACGTTGCAGACTTCCTGCCATACTTTATTTTTAAAACGGAAAACTACTCAACGGCAAGTCTTTAAAACTGCCGTGATTTTTCTTCTCTGTGCGAAGAAAATTCCGCAAAAACTTTAAGGAATAATGTCAATTTGTTCTCCTTTAAAAAAAATAATACAGAGGCGGAGATTTTCAGACAGCGCAAACGAGATCAGGGCCGGATTAAGGGGGTGGCCACATGGGCCGCGGCCCATGGCGGAAAAATTAGGGGGTGGCAAATTTTGAAATTTTTTTTAAATTCAGGTACAAAAAAATCGGATTCAGAAAAAAATTACAAACAAGAAAAGGTGACAAAATCTCTCATTTCCTGAGAGTTCATTAATTTCTAATTTTGTCGTATTTCGGTGGTACAAAAGACTGCGCACCATTGATTAGTTGAGTAAAGAAAGAAACCAAACACGTAATTTGGCCTGGAGCGGTGCGGCGCAAAGAGAAATGATGACGAGGACTTGAGATAAAAAGGAGAAGCCCTCGACGCATCGGTCGCGTCGGCATGTAACACGTATTAGCGCCCACGAGACTGCATGAATACTTCACGCATTGCGTCAAACCCAGTACGGTCAACAACGGTCGGCGCGGCGTGAAACGCACAGTGCCTACAAGACTACATGAATACTGCACGCATTGCGCCAAACACAGTGTGGTCAGCGCGTCACGGCGGCGGAAGTTAAAATTTTTAAACCACATTTATATTTTTTCTTTCCTAATTGTTTAGTTCATTTCTTACAAATGAAAGGCCTTGTCCCCACAGAGATAGGTTTACGGAACTGAACTTTCGCGCGAAGTTCCGTGAACTTTTGCTGGTAGTGTTGACAGGGCTTACGCAAAAAATGTGTCCAACACGCGTGAACGCGTCTTATGCACCCTTCTCCCTCCGACACGTTCACTTGATGGTTTTCATTGATGTTTCAAAATGAATGAGAAGAGGGCGGCAAAATACAGGCGGCCCATGGGCGGCAAGTAGGTAAATCCGGCCATGAACGAGATATGTGATCGCGGACTTACGCCGTCGATTTGTTTTTGTCTCGTGAAGGAGAACTATATTCTGGCTTTCCAGGCTCTAGACCCCCCTTTAAAATTAAGGCAAGCTGAGCGTATAGCCTTTTCCAAAACTGCAGAGTGTTCATCTTATTAAAAATTAGTCGCATCATCAGCCTTCCAAGCTTCTAACTCCGCAGAAACGTCATAAGCAGACTTCAAGCGAAAAAAAATTGAAGAATCAGTGTTTTTCTTCTTTTTCTTATTATTCGCTGTTTTGGTCAATAAAATCCCCTTTTTTTAAAAAATACAATTTCCGATCAGACCACATATTTTCCTACCCCATGCCAAATGCGAGATATGTGACTCATCCCTTCAAAAAAAAAAAAAAAAAAAAAAAAAAAAAAAAAAAAAAAAAAATATCAAAAAAAAAAAAAAAATCATATTTATGGACGGCACATAAGCAAATAATTACCATTACAGTTGTACGGTAAAACTACGAACTCGGGTGGATCCATCTTACCACAGTATTTCCGTCGCTCCCCTGACATAAGGTCGTATCTCGATTTCTGCATGAGCTCTAGAAAGCATGGATTTACATGTGAATCAGGGCTCACGTTGAAATGAGGTACGCTCTCACGTCATAGGAGCGACGTTTTGTTCTTGGTTGCATGCGACCAGGCGACCTGTTAGCGGGGAATTGTCGAACCTAGGAGAAATCTGTCAACAAGAGTGTTGGATATTTCAACACACGATGGTGCGGACATTACAAACACACTCTTTGAAACATTCTTTGCTGTGAGATGTCACCAATAATTATGACTCATCAGCCAGTACTTTCGTCCAATCTGCGCATGTGCTCCAAGAATTGCACTCGCAGAATGCTCAGCGAGTTGGACGTCAAGATGCTCTGTCTTCGTAAGTCTTCGAAGAACATCGACGTCAGACCGAAGCGCTCTAATGAAGGTTCGATCCCCGGACCCCCCCCCCCCCCCCTTCTCCCGGTGCAGTACAGAGTGCCACCTGGTCAAAATAGAATCTCAACGGGTGGAGAAATTTTTCTGTTAAATGCAAGTTTTCGTCCCGGAAAGGTTCATCGAAATACATTTTAACACACAAATCTACGGAAAACCTGTATAATGTATCTGCTAAGAGCGGACACTGGAAAAAAGAACACCTTAGATCTAAAGTCCAGACTCTTAAAAACATCGACAAGAAAAAATACTCTTGATTCAATCAGATTTAAGCGTAAATCAAGAACCAAGCCTCTTAATCTGAGCGGATTTCCTTTTGATTTAAGCTTAAATCTGATTGAATCAAGAGTCCTTTTTCTTACCAATGTTTTCAAGAATCTGGACTCAAGATCCTATGTGGTTTTTTTTTTCCAGTGGATTCTCGTTATGAGCAAGTTCTGTCATCATCAGGTTTCATTTCATCGCGCAACTCCCTAGGTATACGCGTCACGTGTAAAAAGAAAAAATGAAGTAATAATAATAAACGATTCTGGGGCCGTTCCTAAAATACGTAATGCAGAAAATCGAACGTTTCACCCTCCCCCCTTCCCTTTCGTAACGCACCCGTAACACAGATCTGCGCCCCGCCCCCCTCTATTGAAAAATAGGTAATGCCGTGCTTGATAACCCCCCCCCCCCCGCCCTCTTAAATCAGAATTTTATGATGAGTTTTAGATGGAAACTCGCTTATTATTCACGCAGACTTTTCATCTTAGATTTTCGACAGCTACGTACGGTTCAATTGTAGCGTTACGCACCGCGGTTCTGGGCTCCCCCTTCCCCTGAAACACCTGTAACGCAGGTTCAACCAACCCCCCCCCCCCCCCCCCCCCCCGAGCGTTACGTATTCGATAAAATTACGTTTTCAGACTTTCTTTTTTTCTTTGTTAAGTATTGATTTTTATTTTATTTTTTTATTTTTTAACGCATCATAAATTTTACCGGTGCCACGCTGGCACCACAAATGATCGAATTTTTACGGGCGCGCGTGCTTTTCGTTTCTGAAAGTTTTGGATTTCGCCAGTCCCGCCGTCACGCCATGTCACAACAGTTTTGACGAAGTCCCATTAGGAGTCGAAGAATGCTTTAAAAAATGCTGTCCTCACGAAAATGGGAGCCAAGAAGTAATTAAAGCAGTCGTAATTAGCCGGCCTGAGCAGCCTCTTCCTCCAGTATAACCAAGTAGCGTTCATTAAGTCATTTATCGGTCTTGGGCTCGGGCACGTTGATCACACAGGTAAAATTCGAATTTTTTCTTCCTCTAGATTTTGACACGGTCCAAACACGTGGAATGTTACAGGGTGTTGTAAAAATCCTTAACGCTTGAATCTCGGAAAAAGAACTCGCGAGAATGTCAGCGGTCAGCTCGTGGGGTCATTGCGAGTTACCTCCTTTTCAACTCTTTTTGGTTTTCTCTCTTCCTTAAAGTTATCTCTAGATTTTGATTGTAATTCCGCGTTTGTTAAGTGTCGTCAGCAAGGAAATAATGAAAAAAAAAAATTTAAGAAAAGCTGTTGTTGCGATCGGTAGTCTTTCCCTCCTAATTTTCCAAGTATTCCTGAAAATTGTTATAGGTGTAGTTTGAACCTACACCCCCCCCCCCATCTCTCTTGTTTTGAGGAGGGGAGCTGATCGACGTACGGTTTGAGCCCGACTAGAATATTGCAATGGAGATTTTAGTGTATTTTCCGAAGGAAATACACTATTTTTTAATAAATGCAGCCATCGCTGCTTGCACTTATATTCTTCTTTCAAATTGCTTTTCTGCAAAGGAAAAGTTCCCCTCAATATTTGAATTGAATCGGGCTTGTGCGTAAACGTCCGTTGTGTAACACATGGTTCCAGAATCATAATTTGCGTGGGATTATTTAATTATAACATACAAACTGAAATTGGTGTAAGACGTAAGAAGTGTGAAGTAGTGTTATTTCAAGTCCTACAGAAATTGAAAATCTACGGAGGACATTATTTTTGCCTCCTAATCAGTGCAGAAATAAACTACCAGATACAACTCTGAAAGAACGTATGTAGGTACCTAGCACATCAGTCGTTTTCGCTTGAGCCAATTCAATCGTGTTCTTGATTGTAAATGCAATTCGTAACGAGTTCATTCTTTGTTTCAGAATCTACTTTGTGTTAAAAATGGCCGCATCACCAGCTTTGAAAGACTTGCCGAAAGTTGCAAGTGATCTCAAAAATCAACTGGAAGGGTTCAAATCCGATTCAATGAAACATGCCGAGACAGATGTCAAAAACATCTTACCATCAGCAGAAGGTAAGAAAGACCACAGGCAAAGAATTACCCTTTTCCCATGAAGTCCTTTGATAAATATTTTGCATTGTTCTGTAATTAAGAGACAAAGAGGATTCTCAGCCTCTTTCCCTCTTAGTCTTCGCCTCCGATTTTTTTTTTCCTCTCTTTTTTTTGCCAGCGGAATTTCAATCTACAGTATTTGCCACCACAGTTGGCCCCAACCACTTGTCGATTGATCACGACCAATATAGGGAAAGCAAGTGTATAAGTATCTTCTCTCTTAACTTGTCATTGATCGTTTGACCACTAGTAGCCAAACGATCAATGACAAGTTGATGACTCAAAATCACTGGTCCAACCCCCCCCTAGCAAGTATTGAATTATCTGCTACCATAGTTATAATGTTTGTCTGCTTGTGTTCTCCCTTCAGATGTTGCTGCTGAGAAAACTCAAAAAGCCCTGCTACAAGGAGTAGAGGACTTTGACACGAAAAAGCTGAAACACACGGAAACTCAAGAAAAGAATCCCCTCCCTGATAAAGAAGGTGAGTTTTTCTATAAATATCCTATATTAAATTGAAATATTGATAAAGTTGGTATAATATTATAGTCCCACCAAAAGCATTTCCATATAATGGTGAGCCGCTAAGCTAAAAATATCCCACTAAATAGACGCCATGTAAATCCCTTTAAAACAAACGGAAGTTTACATTAAGGGTCCTGAACAAAAGATCATCAAATATTTTTCCAATAAAGTTCATGCTGTTTAAAATGATTTGACAGTTTTTCTGCAAGATGCACCAAAAGTCAAGCTAATCAGGAAACATATGAATACCTCCATGTTTTTTTTCTGCTATTCCTAGAAAGCCGTATTTTAATAAAGTGTTTCAGAAGTGCTCTTCCGCAAAGATTAAGTTTGTCCTTCTTGGAATTCTCAATGCATTATATTTACGAATTCTTTCTGGAAAAAATTCACCTTTACAATTTCTCTGAGGTTTCCCCTTTTTAATACAGACTGACTATATCAGAGACTGTTCTCTCAGAAAGGAGTTGATGTATTTTACATCTTCTTTTGAATTCTAATTACCAAGTCCTTGTTATACCTTATCATTACCCTTGGCGAGTTTCTTTCTTAGCTTTTTTACTTTTGTTTATTTTGCACTAATTAAGTTTTGCTTTATCAACAGTTGTTCTTCAGGAAAAGCAACACCTAAACCTTTTGGAAGGAGTCGAGCAGTTTGACAAAGCGACAATGAAACACACCGAAACCCAAGAAAAAAATCCCTTGCCAGATCCTGAAGGTAAAGTTTCAACTTCTAAATCAACAGGGTCTTCTCACCGTAGAAGGCTATTAATAGTATCAATTATAATAAAAATAATGGATACAAAGTAGACTGGTGATTTTGCATTAGGTAGAAAGCTCTAAAATAACGCATCCAAGGCATTATCATCGTAATCATTAATATAAACGTGAAAGGATTCCACTCCACGAGGATTCCTTTCCATTCCGCCATTTCTTGAAGTGGGGGCTGGGACTTGGTGTCAATTGATCGAAAAAGAGTTGTTCTTTCAAATGCAACCAAATCAAAAATCAGCTCTCTAGTCGCTGATATTCAAAAGTTACAGTACAAATCTCAGTTATTTTGGGAAAGTGTTTGTAAAACCTAGGTTTCACATTAATTACATTTATAGTTTGCATACAGTCTTTGTTAGTTTGCTAGTGTCAGTATTTCATCACTTGACATCAGTGTCTGCAACCAATCTGCTTGTATCAGTCTCATGAGCCTTATGCTGCACCATGCAAACACCTTAGTGTTGAGCCTATAATTCTGACGTGGGATGCAACAATTTAACAGCGAGATCATACTCACAAGCATTCCTTTCAATGTCAGATGTAAAATTTAATGAGAGTAATAATTTAGGTGTTCAGTCGCTTTCCGGAGGAACCCAACTATTAAGGGAGAGTATGTATACATAAACGGGGTTTTTCTTTTTAATCTCTTGAATGTATTTTAATTAGTAGAAAATGTATTCACTTACCTTTATATTTTCAGCTATCGAAGCCGAGAAGGAACAGAGGAAACTCATCAATGGTATTGAGACTTTTGATACCTCAAAACTAAAACACACGGAAACAATAGAGAAAAATCCTCTGCCAACAAAAGAAGGTATTTACTTACTTACTTACTTATTTTCTTGTTTCAGTTGTTATGCTTCTCAATATATTTTCTGATTACAAAGCGATCAAACCACTGCATTGCAAGGGTACAGAAAATACATGATCTTGCGATCCCAGATCCTAGGATCAAGGCAAACATCAGGCAAATCTTGGGTCATGAAGCAATTTTAAATATATTATGACTCTTTTTTTTCCTTTTTTTTGCTTAAGTAATACTTTAAAGAAGTGGGGAAATTTGCACATTATATTGTGAACATTTTGCCATTAAATCAGACTTTTGGATGTAAAGCCAGAAAAACGACGGATCGCGGAAAACAGTCAGTGCTTGAGACTTTTCCATACCCCTGCTGCACAGATTCAGTAATGGTAAAACATGGGAAAGTCATGGCTGCACTGCAGAGAGACATTTAAAAACTTGCCCTCTAAAGTCAACATTAAATCCTTGGTAGGTGATGAGCACACAGATCATAGGCTGGTCTTTACTATGTCTATAGCTTCCTTATGTTGTAGCAAAAAAGATTCAACTTTCCGATACAGAGAGGACATGAGAGACTATCTTGAGGCTCACCAGCCATCCTAAATGCCTATCAGTTGCATGCTTTTTACCCACCAAAGATTTGATGCGAAATTTGTGCTAGCGAATTTTGAAACTGCGCTGAGGAATGAGAAGTTATCGAGCAAATACTTCCAATCAAAGCAAACATTGAGTTTATTCCTAGATCAGCGTATCATACCTTTTGGCCCAATAAAGATGATTGGAGCAGCGAAACTTTCCTCAAAATTTTTAAAAAACAAATTTTTTCCAATACTCTTAAAGAAATAAAAGATAACTTTTTAGCATTAAGTAAAATAGAGTCTCTGGCGGTTTGAAAAACTAGAAGGTTAGGGAATCTTTGGGAAAAGTCAGGGAATTTTGTGAGTACCGCATTGGCTTAGCAACTTCAGCATGCTCGATTCAAGAAACAACATCGTTTAAGCGTTTTTTCCATAATTTGAATTTTTTAGGAGTGAAAATTTTGTCCAAAGTCAGCGTGCTTAAAAGAAAAGTAATTAAAATGGAAGTTTAGTTCGAAGGTCAAAAAATTCAAAAATTAAGAAATTATGGAAACTTTACTAGGAGTTTGATCACCCTCCTTAATGATCATAAATTTAAGCTTTGAAATTGGTGATGCTATGATATAACTGTCTTTAGTTCATTATTTCTATCAAATATAATAATATTTTTATCTGTTTGATTTTGTTCTCAGCTTTGGCGCAGAAAGACTGATCCATCTCAATGATTTTCAAACTGAAGTTCTGCTAAATTTTCAATCTGTCAAGCAGTAGTTCATCTTAAATTTTAGTTTTGGATGGTGTATAAATGATCTATGGAAGTCCGATGCCAAAAACAAGTAATTGTTAATTTATTCCACCCAGTTTCAAATTATTGTTAATTTTATGAATTATGCACTAAAAATGTATGTGTTAGTTCAAAAAAGTGCCAAAAGAAGTACATCAATGTTAGGTTGCTACTGTAAAGGCACTTAAGTGTGTAAACCCACATGATGAGGTTGCATTTGGAAAAAAGTGTTGGGAGCTCAAAACCAGGTAGTGAATGAAAGTGGCCAAGTTGTGCAAAAGGAAGAAATAATCTTGTATTGAGGCTCCAAAATGCAACCCCATACTTTTTGAACATCCATTCATTCCAAATCACCCCAAAGTAATAAAGCATCTCTTTTATATCCTCCAAATTTATTTTGATGATTTATTCAATTTTTATATTTATATTTTCTCTTTTGTATTTTTATATTTTCTTAAAGAAAGAATGTAAAAAGCATATTTATTTATATTTTTATATGCTTGTGGTGTAACTTTTTACTATTTTTAATTTACATTGAAAAGACAAATGGCTACAAATTCTAAGCAGGTTAGGAGCCATTCAGTTATTTTAAATGCACTTTTTCCACTTCAGGTTTTTATTCCACTCTAAACCCTTTAATGCACTGTGAATGGAAACCCAACCCCCAAGTCTTTTACGATTTTCATGGTGCACAATAGATGTACTGTTCACTCTTTAATATTTAAATCTGATACAATGTTTTTCTTAATTGGATTTTTCTTAGGGAGAAGCTTCAATTTTTCTATTCTATGTGTATTATTATTTTTCTCTACGTTATGCTTGATTTGATCCCTCTTTCCACACAAGAGTATGCAGACTTAGATCCTGTCTGTCTTTAAACACTTACATTGTGCAGTACTTGAATGGTCCATTGTTCAATTATTTGAAACCCCTCAGTGTTTTTATTCACAGTTTTGCACTATGTCTGTTGGCACATAACTTATCAACATTGATTTCATAGAAAAACATTTTTTGAGTGGGAGTGCATTACTGTTTCATCATTACCTCGAGTTACTGAGTAACCTCGAGTAACCAGAATCAAAGGCTTATTTTCATACAACCCACTTTGATTGGGTGCATTTCATCCCTACTATTTTTACCTGAACATAAATCTCCAAGCAATAAAAGTTTTTATTTTAAGAAAAAGAAAAGTAAAGTTAAGCGATTCAATTAAAATGCTTTTATTAATGTCCTTTACAACCTAGTCTGTCTTGATACCTTTTAGTTTACCTCCTTCCACAGCAATCACAATCTAAGTAATGCCCAATGTAGATTAAACATTCAATTAAACTTCCTGGACGATGATAACAGACCATGTAGGAACTGATTCCCTCTAGCCGTTATCTTTCTTCACACCAAGTGCAATTGAGATTCTATGTTGATGGCTGGAACTACCCGGTGTAAATTATGCCAAGAACCATCAATGATTCCGTCTAATAAAATATTTTCAAGTAACAGTAGTTGTCAGGATTTTATATTAAGTGTTATTTAAAGTCTCATCCTAATTCTTTAGGTGATTGCCATGTGATAAATATTATGTTTTTGTAAGATCAAAATTGTTTTAAGCTTTTTATTAACTATATACTTATTTTTCCTCAACAAAGTCACCCCTCTTGCATCAATAAGGAAAACCCTTAATAACAATTTTTATTTTTCAAGAACTTTTTGAGGGTCCTGGTCCTCTTTTCAAATGTCTAGTCTTGAAGAGTCACTGTGCCTCACTGCCACCGATTCTCCTCCCCGCCCCCCATTGCTTTTAACTTTTTCCTCTTTTTGGACTTAAATTTTCTTTTCAAGTAACTTGATTTCAGAGCTAAGCTCCTATTTGCTTCCAAGACAAATTGTCTCTCCTGAAATGCTCAAAAGTTGCAACAAAGATCAGTTAAATTTTTTTCACTGACCCTGGCATTTTGCCACAATTACTTTATTTTCAATTACCTACTGACACATAGTTGTTGAAAAATCAGTATTTTCTTCATTCTTTTTGGCTTCTTGCAATCTATGTAATTAATCTAACCGAATCTCATTTTATATTTTGTCTGAATGTAAGTTTTTGTCAGCAAATTAACTGAAATGAAAGACTTTTTTGATAATATGTGAATAAAAGTGATACTTAATTATGTTTGGATAAATCTCCCTTTTCCTAAGAAGCACTATCTGAGTGAGTAAAACTTAGGACCTGCCTTCAGAGAGAAAAAATTCTGCCATTATTAAGGAGAGCGCAATATCCCATTAAAAAGGTAACAATAAAATCCTTTGCCTTTGTATTGAGGTTGGAAACAAAGAAAGAAAAAGTAATCCATATTTGCTCATTAGATGTTTGAATAATGGGTAGAAATGAAATAATCTGATTACTTACTCTTATTATGAGTACCTCCAAAGAGAGATATGGGACCGGCCCTTCTCCTTGTCGCAGCTGGATGTATAATTTTCATTGGGGTTGTGACAGGGGAGGGGAAGTAACAGCTGTTTGGTCAACCCACTCCACATCTATCTTGACACTATAGTACTCTCTTAGGCATTCCATTAATAGAGGTATGGATGGGCAACCAATCAAATGTTTTTAATTCAGCTTTTTTTCCATTACCATCATTTTACTGTAGAAACTTTAATTTCCTTAATTATATGAGGGCCTCTAAATCAATTCAGTTATTAATCTTTTTAAATTTACATAATCAAAAATTACTTGTCAAGGAGAGTGAATATGACTGGGACACAATGGAGGAAACTGAAGACTAACAAAGAATTAGTGCGCATATTATTGCTTTCAAACTATGATTCCTGTATGCATTTGTATTTATTCTCTTATTTTTAGTTACTCATGTTTAATAAAGCTTTATTTAAATAAAAAAGTTAAGGTTACTTTTTTTCCTGCTCCTGTCGCCAACATAAAGGAAAGAAAAGAAAGGGAAGTATTTCTTTTGGTGTACGTCAATGTACATAAAGCACAAACAGAAGGTTTCATCTATCGTCCATTGATAGGCTTCTTACAATTGAAGCGCTAGGTATGAGAAGGGCACTTCTCAGTTGCTGTGTTTCAGAATCTTTGTTCCAACGGATTCTCTGGAATTTTCTCCATTGAAACATCGCAGAATGATAAAGAATATTTAAAGAAAATTTCAATGAAATGCATGCATCCACTTTCCTCATAATGAATGAAATATTACTAGAGATTTTAAAACGTTGCAACCGAAAAGTGCCCCTTTCGCCTGTATCTTAATTATTTTGATCTTTTGGACCAACATTGGTATCTTATTTGAACCCGCAAGTCATTCTCAATTTTTAATGCTTGATTGCAAGACACAATCGGACGAGAGAAATTGATCTTAGAGACAGAGAGGAGAAGGTAAAAATTATGTCTCTGGGGCTGTAAAGGATACAAATTACAAGGTTTTCCCACAGAAAATTTTACAAACAACAAAATTTGTTAGTCGATCTATAACAGATTTGACTTCTTGAGGCATGGTTGTATCACTACTTCTTGTTAGCTCCTATGTGTCTCACCAGAACATACAATTCATCATATTATGACCAAAGTGCGAAACAACATAGGTATCTGTATCTCCATTTGCGCCGTTGCAGACTTCCTGTCATAGGTACCTACCTGACTACTCTATTTTTCTTCGAAAAACAAGTCAATGTAACTTCATGGAAATTTCCTTGATTTTTCAGCTCTGTGAGCAGAATATTCAGTATACATTTCATCAAGCTCTTAAGTTGGCTTAGCCTCCTTCGAAAAAATTAAATATAGTAGCGAAAATTTGAAACTCCACTCTGGAGGTAGATGGTTTCGCTTTATGCTATTTATCGCTTTAAGCCTTGAAATCCCAAAAATCTAGCGAATCAATGTCTTCTCTTTCCCAGTATTACATAGGAAAGATGATGATAAGAAAAATCACCGCTGCGCTGCTAGTTCTTAAGAGTTAAGAACTTCATTGTCAATTAAATTGGACTAGAAGCAGATATATATTACATACATACAATGTTATCTAAAATTCTCTAATTTGTTATCATATTTGCGGAAAACTAACCAACAAAACGCCGTATGAGTTTCTGTGAATTTCACATAGATTATAAAAAATGGGTTCATATTTTTTTGAGACAGAATGTCGTTTTGATTTCTGTCATTTTTTATGAAGAAAGGTGACTCAAGAGAAAGACGCATTAATTCTAATTATGATTATTTTGAAAAAACCGCTTTTTCACCTCCGCCGGCTCTGCTAGAAAAGCGGGAAATATTGGCCAATCAGAAATCGAATCAAGACTGCGAAGTGGGAATGCGAACTAACCTAAAAAATATGAAGGAAATTCTCTCTGGAAAAGCCGGTGCATGTGCATGTGCTTGTGAACATGTTGTGAACCATGTAAGTATGTAATTATTTTATTTTCTTTTACCAATTTGGAGTGATGAGTTAGTACTTAGGTATCATTGATTTTGGAGGTAGGAATTTTTGAACCAGAAATGATCTATGAAATCCATACTATGTATAAGCTCTCCAGCCTCCTAAATTTTCATTTCTGGTAGCGCTCAGCCCCAGCGTTCCACAGGGCCGATTTTCATTATTTTTGCGGCTATCGACAGGCCTCTCTAAATGAGCCAACTTTATTCAGATTTTGGAAATATGGCCCAGGTTTTTGTATGTTATGGAGTAAAGTTGCGATTTCTCCCATTTAAACAATGTAAACTTTTATTTTTTGTCATAGTTCGTTTGAGTGTTCGACTGGGCCGATTTCCATGATTTTTGCGGCTATAGTTAGGTTATAGTCCGCAGATGAGCCGGCTCTAATCAGATTTTGGAAGTAGGATACAGGTTTTTTTCAATCATGTTATTAAAGTGAGTGTATTTGCAGAATGCTCCCCAACTGCTGCCATTATGCGCAGAAGATTGGGCGGTGACCAAGTAGTTACCCTATGGACACAAGACTCACCGTTCCATTGCTGCCCTCAGCGATGGCCGATTGGTCTGAAGCATCACGTATATCTCTGCTGTGGCGTTAGGTGTAGGTTCGGTTCTCGCCCCCCAAATTCATCAACCCCTATCTGAGACACTCACTTCAACTCTATTTAGTTTTCCAGTGTCATTTTCAAATGAAATGATTCTGTGAAGTATATATGTCAGGACCTCTGGAGGGGGCTCAAACCTGTATCCTGTACTTCTTTCTGTCTTAGATTAGATTTGGCTGATAAGGAGCCCCCTAAGTTGGAGTTGAGTCGCCTCTCAGGACCACTGTCACACAAGCAGTCCTGACTGTACAGTCTGATGGTGATGGTGTACGCATGCACACGGGCTACACAGGCGGACCACTGGTTTGTGATGTGATAGCAGCTCAAGTTGAGACTGAAGAAGTTCTCACTACTAGTTGCCATAATCAAGCTTACCAGAAGAATTCGCCTTATCATGACTGAACTAACTGCTGACAATAAGGCAATACAGAAAGAATAGCTTTTTAAATCTCCTCTTACTTCTGATAATTCTCTGATCCCAGAAAATCCTATTGAATCTTGTTTTGATCAACTCAATTCAGGGGTGAATTTTGATAAATGATAATCCACAGATTACTTTTGGTTGAGTAATGAGTCCTCAATGAATAATGCAAAATATTAATTTATTCAAAAATTGCCTGTACCTTTCTCAATTTGTTTGTATCTTATTTTTGCTTTGTTTTCAGAGGTCTGCTGTTTTAAGTAGGTAAGCAACTAAAAAATTGAGCTCAGACCTCAACAACAGCCCTGCAACAGTATGCCAAGCGTCGTTCACCTCTTATTTCTTTTGCTATTCTCAATGATTAGTATAAATTCTAAATGTAGTCAGATAAGAAACGTTTTACTTATCGTAGGTAAGTCATCTTTGAATTCATTTTTTATATCAGGTTTAAATAGTGCTGTATCATACTTCTAGCTTTTCTGCTTAACACCTTTTTGTTTTATCATCAGTGAATACTTTAACTGACTTTCTTAGAGAGGAACTGTGTCACCTTCAGTTATAATGAAGTAAAAAAAGGTTTAAAGGTTTTTTCCTGGATAACACTTACTGTGAGAAAATTAACCTTTTTATACTACAGATCACCTGTGGGCTTTGATTTTTTGACATGAGAATGTAATGCTCTCGTTGAGCTGTAAATTATAACCCATATTTCCAAATATTTAACTGGGCTTTTTTCTTCTAAATTCAGTCCAATTTATTCTCTTACCCAAACCTTGTCACAGTGAAATAAGTACATGTCAATATATTATTTTGAACTGATTGCCAAAGCATTTTCTCTTTCCATCTTCCTGCCCCTTAGATGATAATAATATCAAGTGATATTCTCTTGAAAAAATGAAATCCTTGCAGAACATTGAGAAACGCCACCACTAAAACATTACTAAATTATTTATCGATGAAAGTACTGAATCAAGTATCTTAGTTGGCACCATTATAAATCTCTTGTCTCAGTGTATTTCTCCAAAGGTCAACAACAAGCTCTGAAAATTCCATTTAAAAAAATCGAGCAGCATTCTGTTAAAAGAAGGATGTATTAGGGGAAATTTCCCAATACTGTAATCATGATCTGAAGTTTAGTTGTTTTACCGCTGATATCCGTTAGTCACATCAATATCTAACTCGTCTCACTATCAAAATCTCTCTAGTTTTACCATCAGAGTTAAAAATGGGCCTGTTGCAAACTTTTGCTAGAGCAAAAATAAGAGTTGTTTCCTATAGATAATGCCTCAAAAATCACGATGAGCGCATCGGCAAAGTCTGAAATGCAATCATAACTTCACAATCTGCGTAAGAAATTTGCGTTTTTTTGAGCTTCCCGCTTCAAAAACGATACTACGGCACAGGTGATTATTTTGTTAGAAGAGTCGCTCCATCGTCGGCAATATTCATCATGGCCGACGCTTGCGCAGTTCCTCGCGTAATTCGAGGAGAGTTCAAGGTCAATCAAGGCGGGCGAGGAAAATGCGTAAACATGCCGATTGTTATCTGGTCTAATCCTGTTCAGGTGTTATCTCGTCCCATCACAGGTATTTTGGCGGATTGTCGTCGGCCATGATGAGTATTGCCGACGATGGAACGACTCCTTTAACAAAATGTTCACCTGTGCCGTAGTATCGTTTTCGAAGCGGGAAGCTCAAAAAATCGCAAATTTCTTACGCAGATTGTGAAGTTATGAGTGCATTTCAGACTTTGCCGATGCGCTCATCGTGATTTTTGAGGCATTATCTATAAGAAACAACTCTTATTTTTGCTCTAGCAAAAGTTTGCAACAGGCCCATTTACCAATTTTTAGTTTGCAGAATTGTGATGAGAAGTGTTTCTTATTTTCAAATTTTAGAACATCATTTTGCTGTCGCCAATAACTGTCTTTTAAATGTGAGTTTCAGCTGATGATGCTGGTTTTGAAATGAGAGTTTACAACAATAGTGCAATCAGCACACCTAATTTGGACACCTTTGCCAGTCAGAGTGTTACATTCACCAAGGCATTTGCATCAGTCAGCAGTTGCTCACCAAGGTGGGTTGACCTCATTCTTTTTCTTGCCATTGAATTAACAACAGCAATTTAACGAACACTAGGTCATCTCAAAATTGCACAAGAGCTGAACCATTTCTATTTATCCTTACTTTTTTTCTTTTGTAAATGTGGAAAGTTGAAGAAGTTCCAGGAGCCTCTATCTCGAGCCTCTAACAAAATTCAGCAACTCACTTTCGAAAATAATATGACTCAATAAGAATTTTCACTTGAATTTTAATAGGAAGAAAGGTTGTCAATAAACAAAACCTAGAAAACAATTGGAAAAGGACAACCAGTTAATATGAAGAAAAAATCAGAAAATACAGGTGAGGAAAAGTTGTGTCAAGCCCAGCTGACCCTTATCTGTTAAATACTAAACAGACTAGGAATCGAAAGGACAAAATTCATCAAGTGGACCAACTCTCTGCAACTTCCTAGATAGTCACGTGATGCATCATCCTAAAGTGTGTACTTAAATTTAAGATCTGAATTGTTTCAGTTCAGACCTTTTTTTAGAAGTATCGTGAAACTCTTATCAGTTGGCCGTGAAGAATATTTGTTGGATCAAGTTTAGCAGAAATGGACCAAAATGCATCAAATTTGAGCCAAGACAAAGATATAAGAGGTTTTATTCCTCCACAAGACCCAATGACAAGGTCAAAGTTTAATGACTGTTTTCAAGTTTAAAATATTTTTTCTCAACTCGTATTTTTGACAGGAGAAAATTTACTACTGGTTGAATTTGAAACTACTCCTAATTCATTTTTCCCCATTACGACTTGGTGTGTTACTGTTAAACTTGCTTCAATTGGTATGTTATCTCATGTTAAGGCTGCAGTAACTTAAAAGAATCTGTTGGTTGTTCTAACACCCTTCTCAGTTGAGCACTTGTGTATTGTTTCAGTCATTTATCAGTTTTTTCCTGTTTTGTTGTGTGATCAGTCGATCTGCACTTTTGACAGGAAGAATAAATCATGAAAATGGCATGTACGGACTTCATAATGGAGTTCACCATTTCAATTCATTTGACAAAATAAAAAGTCTTCCCCACTATTTATCCAAACATCATGTTCGAACAGGTAAGATTAACTTTTTTCTATTGTATAATGGAATTATCCTATTGGCATGTAAAGATAGGCATCAAAGAACCGTGGAAGTAGGTCAAAAATATAGCCAACCTATTTGAATTATTGTCAGCAAAATTGCAAGAATGTTAAAATGAACACATCAGAAATGCCTAAAATAGACTAAATAGCACAATTGGCACATCCCTATATCATGCACTTTCAAATTTTCTGTGTCTGCAGACATCTTTTTCGTAAATGTTGGCTGTCAGGTCTGTCCCAAGAGAGATGTGAGACCACTTAACCCAAGGGAAAAAATAATCTCACTAACTGTTATCAATCTGTCTCATGTGTGTGTTCAATCATTTCAAACCATTTTTTCTCCTTGCATTTCGTCAGCAGCGTTCGAAACTCACAGGCGCCAGTATGTCTAAAAATGAAGGCTCTGCGCAAACGTGGCCCCCAAAAATTGCCCCCCCCCCCTCAAAAAGAAAATCCTACATTTTCTGTTAGGCCATTTTTTTAAAATTTCGACGCACAGCACCGGATTCTGATTTTCACTCCATGCGCCGTGAAATATAGGCAAAAAGTCAATTTTGCCCCTAAAAAATCTTCAATGGCCCCTAAAAATTGAGCTGGATGAGCCACATGGCTCCTGAAACTCAACGGTAAGTTTCGAACACTGTTCGTCTGTAACTTGCTTCTAGACTTTCGAGTGGCTGCTTTCGGATGCTGATTTTGCAATTCTAAAATTAATGAATATCACCAGCAAATAGGGATTAACAGGGGTTTAGACCCCCACTAGTTCACTGCAGTAGTGATGGACAGTGTCTCTTTCATTGTTAGTCGATCATTTGCAATCGTTTTTAGATTGGTCCCCTGGTTTTGGGCAGTACTGCTGAGGAATTTGTGGAAAGCACTGGAAAATAGCGATATCGCAGGGATACCCGTAGTTCAGAAATAGGTTGCGGAAACAGTTGCAGCAGAAATAGATAGTGCATCTTTCTATCTAACCACTAAGAATCATTATAAGAATATTATTCCATTATTTGCAATCTTTTTAGTGTTTGCAAGGCGCCCTATGGACCCCAGATAATACCACAAAGGTTCTGCAAGATGCGTAAACGTGACATTATGGTTCCTAGATTATTTCATGTACCTATGAAATCATTACAATGGAAAATGTTAATTTTGAATTTTTGTGTGTAGAATTTCTTTTTCTGTAATAGCATCTCAGCTGCAGGTATCACAACGATGTATTTAATACTTGTCAGTAATGCATGTTTGTGCGATGAACTAACATTTATTCAATTATTGTCAACAGGAATTATTGGCAAGAAACATGTTGGACCAAAGTCGGTGTATCGTTTTGATTATGAAGAAACTGAAGAGAATCACTCAATTCTGCAAGTTGGTAGAAATATCACACTCATCAAAGAGTTGGTTCGCGGATTTTTACATCACAACTCGTCACAGTAATTACTTACTCTGCTTACCTCAATGCTTTTGTATCATATCAGGTTTGTGTTTTATCGTCACTGATGAAGGAAACTTGTCTTGCTGAATAGCGAGAACAAACACAGCAGTGACAGCAGGGAAAGGCCACAAAGATGATGGAGTATCGTTTTGGAAGTGGAATCCTGGTTTTGTGCCAAGAAGTGCCAAAGTAAGAGCCACTTTACTATGACCAGAACCAACAGCCTTTTGGAAACAGTAGTCTGGGCATGTTGCCCTGTCAATCACTCTACTGCCTTGTTGAATGTCCCCTAGGCATTCTTTGATGGTAGCTCCTCTCCATGTCCCTAGCAGAATCAGCTCCCTTTGATTCCTGAAGGAATGCCTCAGGTATGAATTTCATCTGCTCAAAAGTTATCTTAAACATCAACGAATCAATCCAAGAATAAATTTGGTAGTATAAGAAAAAGTAATTGAAATTTTTATAGTGTGCATAAACGGCAAAAGGTTCATTTCCTGCGAAAACATCCAGGCACCGTCGCCGAACCAACCCCAAATTTGTTATATTTTTGCTGTTTGTTAATCTATCTACTAGAATCGCAAAATCTTTTTCCTAATTCTTTTGGCCTTCATGGCATCACAGCATAGTGGGGGTTGAGTTTTTAGCTGAATTTTGACAAAATTGACATTCACAGAAACTGATCTTGGATTCTATGTGACTTAAAAATCTGATGCAAAAGTTATGTAATATGTACTTTTTTTTATGCCCTATATTTTTCATCATGAAGGATTTTTACCATTTCGTGACTCACCTTTGTGATTTAGCTCTAAAATAGGTACTTTTCCCTTGAAGATACCAAAATTTTAATGCTCAGGAAAACAATAGAGCATGTAACAAAGAATCATATCAGTTTTGTATCAGATCTGTAAGTCGAATAATATCCGAGATACATTTGTTTCCGTAACGGTGGATTTTGTCAATATTCAGCTGAGAACTTAACCCCTGCCTCGTATGATGGGGAGGTCCAAAAAAATTTGGAATAATTGTTTTTTTATTTCTATTACATACCTAGATAAATATAGATAGGTGAAAATGTAGAATAAAAAAGATTGGAGTTGATAGAGTATTGGTCCCTGGATGATTATGTGTGGGATCGCTCAAGAATATCAAGGAATTCCCATCCTTTTTGGTGAATACTCTTTAAATCTCCGAAATTACGAAAGCCAATCTCACATTTTCCATCCACCTCCTTGTAGTAACCATTGAACTTATTTTTCCAGGCCATTTTTTCTCTACGTAGCCTTTCATGATCCACACAGATGTGGCCACACTCATCCACAGTATGGTATCTTCTGTGAGAGATTCGGTGATGGTCAAGGTAGTAACGGAGTTATCCCAGACTGGAAGCCCAAGTTTTATGATCCAAATTTAGTACAAGTGCCGTATTATGTCCAGGACACACCAGCTGCTAGACAAGAAATTGCATATCAATACACAACAATTTCACGCTTAGACCAAGGTAATTTTATTCTGGGCAAATCCATCGAGAAAGTAAAAAAAGTAGTGTAGGGCAGGAAAATGCACATTTCTACGTCACAACAAGCAATTGCAGGCTTAATGAAGGCTGTGACAAAGTTAGAGGACAAAAAGTAGGAAATTGTTGTTGAAGACGGTCAGCATTTTTGTCAGTCTTAAAAACAATTCAATTCAAGTGCCTTCAAGATCATAGTAATGCGAACTGTGGCTTGAAACTTTAACCTAATATTTACTCTTGAGAGTATTTAAAAGTGTGTAGCATGGAACACTGGCTTTTGATATTTTAGACCTTAATCTTTTTTCTTTTTCTTTTTCTTTTTCCTGGACGATACGAGTTTAGTTTCTAGTAAGGCACATTCTCCTAACCCTGTCACATAGAATGTTGTTTAAACGAAAAAATTGTCCTATCCAGTTTCATTTGATCATAGCACTGCTAAGGCTACATCTCAGACCCTGGGATTCTTCCTTAGCAAAGTAACGATAAGATCAGAACAGGAGTGAGAATGGTTAGAACATGTCAACTTCTTATCAGCATACCATGATCCTTTTTCGTGTTGATGCTGTGAATTTTTTCTCATTGAATTTTCATTTATCACTTATAGAATGATTTTGTCAAAAGGAAAGGATGAAATATTAAAATTTAAGTAATGTTTCCTGACATTCATGGTTTGGATGTACTTTTTATAATTACTCATTGACTTTCATCCAAAATCTGTCAAAGGCTACACTGTAATTTACTTTGGAGGATACTTGTTTTCTGTTATTCTATTTTTTATTCAAAAAAAAAAGTTTATTTGAAATTTTTTTCTTTTACTTTTTACCAGGTGTTGGATTAGTCTTGCAGGAACTTGAGTCAGCGGCTCTCCTAGATAATACCGTTATTATCTATACATCTGATAATGGACCTCCATTCCCTGCTGGAAGAACAAATTTATATGATTCAGGTAACGCCTTTGCTTTCAAGAATTCCTTAGTCACTTTTTAATTTCTCTAATGATTGAGTTTAATTCTTATGTTGAACAAATGTACAATATTGATCCAGTTTTGGTTATTATGAAACTCCCTTGGGTAAAACTTGTCACAAGAGACAATCCTTGCAATGAAAGAAGTCTGTTGAACCTACCTCAAATGTTAGAACTTGCACCTTGTCAGTGTGCAGTAGAAAATATTTAACATATGATAAAATTGTTGCTTTCGTGTGATTTTTATTATTATTTTATTATCATCAATGTTGTGCCAAATTTTCCTTCTCTTCAATTAAAATTTCAAGCATCATGAACTTTTTTTTTAAGATTGGGGGTAGCCTATTTTTCCTGAGCTCATTATTTTCACCATTTGATACTCACTTTTACAAAAACTTTTAGGGAAGTATTCTGATACCATTATGATTGGCCATACTTTTCCGGGATCATCATTTAGGCCTATTGTAATCCTTGGTAAGAATTATTTAGGGAACGCTAACCGGATGGCAATTTGTAGAACTGCTCAGCTTATCCTAATTCTATAAGTGCTTTTTTTTCCTTATCTATATAAATCTAGTCAGTTTGTCACTGAGGCTTGTTAAAGTGGCTTTAAAACAATAATGCCACTTATCATGTTTTCTTTCTACTCTACAACTCAAAGAAAGTGAAAGCTCCAAAATTGTTTGTTCCTTCAAATTTGGTGACCAGTGTATTTAATTTTTTTACTGTAATCATCCCCAGGAATCTCTGTACCACTTATAATCAAAATCCCAGATGGGTTTACTGAACACCATAGAACGAACGGCAAGCAAACAGACTTCTTGGTTAGTCATTTGCACCTTGCACCTTTCATCCTAGAATGGTTTGGTGTTTCCAGATCCAAATTGAAATCCGAGTATCCGAATCATCTTTCTCTCATGTCATATTTTAAAGGAGGTAAGTCATTTGATCACCACTATAAGCTCTCTGACCCATAAATTTTTATTTTTTGTCAGTTTGTTCTACCATTCTACTGGGATGATCACCATTATTTTTGCTGCTATCAACAGGTGGTAGTCCCTGAATGAGCCTGCTCTATTCAGATTTCGGGAGTGTGACTCAGGGTTTTTTATATTACATGATAAAGTTGTGAATTCTTCCATTTAATCAATGTAAATGTTTATTCATTATCACAGTTTGCTCTTATGATTAACAAGGCCGACTCTATAAGTCTTACAGCTTTAATAGAATAAACTTCCTACATTACTCTCAGGGCTTGCAAAGCTGGTCTGTGAGGATGCAGGTTGCCCTCATGAGGTTGGGCTGCATGGCGGCCAGTTTTTTCAATCCTGCAACTCACCTGATGCCGCTTATACCTTTCTTGATTGTTTTTTGTCTGTCGTCCGGTTGAAAATGGGTATTTTCATTCACGTAGGAGAGAGATCGGAAGGAGAGAGAGAGAGAGAAATGTGGGAGAAAGAAAATGCACCTAAAATGGTCTCCATGACCGGCTTGGCAGTGGACATATTAAGTATCATTCTAATCCTGTGAGTGATGCGGCCTACATGGAGAAAAATTTGATGTCTGATTTTTTCTGGTAGAGGAAAAGTTCAATGGCACCACACAGACAATGTCTTATACAGAGTGGCCCAGACCGACCGTACCAGGCCTTTTTTTCGGTTAATTTGGGTCACACGAAGTCCAGGATCGTGGGGATGAATAGGGAATCGACCCCAAGGAATCTGAATTTCATGGTCCCAGAGCCCCCCTGGCGTCCCTTGGGGAGTGAAAGGGGGGTCCGTACTTCAAAAGTCAAGGTAAATGTCAAAATTTTGAAATTATTTCATCAAAATCAGAACGTACGGAAATTTTTAACCTGAATCGGCACCAAGAAATCCAAAATCGGACCATCCGGGTCCAAAATACCGACCCCTAAAGGTGGGGGACAGAGCCCCCTTTCAAAAAAAATCAAGTTCGTCAAATTGACGTGGAGAGTCGGAAAAAATGTGTATTCATAGGTAATCGACCCCAAGGAATCCAAATTTGAGGGTCCCAATGTCCTCAGACACTTTTCTGATGGGGCACAGGGGTAACCTCCACACCGGTTAAATTAAAAAGTTCAGAGACCCCCTGTGCCCCATCAGAAAAGTGTCTGAGGACAATGGGATTCTCAAATTTGGATTCCTTGGGGTCGATTACCTATACATACACATTTTTTCCGACTCTTCACGTCAATTTAACGAACTTAATTTTTTTTGAAAGGGGGCTCTGTCCCCCACCTTTGGGGGTCGGTATTTTGGACCCGGATGGTCCGATTTTGGATTTCTTGGTGTCGATTCAGGTTAAAAATTTCCGTACGTTCTGATTCCGATGAAATAATTTCAAAATTTTGACATTTACCCTGACTTTTGAAGTACAGACCCCCCTTTTACCCCCCAAGGGACGCCAGGGGGGCTCTGGGACCATGAATTTCGGATTCCTTGGGGTCGATTCCCTATTTGTCCCCACGATCCTGGACTTCGTGCGACCCAAATTAACCGAAAAAAAGGCCTGGTACGGTAGGTCTGGTCCACCCTGTATATAAAAATCTAGAGGTGTAACTTATTTATATAAGGTTTTACAAACAACTGGAAAATTTCTAGTTTTTAGACCATTTCCCTCTGGACATGGTATGAATTAAAGCTAAAGGCAACATGTTGTATCTTCAAAATTTTCTGAGAAAATGTATCACACCACAGGCAGGGTTACCAGTCAAGGAATTTTGAACAGTGAGGGAAAACCTGGAAATGTCAGGGGTTTTGCTATTTCTAGAGAGTTTAATAAATTGAAGACTTGGATGTGTTATTGTGTCATTTTGTTTCAGCCAATTCAGAGATCCCAAAAATACCTTGATAAGGACTTAATAATCCATTCTACTAATTTGTTGTTGTTATTTGTAAAAGAGCTCCACTGCTTTTGTATCTTTTACTTTCTCGTCAAGTGATACCTACTCCCTGTTTATTCTCTTCCTCAGAGATGCAAGAAAATAAAGACATTTTTGCCAGCCATTCATTACACGAAGTTACAATGAATTACCCGATGAGGGCAATACGCACGAACAAATTTAAATTAATACACAACCTCAACTATAAAGCCCCATTTCCAATTGATCAAGATTTCTATCTCTCTCTTTCTTTTCAGGTATGAACGTTTCTATTCCAAGCTTCACCAAAAGTCTTTTTAAAGAAACTTAATTGTGTCAGTGTCTAATTATCCTGCATATTATTTTTAATTTTTATCCTCCCCCCCAATTTCTAGCCATTTCCATTCTGTAGAACATCCCGCTTGGTAATCGCTGAAAGCTATGAAACCTCAAAAAAACATAAAAACAGTGGTACCATCTCAATTTTGAACCATTTCTGACACAGGGTTCAAAGGAAGAGCAACTCTGCATATTTCCATAAAAAAGAATCAACCGATGAATTCTAAAGTGCGGAATAATCTGTATTCTCATGCATAACCGCAATAGTTACTCAGTCCTCTCCAGTCTCCTTAAGTGCCATAATAATGTAGCTTCTTAGTCATTTGTCTGAAATTAGAATGCCAATTTCTATTTGATTTTGAGTTTAGATAATGGGCTTTTGTGTGCTCTTGACATTCTTCTTAAAATTGAATTGCTTGTACCTACAAAGTTCACATCTCATCGTTAATTTTTTCTTTTTGAAACTTTCTTTGTTAAGGACATTCTGAATAGAACAATCAACAATCTGCCGCTGCCATGGTCTCGGTCCCTGAAAAGCTACTACTACAGGCCTGAGTGGGAATTGTTTGATTTAAGCACCGACAAAAAAGAAGTGAAAAATATTGCTTACAACAATACTTTTAGTGTAAGTCTACCCATGCTCAATTGTTAAGTTCCCTCTTTTTCAACAAATGTAAAGACCTTGAATGTAGGCTTTCCATTATGCAGAATATACCCTATGTCTTTGTAAGTGTAAGGTATATAAATTCTTTTGCTCTTCTCTCTGAAGCTGAACACAATTCAATGCATTGAGGACCGATAAAAACATTGATAGCCATGAAAACTGCAGGAAACCGGCAATTTTACTTCCATTTTTAGAAATTTGACAAAGAATCCTGAGTTATCCACGATTTCTCTCCATTTTGGACCATTGTACGACCAAAATTTTTGGAACTGAACACTGCTATATGCACAGGGGCCCAATAAGAACATTTACAGCCAAAACCCATCAGAGGTGTAACTTTTTCGTCCATTTTTCCAGTCTTTTTGCTGTAAAAATGCTGTCCAGAATGATGGCGATTTGGCAACTTTGCCCCCCATTTTCTCAAAAACCATGTGTATACTCAAGCTAAAATTTTTACCAGAGTTTTGGGGTATCATAAGGTATCGTTTGGGCCCGGTTTCAGAAAAATCCCTGCCGACCCAAATTGTGCCTAAAAACGGTCGTTTTTGGCGTCGCTCTTTAGGAGAAAAAAGATGGAAGTACACTCTTTCATAGTTCACTTCTGGTTTTTAAGTTTCATTAAAGTTTAATCAAAGAGATTGGCCAAATGAGATCAGAGGGCCGTTTAAAAATTTAGAAGTTTATCTGTTCTTGCCTCACATCCAGTTCAGATGCTGACCTAAACAAGAGTAATGATTAGTTATCAAAAATGTCCACAGATTTTTCTCACAGATCTTCCTCTCTGATCTACAGGAACTATTTTGACACCTTTGGGCCACAAAATCTCAAGCGTCATTGTTGACAAATTGGAATATAGAATGACTTTTTGTCCTTTGAGACATTTCTAATCAAAGAATATCATCCAGCTATCTAAAATAAAATCTTCTACTTCCCGTAAAACATCTACATTTCATTTAAATTTGCTGAAGATACTAAAATGGTTATCGAAAGTGTCATAAAGTCTCAAAATAAGTTGCTACAAGCGCCCAAATGTATACTTGCCTTATCTCTTCAATTTTTATCTGAACTAGATAATAAGAGTGATTTTGAACATGTATTCAAAATCTCTACTGTGTTTCTAACAGCCTTGATAAATTCTTCCCTTTTTACATTATGCTCGTGGAGATTTGCGCTCAATTGGTGCTTGTGATACTTTGGCTTGAATGCGGTAATTTCTGATTTAAGTTTAGTTCTAAATTTGTTTTGAGTCAACATGGTTTAAATTTAATTTTTTCTTCATTTAATTCTGGAAGCAGAGAGAGCAATCTCTTTCTAAATAAAATTGTTGCTAATCTTTCCTCTATTTTTCCGACTTTTTTCTAACAGGAGGTATTTTCGGACTTGAAAAAACGTTTGTGGAGGTTTCAAAATAAATCAAATGATCCATGGATCTGTGGTCTTGGAGCAGTCTTTGAAAATAGTGGAACTTTTAAACAGAAGCCTAGGTGTCTACCGCTGTACAACGGACTGTAACCTTCAGCTGAGCTTCAAGTAACTCAAATCCTCAAAAGTTAAAAAAATAAGTCTTGATAAATAGTCAATCAATTTTATGAAAAGTTAGTCTCTCTGGACCTGCCACTTCCTTTTATTCTCCAACCCTTACTTAACTTGCTCTCTAAGTTCTGATCCTTCAACTGTACTTTTATCCTATCTGTAAGGGACCATTTAGGACCATACGTTCTTCAAAATGTACACACTTACTTCTTTTGCTCATGCAACATATCATGTACGCGCACTCAGCATCGCTGCACGCATACCCAACATTGTCTGTAGTCCCAGATCAAGAGCAATTTCAGGCAATTTGCAATCGGCTTCCAGGCCTTGAGTAGGTACACACAGGTGTTCGTCCAGTTCTTTATGCTCCCCGAAATGTTTAAATTTACATCTTCAATCAGGAGTTTTACCCATAAATTTTAATGCAATACAGATAGAAATATTTAATTCGAATTTAATGAAATTCATCGGTGGAATAAAATGATTAAACAAATAAAGAATGAATACTTTACTTGATGAAACAACACAACAATGAACTGAAACTTTAAAATAACACTGATGAAACACGTAGTCATCTACATATCAGGAATGGTGAGCCTGTGCTGATGGAGTCATCCACTTGGAACAATCATAAACGAACAAACCTTCTAATGATTTATTTCTGCAGATGGAACAGCCAGAGACTTTTCCTGACTAATAAAGTAAAGGACATCTAAACTAATAGTGTGATTTATGTAGCACCAGAGTTCCAAGGAGCACATTACCCTCATTTACATTGTTAGTGGTCCTGACGAATTTTTGTTGATAAATCGATCGATTGACTGGATGCTCGGTCAAAACCCCACTTTGGAATTGAAATCAAGTTAGAGAAACCACTGACTTTTTCTTCAATGCCTTTTATCTCTAAAATTCTCCTGGTTGTGTGATTGAGAAGCTCTTGCAGAGAAACTTTGCCACCCGTTTCTGTAGCTGTGATGCTGTCTTTCTCTGGATAACACTCGGTATTTGCTTCGCAGAGTTCATAATTTGATGGAAACAGTGATTTAGTCTTTTTACATGTTTGCATCTACCTTTTGGGTACCAAATCTCAAAAAATTATACTTTGCACGCGAAAGACGACAAGAGACTTATAGGTTGAGTGCCTTTTTACCTTTTAAACACGAGTTTCCTTCTTCCAGTCCGCCTCTGCAGAAATTGAATTTTTTTTTTAGATTTGCAGGGGTTTTTGATAAAAAAATCAATAACTTCAGCTAGGTCAAGCAGGCCCTTTATCCAACAACCATTCAGAGTATTTGGGATCATCCAGCCACCTTTTATTAAACTCGCACTTGCCCATGATCAAACTGATTATATAGTAAGCACAAAACCACGAGTTATAGAGGCAAAAATACAATCCAAAAGAAAAGCTCAGGAAATAACTAAGTACAGAAAAGCAATAGGTTCAAGCGAAAGTAATAGCAGTTTGCGGATAATGCAAAATATTGACGGAAATCTGGTCAAGAGTAAGAGGCAGCTTTTGCAAGGTACGGCAAGACTTTACTACTATTCCTTATACCACTACTTATTACTACTTCTAAGTACGGTATTGTCGTATTGCTTATAAAACTATTAGCTACAAAAACACACACAAGAGAAACTGAAAATTTCTACACAGGAAAAACTGAAAAAAAAAAACTTAAAAGGAAAATAACTGAATATTTTTTTTTTAAATAGGAAATTTAAATTTGTAGGCAGAATACACTGAACAATTTGAAGGAAAAGACTGGAAAATTATTTTAACACGTTTTGTTAGTGCCTCACTAATTTTCACACTTCACCCGTCTCCAAACGCGCGGAAAATTTCTGCTGAAGGGGGGGGGGCGTTCCACCAATCTATGTTTTATTTGACCCATAGATAGGTCCTTCTGGTCAGCAGTGGCCATGTGAAGCAAAATTCGGGGCTCCGATCGGGGATTTCCCAGCATGGTCTCCGATTTTGGTGCTTCAGAAAACAATGGCGTCTGAAGCTCTTTGCCATCTATGCAATCTTTGCACTTTTCGGGTTCTTCGGGCCCAGCTCAGTGCGGAGATTGCAAGTACGTCGTTGAGTTTGATGAAATTGGAGCGAGATGTGATGGAGTCTCAGCTTGTGATGGTAAATTTATTTTGGTGGGGGAGGGGGGGTGAGAAACAGGGATGAATACTGGCAACTGACTTAGGTCATAAGAGTTTGCCACGCATCTAGAGACCTCCTCTTCCGTCACTTCCAAATCATCATCTCCCGCGCTTTCTTCTCTCATCTCCTCTCTTATTCTCGCATGCTGCTCACTCTCTCCCTCCATTTCGTCTGGCGGAAACATCCTCCTACAAAGTACCTGCAGTGTCTCATTCATATCTGTTGTCTCACTTCCATTCACACTTATAGCACTCAACACTCTCTCCGTTTTCATTTTCTCACACTGCATACGATACACGACACTCCAAGGATTTTTTCTCCCTACCTCATTCACGAATGTTTTCCAACTTTCGAATCTCTGCCTATTTATCATCCGTTTGAACTCCTTGGAGGTCTTTTCCAACTCATACTTCTTCCTCATTCTCTCTCTGCCTTGGGCTCTCTGGTACGCTCTTCTTTTCTTCCTGACCTCCTTTTTCTTTTCATTCAATAACTCGTTCCACCACTTCATTCCTCTTCCATTCCCTCTCCTCTTCCTCCCACACACTTTCTCACTCACTTTCACCACTATTTCAGTAAGTCTCTTAACTCTGTCCTCCAGCTCTCTCTCTCCTGAGTCACAATTTTTCCTTCTTTCCCATTCCCACTCAAGCTCCCTTCTGTACTCTTCCCAGTCAACTCCTTCCGTTCTAATCCTTCCACTCTCCACTCGCGCTCCACTCACGCTCCCTTTCGTTCTAATCACTATCGTTCTATGGTCCGCCAAAGCGACACCAACTTCATCCGTAAGTACCTCCCATTCACACTCTTCCACCAGGTCTTGCGTTACAAGTGTAACGTCTACGTTACTTTCCCTTCCTCTATAACCCCGAAAGGTCATAGGGAACCCTGGTTGGTTTAGCACGCACAACTCCATTCGCACAATCGCTTCTTCAAGCATCTCCCCACGAACGTCATTCTTTCCACTATACCACCATTCACTCTTAGCGTTAGCGTCGGCTCCGATAAGTACCTTCTCCTCCCCAAACTTATCAACAATTTTCTCCATTAGTTCCAAAGAGACTTTCATCTTCTGGATGTTGACACTTTTCTTCTCTTTATCATTGCCTTCGCTGTATATGCTCGCACAGATAAGGCGTTCGCCCTCTGTTTCAACCACACACACTGCAGATAACTTTGTAGTGACGCTCGGCACTTTCAGTACATCAAGGCTCCCGTCATAGACATAAATAGCCGCTTTCACTCTGCTCCCAAAACTCTCATCACATATCACTCTCACTCCTGTACCACCTGACACTGGTAAGCCGGTCTCTGGTCTAGTATACGGCTCTTGAACCAGCGCAACTTGCACTCTATTCTTCACGCACCACATTCTCAGCTCATTCATCGCTTCCTCACCCTTCCCCACGTTCACTTGCACTACTTTCATACTTCATTCGTAGACCATTCCGTTTTCCTCACTTGATACACCATTTCTCTCTCGAAGATGGGACACCCCTTCGAATTGACCGCATGCTCAGCCGGCTGCTTTCCTCTGATGCAGTTAGGACATCTTGTGACCTCACTTTTACAGTCCTTCCTCAGGTGCCTCTTCTCTCCACACTTGTGACACACTGCCTCTCTCTTGCACTCTTTACCGCTATGTCCATAACCACAACACTTGTAACACATATACACTTCTACATAATCTTTGACAACACTCCGCCGCCAGCCTATATACACATTCTCCCTCTCAATCATGTCTCCTCTCACTCTACTGCTAACCCTGGGCAAGACCGTCTTTTCTCGAGCATTCCTCACTTTCATACTTCCGACAACTTTCACATTCTCCATCCATTCCTCCTTTTTGTACGAGCTTTCAAAGTTTCTAGCCCAAATCTCTTCACATATACTCTCATCTTTCTCATCTTCATCCACTCCAACCACTCTGACAAGGGGATTAATTCCTTTTACACCTTTAACTTCGACATCACCTCCCATACTATTCTTCACTAGATCCAGGACTTTGCCTTCATCCTCGCTATTAATCTCCATGATAACTCCGTTTTTAATTCCTTTGATGCTCTCAACCTTAAGTCCGAGGTCCTTGGGGTTCAAATTTTCCTTCAGCAACTTTTACATACTGCCCACTGTCTCCCCTTCTTTTCTCAGAGACACTTTCACCTTTGTGTCCTTTTGCATACTTCTCACTTTTTCCGCATAAGTCTCGGGCAGGGTGCACTTTTTCTTTCTCTCCTTTCCACCCACACTCGTCCACTCACCTCCTTCCATGCTTTCTTTCACCACCTTGAGAGTCTCGTTAACCTCTTTCATGCCCTTAGCCCATTCATCTCCTTTCATCATTTTATTCACTTCATTCACCACTATATTCACCTCCTTCATACTATCCTTTATTACCTCTCCACTGACCTGTTTCACCGCCTTTTCCACATCATCCACACTTTCTTTCACTTCCTTAACATCTTGATGGATAGCCTTCGCCCTGTCGTCCACTTTCTTAATCTCGCTAACAGACTTTTGGCTCACGTTTAGCACCTTCGCTAATCCATTACCAACTATTTTTGTATGTTCCTCGCTGAACTGGATAATTCTAGCAGCTTCTTTCTTAGTTACATCTTCAACCTTCGATACACCTTTAGCCTGTTGCTCCACCAGGTTTCTCATCTCTGCGAAGAACTTTTCTTGTTTCTCATCTCTCTCTCTTTCACTCTTTTCCATGTACTCCTGCATCTTCCCGAGCTCAACTGTCATCTTTTCCTGCACTTCTAGCTTCACTTCCATCGCCTCTCTCAATGCGTATCTATTCCTCGCCATTATTGTCCTAACCTCTGTATCCATAAGCCACAGCAGTTTCTCGACCATCCTTTTGTTCTCCGTCATTTTTGTCCTGACATACGAAATTGCCCTCGCTGACATCTTTCCTACTTGAGACCATTTCTGGAACTCAACTTCCTTGGAGGCGATATCATCCCTTATCTTCTTAATCTCTTTCCTTGCCACTGCCGTGATGATACCTTGGGTCTCCATAACCAATTCTTTCATTGGGTCCACCGGGACCAATTTCCCAGGCCCCTCGCCGGGACTCCCGGAAAAGGACCTTGATCTCTTTCTCTGAGAGGTAGGGGTGTAAAACACCTCGTCCTCCCCTCCTATCGATCTACCCTCACTCGTCCTAATTCCTCTAGCAATCGCCTCTACACTCGAGACTCCCCCTGCATCCATCGTCACTGGCCCTTCAGCTTCCGTCTCGCTATCTTCCAACAACACCTCCTCCGGTCCCTTACCGGCATCCCCTTCCTTATGCGTCTCCATTCTCGGACTTAGAAAATTTCACACTCAACACCCTTGTCCACTCACTCCTGCAACCTGTATCCGTGTACGGAGAGGACCTTGCCGCACATGGATCCCAGACACAGACAACGCTAACCACCGCCGTTCAAAAAGTAACGGTCGGTGGCGAACACTAACACACTCACACACAGACTACACACACACGCTCACCACTAGCCAATCAAAATCCACGCAATTTAAAATAAATTTGGCAACCTCGCAAAAATGTGGCAACAAGACACCCTTGCCGCCACCAACCACGCTTTAACACACTCGCTCAAACAATAGAAAACACACTATTACCTTGCACAACTGGCAACACTGTAAGCACGCTTCACTAAACTTCCACCAGATGGCGCTCCGCGGAGCAAAAGCAACGCACGTCCGCTCACGTCGGGAGTCGCGAAGACACTCGCGAAGATCAATGAAGATTATTAACTTAAAAATAAAAAATGGTTAATAACAAGAACATTTAATAAGAACAGGAATAACGCAGGGGGGGGGGGGTGTATTTGTGCCGTTACAGTGTTTCGTTTGAATTTAGCGGTTTTTCCTTTCTAATTTAAATGCTTTTTGTTTAAGTTAGAGAGCTGGGCTCAAGGGATCGTACTGCAGTGGGTTGGTACGGTACTTCGGGGGTTTTGTTGTTTGGTTGAAAATCTTGTTACGTCGCTTTTGCTCCTTCAGGAAGGCTTTCATGTGTTTTCTGTAGCCGGGATGGAAGGTTACAGATGCGTGCCTTTGCGGTCGTTGGTAGTCAATTTCGATTAGCCTCCATCTGGTGCAGCTTCTCGACTGGTGATTTCTGGTGTTTAAAATTTTGTGGTCGGCGGTTGCTCTGAACAAAATGGAGTTTGGGTTGTACTGTTGTTTGCGGGCTTCTTCGAGAGTGGTGTTTGGTGTTGGAGGCTGTAACGGTGCCGGAAAGGTGCTTTCTTCTAAGATCAGATGAAAAATCTAGATCAGATCTAAAAATCAGATGGACAGTAATCGATAAGCCAATCATTCACATATCTGAAATAGGAAAATCAGACCAAGGCATTAGATGAAAAGCAACAAAGGAAAATGTATAAAACTGTTATTGATTATCTTTTAAATAGAGGTTTCTTTATTTGCTGATAGACCAAGCAGCATTAATAATTAGCTGTGTGTTTTGTTTCATCACTTACCTGACTTACACGTTTAACAACTCAGGTAATTGAACTTGGAGCATGTTTTGGAAAGTGCTGGATTTATCACTGCACCAAGTGTGTTCCAGACAATTTCGCTGAACTTCGAGGGACTACTATCAATCACCCCCTCTGCTTCTACAACTTATCTTTCGCTCTTCATTGTCTGAGGCTATCGTTCAGGAGTGGAGACGTTTCGAAACTTGAGATTTCCGTCTCGCGCTTTAACCAGTGAACACTCAGAGGTAGTTTCCTGCTTAACTCTCATGGGCTGCTAGGCTTTGTTCCAGAACTTTGAATTGTTTGAGATAGAGAAAGAACTTAAATGACTTAATTTTCTCCAGAGTAAATAGTAAGACAGTCATACTTGGAAAACTTAGGGTGCGGATTGCAGGTTTTGATGATAGCGTGATACATCTGCTGATGATTCTGTGGAAGCATCATTTGGACGACACGATCCCTTATCCTTCTTCGTCGATTTACTATATTATTAATGATATATATTTCCATGACTAACGACGGTATTCACAAAACTTCTCTCTATTCCTGGACACTTTTGTTTACAAACGAAAAGTAAACAAACAAATCAATACGCAGCGCTCCTCGCGGATAACAAAAATATTACACAGTTAAAAAAATAGGACTGTTTCAGCTGTAACAAAAAAGCAACAGGATTTCTAACCTCACTTTTGGCAGCTCCACTCTCATTGGCTGCGAAAAAAAGTGACATGAATTACAGAAAACAGAAAACATGTTTCGTCGAACAAAATACAACTCTCGTCTTGGGATTTGTTTGCAAGGGTTGTTTTGGTGCATTGCAGGGTGTTTGGTGTTGGAGGCTGCATATGTAGAAATTGATGGATTGGCCTCTATGTTAAATTTGATTTTTTTTACGTCGAATTCATAGGGTGTTTCTGATTTGATTTGGAAACTATTAAATGCACTTAAAAATAGGATTTTATAAAAGTGACGCGAATTACAGGGCCATATTTGTCACCAATCTTTCTTATACACCCTTGCGCAGCCAGATACTCAAGAGTTACCAATAACTTCACATTAGAGGGCACATTCGTCCTCCCACAAGCGTAGTTCCGTTCATACAATGGATATTTCTCACAAATAAAATTAAGCAGCTTATTATATGTTACTTGAGACATTCGATAGATACGAAAAAAGTCATTCTTACTATAGTCAAACAGCCAATCGGAGACGTATCGGGAAAACTTGGGATGGGGATTGTATGTTCTAATGGTTGTTGCTTGAATAACTTCGAAAATATTTTGTCCATTTTCTAACAGCAGCACATCGCGAATCCTTTTCCTTCTCTTTAGGATACTATTAATGAAGTAAATTTCCATACTATCAAACGTCGTTTACTAATAAGAAAATTAATTAAAAAAACCTAACCTAAACAAATGTAAACAAACAAAAGATTGCAGAGCTGCTCGCGGATTACAATCGAAAAACGCAAACAAAATAGGAATGTTCCGGCTTTTACACTGTTGCAACAATTGTACTCGAGTGACCTTGAAGCTTCCTTCTCATTGGTCGTAGAAAGTGACACAAATATCCGTTTCTTTTGTAACATGTTCCCATATGTCTTCCAAACAAAATACGTCTCAGAAAACAGAAAACATGTTTCGTCGAACAAAATACGACTCTCGTCTTGGGATTTGTTTGCAAGGGTTGTTTTGGTGCATTGCAGGGTGTTTGGTGTTGGAGGCTGCATATGTAGAAATTGATGGATTGGCCTCTATGTTAAATTTGATTTTTTTTACGTCGAATTCATAGGGTGTTTCTGATTTGATTTGGAAACTATTAAATGCACTTAAAAATAAGATTTTATTGTCAAGGATCCACATATTGGCGTCATCACTCGTGCAGATGGCTGGTCCGACAATCAGTTGCAAGGAGTCATTTTTACGCTTATTTTTAATGTTTGCTTGTTGCTTGTCATTTAGTATAACCATACCCTCATGACTGTAGACGTCTGAGTTTAGGGGCCTCATTTTCGCTGGAATCAAGTCCGATTCAGCACAATAATATGTGTTGTGCTCTCTCCTACAATTCTCTACCGATTGCTGCGTATGTGCAGTCACAAAAATGGGATTAACAACCTTAAATATAGTATCCATTTTTTTTACCATGATATTCATGGCATTATCTTGAGTGCTCCTAATTAGAGGCAGCTGAAGGGCTCCTCTAACTATATCTCCCCCTGCTTCAACTTCATGTAAATTGAAGGAAAATCTTCCGGTATGGTAAATTAAGTAGGGTGATTTGTCGTATATGGTGTCATGCAATTCCGGTGATTGAGCAACAAGCTTGTAAAGTTGAGCCGGTGGGAATGTTTTACTGGTGACTCTCTCATCTTTTAGTGAGTTTATTAAATCATCAAATTCGTCGTAGAATTTTGACTCTATTATCATTTTTGTGACGTTAGCAGCCGTCATACATGTTTACTCGCGTACGCCCTGAGACGTGTGAAGAAATTGCCTACGTATCGCCATGAACTCCATTTCTTGCCTTTTATCTTTTATCATCTGTATTTTACGCAAATACTCCATTTGATATTTATGTTCCTTACGTAATTCATCAATCCGACCATTAACCATAGTGTATGAGAGTCCAGCCCATACGGAGGAAGCTAGTGTTACGGCCACAAGTCCTAAAATAAGAGGTAAAGCCTTTTTTGACCTATTCAAAGTGGACATATTTGAATGTCTATGAGACCGTTTGGCGCGTTGTATTGATAAATTGATTTCAGCATCACCCTCTGAATCTCGCTCATTTGTCTTTCTGAATAGGGCGGCAAGCGTATCTGATTGATATTTGACTCAGCATATCTGATATACTTCAACTAAATCTAGGACAACCGTTATAATGATTTCTCCCTCTATCATGTAACAACGTCTCTATCTGATCCACAAAACATGATGGAAATGGCGCCTTTGGTAGCATTCTTTATCCTCTCTGGATACTTAGTCCCTCGTTTAGATACACACTTCTTCTCGCCTGGGTTGTCACTAAGGTTCGTTTCATCGTAATTAAAGATGGTAGATTTTGGCACTGGAGAGCCATCTGGGTTTTTCAGTGTTTTACCTAGATTTTCAAAATAAGCATCGCAAGATCTTCACTGTGGCATTTTAAAAAAGAATAGACCCAATCAGTAGATGGGAGGTTATTTGCAAACCTTTTCTCATTACAGCCAGACTTATTCAGGTATGGATCATTACACGTACATCAAACAGTTCTAATGGGAACCCTCACTTGCCCATTTTGATCAAATGGTTAACAAACACCACTTCTTTGGCAGAGGTATAAACTAACGACCTACTAACACTTTGAACATGCTTACCATTGACTTTATTACTCTAAGTGCCTGATGGAATTTTGTATACTGTACTTGCTTTGTTCAAAGACATTCTTTCTGATTGAACTGCCTTCATTGCCTTTGAAGGCTAGCATCATTGTTACCTTTGTATTTGCTGTACTGTTCCAGAAATGTTTACAGAAATTCTGTCTTTTTTAAGAACATTTAGCTCGTCTATTATTGGTTTGAATGTACAGGCTTTTCCAAAAAAAAATTTATTTGAGGCTTTTGTGATGAGAACCGGAAAAATATGATCAAGCCTGGATCTTTTGTTGGGCGAAAGACAAGCAAGTGATAGATAAGCTGATTCACTCCTGAATGACAGCGTAAAACATTGCCGCATTCTATTTCATCGTTATAAATGTATATTGGTATGACAGTTGAGTCCCCTATTAGCACATTAACCTTCCACCATGTACCTTCAATGATGTTTTCTAAGTCCTCATGGTTGGCAGATTACTAGCGTACTGCTTAATGTCCTCAAGTACTCTATCTTGACTGAAAAATAAGCTTAAAGTTTTTTTCAGAGACATACAGGGTTATTCAAAAGTTACGCACCACTGGCCATAACTTTAGTTCTAATTATGATATCGATTTGCGGTTTGTGGCGTCCTTCCTCATATCGAGGGGGAAACTTTTTGAGGTACTTTTCAGTTCTTCACCCCCCCCAGGGGGAGGGGGGGCGGGGGGCAACTCAAAAATTTCAAAAAGCAACCCCCATCATGTGATACATCGTTAGAAAGAGCATGAAAAAAGAAAATTTTTGGCGCAAACCGGAAGTCGATCTGACCCCCCTGTCAAAAGTTAGGGGGGTCCAAAGGTTATTTAGGGGGTCCGTACCTTCATTTTTTAGAGTAGCTTCGGCGGCTCCTGGACATACCGTTTCTCTTTTCAAAGAGTCCTCGAATACTCCAAGTCTGATACCGAAGTCTTCATATTGCCCCCGGGCCACCACAGCCCCCCCCTTCCCCCCCGTAGGGGGGGGGGGGGGGATGGGCCTGTTACAATGAAACATTGCATTAAAATGCGAAAAGTCACAGAGGAGCTTCAAACTTAGCATCAAATCCGAGTGGAACTTCTTGCCGATGTTAACGCAAACGCAGCCTGCGACTTTAAAGTGAGTTTTCAAAACTCTTAGCCCCCTGCCCCCCCTCATTTTTGGTTGCAAAGCGGGTAAAAACCGGGAAATTCACTACAAATAATGCCCGAAACTAATGTCCAACTTGAGGAGGACCCTTGAAACGTTGCGATCAGTCGGAGCATTGGAATACAAGGACTGCCACCCCCTTAAAGTACGGAAACATCCAAAACACCCCCGCTGCCCCCCTCATTTTTCGTTGCGGAGCGGGTAAAAACCGGGAAAATCGCCAGAAATGATGCCCGAAACCACTGTAGAACTTGACGAGAACCCTTGAAACGTTGCGCTCAGTCGGAGAACTGCAACACAGGAACTGCCGCCCACTTTAAGGACGGAAACATCCATAAAACCCCCGCTGCCCCTCTCTTTTTTCGTTGCAGAGCTGGTAAGAACCGGTCCATCATTTCTGGCGATTTTTCCGGTTTTTACCCGCTCCGCAACGAAAAATGAGGGGGGCAGTGGGGGTGTTTTGGATGTTTCCGTACTTTAAGGGGGTGGCAGTCCTTGTATTCCAATGCTCCGACTGATCGCAACGTTTCAAGGGTCCTCCTCAAGTTGGACATTAGTTTCGGGCATTATTTGTAGTGAATTTCCCGGTTTTTACCCGCTCTGCAACCAAAAATGAGGGGGGGCAGGGGGCTAAGAGTTTTGAAAACTCACTTTAAAGTCGCAGGCTGCGTTTGCGTTAACATCGGCAAGAAGTTCCACTCGGATTTGATGCTAAGTTTGAAGCTCCTCTGTGACTTTTCGCATTTTAATGCAATGTTTCATTGTAACAGACCCATCCCACCCCCCTACGGGGGGGAAGGGGGGGGCTGTGGTGGCCCGGGGGCAATATGAAGACTTCGGTATCAGACTTGGAGTATTCGAGGACTCTTTGAAAAGAGAAACGGTATGTCCAGGAGCCGCCGAAGCTACTCTAAAAAATGAAGGTACGGACCCCCTAAATAACCTTTGGACCCCCCTAACTTTTGACAGGGGGGTCAGATCGACTTCCGGTTTGCGCCAAAAATTTTCTTTTTTCATGCTCTTTCTAACGATGTATCACATGATGGGGGTTGCTATTTGAAATTTTTGAGTTGCCCCCCGCCCCCCCTCCCCCTGGGGGGGTGAAGAACTGAAAAGTACCTCAAAAAGTTTCCCCCTCGATATGAGGAAGGACGCCACAAACCGCAAATCGATATCATAATTAGAACTAAAGTTATGGCCAGTGGTGCGTAACTTTTGAATAACCCTGTATAAGCACTAGACTCTTCTACAGGAATAAGTTGATGAGAAGTTTTAAATTTGTACCTTCAGGTAATCTTACAAAATATTTTTCTCCTTCTTTTCCTGCGTTTCAAAACCTGACCAAGATTTATTTTTTGTGGCGAATCGTATAATTGCTTATTTTCAAAGAATTTTAATTGAAGATTATGGGAATTAAACTCGGAAAATTCATCATTGATAAAAGTGAAACTTTCCTCCATATTTGTACTTTAGATTTGAAATTGCTCGGGGTCTAAAATTTTAGAGAAACAAGAAGTTTGCATTTTGAAGAAAAGAGTTACATCCTTCTTAAGGCTGTTGACTTCATCAATAGATAACTGTATTCGAGATGAATTGATGGATAGTATTCCATTCAACAATGCAGAAAAATTAATAATTTTTCAGTTATAATTTCTTGAATTGCTTTTTGTTTTCGTATACTTTTCCTCGTTCGCAGTAGCAGAAGAAATAGGACTGAAAGGAGGCGGTTGAATAAAAGTTACATTCTCTAAATGCGGATGCAATAGTTCGGACCAAAGATCAAGCAAGCCTCTGGCTGACTGCTGAAAACCCTCCATGTAATTAAGTGTTTCTCTAGCATCTTCTCTGTTTCCATTAGTGACCTTTCAATTGGTAAAAAATGTGAGCATTTCATAGAGGCATTCAACTTGATAGTCCTTGCTTCTGTGCAAAGACTGATTGCACTTTTTTTGGGATGAAAAAGGCAGGAGTTAAAAAAAATAAATTGTCTCCTTTTTCCCAAAGTAAGGCCAGGTCTATGCGTGCATATGAGATGGACTTTCAGGCAACATCAGTATACAGAGCTGATGCAATAGATGTGCTGAATACCTGAGTAGTGCGTTGGACCTTCATTTTCTCAAAGTTGTTGGGGTGGATTTGAGAATCACTGAGCTTTGGTGCTAGACGTAAAGAGAGAAGTTTGTCGATGTAATAGATATGACTCTATTACTTTCAAGGACAGATGACTACTGAGATTGTCTCCAATTAAAACTTTGTATCTTGAACCATTCCCAAAAAAAGACACCCTGATGTTCTGTTAGTTGCACTCGGTAATCTAACTAACAACCAGTCATTTTCTTTGATTTGCTCCGTCAGTGGACGGACCCCTTTCAAACTTTTACCTCTTCACTTGACCAGATCATTAGTAAGAGATGAGCTCCTTGGATTTCTCGGATGCCTTGTTTGATTGTCAATGATATTGTCATCGGATTCATCACTTGTCGCATCGCCTTCACTTCCTGAGACAGGGCAGTCTGCATCAACCTCTCCATCCGTTTCTGAGGACTCCTCCTCAAAGTTCTCCAAGCTGACGTATTTGCCAGGAGGGACATTTAGCTTTGTCTTTCTGGGTCGTCGGAGGGTTGATGCAGCTCCGTAACTCATCTCGTTCAAAATATTAACAACAGTGTCCTCTATGATGCTCCCATCCTTAGCACTAGGGGTGTTAGCAGCTAAACGTTTAAGGAGTTTTTGCCTGTGCAAAGGCTTAATGCCGCATGCTTCGAAGCCTGCTTTGAGATTATCAGAAGACCTGTAACATCTCTAAGAGCTTTGTCAGGAGCTTAGAGAATTCACTTTTTGGAACGCAAGTCTCTCTGCAACCTTCTTTGCTCTTCCAATCTGTCAATACCTTCCTCCCATGTCTTTTCAGAAGAGGGAAGAAGGCGACATCAAGTGGTTGGGTCTCATACTGGCTCTCCCACACAATAGGTCCATCTGACAATTTAAATATAAAGCCGGTGAAAGATTTTCTGTCCAATTTGCAACCACCCCAGTCAGCATCTGCATATGCCACAATCTCATCATTTTTTTTCTTATGAAACACAAGTTTTTTGTCAGCGCTACCTTGCAAGTAACGTAATACTCTCTTAACTTCTTTCTCCTTTCTTTACTACAAAATACATTTCTTGCTCTCTAAGAATGGTTAGCAGTAAAGGGGTTTCAATTAGAATATGAGGAACAATAAGAATTACAAGCCGAATTCATAGGCCGAAAAATAATAATGTTGTTATTTTTTTTATTGTTGTTGATGTCGTTGTTTAAACCAAAACAGAGGGACCGCCGAAGCGCTCTCTGCACGTGAACTTTTCCTCTACGGTAAGAGAGAGGTACGAAAATTGCTTTATACACTTCATGTTTGTCACTTATGAGTTCGAAAGGGTTTTAAGGAAAATTGCTTTTTTAAATGCATGATTTTGACTTCAAAACCTTTTCACTTCTTTCAAATGAATAGTGTTTTGAAAGTTGATCTGAATACGGTTTGTACTTTTCTTAGTTTTTACTGAACTCACATTTGGAATACAAGATAAAAACAACTTGAATGATTGCTCACTGATTTTGTTTATTTTTATAGTCAGTAGAGCACAAGTTTCAACAATAACAATGTAAATGATAACAATTTATCAGAAATCCAAATGATACAGACCAAAAATATAAGGATAACAATAACAATCAGAAACAAACATATTTAATTCTAATCAAGTCTTACAGATACAACCTGACGCTCCAAATTCCAATTGAAGCAAGTTGCCCAAAATTGTGACTAATTCCTTGAGGAGCTTGGCAGTTAATCTTTACAAAGGTACATTTTTCAAGAATAAGGGCTTAGAAAATAAATGATCAGTTCTAGATAACTGAGGGTAGGAAACGTAAAAAGCAGAACATTTTTTTCCCTTGTAGAAAAGGGAATCAATGTAATTGCATCACATTACTATTATCTAGGAACGTTCATTATAATTCAGCAAATAAATAATAAAGCACAAGTTTTCTCACTTAAGGCAAAGTGAGGATTACAAGTACTCGCTCAAGAAGCTTAATCTTGAATGGTTATCGAATAATGAGAAAAGTGAATTTCAGCCAGGTAGTGTGATAAAAATTGACCTCGAGATAAGCTTAAATTCATTTTCAGAATCATTCATTTATTTCATATGTGCATGAAGAGAGGAGAGACACCAGGTTATCAACTAAGAAGCATTGAGAATATGCCTTTAGAGTGTCTCGATAACGTCTATGGCAGCAATTAGTTTTTTCATTTGCTACCTTTAACCTAACATTTTGGGAAAAATGCACTAAATTAAATTTCTGGATCACCTTCAAGACAAGATAGTCCTATAATCGTATAATTTCATGTTGCATTGCTACTTTGTATTTTGTCACCAATTGCCCTTGTGATACTCTGCCTTGAAAAGGATGGACTCAGATGTAGCTGAAGAAGAAAATTTATCCATCATCAACTCTAGTTCATTTAAATGAAGATTGCATTTAAACTATACCAACTTGTTTGTTCAACTTCTTAATATTCAAATATTTGTCTATTATATTATATATAATATCCTCTGATTAATATCCTCGGATTTTATTGTCCTCTGGAGTCTTACTGTTTCATTCCTTGTATTTCTATCATTATTGAAAAATTTCATTCAATACAGAAAACAAGTCTGGTGGTAGCATGCTTGTGAAACCTTGTTATTTTAGGCCTCAGGCTGATTCAGTCTCAGAATTTAAGTTCTAATAAAGATCAACCATGGAAGAGAAAATAATTGTTTTGTATAAGTTCATCTTCCTGAACTCATGTTCCTCAACACATGTCGACGTTAAAACCACCAGCCCATATATCTCGGTCTGTGACTTTGTAGACTTCTTGTCATACTTTATTTTTTAAATATTTTTATCATCAATTCTTGAAATCTTCTGTTATTTTTCTTCTCTGTGCGAGGAAAACTCTTGTGAAACCTTCAAGGAATGTAATTGATTTGTTCTCCGTCGAAAAAATAAATTAGAAGCAGAGAATTTATAACACCTAGAGGGAGTGAGATTCGTGGTCTGGTAGTTTCACTGTCGATATGCACTACCCACAGAAGTTTGGAAAATTGGAAGAAATTATAGCATTTGGTGAAACGTTTGAAACAGAGTTCCATCTCTGTATATCAATCAATAAAACCATTTCCCTCCACTGCTTGTTACCTCTAAACGTAATAAATTAACTTATGTGCGAATCAAAAAAAGCCATCAGATTATTTTACTCATGAGTCATATTTCATGCACACAAAAACCAAGTAGGAAGAAAGTATTAGAGCTAACAGAAAAAGGAAAACAATATTTAAGTGAAGTAATCTGCAAACATTTCTTAATCAGCCAGAGCTGCAAATTAGGTAAAGTAAGCACCATTCCTACCGACATTGCAAAATTCATTTAAAAAGTGAGTTCAGGGGAGGTCAGGAATGTACACGGAGCTCTTTAAGCCTCATGTTGCCTCGATGCACCCACAGTCGGAAACGAGCAAGATCTTTGCGCGTTACGATACCTACCACCTATGGGAAGCAAAATAAGTAAACAAACATTCAGTTTTTACTAATCAGGTCATCAATGATTGCAACCATTTGGAGAAATGTCCATTGCTCTTTAGGAAGGACCCACAAAGCCCAAATGGGAACGTGTGCCAACATCGATTTCCAATTTTTTTAATCTCATTAAACTCTTTTATTGATGCTGATCTGAAGTCTCCTCGTGCCAAGTTTCTACAAGCGTTTTCTCACGATCCGCAGTTGAAGTTTTGATAATTTTCTCAGTAGATAAAGACAGCGCCTTTGGTATTTTTGACCATTTTCATTTACGTTGGTGAGAATGCTCTATTGCATAGTGTTCAAAAAACTGATTAGAGTGGGAAAAAAATCGTGCGGAATCCGAGACAAGATTGCAGCTTAGCAGTAGTGACTTCTGATCACAATACACTGATAATGATGTGTCCAAACATGCTGGGTTCTATCTTGTCTCACAGCCAGCTTGTTCTCGAGCCCTGTGAGGGATCCATTTGACTCTTTATTGCCGAACTGCCTTAACATATTAAGCAAATCATCGAAACTTTAACTGCGGATTAAGCAAAAACGGTGACTCGTAGAAACTTGACATAAAGATGACGTTTGTTGAGGTAGCTTAATTAAAGCAGTGGATAATATGTAAAAAAGGAAGGCATTGAAGAGAGTTAAGATGACCGAACAGTGATTTATTCTAGTTATCACATTATGTAAGAAAACCTGACTACGCTACAGCACGCAGTCTCACACGACTAGGTTAGTACTCCGTACTACCAACTTAACAGTTTTACACTGCATTGCCAACTTGCACTTCAACACTTCTCCTCAATTTGGCAATGTGAAAAAATGGAAGAAATTCATTTGAGGAAAAAATTGAAATGACAGATTGCTAAAAATTTAACACATAAAAACACTTCTCCTCAATCTGGCAATGAATAAAATTAAACACGAAAGTTAAAAAGATGTAAATTGAATTTTTTTTTTTTTTTATTATTATTTAAAAGATTCGCGTTTAAAAATAGAACTTTGCTTTTAAGCCAAATATATTCAAGGAAAATTTTATTAGAATTTTACACTTTGAGACCGAAGCCATTTGCACAGAATTTCAACTTTGGATTAGGAATTGGCTTTGTTAACACATCTGCGACCATTTGCTCATCAGGAACGTAATTGAGGATGATTTGTTTGTTTTCAACTTGTTCTCGAATGTAATGGTGACGTACATCTATGTGTTTTGTTCGCCTATGATGAACTGGATTCTCTGCAAGTGCCAGGGTACTTTGATTGTCACAGTTGAGTGTGATTGGTCCAGATATTCCGGTTAATTCTTCAAGAAGATTTTTGAGGTAGATTGCTTCTTTCGAGGCGTCGGAGAGCGACAGATATTCAGCCTCTGTACTGGAAAGAGCGACAGTGCGTTGCTTGTGACATTCCCAGGATACTGCACCATTTGAGAAAATGAAGACATTCCCAGAGAAGGATTTCCTTTTTTCATCGTTGTTGGCCCAATCTGAATCTGCAAACCCCATCAGATTGTTGTTTGATTTTTTGTAAGTAAGGCAGTGATTGGAAGTACCTTTTAGGTAACGAAGAATGCGTTTGGCACTGGTCCAATGTTGATGATTAGGCCGTTTTGAGAATTGACTAAGGAAGGTAACAGCATAAGAAATATCTGGTCTACTTGTGACGGAGAGATACAATAAGGAGCCAATGAGTTGCTGATAGGTTTTTTCTAAACTTGGATCGGCTGGTAGATCATCAAATTGTGTTTTGATAATTGGAGTGGAGACTGGTTTGCAGTTGGTCATGTTGAATTTTTCGAGTAATTCTAAAATGCACTTTTCATGACTTAATTTAATTGTTTTAGATTTTTCATTTTGAGTGACAGCCATACCTAGACAATTAGATATTTTTCCTAAGTCTTTAAGGTTGAAAGATTTGAACAGTTTTTTCTTCAAGAATTTAGTTTCTTCCTGATCATTACTAAACGTGAAGAAGTCATCAACAAAAACTGCAATAATTGTTAATTTTTTGTCGTGTCTTTTATAATAGACACACGGTTCATGTTTAGAGCGTTGATAATTACTATTGATGAGAACTGAGTTTACTTGTGAGTTCCAAGAACGAGGTGCTTGTTTTAGACCGTAAACAGCTTTCTTGAGGCGTAACACTTTGTTTTCAGGAAGAATGAGACCTTCTGGCGGTTTCACATAAATTTGTTCATTTAGTTCTCCGTGGAGAAATGCATTCATGGCATCAAAATGATAACAATTTAAATTGAAGTGTACAGATAAAGCAAATAGTAGTCTTAGTGTAGAGTGCCTTACCACAGGTGAAAACGTTTCTAAATAGTCTATACCGTAGCGTTGTGCACAACCTTTAATTACTAGCCTTGCTTTGTTTATTTGATGATGATCACTTGGATTAATTTTAGTTTTGAAAACCCATTTAGTCTCTAAAAGCTTTTGGTCATGGGGTTTATCTACGATTTCCCACGCATTGTTGTTTTCGAAGGATTGTAGTTCTTTTTCCATAGCTCGTTTCCATTCAGGATCTTTTAGAGCTTGTTTAGGTGTGTCGGGTATTTCTTGGTTGTTAGGATGAATTAAAGCTTGCCAAAGTTTGTAATCAGCAGTCCAGGCAGGAAGATTGTGAGGTCGCGTAAGGCGTTCTTGGACATCAGTTTCTGAAGTTAATTGCGGTTGAACAGCTTGAGAATCTGGTAATAATTCTGAAATAACGGTTGTGATTTGGTCAGAATTGATAGACTCGTACGATTCTTCATGTGAGCTGTTTTCTGATGAACTGATATCTTCTTCATCTTCTTCTGTGAGATCAGCAGTTTCTTCAAAAGATGTAGATTTCATTTTGTTTGAATTTTCTGCCAAATTTGTAACTTGTTCAATTTGTATTTTTGATTCATTTGTAATTGGTTTATTCTTTGTTTGAGATTCTTTTGTAGATTGTGGTGTCTGTTTGCTTGTAGATGCGACATCATTTTGTTCACTGAGTGTTTGTAGATGTGCTGGAAAAGAATTGCGGTTCATTGTTGTAGTTGAGTGATGGATCTTTATTTAAAAATGAGGTTTCATCAAATATGACGTCTCTAGCTTTTGTAAAGACTGTAGGATTTTGCGGGTCGATAAGTCTATAGGCTTTACTATTCTCGCAAAAACCAACAAAAATCATGATTTTACTTTTAGCATCTAGTTTGTTTCTTTTAACTTTGGATAAGTGACAATATGCTTTGCAGCCAAAAATTTTGAGATTCACTAAATTTGTGCGCTCACCTGACCACATTTCTTCTGGTGTATGGTCTGGAATTGCTCTGCTTGGAGATCGATTCTTGAGAAATGCAGCATGATTTACTGCTTCTGCCCAATATGATTTTGGAAGATTTGCATCAAACAGCATACATCTGGCTTTTTCGAGTAGCGTGCGATTCACCCTTTCTGCGACTCCATTCTGTTGAGGAGTGTAATCAACAGTAGTTAAATGGCGAACACCTATATCATCGAAAAAATTATGAAATTTAGAATTATCATATTCTTTGCCATTATCAGAACGTAGGCATTTAATGGATCGATCTGATTGTTTCTCAACTAAGTTTTGGAAGATTCGAAATTTGTTAAATACTTCACTTTTAGCTTTGAGAAAATATACCCAGGTTTTTCGAGTAAAGTCATCGGTAAAAGTTAGAATGTACTTTGCTCCATTGTGTGACGGTACAGGCATTGGGCCACACAAATCAGTATGAATAATTTCTAATTTGGCTTTGGCTCGAGAAGAAGATTTGCCGAAGGGCAATGATGTTTGTTTTCCTAGCACACACTGTGCGCACGGTTTGTTTACTCGAGAGTTTTGATATGTGATGCCATCAGCTAGACTATTTTTAAGAAGATTCATGGAGCGCATATTTAAGTGACCAAGTCTGCGATGCCATAAGGTTTGGTTGTCCTCGCTAAGTTTGCTGAAGTAAAGGAAACTTCAGTTTGCTGTTGAGGAAACTCATTGGATTGAACATCTAATTTATAAACACCATGAAATAGAGATGCTGTTGCAATAATATCTCCATCAGAATTGATGATTGTTCCTCCTTCATCATCAAAGAGGACAGATAAACCTTTGGAGATTAATCGGCTTACAGATGACAAATTGACAGTTAAATCAGGCACATACAACACATCATGAACTTCAATCGGTTCTGTGGATCCTTGCAACTTAATCAAACAATTACCTTGACCTTGTGATTTAATGACCGTGTTACTGGCAGTAGTGATACATTCTGGTGGTAAAGTTTGAAATTCAGTGAGGATCTCACGATAGCATGTCATATGCTGCTTGCTGGCGCCAGAGTCTAGAAACCATTCATTACAACTAAAATTAAAAGATACTAGTGCTGTGAAAAAAGAGTGTTTAGGTTTCTTTTTCCCATGTTGTTGATTTGTTTTTACGTCTAAGTCTTTGCCATTAGAATGAGATGAGGATGATGCTGAGGCATTGTTAGTGGATGTGTTTGACTCACCATTTCCTTTGGGTTTCTTACAGCAGTTAACAGTGCGATGACCTAATAAACCACAATAATTACATTTAATAGTTTTGTAGGGTCGTTTACCAGTGAAGAAGGCTTGCGCATTTTCTTCTACTTTCTTATCGGCATGGTCTAGAAGCTTACTCTTGATAAGGTCAGACGTGATTTTAGTCTGAGAATGCTCTAGAGCTAGGACCATTGCATCAAAATCTGCAGTTAAACCACTAAGAAGAATAACACCGATAAATTCATCATCGAGTGGGGCACTGATGTCGTTCAGTTGTTGAGACAAATTTAAAACTTCTGAAATATAATCCGTCATAGTGGGGAAATTTTCAAGACGAACATTGAAGAGGTTTCTTAACAACCTTAAACGACGAGATAGACCAGAGCTTTCATAGGCTTTTTGAAGTTTTTGCCATGCTTGACTGGGGGTTTCAGTATTGCGAACATGCACAATGCAACATGGTTCGATCATGAGATTAATCTTTGCTGAAGCCTTCCGTTGTTTCAGTTTGGTAGCTGAGTTGTTAGAAAGTGAATCATTACCTTCTTGTGTAGGATCTGTTACATCCCAGAGATCATCATAGTTTAGGAAATTGAACATCTGGAACTTCCAAGTTGACCAATTTTCTTGACCTTTGAGTTTCTGGAAGGTGGGCAAGGGAGCCGCTCCAGCAGTCATAGTGGAGTCAGAAGTTTGCTGAGGCTGTGATGCAGGCAGCTTGTCGTTAGTTTCTGATTAATCCTCCAAAGTTGATTCCACTGATTGATCGTCGTCGTCAGTCGTCATAGAAGATTTTTCAGTATTTTCTGAAGAAATCTGCTTCAGGACCGGTACGCGGCACGAGGTGTAGGCTCACGGACATGATACGGCGACGGAACGAAAAAACAAACTCGCGATCGAAAACTGAACAACGCGTAAATTTTACTTATAAGGGCACATAACCTGTTGAGGTAGCTTAATTAAAGCAGTGGATAATATGTAAAAAAGGAAGGCATTGAAGAGAGTTAAGATGACCGAACAGTGATTTATTCTAGTTATCACATTATGTAAGAAAACCTGACTACGCTACAGCACACAGTCTCACACGACTAAGTTAGTACTCCGTACTACCAACAAAACAGTTTTACACTGCATTGCCAACTTGCACTTCAACAACGTTTGATCAGCATCAATTGATGAATTCCATGCAATACAAAATTGGTAACCAATGTAAGCACCTATTCCCGATAAGGGTTTGAAAGGTCCTTTAACCAACCAATTATTTGACTATTTTTTCAGGTTAGCTCTAATTTTCCGTAGGTTGTAAAGAAATCAACACCTCATCAATATTAAAACTGCTTTTTATGCAAGTAAAATACACTTGATATGAAGCAACGAAATTGTCTCGGCAAAATTTGAAGGATGGAACACCCAAGAAAATGATCGAATAATAATCTTGAACACTTAATTTCCATCAATTCCCTAGAAAAAGAAGGGTATTTTTTTTCTTCTCAAGTAAAAGCTCTTGGGAGACCATGGACTGCCTATAATTCCTTATTCAGGAAAAGGTTTAACTCGTCTGCTGTCTAACAGTTAATCAGACAGCCTGTTATTTCTAGCGATTTCGGACAACATAAGGGAGGCTGCAAGTACTCCTCTCTTATGGAATCTTGCCCACAGACACTTGCCTCAAGCATTAACCAACTGGCTGTCAGACATCGGTGTCACATATCACGTACCTATCAATAAACACAATCTGCATTATTGCTTTGTCACAAGCAATATAAAATGGTGCTATAGACTTTAGATATTACCTGATTGACATTGTTGACAACTATGATGTGTCGAAGGCCCAGACTACGGAAAAGTCGGAAAATTCTCGGAAGTGAAGTAACCTGAAAATGATATTTTATTTTCATACCATGAGCCCATTTTATAGATTTAAGTCCAAAAATACTGAGGATTAGGTTTTAATCAGACAGCTGCTATGCAGGTAGGTCATAATTATGTTACAATTTAGTAGATGTGCAGGGTGTCTTAAAGTCAAAGGTAAAGAATCGAGGAATCCATTCTAAACGAAAAATTAGACTTTATTCTCTCATAAAATTTTCTCCAAAAAATCTCGCCCTTGGAACTGTAGCTCCCCAAAGTCCTAAATCAACACTTACCTTACCTCTTATTTTGCCTGCAATTTTACTTTATGTCTAACCATTAAATATTGGTCCAACACATTTTCCATAATACTTTTCATTTGTTGGTTTAGAAGTAGGATACTCACACTTATAGGTAAAGCTTAGGTGTGTTTTTAATGGACTTATTAAAATTTTTTTAGAATTTCTTCAGACTGAAGTCATTGAATCTGAAAACCAATTACACAATTTGAAAGACCATACATTCGATCCTTTTTCTCATGCAACCAAACAGTTGGGAGAAAATTCCAAGCAATGTCAAAAAAGAGATGTCCGATTAACAATTATTGTTTCGAGAACTGGTTTTTTCCCCCAATTTTTCAGGCAACTACCTTGTAACTGGTTGGTCGACCTTATGACAGTAGAGGTCATGAGAAAAGCAACTGACCCATTGCATTGTGCCTTTTTAGATAGGCAACATGGAATAGGCAAGAAAAATAGGTACTTACAGCACGTACAGAATAGGGCGAAGGATTCATGTAAGCTCTCAAGTCTAACACCATCTCTTTCTCTGCAGTTGTTAACTCTAGGGACTGTAGTAGAACAGAGAGAAAAACAAGAAGGTATTAATCCTTTTCCAAAGAAACATTGTTTATCATTTTATGCATACCTACTTAGAGCAATTTTAATAACCCCCCAAAAAAAGGGGAAAATTAAGGACACTGCTGCTGAACATTATCATTGAAGAGAGTTGCGCTATAGGAATGCGATACATTGTCGCCTGCAGTGAGTGGTTGTTTATATTTAATGAAGAAGAAAACCAGAACAAATGTTCAGTCAAATGAGGAATCCTTCTTAGAGAGTCATTTTTGTTAGGGAAATCCGATTTCACAAGGCACCTTCACGTGCTAAAAACCTCTGGCACAAAAGATGCTTGTATAAACTAGAATTAAAGTTTATCAACTTGTAACAAAATGTAAACTAGTTTTCAAATGATATTTATTAAAAGTCGCTGTCAGTTGAATTGGGACTGATTCAAGATATGCACTTGTATTCATTTTACAAAATTATGAAATTTTAACTCAGGAGAGCGCACAAAGCATCTCACAGCCATTTTGTTTAATTTTCTTACTCTGGAAACCTCTTCCGAGGATCTTAAGTTGTAGGTCTTGACAGTTTTCAAAGGAGCGGCTACAATTTTGAGGAACAGGCAATGTTTTTATAAAAGGCAAAGGGTTTCAACACAGCACCCTCAATGAATTTTACTTGAATTTTTTCATATGGTCGTGCTAACTTAAGTTTTTCTCTTATGAGATGGAATTTTACCTCAGTTTACCCCTCATATTTGTAAAATATGTCAACTTTTTTATGAATGAGATGCTCAAACAGAAGTGTAATTGATTAGGTACATCATTCCAAAGCTCATTATCATGGCACACTTGAAACATGATAGTTCAGAAAAGAAAAATATGTGTAGGAATTTTTTTGCAACTTAAGAGCAGTTTTCTTAATGAATTCTGAATTTTACTGCAAAATAATTTTATCTTAAAGCTACCTTTGATCTCAGTTATTCATCATGCCTGGACTAGTAAGCTTGCAATTATAATGCATAGTTCAAATGCTAAAAACAGTTCAAAATCGTTTATTTTTTTAATGATAGTAAATTGCTTCAACTTTGACAAAATCAGACAGTTGACTAAACCTTTCATTTTTAAATAAGCTTTCACTCCTCAACAACCTATTTCAAAATAGTGATGAAATTGTACCTCAACATCCACTTGCTGACAAGCGTACGCTTTTCGAAACATGTTCAGTCTGGTCTCAAAGTCTGCTGGGTGTGATTCTTCAAATGCTTTGTTCATGAGAAGGACTATGAGCTGCGATCGAAGAATTAATCCCTCCAGTTGACCATATGGGATGAGAAAATCAGGATCCTAGGACGAATGCACAGGAATAATTGAAACTTAGCTATCTCTCATGAGAAAAAAAAGAGGATAGAGGGGAATATTCTGAGAGGAGAACAAAAGAAGAATGTATGCAGCCTTGTCTCCACGACACGTTTCATGGGATCTGTCCCAGGGAAAAATCTCATTTGCGAAGTTGGAAAAATACTAAGTTAGTCAATACTGATCACAGTGCTAACTAAGAGTCATTGTGAAGTCCCAGGAACGATTTCAAAAGAAGCAGAAGAAATTTTGTTGTGTTGTTTAACAGGAGAAATGGTCCGAAGTTTCATTCCTGCGATTCGAACTTGGGAAAAATCCTATGAAATGCACCGTAGAGACAAGACGTTTGTTCATGGAGCTGTAGATTTTATCATTACAGTTTTGAACTTGGCAACAGTTTTATCAAGGATGAGACCCCAGTGCCCAGGGCTGTCTTCAGAGAAGAGACTCAAAGATCTGGAAAGTAATCAGGCATTTTTTGCATATATCTCCCCTCTGCTGGTTAGCCATGTAAAAAATGAAGGAACTCTGAAAGCAGATTCGCAATGGATGAAAATGTCCAAAGCAAAAAAAAAAAATCCAAACCCATCAAAGTCTCCAGGAAATATGTCCTTTCTGTTGAAATGTCCCACCACCAGAAGGGTCCAATTATAATATGACAAATAATATAACAAGAAAATGTTCAAAAACAAAAATGACCCAATGTTCATTGGCTTTTTTGGTGAGAAGTAAATTACCTATTTCTAAAACCTCTTTATTCTTCACAGCTTTCCTTAATATGTTTACGTTGCATTTCGATGGTAACCTGTATGTAATGGACGATTACCTTGTGGTATTGTGATGAGAGGGTCCTCCTGAAAGAAGGTTTACCTACTTTCTACCTGAAATAGATAATACCAAGACACTGAATTGTTTGTTTAATAACCTGAAGACATCGTATTTTTGTGGTGAATTAAAATATTACGCTGGTGCAAGTGAACGGACATTTGGTCATTTTTGTTGAGGATTATGTTATTCCTGTTGGAGGATGTGTCAGTTTGAGCATGTTTTCCTCTGTATGTTATGTATTTTAAAAATTGTGATCTGTTATCACGGATGCAGTGTCAATGTCTAAAAGAGTGCCTTTCTGAATAATACAGACTTCAGAAACACTTGTCAAGAAAAATTACGACAATCTGGCTACATATTTACCCAAAACCTCCATGATAGGGCAGTGACTTTATAATTATAAAAATTGGATAGTGAATTTGGTTTCTAAACCTAATCATACCTATATCACTGCACATCATATCTCAAAAAACTATGGCCACTAGTTCATTAATTGTAATTTTTTCAAAAATTTCTTTCAGAACGCCCTAAGATAAATTCGAATTTCATCAATGATTAATCTTTACTCTACAAAATGCGAACTTTGATTTGAAAAACACAATTGAGGAGGGTTCCGGATAAAGGACCCAAAATAGCCCAGGCCTGCTTCTTTTTCCAAGCAGCGCCTATCTGACGAGACACGGTGTAGCTGAACCCATTTCTATTTGCTTATTAAAATAAAACAGATTATAGAAACGAACTGGTTCTTGCTGGTAATGACTTTACGGGCCCTTCTTCAAGAATCCTCCTCAATTCTAATCTGCATTACCCCAGGAGTCAAGAAAAAAATGATTACATGTACTATACTTTTCTCAAAACACCATTTTTCAAGATCAGGTCTTTTTCCCAGAAAGCTTTATACTTAATTTCATTTTGATTTAAAAAATCAAAGAAAGAAGTTATCAAATAAAAATACCTGAGTATTGACAAGAGTCGACTGACCGACAACAGGAAAACAATGAAAATTTGTATTTTTTAATTTTGCAAGAACTTCAGCAACAACAACACATGTAGGAATGGTAACAACAGAGGTGCTCATGATTTCCTCAGCAGTGATGTTACTGGTCAAAGGGGGAGGGTCTGTTGGAAGAATTGGTAAACCTCTTAAGTTTATCTGCATTTCGTAAACACCCTGAAACAGACGAAATCAGTGCTGTCATAGATACGAATACATTGAAAAAAGGGGGGGGGGGGAAATGATCTGGGAATTTCTCCCTCTTGATTTTAAAATAATTTTATTGACTTGGTCTTGAACGTTTCTAAATTAAAAACCTCACAAATCCTAAACATAGAGTATGGGTTTTCATGCTGGCCCCATTATTACTTTTTAACAGCACATATTTGAAGTTGAAGATATTGCCACGAAATTCACTTTTCTGACTAAATTCCCTTGAGCAGATGGAGAGTTCAATTTTAAAAGCTCACCTTACTCGGGAGATTGTGAGGAACATCATATAAAAAAATTTCTAAATTTAGTCGACGCTGAATTACACAGTATTGTTTGCGTATTCCAGAGTTATCTAAAAGAAGTTGAAGACTAAGAATATCATGAAGAATTTTTCGGAAGACTTTCACAGCCGATAGGATCATTCTTTTTATTTTATTCTCCTCTTATTTACATCTTTTCATCTGACACATTATTTTCTTCCAACAGCAAACTGGATTTTTTCAACTTTCTGATTCAGAAAAATCAGAGAAAGTCTTTTTAGAGGGAATAGATTCATCAATAATAGATTTTAAAGAAAGCTAATCAGAAAGTAATGCACACATTGCAAATGTTAAAATCAAACCGTAGGTGAACCTCACAGACTCACGCTTACATACGTGACCAAAAACTTTTCCTTTTTTTAAAAATGTAAATACCAACCTTTGATATAAAAAATGACTGAAACATTTTTATCAACATTGAAATACTGAACATAAACGGTCAAGCTTATTCCTGTTGGATTTTGTTGCGTGCAATCATTTGCTAAGACTAGAGGCTAGCAATGCGCTATCAGTAGAACGCCTTGCTACTGTTGAAAGATTGTGAATTCAATTAACGCACTAGGAATTTCTTCAATCAATCCCGATTTAAGATCCTCCGCAAAGTATCCTCTTATATTTTGGAAACAGACAGCACTTGCTATAATATGATTAAAATGAAGTCTTGTGATGAGAAAAGTGTCTGGTACAATTTTTTGTAGAGTTGGAAGCTACTTTTGGAGATGCAGCAATGCATCCTTTATATTTTTAGCCTATACAAAGGTATCTCTGAATGATAGGGAATGTAAACTTTAAAATGCTGTATTATGAAAAACAGCATTGAATTCTTTTTACCTCCATCAATAATTTCAGGGAATAAGTATGGATTCAAAGTCAAAAACTAAAGTTCTCTTTTACGCGCCAGAGCAACTACTCCGGAAGCACAACAGAAAAGCTTCTTGCTCGTCTGAGGTACTGAATGGTTTAATTTCAGTGATTGGTAACTTTGTTTTGAGATGTGCCACTTGGTGAAAATTCCTAAAGACTGCCAAAACATACTTCTGAAATAAAGTCTCCGATCCATTTAGTGGTGGCTAGTGCAAACATGACAGGAAGAGCAAATGTTATATTGCCAGTTGCCTCAATGACTACGACACTCAGACTAATGGTGCAGCGGACCATTCCTGCCAACTGCACAGCTGCTCCGACCAAGGCATATTTTCCTGGGATAATCCAATCCTATAAAAATGAAAAAAATTAATAAAAAGAAAGGCTCCTTACTTTCATTTCAGCAGCCTGATTGTTGAAATTTTTATTTTGTCGGGGCGACATAGATGACATAGGTTAAAAGGCGAAGCGTGATTGGTCGGCTATGTCTTATCGCTGCTTTATCGTACCTTTGTCAGGTGGAATGATCGACATACTGTCGGAAACTTAAGAGGTGCCGTTAGCTTGTCGAGAGGTCAACCCGACATAGGCACGACAAAGCAGCGATAAGACATAGCCGACCAATCACGCTTCGCCTTTTAACCTATGTCATCTATGTCGAGCCGACAAACAAACAATTTCAACAATCAGGCTGCAGGTATAATTACTTTCTGTCGCCATTTCTATCCCTCGCGTTAAATTCTCCTAAGAGACCAGCAGTCGTTGGAGCCATGTTAATGCTTATGGCTCAAAACAGGCATGGTCCTGACAGAATCCACCACTGAATTTTCGAGGTTTTTTTTGGTTATATGGGGAAAGAGAAAACGCTTTAGTGCCTGAATAAATATATACTCTAACGATCTTTGAAGGCATCTCGTTGAAAAAATAATGAGGCAACTTAAAAAAAATTTGAAAAAATTATTGAAAGTAATTTCTGAATAAGATAGTGACATTCTCCCATGAATAAATTAAAAGTTTCCATCCATGAAAAATTATTATCTATCCCTATTAAATCGCGCACTGACTTTTACAGCAACAGTCTCTGCAGTATGAAAATATGGCAACCCTAATCTTAGCGTTTCGGCTCAGCTGTTCCACATTGTTTACACTTTGAACAACACGGGGTGGGGGAGAAACACTGTTTGATTAAGGAGCCTTCCAAAACCATTGTAGTGCACAATTTGATTCTTGTAGACTCTGGTTTTTTGTGAGCAGAAAATTCATAGGTTTCGTAACCAGCGCTGAATAAAAACATTAATAAATTTCTTAGGAGTTCATTTCAGTAACTTTTGTCACTGCAAATCATGTTCTAGAAGACATTTTGAATAGGAAACACAGATCAGAATGCTTGAATTTGTAGCTTGTCTTGTGGTCCATTGTTCCAAATGGAAAATGAGAATCACAATCTTGAGAATTCCTGAGAAACAGAAAGTGGTACTAATCTGATACTTACAGCATGTGGAAAGAGATATTTAAGACCAATGCAGAAGAGCCGGCCCCACAGAGCACCAACAATGAGGTTTGGAATGAAAAGTCCGGCTGATATACTCAGTCCAGTCGTTAGAAGGATCATTATGGAATAAAGTAAGAGGTGTACCAAGAGGGGCACTGCTTGAAAGACAGCTAAAATTAAAAAATCAAGAGGAACGTTAACCATTGAATTGCATCAATTTGTATTTTGGTACTAATGAACTATCAAACAAGGGTGCAAAATCCACCTCTTGTCGTGGAATAGGTTGGATTTTAGTATAAAAGAAGAGTGGGAGAGCGAATTTGGCAATGACAACAATGCGCCAGGTATAGTACTCCAACTTCACTAGATATTGTTCATTGAATGCCCTTAAAAAAAGGCAAACTGCTTGAAAATGATGCTTAAAAATTGGTGCGAGGTTTGGTTTCTGTAACCGCCTTGCTTCTTGTAATTTTATGCTATATTGTAAAAAATCGGCATGCCTCCTAAAAACTATGAATAGCTCCGTAGTGGCTAGATTTGCCACCAGGGCAGATCATAAAATTTTGAAATGAAGTTGAAACATTAGCGTAAAGATATCTGCATCTGTTGTTAGTGGAAAACTTCAATGGCTCAGTAGGCATTTGCTAAGTTGGGCAGCTTTAACCAAAAATCAGTGTAACTACATCAGATGCTGCCTAATTTTCTTCAATGATCTATGTATCAAACAGAAAACTAAGCATCTCTGAAACCTGAAAATTTGTGAGTATATTTTTTATAATCTGGGGTAAATTCTCAGAAAACTCCAAGGCGCTTAGTAAGTTAGTTCTCTGTTAAAAAAATAAATCATAATAGAAAATTAGATAATTCGAAATCCAGTTAAGCTGATTCTAGTTAAAGCCATCTAGTTTTAAAATGGTTAATTATGTTTCATGATTGAATAAAGGCATTTTTCAGTGACATCAGATTGAGCTGAGTGTTAAGTAATGTCACAGAGAGGGGAAAAGAATGGACATGAGGAAAAGTTTAACCTTACCAATGGGACTATGAAGTAAGTGTTTCAGCATATTTTCTTGAATTTGAAACCAAAAATAGGACTGAATATTGACTTCATTTTCTTTGCAGTTGACCTGGGACAAAAGGAAAGGTGAATACAATAAACAGGAATTTCTTTCATATAAAGTCTCGTGCAGGGCTTTCAAAAATTTCATCTTCCATCTACCGACAAAATTTTGGACAAATTCTAGATAATGGAAAGAATCTAGCATTACTTTTTCACTTTTTATTATTCATTTATGTGTGCTGTTGAAAAGGGTCTGCATTTTACGACCGTACCATCTCTGTTTTAAGTACATTTTTGAGACAGAGATGTTAACATGACATTATAATTTTACCAAATATGTATTTTCTACCCTTTTTCTAATTTGCTCACTTGCTTTTGTAAACTTTGTCGTATCGTGTCTTGCAGCCTTGCTGTTTTGACCTCATTTATGTTTGTATTTATTCATTTTTTTATTTATTAGAAATTGGTACATTAGCCTGAATGATAAAATGGGTTAATACAAGTCAAATTAGGAAAAATTACAAAACAAAGAATTTTACATTTAAAAACTCTTGCATAATGAAGTATGCGATTTGTAAGAAGTGTTATTTTAATTTATTAATAAACAAATTTGGAGACTCAGTCTTGACGAAAATCTCTTTCAACTCCTAGGTAATTTGTTGAAATACCTGACTCCTCTAAATTCCAAACCATCCCAGTCCCAACCAGTATCAAAATTTCTCACTAAAATGTTTCTTGTTTCCATGTGACGGCTAATTTTACTTCTCTTGTTACTTATACATCCCATTTATACCGCTTCTTTGATTGTGATAAAAATGTACCAAGAAGGGACTGTCATGACTCGGAGCTCAGGGAACAGCCTTCGACAAGACTGCAGGCTACCTTTTTTTGCAATTTTTTGTATAACTTTTTTTTGGGCTAATAGGATATCACTCACATGTATCATCATATCAAATTGATGAGGTTACCTTTTCTATTCAAGTTTGAATAATGAACCTTTTGATAACTTAGCAAATTTTTATTAAAAAGTATTGACAGCCGTTTTCCAGCTCTTAATACGCAATACTTTCTATGATTTTAGAATATTACAATCCATTTGATCCATATTAAGTATTTTTAGAATTGAAGGAAAACATACTTTTACCTTTTAAAAAACTGATATGTTTTCTGTTGAAAAATAAAAGCAAGGAATTTTGTTCACTTTAAAAATGTTTGAAAAACAATAAGCACTGCTTTGGTCTATAACATCCATTTTTCATTGGCAGATAATGTCCATCAGTGGCAGAAGTATATTTCAGGAAACCTTCCTAAAAAAAAGAACAAAATAGAATTGTAAGATTACCTGGACAGCATTGTCTGGTCTATAGTTGACTGGCAAACAGACATTTGACATGGCATAAATTGAAAACACTCCAAAATTAACTGTGATAAAAGCCACCATCATAGCTTCTAAAAACTTTTGCCACTTCTTCTTAATAAACCTGGGGAAAAATATCAGATTTAAAGCTAATACATAAACTGATAGCAAGTACAAAGTCACACATAGCTCCTGCTCCAGTAGCTTAATTTTCATTGAGAAAATCACTTATCGTTTCTAGGACTCTACCTCGTATCATGCGGTTAATATTTCAGGGCTGTTCTAACATCTTTACCCTCTCCAAAAAAGATGGATGATTATGGAGGGCAACTTGAATTTGATCCCCCTTTGAGAGATAAGTCCCACCTCCTTCAGTTAAAAAGGATTTTTAGAGATAGAAGAAAATGCTGAAGAACAGCCTAAATAAGACTACTTTCACGTCACATTTTTAGAGGCACCCTCCACATTGCTATCCACGAAAGACTGTGAACTTCACTGTTTTCTTTGCGCTAAAGAGGGCATTACAAATTGCTTTAAACAAAAATAAACGCTCTTAGTAGTTTTTTTTCAAAAAATAATGTGTCTTACAGTTACCTTCTCAAAAAGTAGCGCATTTGTGTGAAGAAAGAATACTATATGTAAACAAAAATTTAAATGCCCTCTAGCTTCACATTTCTCCCCCAAGCTCTCGTGTCTGCCTTTTCAGGGGCTCACTTCTGTGTTACTTTACAAACAAAATTGTCAACGTTACAATGAACCTTAAGAGTCATAGATGGATAATGTAACCTCAAATGCACAAACCTCACAACCTCAAATGCACCTCAAAGAGGTAATATACACTAAAGAACCACTGATTTTAAATTGAAGAAAAAATATTCATTTTGGGGAAAACATTGATTTGGATTTTGCTGCTACAAACATACTTCGATACGACAAAAAGAATACAAAACCAAGATCTTCTACTCGGGAGCATGGTTATCCAATAAAGATGGAAAAAGTGTCATTGACTGAAATAAAATCTAACAAAATCTGTACCTTGATCGAAAGACGGTGAGCCACATGTTTAGTTCAACACAAAGAGCACCGATCAATCCACCAATGGCACCCATCAAAATAAAGAGTGGAAGCTCAAATACCTCGTACCTTAACTCAGCATCCGAAAATTTACCAAAAAAAAATAATTCATCGTAAGCCATTTTCCCTGAGAAACAAGTAAAAATTCAGTTAGGTTAAAGTTCAGAAATTTTCTGAAACTCAATTTATCCATACAGATCAGCATTTTACAGCATCAATCCAGGTTTACAAAAATTTCCTCTTCAAAGTTGTGACTTTCTTTCTTTTCACTTTCAAGAACCCACAGCTCTTGCCATATGACACAACTGACATTGACCCAATGAGAAAAGAACTCACTTTGTTTGTTTAAAAATTGTACAATTGTGTCACCTTCAATAAAAAATGAGCCTTCAATAAAAAATCACCTGACGATGAGCGTTAGCTCGAAACAGCTGTAGTGAAGTATCACCAACAATTTTTAGAAAAATCGGTAAGAAAAACTTTTACTAAAATTTCAAAATTTGAAAAAATGAGCCTTTGGAATTGAAATTATGAATGAATTGATTTGAATTTGATTGAAGTGAAACCTTAAAAGTTAGAATTTCATTAATTTAGAAATTTCTTTCCAAAAAAAAAAAAATTAAATCCTTGATGGGTCACTTCAGCTCAAAGAAAGATTCACTTTTGAATAATTTACCGGAGCAATTAGAACACATCAGCAAATTGAAGGATGACAAAGATCTGGTAAATAGTCAACTGGAAAGCCAAGTGGCCCAACTGATTCTCCCCTCCAGCTTGTTCTAATCTGATTGCATGCGCACATCTATCAGGTCATCGGCAAAGAACTTCGTATGCAAAACAAGTTGATTATCAGTCGACTGCGCGGTTACTTGTATTTTATTTTTCTCATTTTTTATAATAGACATACACATTTTTTCGTTAAGTCACACCTGAGGCTGAACATCCAAACGCTTGAAATAAATATCATGTAGAATTTCATCTTCAACTTAAATTTGTGCAGAAAAAAGTGTAAGTTTAATCACTAGCTAGATCAAATCTGTGTTTAATGAAATATACTTAATGCATCAAAATCAATTCATTAAAAATAAAAGTCATAATGACAAGAGTTTTGAGTCTATCCGAATTGATTGAAAATAATAATCATCACTATAACTCACCAGAGTGTCCGTGATGCCAGCTCAGGAAAAAATTAAAAAAAAAGGAGGATATGATACCGCAGATAAATATTCTCCACATGAGTAAAACGCTCCAAAAACTTGTACCCTCTTCTAAGCTCATGAGGACGCCACCTAAAAACAACGGACGTAACAAATTATTCTGGGACAAGATCATTCAAATCGTTTTAGACTTAAGTTGCATACCTCTAGACAGCCCGGTAAGGTGAAAAGAAATTTAAAATAGTAGCTCTATTGAGATTGGAAGGATAGATGAAAAAAGAATTTTCGACTCACAATTAGACCTTTGGTCTCTATAATTTTTAAAGAGCAATTTCTATGTTCTTTCTGTTGAAAGAACAGACTAAGAAGAAATCAAGTTCCCTGTCCTCTTTCTGCTTGGACTTCTCGTATGTATAATTTCATTTTTTAGGTGATGGACCACTAAACTCGATACAAATTGAAGCATTCTTAGAGCTGATCCCTCTTCAAAATTTCACGTAGAACACCATTAGCACAACGAATATTATTGAAAGTAACTCATAAATAAGATATTAATGTTTTCATTTAGCAGAAGTTATAAAAAATTTGAATTTCCAGCTCACAAAAAAAAAAAAAAAAAAAAAAAAAAAAAAAAACAGAATCTACTTGAATCAAATCGCGGGCCACAACCGTTTTGGCAGGTTTCTCAAATCGGCAGTGTTTCTTTCCTGACCTGTGTTGTTCAAAGTGTGAACAACGTTCAACAGCTGAGCCAAAGCTCCGAGATTGAGGTTGTCATGTTTCCATACTGCAAAGACTGTCATGGTGACGTTTAGTGTGCAATTTAACTCGAGTAGATTAGGTATTGTTTCTTCTACGAGTTGAATTAATGTATCGAAAAAGTTGATATTTTGTTTAGCAGTTCCTTACAGTGAGTTTCGTTGTAAAAATTGTGTTCTATGTGAAATTTTGATGATAAAACAGACATAGGTAACAATGTTTAAATTTGCACCCTGTCTAGTGGTTCATTGACAATTAGCTTCCCCAAGCTGGACAAATATATACGTCATCATAATAAGTCTGACTTGGGGATGGAGTAGGGGAAAATAGCTTTCCATGATCAAGGAGAAAGATTGGAGAAAGTATGACAGATAGATATTGGACTGTAAAGATTAATACCAATAGGTGCACCAAATGCAGCAGCTACACCAGCAGCTGCTCCCCCAGCAGAAAAGTCCCGTCTCTCTTTATCATTCTGGAAATAATTCATGTAACTGCTTATTTTTCGGTTTGGAATGTTCATTGAAGGGATCAAGCCACCTATTATTGTGCCGATATGAATCAGAGGTCCCTCCTGGAAATCACAAAAAAATAAAAGAAGCATTCAATTTAGTAAAAGCAAGGAAAAAAACGGCCCAAATATTCTCGCCTTAGGCCTTATCTTCTTGGGACGTTTTCAAAAGATTTGTCCAAGGATCAAAACACAGGAATGAAACTTCAGTGATTTTTTGCTGTTACCGTTTCCACAGGGCACGGCTCTCACATTACTGCAACAATTTTGCGTAGGAGGATAAATTACGAAATAAAAACCGAGTATTTAACCAGTATTAAGATAATAATTGAACAGAATTAACAATTGAACAATTTATTTGCACAACAAACGCAAAAAATTGAGTAAAAAACAAAATATGACACAATTTGCTTTCACTTTTTTTTACTCTCTCAGTTGGTCTTCAATCTCTGTGAGGAGTACAACTACCATACTTGATGCTGAGATTGGTATTGAGTTGGTCAATATTTTTTCCAATTTCGCAAGTGAGGCTTTTCCCTGGGACAAATCTCATAGCAATATTTCGAGGAGATAAGGCCTTCAATTTTTTTTGGTGACATCACAAAATTGCTCAGTTGTTGCATTCTATCGAAAGATTATGGCTGTGACACAACGCAACAACTACCCTTTCCTCTCATAACTCCTCTTATTAACTATGGATACTAAACCTTGCAAGATAAAATCCCCTTGTTCTGGAAATTGATAGACTTAAAAATTATAAAGATAGGAATCAATTTGAAAGAAAAATGGCTTCATGCGTATAAATTCTGGATGATGCTTGATTTTCTGTTGATGATTATGGGAGCTAAAGGAGAGGGGACTTCCTTTGAATGCTGTCCATGCATTTAGCTCTTATGCATCCGTGATTTTTATCTTAAAACAAAATTTCTGTGGTTTAATTCAGAGTTTAGTAAAGAATCATTCATTCAGTAAAATTACCTTTCCTGCACCAAGGCCAGCCACGACAGCACAGATTACGCCTGCAACTTTGCATACAAGAGTCTTCAACGTCATCATACGTGGCATTGAAACACCATTCAAGTAGCATAGTACTGCTGGAACTCCGCTTCCTGAGGACTCGGACTAAAAGAGGGCAAATATTTCAGGGTTGGATCATGGTTTTTAATTGAAAAACAAGGAATGTCTTTGAGGCAACTTTGGCATTTGAGACAAAATGGCGGAAAAGTGTTTGGTTGAAACTAGTTCCACTAAGACTACTGTTTTACCTTAAAAAAATAAAAAAAAAAAAAATAAATAAAAAAAAAAACCTGACAAAACCCGTCAAGACCAAAGGCCTAGGAATAGCTGATAGGAGCAAACAATAATCCTTCTTTAAAAAGATTTCATAAAATCCTTGCTTTGTTATCATCTTTTCCTTTCTTTAATTACATTTTAAACTCTGAGAAGAGACTTATCTTCTCAAACCAACAAATAGACGAGTTTTTCACCAATCAAGGGTTTTCGAAAACTTGCAATGTAGATATCTTTATGACTTTCAAATAATGTGACATAAATTTCTCAGAATTCCACGAAAGTAATACATAGAATATTTTGATAATATTTTTAGAGTAAGATGACCATTTTCTTTTGGAGGTGGGGAATATTTTAATAATATTCGAAATATATTTCTGGAATGTTCTAACAGCGGTAATAAATTCTCTCTGATTTCTCTTGTTGCATGTGTTTATCAATTACGCGATGATGGATAAATGAAACTGAGCAGACTCACTTCAACATAGATTGCAAGGAATGAACCAATAGCAGTGGGAACCATTACCAGTAGACACCAGACAACATATAGATATATATAACAGTGTTTATGGCATTCATCAGTCACTGCAACAAAAGGAAAAGAAAGCCATGAATGAAGCTTTGTTAATATACATGAAAAAAAAAAAAGCTAATTTAAACAGAGAGCTATTGCAATCTGAGCTTGAGAAAAGCATAACTTGATATTTTATGATATTTAATTCTGATAGGACTCAGATTTTTATCTGTTATTAAGAGACTTAAGGATCTGAAAAATGAAAACCCCAAAGATGTACGAGGGTCATCCAAAAAGTAAGGTTCCCTACCTTGTATCTTCCGAACGAAAAGTGATAAATCAAATCGGTAAAAAGGTACATATTAGGCATAATCTAAGCTTTAAAACAAGCTCAAGTTTTTGAAAATCGGTCGAGGACTTCGCGAGAAAACTCAATTTTACTGAGACGACCTCCCGTCGTCGCGTGCCCACCTCCGAGGTCAGGATGCGCGGAGAGTTCCTTACTTCAGACTCGGCTTATCGCCTCTAAACATCAAATCGAAAAGGAATTTAAAAGATTTTATCAATTAGGCCTTACTTTACTTTTTGAGATAGTCTCCGCAACTTTTTTGACATTTCTGATATCATTACAGCAGCTCTTTCATACCTTCCGCGTAAAAGGTCTCGTCTTGGCTCCAAAACCAGTCATTGACAGCGATCTGCACCTCTAAATCGGTTGGAAATCGCTTTCCACAGTGGGAGTTGTTCATCTCAGGAATAGACGAAAGTCACCTGAGGCTAAATTAAGAGAGTACGGAGGATTGGGGAAAAATTTTACCACGGTAAGCAACTGATTTGGAAGTACAGATCGCTGGCAATGACTGGTTTTGGAGCCAAGACGAGACCTTTTACGCGGAAGGTATGAAAGAGCTGCTGTAATGATATCAGAAATGTCAAAAAAGATGCGGAGACTATTTCAAAAAGTAAAGTAAGGCCTAATTGATAAAATCTTTTAAATTCCTTTTCGATTTGATGTTTAGAGGCGATAAGCCGAGTCTGAAGTAAGGAACTCTCGGCGCATCCTGACCTCAGAGGTGGGCACGCGACGACGGGAGGTCGTCTCAGTAAAATTGAGTTTTCTCGCGAAGTCCTCGACCGATTTTCAAAAACTTGAGCTTGTTTTAAAGCTTAGAGTATGCCTAATATGTACCTTTTTACCGATTTGATTTATCACTTTTCGTTCGGAAGATACAAGGTAGGGAACCTTACTTTTTGGATGACCCTCGTATAAAGGACACTGTTCTCAGAACAGAAGGGAAACCATCAGAGGAGAGAGGCTCTTAGATTGAGTCTCATCTATTTTCTGGGATTCTAATGTACAAACTATCGTTTTAAATCTTTTGTAGAGGAAATTTATTTTATTTGAAAACTGAAGTAACAGGTGAAATAAGCATGAAGCTTTACACAGAAAATTTCATTAAAATAACCTTTCAGCACTTTATGTCATAATCTTAAACTTCTTGATACCTGTAAAACCTTCTGGCAATAACATTTAAAGATTTTCTTTAAATTTCCTGACAAGCACACTTCAGAACTTCATACCTCAGTTCGTTTTTGGGATCCTGTTTGGTTTAAAATGTTTGTTTATACACCTTTCGTACAGTGGTATGTGCGACTTACATTCAGAAATCCAGTCCTTTTTTGCAAATCCGATCAAATATCTTTTTCAATGAAGGAACATATCATGTTTAAATTATCACTGAATATAAATCAGATCAAAATGTTAATGCTTGCACTTATTTATTATGAGATGAAAAATATGTTATAAAATCTTGAATGCAGCAGTTATATCTTCATATAAGTTTAAGAGAGAAAAGATCACTTACAGACACGAAGGATACGATATTTTGGTTGGGTGAGGAATTGAATTGAAAAGTCTATGAAAAGGGTGATGAGACCCACTAACAGTCCGATGACCAGAAACAGTATATATCGGATGATATTGATCTGCATGATGTAATTGTAGCCTTTTGAGCGTTCTTCATCCACCACCAGCATATTTTCGCAAATGTCATAGTCAAGACTCTACAATAACATCAAATACAATATTAAAATCGTGGCATCTTTAAGTTAATGCTCTCATCCAGTTGTATGAGGCGAGTAGAAAATAATTCTCTATTGCATGAGAACGTTTCCTCATAGACCATTTACCATTGACACTTAACCCTTAAAAATAAGATAATGGTGACACAATGTTTCATGTTTTCTTTCTTAGTAAATTAAAATACAGTTAAAGACATTCTAATCTGGTCGTTGAAAATAATATACTTTTAGTTTCCTGAAATAAGGTGGTGTTTCTTACTCAATCAACTAGTTGTTCAAATCCTATATTGTCAAAGCAGCTATTGCTACTACTGCAGATATTCAGCAGGAGATTTTTATTTTTTTGGAGATAAAACTAAATTCCTAGAAGAGGCAAGTAACTACAAAATTCTACAGTTTAAAACTGAATTTAAACGTTGGTAAAATCACCAACTTTTCATTATAAGTGCAAGTTACTATAATAAAATTCAATCATGCCAAAAAAAGGCAGTATTTTCAGCTTTCTAGACAATATCTACATTAAGTACCTACACTATTCTGCCGAGGCAACTGAAAACTGCAAAAATTAGTTTTCCTGTGAACAAGTTACACTCTTCAGAGAGGCCAATAAATTCTGTTCATTATCTACTTATTCTACAATTCTATCGTTCAATTCTTATTAATTCAAGGTATAATAGCAAATTTACATTAGAAAAATACTTTGATTAAAATTAGAGTGGTAATTAGTGAAAAGAAAACTCATGGGTCAGGAAAAATGAATGAAAGCAGTAGGTAGGAGGCCCACCTCATATTTGGTTGATACGAAGTTGATTGACTTGGAGCGAGCTCTGATCAGACGAGTAGATGACACAGTAGATACAGAAGACTGAATCAGAAAACAAATTAACAATTACACCAGTTTTAAAAGTTTAGTTTAAGAAGTTCAGTTTTTAAAGTTCAGAAACACAGTAAAGAAAATTCCCTTTTCTAATAGCTTCATAAAATACCAGAGCGTTTGAAAATAACTAAATCTTGTTCCTTTTTTTACCTTAAAAGTTTCAGAGAGAGAGAGTAGTCTTTAAAGCAAAAAGAAAAATTTCTCAAGGGTACTATTTAAGCAGTACAGTGGCAAAGGTCGCAATAAATTGCGATTACACAGTAAAATTACGGCTGCCGCATCAGTGTTGTGTATGTTACCTCCCCAACAATTGAAGGCACTCAGCTCTTGTTATTAAAATTCATAATGATGAAATTGAAGCAAGCTGCAAGTTTTCGTTGCATTGCAAATTCCAAGCAGACCCCCTAAACTCGGATTGAGAGGACGAGGGTTTGCTGAGAGAGAATCTGTGACGGTAAACTCTTCAGAAGGCGCGCGCTCGTCCAGACGGTTCGCCGAGCCGTTTGACAAGCCCCATTGCAAGTATGTAATTGTCCCGCCAAATCGCCGTACCCGGCTGGCGCTGCTTGCACTGTTCTTATAAAGCTCGTCAAACGGCTTGACAGGTCGTGTGAGTGCGCCTTTACAAGCAACAAGTAGGGATTATGGTTACCCACCGCTGCTTTATCCCACTACGTATATCCTGAATGCATGCACATGTGCGAGGAAAGAAAAACTCTTACTTGACCTCTGGCATTCAGTTCTTGCAGTTTCATGAAGCAAAATGCTGATGTTCAATATGCTGTGATAAATAGCAGTTGGTTCCGGATTTTTATCTAAGAGAAATCAAATAGGTAAAAAACTTGTTAGTGCGATTAATAAGAAAGCTTGAAAACTAATGCACAAGTTTTTTCTTTCTTTTTTTTTACAGGAATGGCAAGAATATTGTTAATAAAAGCACAAGTGTGAATAATAATCCATCGCCCAGTCCTCTAATAAGATTATTGAATAATTATGTGCGTAAGATGCAGTGCCTGCACTGCAGTGACCTAAAAATTGGGTCTGAGGGACCGTTTAAATTGACCCTCCCTTGCACTGATTGCCTCAGAAATCCTCCTGTGCAATGAAGATCAGGCCACCCTTCGGAAATTGCGCAATGGCTACACTTTAAGTAAATGGTGCTTGCCTTTGTAGTCTGGAAGATCGCTGTCATTTCGGTGTCCATATTCATAATGGACAAATTTTTGGAAATCGACAGAACTTTTCTCCCTGATCTCAAAACCCGTCCCTGGTAAAAATTGGCGATAGGAGCTGCGTTTCAAAATACCATAGGAATTCTTATAGCCGGCTAAAGAAGGCAATAGAAAATCATACAGCTGGCTGTAGAAAGCGGAGCAAATCATACGGCCGGGCTATACGAAGTGATAAAAAAATATACAGCCGGGCTATAGTTCCTATCGCCGGGCTTTACACTTTATCGCCATCGGCTATAAAAGGCTATAAGAAATTGTGTAGAAATTCGTGTGCTTTGGAAATCATTAAGTTTGATACGGAACCACCATAATATTTACAAAACACACATTATATTTTCCTTTAATACATATTCTTTTCATCCATTAAAATGAGAATAATCATTACAGGATGTGCAAACACTTAAAAATCATGAATTGAAAAACGCTGACTCCGCGAGATTATATATTGGAGCCTAACACAGAGCGGAGCGGCGCGGCGTGCTGCCAGCGATAAGCGCGCATTAGCGCCTACAAACCTAACAGGGATACGTCACGCATTGCGCAATGCGTGAAGTATCCCTGTTAGGTTTGTAGGCGCTAATGCGCTTTTCGCGCTGGCTGCCCGCCCGCCGCGCCGCAGCGTGCCACGGCGCTTGAAGCAACTATTTCACACCAGAGGTATTGCACAGTATCATACGAAATTGAAGGCGCTTCATCATATTATTAGGAATGGCAGGCATCCTTCAAAAGTACGGAACTTTCCGCGCAAAATAAATCAAGATACTACGGCCCAAAAATAGAGCGGCAGTCCAAAAACTCACTAAGTCCTAGCATCCGTAATTAGTAACATCTAGCATACACTTTATCGCCTGGCTGTTGCTTAGTCGCCATCGGCTATAAAAGGCTATAAGAAATTGTGCAGCCGGCTATAGAAGCTATTGAAAATCTAACAGCCGACTGTAGGTCTATGGTATTTTGGAACACAGATTTTACTGCCAATTTTTACCAGGGGTTGTCAGTCGAACCGGAGCTAGGGCGTTCTACTGCAGTAAAGCTCTAAAGATGGCAAAAATGCAAAAAAAAAAAAAAAAAAAAAAAAAAAAAAAAAAAAAAAAAAAAAATGAAAAAAGGAAAGAAAAAAAAATTAGTCTTATCTCAGAATAATGCAGGCAGGCGAAGTTCTTATGAGTACCAAGAAACGCTGTCTCAAAAAATAGCGTCTGAGAATATCTACCGGAAATACTCAACATTTCCGGTTGCATCAGCTGATCGCCAGAAACATTCTCGACTTTGTGTCACACGATCAAATCTAGTCTGATGGCTCCGATCAAGGTGGTCGAGGTCAGACAATTTTTCTTCAAATACCATAGCAGCCTGCAGGTATTTGATGGAATGATAATCAGCTACATTTGCTAATCAGAGCTCACGCATGCCCATCTCATCCCTTCCCGCCCCTTCCTGCGCAAGATACTTTCGCGCGCAATCAGAAGCTTGTGTCACACGGTCAAATCGAGTCATCGATTAGTCAAGGTCATAAAATTTATCTTCAAACTAGTGGCCCGTAGGTATTTGATGGGATGGACATGGATGAGCTCTCGAGCTCTGATTGGTCAATTTAGCTTATAATCATTCCATCAAATACATGCGACCTGCGGGCCGCTGGTATTTGAAGAAAAAGTTTCTGACCTCGACAAATTGATGACTCGATTTCATCATGTGACACAAGCATCTGATTTTCGCGCAGGGAGTGTTTCCGGCGATCAGCTGATGTGACTGGAAATGCTTGATATTTCCGGTGAATATTATCGCACGCGATTAGAGTGTTTCGGGCGATCAGCTGATGCAACTGGAAATGTTCAGTGCTTCCGGTAGATATTTCCTTGAGACTCCTCTTTTAAGAAAAACGTTTTTTGGGATCCAGAGGTATTGTTTGTATTAGAAAAACTTTGTCGACGTCATTTTGAAATATTTATCAGCATTATCACCACGCCACCTTCCGAACTATACTGCGGTATACTCGTAGTGCCTCAACTCCGGTTAGGCCGACAACAGGTTTTGAGATCACAGAGAGGAATTCTATCGATTTTCAAAAACTCCACTTTGAAGCGGGATACCAAAACGAAGGCGACCTCCTGGACTAATAATTTTCTCGCAGTTGATGAAAAACTACAGTTCATTAAAATTCCAATCCAATAAACCACATTGAAGCTGAAAATATGAGGGTCAACATGCGCCTTCACCTAGTGCCAATGCAGTTACGATAAGCGTGACCTTAAAAGACCAGAATCAACGAGTAGTCCGGTCAATCTAGTTTTTTTCTGGGAATATCAATATGTAGAGGGTTTTTTGGCGGAAACGAGTTATGCAACTGGCCACTAGAACAACGTGGCAAAAGTTTACCGGAATCAGCTGTCTGCTAAGGTCACCACCTCGAAAAAAAGCCGTCGTAGGGGCCAAAATACACTGCCGGCAACCGGGTTTTCGCTTGTATCTCAAAACAATCAATCCTACGGAAAAATGTCATTGACTTTTTTATAAAGAGCACAAAATTTCTTGTGGGAAACACTATACATGTATTAATTTGCGACTTCCAGTTTATGAGGTATCGCAGTAGTTCTCTACTGCTGAGAAAGTCGAATTTTGCTTGAGATCGCGCTTTTCCCGGTCGGAGCTTTGGCCAAAAGCTTTGGGCCGGTCGGAAATGGTGTGAACCGCGGTAGGTCCGGCTCCCAAGATATATATTACGAATTTTTAACAATTAAAGCGCGCACTGTAGTGAATGCGCAATGCGTGAAGTATTCTAACAGTCTTGTAGGCGCTAATATGCTTCTTACAGTTCTGACAGTGCGGTCACCGCGACGGTCGGCGCGGGAAGCACATTAGCGCCTACAAGACTGTATGAATACTTCACGCATTGCGCATTCACTACAGTGTGCGCTTCAATTATTGAAAATTCGTAATATATATCGTGGGTGCCGGACCTACCGCGGTCCACACCATTTCCGACCGGCCCAAAGCTTTTGGCAAAAGCTCCGGCCGGGAAAAGCGCGATTTCAAGCAAAATTCGACTTTCTCTGCAGCGAAGAACTACTGCGATATCTCATAAACTGGAAGTCTAAAATTAATACATGTATAGTGTTTCTCACAAGAAATTTTGTGCTCTTTATGAAAGGTCCAATGGCATTTTTCCGTGGGATTGTTTTAAGATATAAGCGAAAACCCGGTCGCCGGTAGTGTATTTTGGCCCCAAAGCCGGCTTTTTTCGAGCTGGTGGCCTTAAAGCGGACAGCCGATTCCGGTAAACTTTAGCCAAGTTGTTATGGTGGCCTAATGCAACATGTTTTCGCAAAGAAACCTTCTATGCGTATATTTATTTTCCCAGATTGCTCTCTTTTAGAGCTAATTTGACTGGACTAAAGGCCGCGGGGTTGCATAATAGTAGTACTCCTGAGTACTACTCAATATCAAGAACTCATACTTAAATGTGCTTAAATGAAAAAAAGGCATGCGAAACAAACCCTTTTTTTTTGGCTGGATAAAGTTTTTGCATTAAACGAAATGGGAACAAAGATGCCAAAGATGCTGCATGCACATCGTTTTATGCTAAATTGCGTGAAAAGTGCGGTGAGTATTAAGATTAAGGTATCCCAACAACGTGTAACACAATTTGACCTCCACAGCCATTGACACATGGACATATTTCTGCCAAACGGAACTATGTGCATTAGGACATGAGCCCTAAGACCCATAAGAATATATGCATAACAAGGCTCACGTCATAATGCACATAGTTCCGTTTGGCAGAAATACGTCTACATGATGCGCACGCAAAACGCACACCTCCATGGGGCATAAGCCTTTATTTGAACACTGTGAGGCACAGTTCTTCCACGGTATCTATAATTTTTGCATTTCTTGCTCTTCTTTTAGGTGCTTCTCGAGCTCTACATGGGGAAATGCGACGAGAGATAGTGCACTGACGTAACCTTCCTCACATCACTAAGATGCCAATGCTCGCAAAATGAGAGACTAGGAGTGCAGGGGGTGGCCCACAGTGGGAAAGTGGGGGGGGGGGGGGGGGCATAGAATTGGATGGCGGTGGGGGCGCACTTGCGTGCCACTAGCAAGTTGAAACAGCCTGCCAATGGTTGGTCATACTATTGCTCCTCGGAAACGACAACAAAAAACAACTCTCTCCTTTGGATAAATTACTTGATATTTTTCACCATTGCAGAAAATGTTTCATGGAATTTTAACAAGTCACTCAAGTGTTTAGGTTGTAGAGCGGGGTGCGTTTGTGTGGGTGTGCGTTTGTGTGGGTGTGCGTTAAACACACATGTACGGATGGACTTTTCCCCCAAAAGCTTCGCGCCATTATAATTTCCGGTCTCAATTGGACGTATTTCTATCAAACGGAACTAAGCGCCATAGGGGAAGGAAGGGAGAGGGGAGCTTGGATTGGCGGGTGTTGAGGAACGCGATGCTCGTTCCGTCCTATACTCGTAATGCTTTTCCATGGCGCTTAGTTCTTCCGTTTGACAGAACGCGCTATCCGGGATTCTAAAATCCTCAAAAGGAACTCAATTTGGCGCTTAGTTCCTCTTAACAGAGATACGTCCAATTGGTTGAGACCTTTGACGGCATGGGCGGAAAGAGGGGGCCAGGAAGAGGGTTTGCCTCCCTCCCAAGAAATCTACTCAGCCTCACCAAAGGGATGTGAGGTGCTTTACTGGGTAAGTGTGTGCCATTCTTTCATCTTTGAAATCGTGATTGGATCAACTTTTCGGCGAGATCAGCTAAAAGTCGCTGCTGAGAAGTCTCAATTTATCAAAATTTTCTAGGAGAGGCCCCTAGGGCCTCTCGGATGCTAGGGAAATCCCCCAAACCTTCCTTTGAAGCTGAAGGGGTCTCGCAGCAAATCTTCCTTAAAGGCGTGTATTCGTGTACCCCCACATCCCCCTTGATAAGGTGCCCTTCTGGCCCCCCATGAAAAGGTCCTCGATCTACCCATGTTTGACTGTTATTTGCCCCGAATCTTTGAATACCATGGTTCCTATAACAAAGAGCGTTAAGCAGGGAGTTTGGCTCGTAAATTCGGACGGGAGGTCCACTTTCAATCGCCCGCAAGGAAGAAGATCAAGAGCGAAGACTCTTGTGCATTGTACAGAAGGGAGGGGTTAAAAGGACTTACTCCTGGATTAAAATATCTGAAAAACTGTTTTGTTCGATCAACAGGAACATTCCCATTCTCTCCCCTGCTAAGAACGATCATGTTGGTGCAATGGTGCCATGGTGGTAGGTGCCACGTTGGTGAGTGAAACATGGTACCCTGATGACGCCATCATGATATTAACTGGGTCTCAACACTATCCTATGTTGGAACCATATTGGTTACTTTGACCAAGTTGGTACCGTGTTGGTTGCTGGTCCCGAAATAAATCCGACACGGAGGCCGCACAAGAATATTTCAAATGAACAGAGCAATTAATTGACTCACTTGCACCACGTTGATACCATGTTTCACTCATCGACGTAGTTTAGCAGGTCAGAGCGGTTAATTTAATCGGAAACAAGCTAAATGCCACAGATTTGCCCTGGAAAGTGAACCAACTGACACTCGCGTAGCGAGAGATCGGAGTCCATCTTCTGGAGCCTCCAGCTGGACCTCAAGGCAGCGTAATGATCGGTACGGTAGAGTATCCATTATTCGCGCCGCGGTTATCCACGATTCGTTTTATCCGCGGTCAAGTTGGGCAGCTTTTCTTTAGTTTGTTTTTCTCATCAATGCAAATTCATGCTTCGAACGCTCTGTCAAAAACATTTTCCGCTCATTATATTTCCACATTCAACAGAAGAAAATAATTGTCTACTCTTGGATGAGCGCGGATAATCGGGACCCTACTGTAATTACCTATACTGAGGACACAAATGAAAACTGCTCGATTGCAGTGGTTGCGGGGGGGGGGGGGTGTCAGCATTCAAGTACATGACAACCGTGAGTCGATTGAGAAGAAATCGGGAAGCAAGCTTACATTTCTAAAGGATGAATGGCCTTGTCGTCTGGTGCATTTGATCTTGACTTCCACGACACCGTTTTCGAACACGAGGTTTTTTCTGCGGAATCCGTAGACTGCGACCGCATGCACTTGATTTAGATATTTTACTCGTTCACGGTCAAAACGTTCAAAAAGCTCCTATCACCCGTGGGAGGCGGGATTTGTGGATCATAGTGCGCAGGACAAAGGATGCGGAGCGAGATAAGAAACGAAACAATTGCGGGTCCAGCGTAAGAAGTAGGGAACATCCACGGTAGAACGGAAGCAACCCCGAGTTGTACTGAGAACAGACGAAAAATTAGCAACTAGGTCCCAGTTCAATGAGCAGGGACTTCAAGGGGACACAGGCATAGATTACTCAACATTCGATGTTTTGACTTGTCTCAAAATAAATTAATTAGCGTTGCCAAACTTATAGGTAACCTTTCCTGCGGTGCTCATACCACGAGCGGAATTATTACACTCATTACTAGCTTGCTGCCACCGGCTGACGTAATCATTTCGGTAATAGCACATCTTGATGAAGATTTTTTTTTCGCATTTCAAAAATACTGATGTGAAAACCTACCGCATTCCTTAGCGCTGTTTTTAACTTTCCTCAGGCAGAGTTGGGCGAAAAATTGACGCAATTAAATCGACTAACATTTCGATTGACCGAATAATTTGGGTATTAAAGTTGGCAACTAATCCGGAGACAAATAATTTAATCAATCGCCCCCCGGCAATTGACGAATAAATCGAGTGAGAAAATCGGCAACTAATTCGAAAAAAATAAATCGTCAATTGTCTCAAGACAATTGACGAATAATTCGAATTCTTAAATTTGGCAACTAATGTGATAGGAAATAAGTTGATCAATCGCCGCATGACGATTGACGAATAAATCGGGGTTTTTAAACCGACAACTAACCTAGCAGCAAATTAATCGGTCAATCGTGCCATGACAATTGACGAATAATTCGAATTCAAATAATTGTCAATCGTCTCCTACGATTGAAGCAACCTTATGAGGATTCCCGTGGGAGTTTTCGGGAATTTTTCGGGAACGGAAAATTTTCTCGGGAACCGTCGTTCCCGTTACGTAACTTACTCGGGAATCTTCGATCCCGTCTCGTATCGGATGCATGAGAATAATATCGATGGATGTGAGATGATTCTGATTTCAATACCGCCATACTCCATGGCATGCTTGCGCCATGGGCACCATGGCACGCCGGCCGGCCACCGACCGACCGCGTTTCTTATCTCCCCTCAAAGCGTCCTTTCCTGGAGTCCGCCTCACATTCTCATTCAGCCTTCAATCGTGGGATCATTTTATACATTTTTGACCGTTTGGAATCGTTTTGTTGTGAGAAGAGTTACAGTGCCTCCTCGCGTGGAACGAAACCAAAGAGGCGGACGACGGCGGGGACGGGATGAGAGACTCCCGAAAAATTTTCCCGGGAACCCTCGTTTCCATTACGTAGCTTATCAACCTCATCCAGGAATCATTGATCCCGCTTCGGGTGAAAATAATATCGATGGATGTCAGCTAGATGATTCGGACATCAATACCGCCATCGGCCATACTGCGTTGCGTACTTGCGTACCTGCTTCGCGCCGCCGCCCGCCCGCGCCGGCCGGCCTTCCTTGCCGCGTCTGTTATCTCCCTTCATAGCTTCCCTTCCTGAAATCTGTCTCACATTCTCTTTCAGTCGGGCGTACATTTTACACCTTTTTGACTGATTGCGTTGGACTGGTTTTGTTGTGAGAAGAGTAACAGTGCCGTCGCGTGAACCGAAACCTAGGTGAAACGGCACCTTATTATCCGGAGTTCCGGGCAAGTCGGCTCACTCACACCCGGTCCCCCCTCCTGGTCCACGCTTGCCGGCTTCTCTTATCCTCATTCACTTTGTTTTCCTTATATTGATTTTGTTTTCCCTCGATCACGGATACCTTTTCGATCGAGTGTCAAGTGTCAACTCTGTCACCTTCGTACCTTCGTCCATCGATCGCATCGCTCGCGCCCCTCAGATTTCCGTTCGCTCCCTGCCCATTCCGTTTCTCTCTGACTCCCTCATCCTCATACTAATGAACTCGCCGCAGTTACTTCTCACGCATGAGTTTTGCATTCTTGATTGCCACCCTCACTTTTAGAATCTTGTCTGATAATGCCGGATTTTGCCTTACAATATTTTCGACCGCTTCAGTTTTAAAAAATGTTTTCTCTAAAACAGGAGAGGTAACCGTTTCTTGCGCGGCATCTTCGGCTCCGCGAACCCCCCCTCCCCATTTTACGGTGTCTTTGGATAAATCTTTTTGTAGAAAGGACTCTGATAATTAAAGCAGACGTGCCCCCAACTTTTTAAGGAACATGGTGTTCCACAAGTCCCGCTCCCCCCCCCCCCCCCCCCACTCTAACTTTTGAACGGTCACAGATAGAAAAACGAAACTTTGGGAATGTCTCTATCTCCAAGAGGGTGATATTTTAGGATGGGAGCTAACATTTTTGCCCCTCCCTCAGGAACGGCGGGGGGCCCCAACTTTTTTTTCAAATGGTAACCCCTATCTTGTCATGGACAGAATAGGATGGAGACGCGTCGCCTTGGAGGCCAAAGCCCACCCCGGGCTGTAGCGCCATTAGTAAGTAAGTAAGTAATCCCTATCTTGTGATACATCATTAAAAAGCGCATTAAAAATTAAGAATTTTGGCGCAAACCGCAGATCAATATCTTGATTTCTATCCGAGCTGTGATAGGTCAATGGTCAAATTTGACCTATTTTCAAAAAATCATAACTCCGGCTCAAAATATCGTAAAGAAAAAAATAAAACGGGAAAATTTTCCAAATTGTGTTCGCTTTTAAGAAAAAATCACAGAGATCACTTCGAACTAATTTTAAGGGGGGGGGGGAGGTCGGACCCCAAATACGTCAATTTATAGGTCATTCGCCAGATTTCATCCGTAAAATATTGTAAAAAAAGGGTTGTATGAGATCGAAATCTTAACTGTTCTCCGAGGAGCCTCCTTGAGTAGGGGAGGATAATTGCGTAATAGCTACTGCCCTTCTCGATTACAAACGCTACCGCTTGTCCTATCTCTAAACCTACCGCACGCCAATTGAAAGGGTCTCTAGAGGTGCCAAATGCCTCAGAACATTTTTGGCTGCATCTTGAGGGACTTTCCACGGCTAAAATACATATAGTATTCTTAAAGAAAACACGCACAAACGAAAAAGATTCTAAAAGGCAGGAAGAACCAAACATGTTGCTATTGTTGCCTTCTTAAAGATCCATAGAAACTCCTTGAGCAGGTTTTCAGTGGTGCCTCAAAAAATTTTGAGACGACTGCAGCCTGATGAATAGCTAGAATTGTCAAATACCGTCATTTTAAACAACTACTAGGACTTTATTAGTTTTAATTCTTGAAGAAAAGCGCGAACCAAAGCACGGAATATTTAAGTAACTTCCCTAGAATATGTAGAGGGGTAACCTAAAGTTGTCTCCACTTGTGCTAACTGGTGCGATTTTTTTAAAATGAAGGTTTGTAGGAGAAACCGATATATTTTTATGAAAAATAGGTATCCAGCTGCTACCTCGAGTAGAATGAATCAGGATGGCTCGGAAAAAAATTCTAATTTGAGGGCTACAGTGCTCATGGAGTTTTCTAAAAAGTGGCACAGGCAAGAACTCTGAGTGCCAATTTTATGATACAGGAGAGGATCAAAACGCTATAGAAATCAGCATTTTATAGGTCAGAAAATACCTATTAGAATACTTACACAGTTTACGACGCTGTCAAAGTGTCTTGATTTTTTTTTCAATTATACTAGGTGTAATTTATGATCTATACATTATCAATTTTCACTCGAAAAAAAATTTTCCTCCAAGTTCAGAAAAACGAATTTTTACTAGTCAGAGCAGGAGTGTCCCAAATTCATTAAAGAGTTTTTGAATACTCGCAGCTCTGCTCTTTCCAATGATGAAGGAAAATGATCTTTGGAGATAAATTTAGAATCCAAAATATGCATATTTATAAGAGGGAGTACTCGTGAAGATCAGGGAAAACTTGAATCACCTATAAAAGTCAAGGAATTGGAAAACAATTTGGAGAGTCAGGGAAATTCTCAAGGCTGCGGCTTAGCAGCTGAAACCTCCGTTGCACGCCGGTACCGCACGTCAGCCTTGCCGAGTTTTCCAGAATTTTTTCCCGTAAAGCGAGTGTCTAGGGTTCTGAATACGAGATTTGTGCGCTAGTTCAACATGAGGGGATCTAAATATTAACACCTTATCTGCTCTTAGTGGCGGATTCAGGGAGGGGGGGGGACAATGGCCACCCCCCCCCCCCCTTGGTCGAAAAAGGTAAAAAAAGGAGGAAAATTTGCTTGGTAAAGGTAAAATTGCTTGGGAGGTAGGGGAAGAAAAATTGCCCCAAGGAATTTACTGAAACGGTTTGTTTCCAAGAAACATTGTTTACTTTAATGATCCTATGCATTTTTGTCCATTTTTTATTAATACTGGACACCAAAGAAATGAGGGGCTTGGAAGACAAGGCAAATAAGAGCAATTTTTGAAAAATGTAAGACGTTAATGATGTCAAGTAAAACTAGTTTTCATGCATATTTTGTGAAAAATTCCTTACCAAATTCAAATTTTTATGCATCAAAAAGTCTATTTAAACTTTCTTTCCGCCATAAGGATCTATAATGTTTTGACATTTCAAACACGTTTACCGAGATAGTAAAAACTACACTGATACGCCCTGTCGTCCAAGCCCCACAATAAGCAATATGGTACAATAAAATTATGCTAAAAGAGGTATTATTCGTAAATCTTCAACTTTCAAACAATGCACCAAGTATACATGTTAAAACTGCTTGAAATTCACTCTGGCAGAGTCTATTTTGATAGAATTTTCAGGGGAGGCCTCTCGGACCCCCCCCCCCCCCCTCCTCCACTCGACATTAGCAAATTATCCCCCCTTCCGAATAACTCTGGATCTGCTATGGTCTGATCTTGATTATTGTTATCCACCCTCTCTTCTAATTTTTCTTATTCAGGCATAGAATCATTTACAATATTTCTAGGCATGACAATTTTCCTGTTTGGGTTATTTGCAAGTATCAACCCCAAGCATACATTTGCAGTGCTTCAAAGTTCTCATCATTATTTTTAAAGTAACCTTTTCCTTTTTCTTCTGTAAAAATTCAAGGAAATGTCAAAGAATTTCAGCGCCAGATTTTTTAATGGGACAGTGTCCCATTTCTGTCGCTGAGAATTTTTTGAATCGTATAAGTTTGCTGAAAAACCATGTTTCTGCGTTTAAAACAGGATAGAAATTGTCAAACTGCGCAGTTTCGCAGTCACAGATATATCTTATAATTTTTAGAGAGACACCCCCCCCCCCACTTCTTGTGTAGGCAGTAGGCAGTAATACATTGGAAGCATCAGTCAGTTTTTTTTATTTTTTATGAAACACGGGATGTGGGAACGGGGGCAGTAATAGATTGCAAAGATCGGGATGGTCACAACTCATGAGGCGCTAGGACGGTGCGCGGCAACAGCCGAGACCATTCGTTTTTACAAAGAAAATTTGATAGTGAGCTTCAGTTGAACAGTGGCGTGGGATCTTGAATGAGGAAGGAGACGTGGACGGCAATAGTGAAAGAACTAAAGATAGTCGGCAGCACCGTCACCGAGAGTCCGAGAAGAGCTTTGGTCGAACGGTGCGGTGGAGTGGATGAAGATTTCGAATGAGGAAGGGGATGGGGAGGCAGCAAGGATGAGGAAGGGACTAGATGTAGTCGGCAGTAGCAGTACCGTCACTGAGATAAAAGGCTCATGAAACAATAGCGAGGCAAGGAGCACTGGAACACGGCAGGGGTCAAATCAAATACCGGACTGAAGAAAACTCTACATTTTGTGATACATATGAGGAGAACTGAACGGGGGCGAGATAAGGACGGCTCGACGTGCGAGGGTATGCGTGAATGCATGCAATACGGGGGCCGACCATAGAGTTTGGATTTGATCGACATGAATCGATAGAAAAATAAAAACGTGAACCGATCGACGTGATTAATCGACAAAATGCGATCGATTCACGGGTTTGTCGACCGGTTCACGTTTTTATTTTTCGATCAATTTATGTTGATCGAATCGACACTGGTTTTTTAATAATTTGTCGATCGAATCGACACTAGTTTTTTAATAATTTGTCGATCGAATCGATGTAGATAGATTCACGTCGATCGATTCACGTTTTTAATTTTTGATCTATTCATGTCGATCGAATCCATACCTACTCCGTATTGAGATTGGGAGGTAGAGCAGTGGACATCTGATACGTCACAAAAAATTAGTTACTAAATAATGGAGTGAATGCGATAGCCGGATGTTGAATCAAAATTGATCGATCGCCCTGATAAAGTAACTGAAATAAATAGACGAGAATCGAGACATGGTCTTTTCATGGTTTGCATGGTTAAATTATTTTTTTGTTGTGGGAGGGGGGGGGGGGCGAGTACATGGAATGATTTTCGGTAATTCTAAGTAAAAAAAAACACATGGTAAGACAGAGCTGCTACACTACGATACTTAATGCCGGTGCTTTTATTTCGATCGAAACGATGTTTCAAAGCGAAACAGGTCTTTGAACGATGGTTGAAAAAATCGATCGATCGTTTCGGGGACAGGCCTACTTGCATGAGAATGAGAGTTTGTAATTTTTGTGAAAACACGGTGACAACTTTTACATATGATTTTTAGAGAAAATCTGATGTCAAATTCGGATTCAGCGCATCAAAATCGCACGGGCTGATAGTTTTGAGTGTATTTAATATCTAAATGGGAAGCCGTAATGATATTAGATCACCGAAAAGTGAACTGGAATCATGATGCGACGGGCTAAGGTGACGGTGAAAAGACTCCACACTCGGACAAAAGGAAAAGGCAACCGTGTATCGTGCGTAATGATCGAAGGCAAAGCAACGATGAGGAAAACAAGGTGAATATGGAGAGACCGGGATCCGGCAAGCGGGACCGGCCGGGCCGGCCGGGTACAGGCGAGCGCCGGCCGAGCGGGTCGTAGCGCATAGTGAATACCGTGCCCGAAAAGATAAGACCTGACGCGATTGAGGCGCAGGGATGCCAATGTGGTCGTGGTTGACAGGAGGAGGCCACTGTCACTTAAAACACAACCAGTTCAATGCAAACGGTCAAAAAGGTCTAAAAACGGGCGTACGACTGAACGTCTGGCGGACTCCGTGGAGGGAAACATGGAAGCTAAAGGGAGATAAGAGACGCGGTCGGCGGCTGATGGCGCCGCCGCGCCGAGCAGATGCTTGGCAGTGAGGGTTCGATAGCCGAGGAAATTTAAATTCATCTATTTTATTATCACCAGACTCTGAATTCACCAAGGTCCCCAGAAAATTTAGGTGCCGGGAATTCCCGAGAAAATATTTCGGGAACGTCCCCCTCTGTAAGCAAGTAATCTAATCACTGCGAGAGTGGATCAATCGCCAGTAATCGGAATGCACTTGAGAGTGGATATTATTTCAACTGTAAATTTTTTTCCAGGAAAGAAAGGAAAAAAAAAAAAAAAAAAAAAAAAAAGTGCATTAATTGTTCGCTAAAACTAACGAATTATTTGGTCCCGATTATTTTTTTAAACTGACGGCTCACTGCTGACAACGAACGAATTATTCGGTTCCAATTAGTTGTCGAATTGACGGATTATTCGTCCCCGATTAATTGTAGATTTGACAACCACGAATCAATCGTTAGTTGTTTCCGAACGATTGACGAATTATTCGGCCCCTATTAGTTGTCGGATTGACGACTCACGAATAATTTGGTCAGTTGTCAGTTGAGAACTAACGAATTATTCGGTCCCGATTAGTTTACCAAATAATTAGTAGACAAATTATTTTTCAATCGGCGCGCACAACTAAACAATTTATTTGGTCTCGATTATTTCACCGAATAATCAGGAGACGAATTATTTGTCAATCGGCATTCACGATTGAACAAATTATTCGTTTTTGGACGAATAATTTTAAAATAATTTTTTCCCAACACTGTCCTCAGGTATGTCCTCATTTTACCTAGTAGCAGTGGCTGTTGAGAAGAGTTGTAAAAAGCTCGTAAATTTTAAGAGAACTTAAAATTTACTTTAAAACCATTACGTAAAAAACTCTTGAAATATTCGTATCAGGAAACCCTTTTTGAGGTTTTTTTGCATAAAATTGAAGAAAATTTTTTAGTATAATTTACGTATTTTTTTATGAACTTCCTACGGGCAAAAACGAGGAAAAAAGTGGTGAACAGAAAAGTATAAAAGGAAAGGTTGCAGCCCATAAAAATTGAGGATATAGCTTGTTGATTTTTACGTACATTTTACGTTCTCTTTTAATTGAATTAACACTATTTTTTTTATTTAAAAGAATTCCCCAAAAGGGTTTCCTAAAAAGAGTATTTTAGGAGTTTTTTTACTTAAAATTTACAAGTTTTTCACATTTTTTTGACAACTTTTCGTAGAATTTTTTGAAAGAGCCATTGCTACTACGGCACTTATCCGGACGATATCCGGTTTCCGGTGTCCGATCGCGTAATCTATTGGACTAAGTTCCGGTATCCGACCACGGCATTTCCCTGTCCGATATTCGTTAGGCCTTGTCGCCACGAGTCGTTTCATGGGATTTATCCCAGGGAAAAATCCCACTTACGGAGTCGGGAAACATATTGAGTTAATCAATATTTTTCCCAGTACCAAGTACACAGCCCTTGTACCCCTGTAAGGCCTTATTGTCTCCACGGGACGTTTTCGTGGGATTTGTCTCTACTTCGAATCGCAGAAATGAAACTTTTGGGATTTTTCCTAGTTATCGTCTCCACGTGACGGGTCTCATACGGTTCTGTGACAAGTTTGCGCGGGAAGATCAGTTAGTAAAAATCGAGTGATTAACCGCGATTAAAGTAATAATTGAACACGATTGATAATTAGACTCATTATTTTAAGTAAGCAAACACGAACAGTGGAGTACTTAACCGACAAAATATCGTATCATTCGCTTTCACTTTTTCTTTCTCTCTCAGTTGGTCCTAGGGGTACAAGGACCATACTGCTTGATGCTGGGAAAATATTGATTAACTCAATATTTTTCCCTGGGACAAATCCCGTGAGACGGCTCGTGGAGACAAGGCCCAAGTGCACCTGAGAGAGGAAGAAGAAATGAAAGCGAACTGTGCGATATTTGGTTGGTTACTTCATTGTTCGTGTTTTTTTGCTTAAAATAATGTGTCTAATTGTCAATCGTGTTCAATGATTATTTTAATCCCGCTTAAATACTCAATTTTTACTGACTCATCTTCGCGCAAACTTGTAGGACCGTATGAGCCCCGTCCCGCCGCGCAGTGGATCGAGTGAATGGGAGCTAGATCGGACAAAATTTGAAAACTGTAAGAGCTTATAACTCCGTTCATATAAAATTATGAGGTTCTAAAAGTGGTTTCATTGGTTTCCTTGTAAAATTTTCTTCTTAAAGCCATGGCCGGATTTACCTACTTGCCGCCCATGGGCCGCATGTATTTTGCCGCCCTCTTCTCATTCATTTTGAAACATCAATAAAAACCATCAAGTGCACGAGCCGGAGGGAGAAGGGTGCATAAGACACGTTCACTCGTGTTGGACACATTTTTTGCATAAGCCCTGTCAACACTACTAGCAAAATTTCACGGAACTTCGCGCAAAAGTTCAGTTCCGTAAACCGATCTCTGTGTGGGCAAGGCCTTTCATTTGTAAGAAATGAACTAAAAATTAAGAAAGAACAAACATAAATGTGGTTTAAGAATTTTAACTTCCGCTGCCGTGCCGCGCTGACCACACTGCGTTTGGCGCAATGCGTGAGGTATTCATGTAGTCTTGTAGGCGCTGTGCGTTTCACGCGTCACGCCGCCGCGCCGCGCCGACCGTACTGTGTTTGACGCAATGCGCGAAGTGTTCATGCAGTCTTGTAGGCGCTAATATGTGTTACATGCCGACCGCCGCGCCGAGGGCTTCTCCTTTTCATCTCAAGTCCTCGTCATCATTGCTCTCTGCGCCGCGCCGCTCCGGGCCAAATTACGTGTTTGATTTCTCTCTGAACTCAACTAATTAAAGGTGCGCAGTCTTTTGTATCACCGAAGGACGACAAAATTAGAAATTAATGTACTCTCAGGAAATGAGAGATTTTGTCACCTTTTCTTGTTAGTGATTCTTTTCTGAATCCGATTTTTTTGTACCTGCATTTAAAAAAATTCCAAAATTTGCCGCCCCCTAATTTTGCCGCCATGGGCCGCGGCCCATTTGGCCACCACCTTAATTCGGCCCTGCAATTGAAGCACCCCTTTAAATTTAAAATGTGACGAATTAAACATAAAAATTTTCAGTTTTAGTAAAAATTCCATGTCCGACCTCACTAGTTTACTCGATCCACTGTGCGCCGTCCCGTGGAGACGGTAACTGTGAAAAATCCCAAAAGTTTCATTCCTGCGATTCGTACTAGGGACGAATCCGATGAAAACATCGCTTGGAGACAACAAGGCCCTATCTAACGGAAGATGTATCTGGGGGCGACATCTATCCGGCCGATATCCAGTTTCCGGTGTCTGATCGTGTCATTCGTAAAGGCCGATTTCCGGTTTCCAGTATCCGATTGCGTCATCTGTGGGACCAATATCCGGGACCTGGCCATGGCATTTACCTGGCCGATATCATTGACTTATAACACAATCTAGATCGCGCACTAGGCCCGACTTAGGCGGGGGAGATAAGACAGCAGCTAGGGGGGTAAATCAGGGTAAAGACGCGCCTTCAGCTTAGTTGATACAGCCGGATATACGAAGCGTACCAGGCGACGGCACAGGCAAGACTGGCATTTCCATTGTCTCGGTACATATTGGATTGGATTGCTATATGTACCGATACAATCCGGGTTGCCTATCGTCTCGCCGAAATTTCCTAATGCGCGATCTAGATTGTATTATACGTCAATGGCCGATATCCAGCATCCACCAAAATATATATCAGATCAATATCCGGTTCCATTGCCTGATCGCATCATTCATGAGGCCGATTTCCGCTTTCCAGTAGGTATCTGATCGCGTCATTTGTCAAACCAATTTCCGGTTTCCGCTGTCCTTGATCCCGAAAAATAGCATCAGGCCGTGCTTTGGGATAATTCCAATTGATTATGTCTCACCTATTTTTAATGACTTTGAAAATGTGCTTTTTTGATAAACATGGAACGTGTAATAACAGTTCCAAAAACTGTGACGGTTGAGCATAACCCCTGGCTGATTTGTCATGAAATGACCCCAAAACCAAAAGCTGATTTTCTATGTGTTTCCTGAGTCACTTTAAAAAGATATTTTAAATCATTGGAAATCTGAAGCCCATCTCAGTTACAATTTTGTTCTAAGCATTAAAAGGGGCAGGGGGGGGGGGGGGGGGGGGGGGGGGGCAATTTTTTTTTCAAAAATTAATCAGCACAACTCAAGGTGCTTCTGTATTGTGTGTTAAGACTCCAAAAATGGGGGCTCTCTTGCTGAATTTAGGCATGCTTAAAAAGTATCATCAAACCGGCAAAAGTAATTGTTATTTTTTTAACGGATTAAAAAGATGATAGGTACCAGAATAGAATTTTAGTTTGATACCAAGGTGCAACGTTTCCCCCTACACTATTTCAAAATTCGAAAGACCATATATTTGGTCCGAGATAAAAATGCAATATAAAATGTGGCAGGAGAGGGAAAACGAAAATAGAAACCTATGCTGCACAGCAAACTAAGAAAATAAAACTTGCAATCTCTCGAAATACTAGACACAGACTAGTTATCCTCAAGTAGACACAGATGAATATAAAAGAATATTTCATCCCTTGTGATACATCTGTCATTCCTGATTTACTTCTGATGTATAAATCAAGATATAGTATGGATTAGCCTGCTCCTTGGTCCTCGTAAAGTTAACCAAAGATCAATTTATCTTGTCATCAATGTGCAAATGTCCGTGAAAACCCAAAACATAAGATTGAATGTCCTGAAAAATGTTTGAAGAATTTTTAAGATTCTAAAATACCCGAGGAGTAAATTGTCAGGATAAAAAATGCTCCCATCAGTGATTCATGAAATGGAATTTTAAGTACTTGAGAGCAAAAATTAAAGATAGTGATCCGACCTGCCTGGAATGACAGTTGCATACCTGAAAAGCCCTTATCATACCATGAAAGTAGAGCTCTCAAAGTGGCGTTACGTGCGGTCACATGACCCTCCATTGCCCTCAAAGATTGTCGGGCCAACAATCTTTGAGGGTCACATGACCCCACGTGACGCCACTTTGAGAGCACTACTTTGATTGTATGAAACGGGCTAAATGGAATTAAGATAAGATTAAAATTTTACGTGAGTGCCATTACCTGTCGAATCACTGATTTGCTGTAGGTGGCATTCTTCCGACTCCGTTCGTTCCATCATTATTAAGCAGATGATGAGGCTTGTGAGGAAAATATCAAATTTTGGCTTGAGCAATCTCTGTTAAATATACAGTTGAAACTTGGGAAATGAACTGATCCATTATTGTGAACTGGGGTAAGTAAGTACCTGTGAAAATGTCAAACAAAATGATTATGATGAGAAAGAATAAATGAAAGTATGCAATATGTTTTTTTATTGGAAGAATAACAACATTAATGCTTTACTTTTAAGTTGCATATCAAAATAGGAAAAGTCTATTTAAAGGGAATCATGTTTTTGGAAAACAGCATTGCAAACATGCTGGGAACTTACTTGATGATAAGTAAGTGTATAATTATAGTTGGAGAGTATCGACACTGGTGCGCCCTGTGCCAGTACAATTCAGAAGACTACCTACCAAATAGCAAAGAGTAAAGTATTAAGAAGGAAAAATGGTCATCGCTGACAAAGTAATTTGTGATAATAGAGCTATGATGCGCATAAGGTTTGTGTGCAACTTTGTTCCTTTCGGCTTGAATAAGTCAAATTATGACTTATGTATTGAAGAGTAAAATCAACATGGAAAGGAGTGAGATACAAGCGAATGGTTGCCGATTTTTACAGGGAATTGAGTAGAAGGAAATAAAAAGAGAGAAATGTTTCATGAGCAACCAAAGATTTTAGTTAGATTTATTCACAGCAATGCCCTCTTGATGACAGTAACATTCCATTTTCAACTAATCGGGCAAAGTAACACTGAATTCTGGTTAGGGACTATGGTCATAATTTTTAACAAAAAGGGAGATTTTTTGTAGTATGTATATTTAGTCCACTTACTTACTTTCTGTGACAATCAAAACAGGGATAGGTAAGTAGGTACATGTTGATGAAAAGCAGGTGCGTAATGATTTGCAACAGGTCTAGAGGATGTTGAGTTGGGAAAAGTCGTAGATTATTCATGTGCACGAGAAGATACTTTGATCTAACACTGACAGGCCAAAATGAACGTAATCATGCAAAACAGAACAACGTGCAAACTAATTGAGTAGAAAGGAACTGACTACCTCGGCATGACTCGATTGGAGGTTAGATTCTCCAACCATAACAAACACTAAAACAGGGAGACAGAAACATTGATTAAGTCGTTATCAGGTACTTTAAAAACGCCGAATTTATTTAAAATAGGAAAAACATCGGAGATCTTCGAGTGAGAGCGGACCTTTCTTTTTTTTCCTTTCCAAAAGTGTCTACCTCTACCTCACGTCGAGCGGAGATGAGCAACGAGAATTCTTCGAAATTCGCGGTTTTTAACGACGGTAGCGCACTCTCGTTGACCTAGCTGGGACTCCGTGGAACCACCACAAGGCGTAACATTGCTGCCAGCTTCACATTATAAATGAATTACGATTTTTATAATTTTACCAATTTTATCTTCATGTCCTGAATTTTAAAATTTCCTTTCCAAAGATGTGTTCTTCATTCGTTCTATTAAATAATTGCTTCAAAATTTGAAAGAGATGGAAATTAAGTAATTTAAATTTTAAAACAAATTTAATTAAGAAATAAATGCGATGACTTGGTAACAACGCTAAATCTCGATTTCTCGAGGTAAACAGTGGCTGTGATGTGCCCTCTTTTACAATTTTTTCCTTTTTATTTTTAATATTTATTTAGTATTCCAAGTCATTCTCATTTTGTTAGTGAATTTATGTTTTTCGCCAGTTATTTTCTGTGTCCGAGCAAGTGAGCCATCGTTTAATAGTGGACTCGACTCTTAAAATCACGAACGTCATGCTGGTATCAGAGCCTGATTTTGAAAACTCCAATTCCAAGCAACCTGCTGAAAATACGTGGGTAAAACTAAATGTAGGGGGAACTTATTTTCTCACAACTAAAACTACTCTCTCCAGGGATCCCAACTCATTTTTGTATCGACTGTGTCAGGAGAATGCTCAGCTGATATCTGATAGAGTAAGTGTACGTCTTCCCGTTGCTTTAATTTCACCCACAAGGTATTCTTCTACGTGAGTGTCTCAATCAAGGTTAAGGAATTTATTAGTGCATTGACGAATACAGCAGTACCTGCAAAATCAAGTTTTAAGGAGACACTCGCAGAGTTAATGCTACAGAACCAAATCCTGTTCTTCTAAGATAAAGGACAATTGACCCATGGTAGATTTATCTCCATGGGCCTTTCCAAACTTTTGCTAGAGCAGAAATAAAAGTTTTTTATTAGTTATCGTCTCTAAAATCACAATAAATGCATTGGCAACGTTCGAAATGCACTCCTAACTTCACAATGTGCCCAAGAAATTTGCGTTTTTTTGAGCTCCCTGCTTTTAAAACGACACTATGACCCAGGTGAACATTTCGTCAGAGGTGTCGTTCCATCCAACTCCTGTGCACTAGGATACTGCATAATATCCAACATGGCTGACACCAATCCGCCTAAACGTGTGTGCCTGGATGAGAATTTAACCATTTGTCATCAACCCACCGAGTATACATTCATGATTTCTTCGCGTTGATAAAGCTCCGCTTTGGTTGACTTTGTGCTCCTGATTGTGTTTTGTGCACAGAAGTGTCGGCTTTGTTGAGTATTGCTGTTGCGAAAGGGTTGAATGGAACGACTCATCTAACGCAATGTTCACCTGTGTCGTAGTATTGTTTTTGAAGCAGGAAGCTCAAAAAAAACGCAAATTTTTTACGCAGATTGTGAAGGTAGAAGTGCATTTCAAACTTTGCCAATGCACTCATCATTATTTTTGAGACGTTTATTGATAAAAATAACTCTTATTTTTATCATACCTAGCTAAAGAGTGCGACAGGTCCATAGTTCATATGAAGCATTTTCTGTCGCATTCTCAAAATCTTTATTATTACAAAGTTTGACTATCACTATTTTTCTGCTTTCCAGGCAGTTAACATAACTGAGCTTTTAAATTTTACTTTGAAGGTCTTATGCATTTTGAGCAATTAATCCTTGTGAAAACATAGCCTTTCAACTCTAGATCTTGGTGTAAATAATCATTACTTACGACAGTAAATTTTAAGATGAACTATGTTTCAGGATGAAACTGGTGCCTACTTAATTGACAGGGATCCAACATACTTCAGCCCTATTTTGAACTACTTGCGTCATGGGAAACTAGTTATCAATAAAAATCTAGCTGAAGAAGGTATGTATCATTATCTTCATGGGCCCAGATTTTTGACATGATCAATGCGATTCATTGCATACCAGTTTGACCATGTCAGAAACAACAAATCACCTAAACTTTCTTTTCTATTAGATTATAACTTCTCTAGCATTTGATATCTCTTTCAGTCCAGATTCTATCAACAGTGCTGAAAGTTATATGTACTCTAACTTGTACATTCTGCAGTTTATATATATCCCTTTTGAAGTTCATGATCATTGTATTTGATCTGAATGTTCGAGGGGATGAGGAATTGTCTGTAACAGGGGAAGAGGGGATTGAAACTCAAAAAGCACGAAGAATACCAAATCAGTGCTTAGACGACGGGCCTCTTTTAGTTTTTTCCTGTGTTCAAGAGGCAAGGCAGTCTAAATCACCCTAAATATTGACTGACCCACTGAAATTCTTCCTAATGTTCCCATCTGCTTGTCTACCTTTGGATCTAATTTTAGTAAATTATGTGGTGAGAGTTCAAGTCATCACTTATCAACTTGACTATGGTTGCTTGGTTTCATAACTGAGCTACAATTCCTTTAATCTTAGACTCAGTTGAGCATACATACCTATTTAAACAACAAAGCTGATAGCCTTGCTTCAGAGATCTTGCCTTTTTTGATCTCTTTGATGTTGTCTTTTCATCAATAATGAGAAAGGTTTTCAAAAAATTGACAATTTTTACCAAGTGCACTGTATCCACATAAATGAAAATCTTGCAGGTGTTCGAAAAATAATGAATTTACGATATGAATGGGATCTTTGGAGTGAATTGATAACAAAGATACCCTTCATTTTTAAATCAGACGGATTTCAAATGATACTGCTAAAGTCTAAAACCTACCAAAAACATGTTGAAAAGGGAGCTTCTGCTTTGTATCACCCTCTTCCATTGTCTGTGATCTCTCCAGAAAAGTTTTTAATTTTTGATTGGGGTACGTTTGCAGGAGTACTGGAAGAAGCTGAATTTTACAATATCACAGAATTAATTCGACTTGTGAAAGAAAAAATCAGTTTGAGAGATAGTTTCTCTTTAAGAGATTCAAAGAAGCATGTTTACCGGGTGATCCAGTGTCATGAAGAGGAACTCACTCAGATGGTCTCCACGTTGTCGGATGGATGGAGATTTGAGCAGGTAAATTTAAATATTTGTAGTATGCGATAGTAAATTATTCCTGAATATATCAGCAAATTTGTCAAGGTTTTTTGATTTTCGTATTTATTCATTTTTTCAAAAGTTTCAAGGAAGGATCACGTTAAAAGTAAAAGAAATCAACAACTGAAATTATGGGCGCCAAAAAAAATATAGTAGACGTACGATATTTTGAAAAAAAAAGCTTGCCTGAAGTGGTCATGTACAAAACATACAGAATAGTAGGTTGCCAAAGAAGGTTCTGGACTGGGTCTCCTTGGTAGAAAACGTAGCGGACATCCTGTCAAATCATGGATTGATGCCAGCCATTAAGGAATTGAGGAGATGGTATCCTACCAGTTTTCCTCTGGCAAGATGGCCGCGAGTGATGGTTGAGTATCAAAAAGCGCACAGGAAGGCCATGAAAGTGGCAATTACGTATAATTTTTTTATATTCTTCCTCGATAAACGAGTGTAGACTTGAAACTTTTTGTTCTGACTGTTCGAAAGTATGGACTTGGACCTTCAGTTTAACAGCTTGCTCTCACTTTTCATTTCAGACAAGATCAATGTTATGAACAGTAGAAATGTATTAAAATGTTTAACATAGGATGATTTAATTAATATACTATACTTTTCTCATTCCAAAGTTACTGAAAGACAATCAGCGATGAAAAATATGCCTATCTCTTCAAATTTCGCATTGTATAATTTAAAAGTCTTCAATAAAGTCTCCTGCTCATGAGAAAAGCAGTTCAATGATATAAGAATTTATTAAAATTAGCTTATCCAAATTTCATCACTCATATTTAATTTCTTTTTATGTATTTCAGATGATAAATATTGGGTCACAATATAACTACGGTAATGCAGATCATGCTGAATTTTTATGTGTTGTATCAAGAGAATTAGGTGCAACAACAAACTGCAAAGAAACAGAGCCTACTGATCGAGCAAAAGTAAGTGCCTGCTTTGGAATTGACTCCATATATGTAGATAAAACTTTCAAAGTTCACTCCTTCAGAATAGCAGCCAGTCAGAGCTTTGATAGTTTCAATTTCATTTGACAACCATGATGGTTGAACCATTTCATGTATTTGTGACCGTCTATAGTGACAAGGGACCATGTATTTATTTATTTATTTTTATATATTTTTGAATAGCACACAACTATCCTTGAAAAGAGAATGTATACGTCGATACAATTTAGATGTTATAATTTAGAATAACAAAAAAATATATAACAATAAAAGGAAATCATCAAATTATAGGTGGAAAGGCGTTACAGAAATTTCAGCTACGAGCTGATCCACATCGTAAGAGACCTCTTTCAATAGAAAATTATTTAATTCTGAAAAAAATTGAATTAGGTACTTCTTTTTTCTTTAGGATATCCTCTAAATTTGGAGGAAGAGCATTGAATATTTGAATAGAAGTATTTTTGTGTTAGATTTGGAGAAAGATTACTTATGTTTTTCTAGTTTAGTAGAGCTGTGTCTTGAGACGTTGTTATTGGACGGGAATAAGTCACTACATGTAATTATACCGTTGAAGTTTGTATAAAAAGGGAAGGAAGGGCAAGTAAGTAATTTTCTGGAATACTCATTTACAGGGGAAATTGAAGGGGAGCTCATAGTTTATAGAAGGAAAAATCAAGGAAATGGTGTATGTTGCGCAGGGTGAAAGAATGTAGTGAAAAAGGAAAGTTAAGCTTTTTCTGTGCTGAATAAGATCTTTGGATCAGAATCATACCAAATTAAGCCTTTCATTTCTCTCTACTTTTGAAAAAAAGTGGCAGCGCACAAACTTATTATTTAAATAAGAGCATACTTCAACTTTTTGTATGGTTTTTTAAACATAATTTGCTTCAAAGGAAATAATTGGCAAACAAATGTTTTTTTTTTAAGATTTTTACATTCAGTTTTTCTTATGGTAATTGTTTTCTATTTGTCACAGGTTCTTCTGCAAAAAGGCTCAAGGATGTAAATGAAGTGATAATCATTTTTCAAATTTGTACTGAGACAATGGAAAACTGAAGACCTTGCCCTTTTTCCATCCGTCAAAACATTTTGAAGATGTTTTACATTTGTTATTTTGTTTGTTAATTCTAGCTCATTTTCTGTCGGCAATTTTTTTAACGTTTTCCTGATTCAAGAACTGGGTCACCGAAAGAGACATGTAAAATGCCAAGATGGGCGATCTGTAATGCACCATCGCTTTAGAGGCAAATGTTGAGGCCTGAAGTTATCTCATTTTGTGATGGAAAAATATGTCTGTGTTTTTCAAGACAGTTTTAGGCTGAGATAGAAGTAATTTTTTCATGATATTGTCGTAGGCATCAAAGAGGGTAAATTAAAGAAGCTGGACTAGTCACAGGAAGAAGTAAAGCTTTAAACTGCAAGGAATTCCAATAACAATTGCAGTTATGAGTAAAAAAGTAAAAAAAAGAAACTTTAACGCCATAATGTTCATGTATCATGTAGGGGTCGAAAATCTCTGTAATAATAAAAGTTTCAAAATGGTTTACCTAGTAAATAAAAAGGTAGAAAACATCTATCTTTAGCTCAAAGACCAGAAAGGGAAGCATATTTGAAAGTTGCTAACTTTTTCACAATGCCTCACCTGTGAGACTACTAGGAAACTGGTCGTTTTGCATCGCATACAAATGAGAAACAATCCTCCACATTTTCTATTACCCAAATACAGGTATTACATTTGAAAAAATTGGAGGAGAAGTGTGCACCCACATCATGGGACCCAGCATTTTATCGACCCCTGGTATGATTTCTGCAGTTGAAGACTCGGTTTTCTTCAAACATTTACTCAGATATATGCTCACTCTATACCCTCTAAATCGTAAAAATGCTCATGAAGGAATTTGAATTGATGTCTAAGCAAGCACCCAATTTTTCATATTTGTATTATCTTTGACTAACAATAATTCTTTGGAATAAATCACAATTCATGATTTTCTCTGCCTTTTCCTGCGCTTTTTTTTTTTTTTTTTTATCAACCAGAAGGATTTAATAAAAATCAGCCCAACTGCATTTCATGTTGTCTAATTTCCTCTCAAGTTCTATTTGTTTAACACAGAACCAAACCACATGATGCCTCAAAACTTCCTGTGCATTTCTTCTTGCTTAAAAAAATATAGTCACAAAATTTCAAATCAGAATGTTGATTCCTTTTCCGCCAATAAAAAAAAAAAAAAAAAAAAAAAAAAAAAAAAAAAAAAAAAACTTGACAAGATTTTAGGCAACATCTGATGCAGATTGGCTGATCCGAGTGGCGATTTTACATGTTGGCGACACTATTTTTCCTCCGCTTAAATCCATTCAAAATATTGATTTAGTCGAGGCAACCTAGAATCGATTATTTTACCTGCTTTTATATGGAGTAAAAAGCGGTCTAGCCAACTTACCAGAAACAGCACCGGCTGAATCGGGTTAAATCCATCCATTTATCAAAACCACACATTCAGAATTTTGAAGAATTCTTGAAGTAACAAGGATAGGATTTTTAAATTTTTAAATTTACTCCTTGTCAACACAGTGCGTTCTACTTATACCTAGACCCTTCCTTTCTAAAAAGGAGCCAAAAGGGCATACAAACAAACAGGATGAGAGGGGAATACATTGAGAGAAACAGGCAGAAATGTAAGACGTTGATTTATTGGATCGCAATTTAACAGATCAACTTGTCAGTCCTGTGAACTCCAAAAAACAAATTGATCGCAACAGAAAGAAACTGGCTTGATTATAGTGTTGTAAAAATATTGCGTCTTCATCTTTATCTCAAAAAAAGCGTAGTATAGCAAATAGTTAATGTTTTAGTGTCAAGAATAGTTACTTCTAAGTAATATAAAACAAATTAGTTCATTACTGTGCATGTACTTACTATTTTAAAGGAAAAAAAAGACACATGATTTTGAGGAAACTTTAATCGAGCTGGTTCTCTTCTGTTGAATGCAATCCAAATGTCGATTGCCAAAGTCGGAAACTACGTACCTCAGACTGCTTGGTTGTAAGTCTTTGCCTGTATATGTCATTTTTTAAAAGGAAAAGTAATCAACAGTTTCAATTGAATTTTTTTTCTTTCCCTCTAAAAACGACCAAAAATTTTAAGGAAGCATTTTGATTAGTTTCCAAAAATTAATAGATTAGTCAAGGACGGGAAGAAATAATTGGATCTCTGCGGTTTCCTAAGGGTAAATTGGCTTGTTGGGTAAAAAAGTCAAAAACCCCTCCTCTCTCACCCTTGCCTTCCAGTGCACTCAATGTTTAGGAAGTTGTTTCCCGGTGTGAAATGCAACTTCTAGTAAATTTTAATACCCAGAAAAATTTTGCTGCCTCAGTGTTTTCTGAATCATGAATTTGGCAAGTAAATGAAGATGATGAGGTGGGATTCCTCCAAAATTTGAAGTAATCAGCAGTTGCAGAATTTTGGTCTAGTAGTAGCAGCACTTTTAAATAGTTTAATATTGGATTGTTGCCTGTGTGATAAGATAGTGCACATTATGAGTCCAACTATGGGATTAGACAAAGAAAAATCAAATGATTTTCATAAATTTCCCTGATCATAATGGGCCAAATTTTTTCCCCGGACTTCTTTCCATTTTAGCCTTTAAACACCCTGCTTCTTTTTTGAGTGAGATAATGACATTAAAGTACTCATTAAAATCATTCAGCTCTGACTGCAGAACATTGTCCGATGCGTCTAGATATTAAAAATTGAGCCGAGTAAAATATTCCACATTAAAAAATAATTATTCTTCTTTATTTAAATATGAAATAGAACACAGACAAAACGGATCAGGACATATGAAAAAAAAGAGAAAACTTAGACAATTTACAGAGAAAACTTAGGAAATAAGCAAACATTAAAAATCATGAGGTAACTATCAATTTCAGAGGTCCATCAAGATAATCAGCCAGAATTTGGGCTTTCTCGCGGAGCATTCCAAATCCAATCGGTTGCTTCGCATAAAGGCATAGAAGCAGATTGGCCACCTGCGTAATTGCCACTTTACCTTCCTGAAACACAATTATCACATTACATTACTTGGGGTCAGCTGAGAAGTTCCATACTTAGAGTCAATTCACAGGATTTTAGAAGGGGCGGGGGGGAGGGGGGTGATTTGCCTTCACTGATAAATAGTGATGGAAAATTTAATTATCGCCCGATGAAATGTCTTAACTGGATGGGCAGCCAAACTCCTGGAAGTGCCTACTCTTGAACGAGGTCAGTTGGATTTTTGAGTACACTACTGTTCTTTACCTTGCTGTGTATTTTTCGGACATCAAATTTGAAGTTACCTGACACTAAACAGATGAGCTTTTGCTGCCATTTGGAAAAACTTTCAGTATTTTCTGATGTAATTTCTTCAAATTGACGTTTACACAAAAAACCAGAACCCAGTTTCTGGTAAATAATTGGATGATAACTATCTAAAATTTGGAAGAAGTGGTGTGGCAAAACGGCTTTGGGAAAAAATTGCTTTCCACAGTTTTTGACCACTGTGAAAATGAGGCTACTTCCTGAGGAAAAACCCACATCTCGCTCAAAAGTTGAGATTCAGATATGAAATAAGTGCGGTCACAGTTGGGTACATGCTCGATGCGAAAAGTACTCGGAAAAACAGGGTCATCAGCACCCACACTGTCATTCCGTTTTCCTAATCATTTTAACATTCTTTGAAAAACAAGGCATATAAACAAAGCGTTGCAAAAAGGCTAACAGATTTAAAGCAACTATTTTCTGTGGTTGGTAAATATATTCAAAATTGTTCAGAGAATTGTAAAAAAACGAAATCCTTTAAGGCGAATCCAGGGTTCGATTAGGGATAATTCAAGATAAGAGATAGCGCCACCAGTCACCACTGAGAATTTCACTTTCCTTCAACGATTACTGAAATAATATTGTTCAAATTACAAAAAGCAGATCCACAAGATATAGATTATTTTTGCTTGATTTTTTGAGCCAAAAATATTGGCAATTAGAATTACAAGCGCAGAGAAAGTACGGCTGAAACTTTCAGCTCAGCCGCGGCGGCCAAGCGCGCAACCGAATCCCTCATGTTCTGTCTCTCTCTCTCCCATTGCCGCAATGGAAATTACTTTCCGCCGTAGTTACGACTTTATTTTTGGGAATTTTGAGAAGATCTTTTTACTGAGTGTTCCACAAGTATGTTGCTATATCCCCTGGATCCCCAATGTTGAATAAAAGATACTATTTTTATTATTTTGGCAAATATATACGGCCATTCCGAGCAGCGCAACGTGGTGGCCAAATCGCGAAGTTCCAAGCCTGGATTCACCTTAAGGTTTGCATCAGTGGAAACAGAGGCTTACATTACACTCAATGAGCAGAATCTTCAGGTTGTCCTCTTTAAGGGCAGATCTTCCATTTTTTTCATAAATTGACCACAAATTGCTAGCGATGGCAGCTGTCACTGTGGCATCATTATCTCCAAAACCACTGTATGCTAGTAAAGCCCCTTCTAGGTTGAGAAGCCTGAAGAGAGAAACAAAGAAGAAAAGTCAAAGCAAAATTGCTAGGGGTGACCAAGTCAGAATGAACCCTAAGTAAACCAGACGATCGAAACTGTAAAAGAGGAGGCTCAGAAATGACCGCCTAAGTGGCGTGTTGTTTGTTTGAGGATAAGCCAAAGTTAGGGCGACCGCCATCAAGGAGTGTGGGGTGGAGTGTACTTTTTCCATCAACTGGGATTCTCCTCATTGAAATGATGATCCACTGCGACCCAATTTTCATGCGATGCTAGTCAGGCTCGCCACATCCCATCTCGGGCCCTGGTACCAGTGTTAAGGTCCGGGCCCCAAGCACGGAGGGGGGGGGGAGGGTCCGAGGGGCATCCCCCGAGAAATTTTAGAATTTATACGACTAATTGAACGCATTTTGAAGCTTCCATAAAGATGTTTTCCATCAATTTCTGCGGAATAAATATTTCTTTTTTTTTTTTTATACTCCCAGCACAAAATACTTGCGAATTGTTGCATTTAAAACATCTGGAAAATTTTTATTTTTTTGGTGGGGGGAGGGGCATATGATACTATTTTCAATTTTATTAGGGCCAGGCCCCCCTGGACTCCCCCTTCGTTTGTCTATGGCAAGAAAGTTGAGCCATGAGTCGTTGAAGTCGAGGATGCCAAGACTGGAGACTCTTAGCATCTGACGACGGAAGAAAATGAAACGCAGTTACTAAAAATATCCCTCTGTACTGAAAATCTTGAAAATGGATAGAAATTTTCCAGGAAGTATACTTCTTTGAAAATTTAAGAAGAATTCTACAGTGCCCCAGCGTGTTCCTGAAAATCTATTCACCTTTTGCGAAATTTTTAGGGTAAATTTTTCACTTTTTCTTACGAAACAAGGGTTGCATGTGAATTCGTCGTGGTTTTTCACGGGTAACACGGGCCCCTTCCGGGGCCCGGGCCCCGGTACCAGGGACCCAGTATCCCCCCCTTGTGGCGGGCCTGATGCTAGTCCTGAAATCTAATGGAATGTCTAGCAATATATGATCACATTCCTTGCTTTCTTACTATAGTACATCTATCAATTTCTTTTCTAAAGACCAACGCATTTCGATACAGTATGGGGCTGCATAACTTTCAATAGCTAGCTCGCAGGGGCCATTGTACACGAAATGATTACTGCAATTTAGTTAAATCTTGACCGATGTTTGAAAGAGACAATTATGACACTGCATTTGCCTTCAATTTTCTTCACTGACAATGAGTAATAATAACTTATATGTGACTTACATGGTATTTTCAATTCCTCCAGTGTTAGCCTGACTTAGAACCTGAGACAAGACCTTAGGTCGAAGCATCTTAAAATACAGCACCTGCGATAAAAATGAGGCGAATAGAAACTGTTCGTCTGTTCGTAATGAGATTGCTAAAAAGTGATGAGTTACCTTTGCACACACTTCGGTGCGCAAAAGAGAATAAGGTTTACAGAGAAAGACATTTTCTTAAAGAATAACAGGGGAAAACGATAGTGTGAGCGTTTTTCTTAAAATCAAATGATGAATCACAACCAAAGCATGCATTTGACACTTTTAAATTGATAATACAACATTACACTACTAAGGTGCGTTGTTAAATTACTTTTGCTGCCCAACAAAAATGGCCGAATCTCAGCAGGATTGACGTCATCTCAACGATGACGTCAGCTCAACAGACGGAAGGTGATTCCTCCCGGAGTTCGATTCGCGAATTTCCGATAAGAGATCGCGCTAGAGTCGATTTTGCCGCGAAATTTGAAATGAGAGTCATGTCCCGAGTTTTCCCAAAAATTTTGAAAATGATGGAAGAATTTCGAAATTCTAACATACAAACGCTGTAGCTAGGTATATGAACTAAATGTATGTCAAATGTCGTAGCAAAAATCCTACAAATAAAGTCAAACGACACTGAACGGCGGGTGAACTCATGGGCGGCCTCAGGAGATGACGAGTGTTTCAAGCAATTTATTCAAAATCGGCAAAAAAATTCGAGACTTAGATGTAGTAAACGTATAGCCCATACATTCAGTGAATTTCTTGCAAAGTTTCAATCCTTAAAAAAAATTTCCGACGGAAAACGAAGGTAAACGGTTATGACAGTCCGCGTTTGACTACATGCGCCATGTTGCCACATAATTCTCGTATTTTGTTCAGTAACGGATAATCGAGATTCGGATGAGCGAGAAGCGGATAGTGCAGTGAGCGTTCAGCTCGTGAGAGGAGAGTCAGCTGTTATACAATTTCCTTTTACTCTTTTTCCCTCTACTCTGCTCATGTTGAGTTTTTATTTTGCTTGTCGGTGAATTCCGTCCATCCGTCCCAACTTCTTAGATTTTATTTTTTAAGGTACGGCAATTAAGACGCGGAATGCCGCCGCGGAATCGTACGCGGCGGACGCAAGGGAAATCTGTTACACGCGTTTCAATGGGAGCGGCAACTAAGGAGCGGAGCGACGCCGCAGAGTCCGCGGCGTCACGGCGCTCCGATCTGTCGAGAACAGATCGGAGCGGAATCCCTCGGAGATTCCGCCTCGTCCGCCGAGGTTTTCGATGATTTTTCATGTCTATGTGCCGACACGTGAATCGCGGTGGGGAAACCAATGGGAAATTGCGGGCCATCGTGACTTATTGGATTCATGAAAGAAAAAATTTTTTTAGCACGATATCAACACATGGCAATCCTACCTCGTGCCAGGTGCTAATAATACCACACAAATAGGTAAAAGAAACTTGACACCTTTTTTCCAGGAAATAAATCTATAAAAACAAAACGGAATAACTATTACATGACTTTTTGGCATCTGAACAATTTATTTATACGTTGCTATATATCTATATAGAAACCTGATCGACGAATCTTCTTTTGAACATCATGGCTGAAAGTAAAAAAAATGGTTGTCTTTGCTTGCAATTTTGAAACTCTCTGCTCAAGCTTTTTTCGTTAGTTTGAAACTACTGATAGGGAGCTTATCTTGAACTTTTTGTAAACATTTTATTGCTGTATGTTGGGGTTTTTTGCCAACGTGCGTTAAAAATTGTTTTGCTCATTCAAAAATACTTTTGGAAATTTAACGAAGGGATATTTTGGCTGGTATTCTCGTAAAAAATATTGGAGCTTTAGAACCGTGGCGAATGTTTATTATAGCAAGGCACAACACACCTACACTCGTGAGTTATCATCGGATACTGATGACGAGACTGCCGACGGACGCGGCGGAATTTTGGAGGCGATTCCGCTGCTTAGTTGCCGGGCACGGCGGAGCGGAAACAAACTCGACGCCTCGCTCGCTCGGGTCGTCCGCCGCGTCAGATTCCGCGGCGGCATTCCGCGTCTTAATTGCCGTACCTTAACTCTTTTTTCAGTTTTGCGACTAACAAGGCTTATCGCTTTTTTTTCTTTACTTTCATTTCTCTGCTCCCCCTCTCAAATTATTCACAGCGGGGTTTAAATTTTGGTGGTACTAATATTTACTAACTCTACAAATAAGAACCCCCCCCCCCCCCCACCAATTTAGAAAAGTTAGACTTTTCCGATATTAACCTAAATACACTGTTCGACCAAAAATAAATAAATAAGAATTCTTCTGGTCCAATTTTTCTGGACCAAAAGTTTTTCCGGGCAGTTTCCACCTCCGGGGAAATTTTTTCTGGGGCCATATTGGGGGTTATCAGCCTGGATTTCATGAAAATCGATGTATCACACACGCGGAAAATTTTTAAAATTTCCCGAGATTCCTAGCCTTGGGAAGAATTTCCCCGGAGGTGGAAACCGCCCGGTAAAGCTTTTGACCCAGAAAAATTGGATCTTCCAGAATACGGGGGGTTCTCAAAGATAAGTGAAGGTCAAATTCGGGTTCAGCGTGTCTTAATACAACAGAGGAAAAGGATCTCGAAAAATTTCTGAAACCCCTTATCGAACAGGAAAATCGTCGCAAAAATACCAAAAAACTTCGTTTCCCTAGGAAAATCGACATTCCCGGTAAAATAGTGAACGATAGGAAAAATCTGAGATAAGCTTGGACTCAGCGAATCAAAATACATAAGGATCAATATATCGCACATTGGAGAAATTTTGAAAATGTATTTTCAATACACTTTTGAGTCCGGGAAAGCTTTCACGCAAATCTAGGCTTGGAGAAATTGTGTCTTCAACAGAAATCTGTAGGGTGATGGATAAAACCAAGGTCATATTCGGATTCAGGAGCTGAAAATATATAAGAATCACTCTACCATGGTTTCAGGAAAATTCATAAAAGTAAATTGCTTACATGACAAATGTGCGTCAAATTTGCTCATTTTCCCGCAAAAAGATCGCTTTTCCGGAAAACTGAGAGGTATTATTATCCAATCCAGCACCTTCTTAGGCAACCTTTCATCAGGCATCCTTTACACATGACCATACCAGACAATAACAGTTTCGTGAAAATGTCATGATGCTGTATGCTGTTTTCGACGCCCATAATTTCACGTATCCTTTTTTTGCCAAATGTGATCCGAATAATCTCGCATTTTTAAGAAGAGCCTTCCAGAACTCTCTCTGACAAGGGGTTGAGAAGGTCCACTACTATCCCCATCTGACCTCTGAGAGGTAGAGATTTAGGCGGTCAGCACCATAATCTGCGCCTGGAGCCCATAAAAATACACCCGAAATCGGCTCTGAGCCCCGGTTTTTTAAAGTTCTGCAGAAAATATTTTTGTATCTCAGGGATTATAAATTCAATCGTAAAGAATAAATATTTTCTGACAGAGCCGGATTAAGGGGTGGCCACATGGGCTGCGGCCCATGGCGGCAAATCTATAGGGGCCGGCAAATTTTGCAATTTTTTTAAATGTAGGTATAAAAAAATCGTATTTAGAAAAAAAATTACAAACGAGAGAAGGCGTCATTATCTCTCAATTCCTGAGAGTATTATAATTTCTAATTTTGTCGTCTTTCTGAGATACAAGAGACAGCACCTTTAATTATTCAAGTTAAGAGAGAAACCAAATAGTTAAAACACGCAATTTGGCCCGGAACGGTGCGACTTAGAGAGAAATGATGAAACGGACTTGAGTTGAAACGAAGAAGCCCTCGGCGTGGTGATCGGCATGTAACACATATTAGCGCCTACAAGACTGCACGAATACTTCACGCATTGCGTCAATCACAGTGCGTTCAGCAGCGGTCGGCGTGAAACTCGCAGCGCCTACAAGACTGTCGGAAATACTTCACGCATTGCGCCAAACACAGCGCGGTCAGCGCGGCGCGGCGGCGGAAGTTAAAATCATTACTCCACATTTATGTTTGTTCTTTCCTAATTTTTTCGTTCATTTCTTATGAATGGAAGGCCTTGTCCACGCAGAGATAGGTTAACGAAACTTAACTTCCGCACAAAGTTCCGTGAACTTTTGCCAGTAGTGTTGACAGGGCTTTCGCAAAAAATGTGTCCAACACGAGTAAACGCGTCTTATGCACCCCTCCCCCGCTGGCACGTTCGTTTGATGGTTTTTATTGATGTTTCAAAACGAATGAGAAGGGGGCGGCAAAATACAGGCGGCTCATGGGCGGCAAAGTAGGTAAATCCGGCCCTGTTTTCTGATCCTCGGGCCGAAGAAATAACAGGAATGAAAATAGGGTGGGAGGAGGGCTCCTCCAGAAAATAAAGTGTACTGACTGCTTTTTAAGAAAAAATTCTTAGTTGGAGGATCAAAAAACAGGATGGAACTTTATAAACCCTGAAATAATTGGTCCTAACGTTATGAGCATGGACCAAGAGAATAAATAAGGACTCCCAACTCCCTATGCTAACCTGTGTTAAAAACCGTTAACGCGCGCTCGCAGCGAACCTGGCAGAGGGTGCGGTGAACTAACGCCACAGCGGTCCACGATCGTACCTCTCTATAGTATGTTATTCCATGCAATGTTCTTTGTTTATCTATGATTTATTTATTTGTGTAGATACTTTAATACATTTTACTTTCGCAAACTAATGAAATTGTATAGATACATACCTTCTGCAGAGGTCAATGCGAAAGACTTTGATTTGAAGTATCTTATCAAAACACGAGCAAAGATGATTCAGTCAACTTCTGACGCAGAATCAAAGAGACTTGCTAATAATCAAATTAAAGGTAATGCTTGAAGTCAAGTAGCTTTGATTTTGTGACACTCAGTTGATTTTTATCAGTACAACACTATTTCTCACTAAAAAGATTTCACTTAACAGAGAGGCGCCTTCGGCTAAAAGTACAATCCTGATTCCTGCTGCACACTACATACACACTTCCTTTGGCTTTCTCAACAGCAGTTGCTGCTGAGTAAAACGGTTAGAAATAACACTTCACATTAATACCAGTTTATGTACACGAAGACTGACGAAGATTGAAATGAAAATGGGAAACTTTTCACACTAAACTCTTCAAAACTGCAGGGCGACCACGAGGATACGAGGATCTAGAAACTTCTATGAGCACGACTGAGTGATAAGCCTAAATAGGTGGTGCATGGAAATATAAACAGGAAGACCCAATCATCGGTTTAGTTCACTACACCCTCTGCCAGGGAGCGCTGATGTCAGCGCTAACCGGAGTTGGGGGTCCTTATTTATTCTCTTGGTCCATGTTATGAGGACGGATAAAGGGACTGAATACCGAAGCCACTATCATCGCGTATTCTTATGCGTGCCGGGAAAAATCGCGGATGGGCGGACAAGATTCTTTGACCGGATCAACAAACCAAGAATTGAAGTTTAAGATCATATTTTATTTAGCGCGTAAACTTAAATGGAAACACGAATTAATTACTTATGGCAGTTTTTTCAGAACCCCTGCCCCCCTCCTCCCCGCTTAGGCACCCTTTGACCCCACGTGAGGCTTGCCTAGGTTTAAACAAATGGGTGCCGTCGCATCACTTCAGCGCCTGATTAATACGCGCACCAAGCGCGCGCCTTGTGGCCCGCTAGAGCCGGACTGGCCTTGGTGGCGGGGGGGACGCTCGCCACCCGGGCCCCTGGGTCCTAAAGCTAATGATATAGAAATGTGAAAAAATAGAGGAAGATAGAGAGAGAAACAAACCACTGGAATTTCTGTCAAACTCTTTCTGAGTAAAAATTACTACACTTGCACGAGGGGCCCGCGCATTGGCAGAACCGAGGGAAAATTAGGGGGTTCGGCCAGGGGTGCAGAAATTTCTTCGGCCTCCCGCAGTTTCAAGCGACTAGAAATCTAGTCTATGCACTATAATGTTGCGCGTTTGCAGTAGTTTTTACTGAAAATTTCTAAAAAAAATTCATTACTTTGGTATAGTTATTTTAAAAAGTCAACTATTATGCAGTACTTTTCTCAAAAGTTCAACCAAAGCGTCTCGCGCCTGCGTTCGAAGTCGCGCCTCGTCCACCCGCCGCTTAACTCATGAGCCCTGTCCACAAGGCTCTAGATGCATGCCCACGGCTCATACACTGTGCACATAGTTCCGTTTGATAGAACGTGAAACCCCGCTTCTCCAATTCAGCAAACGGAATTGTGAGCCAAGTAAGTGCGGCACCCATGAGCCGTGGGCACGTATCTGGAGCCTTGTGGACAGGGCTCATGAGTTAAGCGGCGGGTGGACGAGGCGCGACGGCGGCTTCGTCACTGGCGCTTTATATTTCCCATTCATTCTTATGACCCGGGTACTAACGAGCGCACCCCATCTTTCCCCCTGCACATAGTTCTGTTTGATAGAAATACGTCCAATCGTTATTTTTACCAAAAATCAGTGCGTAGAGTGTTCACTCTTTAGAAAAAACCTATTTTTTTTATTCATGTAACTAAACTTCATTCATTACTCGGAATTTTTAACGTCACAGGTTCGCTTATACGAACCGAATAACGTTCGGCTACACGAACTGAAAATTTGGTTTGACGAACCAAATTTAGTTGGGATGATATAGAACACCATGTTCTCCTTCATTTTGTGGGTATATGGTATTTTTTCTTCTTGGAAGTCAAAATAAGTGTATCGCGTGCTTCGCCCCATCTGGCTTTTGGACTCGGCGTTAAAGTCTCTGGGTCAGCCTAGAGGAGTTCATGTTATATTCCTCATTTTGTGGATATCCTTACAGTTTTATCTCCTTGAAAGTCAAAATAGTTGTATCACGTGTTTCACTCAATTACCTATTTATCTTTCTACTCCACGTTAAAGTCCCCGAATCAGCCCAAAGCAGTTCGTGTTCATCTTCATTACGTGGATATATGCAGTTTTACCTACTTGGAAGTCGAAATATTATATCACGCGTTTTGCCCCACCCCACGCTGGAAAAAAAACACATTGGATCTAGAGTCTGGACTCTTGAAAACATTGACAAGAAAAAATACTCTTGATTCAATCGGATTTTTGCTTGAATCAAAACGAAATCCCCTTAAATTAAGAGGCTTGGTTCTTGATTTAAGCTAGATTCTGATTGAATTAAGTACTTTTTCTTGTCGATGTTTTTAAGAGTCTGGACTCTAGATCCAATGTGTGTTTTTTTCCAGTGCACTTTTCTACTCTATGTTAAAACCTCCGATTCAGCGGGAAAGAAACCCAAGCTCTTTTTCATACGAGTTACACGGAAAAAATGAGCTTAGGGTGGGGCCCTAACTATAGAGGTAGGGCAGTGAGAGGTAGCTCACGTCCCTACAGATTACAGGCACGAAACCTCTAGGAGCTAGTTGCGAACGCTGCCATCGGCTGGGTTTTGTGGTTGTATTTACCCACAAAAATTATGGAAATTGGCCCAGTGGAAAGCTCAAACGAACTATGACAAAAAATAAAAATTTACATTGCTTAAATGGGAGAATTCGTAACTTTACCGCGTAATGTGAAAAACCTGGATCATATTTTCAAAATCTAAATAAAGCGAGCTTATCTAGAGATAATTGTCTGTCGAAAGCCGCAAAAATCAAGAAAATCGGCCCGGTAGAACGCTAGAACTAAGCGTTACCAGATATGCAAATTTAGGAGGTCTCGGAGCTTATATGTATGATAATTCCTCTAAGTTTTAAGTTATTGAATTGGAAAAGCCCTGAGATAGGATTTTGGGGGTATCATTGGCCCGCCGAAACCCCATGACCAAGATTATTCAAATGATCATCAAGTGCGAGAAAATTTTTTCTAAATTGTAAATAATTCAAAATTGACCTTAAGCTTCCATGTTATGAGATCTTATCAAAGCTCAACTTATTCTGGCCGGCCAGGTTGGCCTAGTGGTCAGCGCGTCTGACTTTAGGTCAATAGGTCCCGGGTTCGAACCCCGGTGGTGGCGTCTAATTATCACGGAATTGACGAGTAGATCTGCTAAAACAGATTCTCCTCGGCCCTATCCCCTGAAAATTGGAAGAGCCTGGAGCATGGAGATCCCACGATGTCTACGGACACTAAACATTGTCTAAAGTTGGCTGAAGGTGTTAGACACGGAAGCCATTAAACCAACAGGAAAAAAAAAAAAAAAAACTTATTCTGTCACTCGAGAGGAACTGCAATGGGCGAAGACAGGAGGGAGGTGGGGAGCCATGTTCTCTCCAGAAATCTACTCGACCTCTCCCAAGAAATGTGAAGGATCTATGCATGACAGTGAAATGACGTACCTTTCATACTTGGAATTTGACCAAATTTTCGGTACAACAACTTAAAATTGCTTCTGAGACGACTCAATTTTTCAGAATTTTCCGAGGGAACAAGTTTTCCGGGCGCAAGACTAGGAGAATTTCCGGAACTCTATTTGGAGCTGGAGGGGCCCCACAGACGTTGGCAGACACCCTCACTCGAGTGTTTTTTGTGCCCCTAGATCCCCCTTATTGAGGTACTCTTCTCACTCCATGAAAAGTTTTCCTAGTGCTGCCCATGTGGGGACTGTCTGCCCTATACGTATAAAAAATCATAGATCGAGCAGCTGTTTCTCAGGAAAAATTGTAGTTAATTGTCTCCTGCTTATTCTTAACTTTTCAGTGAAATATTTAGGTCATGAGAAGACACACACATTACGTACTAGTGGCATCCCTAATTTGAGTGTCATTCTAATCTTCTAACTGCCCTTGACTAAGAGATAGCGGGGGATGGGACGGGAAGGGGTATCTTCAAGTATCTTGAGATACTAAAATATGCTCTACAGAGTACAAAACTGGAACTCACGGCTGAGTTTGGGATGTCCCAATGCTTTCAGGCGAAGTTATGTTGCAAATTCCCAGGTCCCCCTAAATCCAGCCCCCTGGAGAGAAGTAGGGTATTGGAAGCGAGCTCGCCCTCGCCCACCCCTCCCCCCCCGCAAGAGGGGGGGAGTCTGAGGGATCCCACTCTTATTGTTAGTGATTTCTCGTGAAATATGAAATTGCTGATAGGTATGGAAGTATAATGAGGAGAGTTTAAGGGGAGTCTAAGGAGTAAAAATAACTTAAAAATGCTTTTTTATTTATTCCTCTTTTCCCTTTAAACTTGGGGTAGGTATATGAGATGTTGAGCAATCTAATTTTACGCCAAAAATGAAACTGCGATCATATTTTATCAAATGACCATTCCTGTCAGGAATTTCCCAACAGTGAGAGAGCAGTACGAAAGGAGCGATCTCGGATAGATCAATGTTGCATGGTATCTGCCATGGTAGTGCCATTTGCACTGTAAAGTACGAATTATAAATTTTCAAAGTCGGTACCTTTCCGAAATAAACGCGATTGAATCGTTGGAATTTTGTGTAATTAAAGGAAATGAAGTATATGCTGATGTTTATTTTTAGAAAAAAGAAAAAATGTACGCGCAACTAACAAAAAAGTTTGCATAAAAATAAAATTAGTCAATTTACCGGAAAAAATGAAATTTTACTTATCAGAGGAATGAAGTTTCATGTGGGACAAGAGGAAGTTTTATTTGGTGAAATTATATTTTGCATCTCTGATCAGGACTGGATGAACTTTATCGTGGGGGGGGGGGGGGGGGGGGCTAAAGGAGATAAATGGACGGATGAAGCTTTTTTCACGTTTTATCAGGGGGGGGGGGGGGATTCAGGGAAGAGTCGAAGGGAGAGGCAAACTCTTCGAGGGGGAATACAAAATTTAAGGGCCTACATCCAGAAGTGTGGGATCAAAATCCGGTGTAGATAAATGTAGAATCTATGGGGGGGGGGGGGGGTGTCAAACTTTTGGATGAAATGCGGAGCAGGCTCAATTTCACCTAGAAATGAGGAGGAAGTAAAAATCAATAAGGGGGAAAATATCCCCCTGTTAAATCAGGTAAAATAAAAAATCATTTAAAATTTCCTTGAGGCAAAAAAACTCCCCTTCTTTTCAAAATCAGGGAGTTCCTCGCACGTAAAACTCGGAATGCACACCCCCAAGTCAGCGTGGCGCCGGCGCTACGACAAAAAGGAAAAATGAGAGAGAAGCGACAAGTGACTGACGCGTCAGCCCAGTAGAAAATCTGAGTCTGAGAGCAGCGATGTGCTCCAGGGCAGGTTGACTCCACGCGGCGCAGGTGACAAAAAAACAAAAAAAAAAAACAAAAAAAAAACCGCTGCAATGGGAAAACAGCAGAGCGGCGCGACCTGACGTCGCGCTGCAGTATGCAAGCACAATTCAAAAGTAACAACGGCAACAAGGCAATGTGACGGTTAAACAAGGATAGGCTAGTCTCACTCGCACCCACGGGTTAGCATAGACCCCAACTCCGTTTAGCTTCGTTTGACTTTATTTTTCAAGATTTTCGCTTTATTTTTTTCAAAACGTATACATAATTTATGCTGCTACACGGATTGTATATTATTTCTTGAAAAAAATGTGACACATCTGAGAAAATAACTAAACAAGAGTCAGTAAATGAGCAGCGCGACGTGGTGGCGGAATCGTCAACTAAAGCCGGGAGCAGTTCGGGAGGAATCACCTGCGGATTTGGAGGTTAAGTTTTGTTGAAATTTAAGATTTTTAACATTTAAAAATCTTATTAACACCCACATTACTACGAAATTGACGCAATAAACGATTATAAGCAATTGCAAGTCAGTCTGGTGACGAACATGTGGCGAAGAAGTGCGAAAAAATGGCGGTTATGGATGTAAACAATAACATTACAACAATCCAGCAAACTCGGCAGCGGTCCACAGCAGCCGAGAACCTCGCTGAGCTGTTGGGCAGTTTGCTGAGCAGCCATCTTGGAAAACGGGTAAATCCACCAGAATTTACCAACGCTTTCGTTGAGCTCAACGCTCAGCGGGTAATTTTCGTTGGGCAGTTGTGGACTTTAACAACGCATCTCTACTATGCTTGCTTTTTTGCAAGGTAGATTTACACAGGTATGGAAAAGTTGAAAATTTCCCATGAGCCTCAGTATGTGTCACATGACCTCGTGACGTAGGTTAAGGGGCCCGTTTTTTAATTAAATTACAATCAAATTAACATTCAAACGTTTGTGCGTTTAAACGCTAAAATTAATATCGCATAACCAAAATTGTGCAAAAAATCCCACAAAATTTTGACAAACGATAAACCGAACATAATAAATCAAAATAATCAAAACATCCAAAATGGCTGACGTTAAGGGGCCGCTGGAGAGCCAATCAGAGGCCAGTTGTTTAGTTTTGTCCATACCTGTGTAAATCTACCTTGCTTTTTTGATAAGAGGGAAGAGGCTGAACCCACATTATCAACACCTGATCAACACTAACAACCTACCAAATCCGGGCCTTCCATTGGTTGGTTTTGGCAGCCATCATAATAATGACGTAGTAGAAAGATAGCAAAAAATTGAAGTTCAAATTGCAAATTTCAAGTACATAGTTATTGCAATTTCGAGCGTACCCGGGGTTTTTTTGCCATTTCCCTCAAGACTGAACTCCTCATTTTTTTCCATGGAGTAAAATTTAAAGTGAAAATGACTTGGTTGCAGATTACACGCGTTGAATATGTTAAATTTTTGTACTTCGGGTGACGTAACTCTGACGCTTTCAATGGCCATTAGATCGGAATTGGAGCAGCTACTGACCTCTTTCGGACCTTTGTGTGAGATCTTCGGAAAAGAAGACCGTAACCCGAGAATTCTCGGTAATTTGGATGCGCACGTACGCAGGCAGTGTTTGGTTTTGAGTTGTTCTAGTTTGTTAAATTTGATAAATCATTCTTAGTGTAGAAAATTAAATATGTCGAACGCGAGTGCTCCAGATTCATGGGAACAACAGGCAGATTCGGGCGCCGCAGATGCCGTGGCTGCCAACGATATGTCGGCTAAATTTTCCACGTTGAACGTGAACGCAGCCGAATTCGTGCCTTCATTCTTTTCACCTTCACAATCGGATTCGCCAACCAAATCACAAGGTTCCGATGGTCAGACTCCCGTCCAAAACGGTAAGTTCCTCCAGTTTTTGCTCTCGTGGCACCTAAATTCCCGATCGAGTCTGAGAGGCCGCCTCGGTTTCCAAGTCATGATGTCCAATGTAGGTTATGTTGAACACACACTGACCTAGAACTGAAGTCAGGTTTCTTTCCCCTTTCATCCATCACTTTATACTCCTAACGTGCATTAAAATGCCCTTTCCATCCTTAATCTTGAAAGTTATACTTTCATACGCCCTCTCTTTTGCTGGTCCATGTCTGATCTGGATCAAACCTGTAGACCCTAAGAACAAGCACCGCTCTTCTCAGTATCAGGGCATACTAATAGGTTTATGAATTAATTGTTGAAACCTTGCAATAGAGAACAAATTTTGAATATCTCTCCAGAATTCGTTTACGAATGCTGCTTGTTGAATTTTGCTCTTTTCCATCCCTTCGGTACTAATTTGATTTTGGGTCCTACTTTTGCAGTGTATGGACGCTCATCCTCCAATTAGGTTAGGTTCTATCTGAGACCAGTTTATAAAGAATCTTAGAATTTTCCTGAAATTTAACTTAATTCATATTTTGAAGTTCTACCCCTTGGAACTGATTATCTGTTGTACATCTGAATGTACCCTGGAAGTGACATTTTTGTCTACCTTTTAATATGAACGCTAGCCTAAATTCGGTTGAATATTTCTACCGAATGTTCCTGGGTTGTTCTGCCCCAAACCATCCATCCAGTTCCATGAATTGAATACCCCTAACGTATTCACACTAAACTCTAGACTGATATTTTAAGAAATACACGGTTCTGAAACAGGACTTACATGGTTTATCATTGAACATTCTCCTAATTGTTTTTCTACGATTGAAAATATTGTAGGGAAGCTTGCGCTAATTGGTTTTTATCATTTTGCACACCAGTACAGCTGTAACAGGTAACTAATTTAGTTTACATACGAAGGTTCCTTTGCCCTCACCCCGCTCCATCTGTTTGGCCCGTATAGGTGGCGTAAGTAAGTGATAAGTATGCAGGGTGGCAGCTGTCACTTCATGTTTCCATTTCATTCAAAACTGCCAAAGAAATCGCAACATATTCAAGCAGAATACCTAGCATGTAGGAACTTTCAGCATTCAAGCTTGTCGCAGGGCGTGGTTTAACTATTAGCCATAGCCCACACATCTCTCATCGTGAAAAAGATGCTCTTGTAAGCATTTTATCTTTGAAGTAGCTTTTTGTAGTTCTGTGTTCTTAGGCTCCGAAAGTGTTTGAAGACTCCCTATGATCTGAGCAGCTGTTCAACATTTCGTTCATAGCTCTTGTTTTTGCTCCCAGAAGACTATTCTCTTTTCACCTAGAGACCTAGATGATGAAAGAAGAAGTCAGAGAGTGGAAAGTGTCATTTAAATTGACACTAGAAACACTAGAAAGTTGTCTGGAAGTCCACCTTTGAGTAGTTCATGTAATTACAGCATCAAAAATGAAATCTTTAGCTATGCTATTCAATATTCAGGTATGCAAGGACAAGGTACTCTATTAAAACAAGAGCTCATTGATCAGAAGCTCCTATTACGGCCTGAAAGTTATCTGCTCTATCTTCCAGTCTCTAAGATGACCCTCTTTGGGGACGTTCAAATTTCTTGCGTGAAATTGTTCTCCTAAACTCTAAATAAAGGAACGTGTACTTTTTTCTCTTTTGAATTGTAGAATTCTATCTCTCCAAAAGTCATTTGACCCTACATACCTAGCCTTTCCTCGAAGAAAGTACTCCGATACTGCCATCTCAAATTTATTAATGCTGGAGAGGTATTTCTGATCTTGTCGTGAAGGTCAAATTCTTGGCTATGGATTGAGATCAAGATCTCATTTGTTTAAAAATTGAGTAAGTTGTGTTAAGGGTGGAATGTTCCTGCTCACAAGCCAAAATTATGGAGTAGCTAATTGTCATTGGATGTAAACAGTGAAAGCATACAGTAATTCTTTGACCATTCTTGACTTTGCACTCAGACATAAGGGAGATATTTAATCATTTAGAAAACGCCACAGTAGATATGAAAACTTAATTTTTTTAAGTATTAACTAAAGCGGAATCGAGATTTTGGTTCTGTTGGAGCACAAATAAGGATGTACACAAACAAGAGCAAAGTTGAGGCTGTTTTTGGTGAGAGTTCTAGTATCTGAATCAGATATTGGCCATCGGACCAATAAACAAGACAATTAGTTGGTTCTTCCAAATTATAGATTGCCTTTGTGCAATAACTTTAAGACATGTCCTCATAAATTAAAAGTAATTACAAATCTTGCTGCTTATAACTAAGCATATTCACTTACCATTGTAATATTCAAAAATCGCTGCACTGCTGAGCCATGTTTGAAAAAGCCTTTGATCGCCAACCCATGAAACACAATTCAAGAATCTTAAACAGCCCAGGGTCCTTAGCCATTCCATGAGTGATTCTATGCTTTTACAAAAATTCTGGCATCTGTGCATGATGTCATGATAGTTTTCCTAACTTTCTCAGTTTTAGCACAACATAACTTTTTCGCTTTAGATCTGTAGATTCTAAATTCAAAGCCCAATAAACTTCCAACCATTAGGGACACTCAAAATTCAGAAGAGTAAATAACTATAAAAATGAAACCTCCACAGATGCCTACAATCACTTGTTTATTTTTTTTATTTATTAATTTTCTTTCTTCACTCCTAAATTTTGCCAAAATATAGGTGTAATATTTCCTTACTCATGGTCAATCAGCTACAATAGTGGCCCTAGATAGACTGTAGAATTTTCCTTCAACATTTTGTACGCAGATCTGGTAGGCTAAATGGTGTATGTAAGAGTTGTATTAGTAAAAGGAAACTTTTCTCAGGAGGATGAAATTCACTTAAGTGTTATTGCACTCATCGGAGTCCCTAGTGACATCTACATGCTAGTTGTTTCAGCGTGTAGCACAGTTGGTAATTTACCCGCTTGCTATTTTGTATGTGCCCCTGTTATCTCATTTAATCCATTATAAACCAGTATATAGATTTTTTCCCCCAATTCCTTATGTAGGCAGCTCCCTACTGCTTATCGTTGTTTACATTAAGGAAATATGTTGAGAACTAAAGTATGAGGCCCTTAAAAGTCTGCAAAATTAATATTGGTTGTCAAGATGAACAGGAAAATCTGATGAAGGCGTTTAGATGAATGTAAATTTAATGTTTGATTAAAGGTGTGGGAGTTGCAGATGTGGCCATGAGTGGTGTTAGTGGAGGAAGCGGTGGGGAGCGAGATGGGGGTGAACCGCCTGGGGCCCCACCTCCTGTCGACAGTTGGGAAGAAGCCGCTGATGTTGAAGTCATCCTCACTCCGGACAATGAAGAAGGTTCGGAAAATGTTGGTGAAGCAAGTGATCTAGGGGAAGCCATGGAAGTAGATGAGGCGCCCAAACCCCTCAAAAAACCCAAAGCGTTAGCTGAAAAGAATAAGGACAAAAAGGAACATGTCAACGTAGTAATCATTGGACACGTAGGTTAGTATCACTCATTTCTTTCACTCAATTATCATGTCTAGTTTGCAGAATGTGAGCCTCCATCAGCGAATATTTTCTGAATCTTAATATCAGCATTCTTATGAGTAGTATTTCTCTTGAAGACAAGCTCTGATTTCAACCGTCTACTTATTTTTTAAAAGAGCTTGAATCATATAGTGGGTGAAATACAATTTGGAACCACATTGTATGGTACTTAATTTCTGAACTGAAGGTCTCAAAAGCAGTTCTCTTGTAGCCGCCCCTTCACCTGTTGAAAATAAAGGATACTGAATCATGAGACTATAAATGCGACTCTTAAAATGTTCAATGGGATAAGAATCTTTGAATATGCAGGTAGTGTGCTATATTCTTGAATTTATGAAAATCAAGTAAGCCGTAGTTCTATAGTTCTCTTTTTCTTCTAGTTTCGTTACTTAATTTGAGTTCATGAGGGCTTCGAAGTGTGCATTTTTGATACTCTAATCTTTTTCCCAATGTACGTTTGTTGGACTTGTACTTTCTTTGGAAAAAACTTGTGTAAAATCTCATTTCAAGCAGGTTGCGACCAAGTTTGCTTACTGAGTTCTAGGGGAAGTAATAGACAGTGAAAGATTAAAAAGGCCTCCATCCCATAAGCTTTTTTCAGATTGTTACAGAAATCAACAAATTTAATCAATTAGTTGGGTGATTGTTTACAGAAAGCGACAAATTTTATGAAACAATTGGGTGCACAAATGAACAATCAGCATACTAACCTGGCCTGGCAAAGAGGAGCAATTTTTTTTCAATTTGTGAGAAAACGTTAAGTTACAGATTAAACAGAGTCGGAAAAAACAAAAAAGTGATCTGGAAGTCAGGGGAAATTTGCTAAATTACTATTTATTATCCCATGTATGTCAGAAGTCAGAGAATTTTCTCAGAATCGGTCAGGGAAAACCTGGCATATTTCAGGAATCGTAAAAAATATTTCTGTAGCCACCCTAAATTTAAGCATGCCTAAATTTAAATATCCCAACAAATGTGACAGACAAAACTATATCATTTCAGATGCTGGTAAATCTACTATTGGTGGTCAAATAATGGCTCTCACTGGCACTGTTGACAAACGCACACTAGAAAAATATGAAAAAGAAGCAAAGGAAAAAGGACGAGAATCATGGTATCTGTCGTGGGCGTTGGACACTAATCAAGAAGGTACACTTTCTAAGTTACAATATTTCTTTATTTTGTTTCTTGAGGTGATTTCAACACAATTGTCAACAAATGCAATAAAAATCAAAGCAGTGGAGTCAAAAATCAACTCTCCACAGTCACAATTTTAGTTAGTTTTTTCCAATTGGTTTTTATTGAAACCGGGCGTAAATCTAAAACTCATGTGCCCTAGCATCCTGCATGACCAAGGAAAGCCAGGACTTATGAGTTTTTTTACTTACGCCTGTCTAACAGAAACTCTTTCAATTAACATCTTGTAAAGTCATAAAAAATAAACAAAATTTCAAAATATAAAATTCTGTTTCCTTCTTTAAGATAAGAGGTAATTAACCAGTGGTTTGATTTAAGTCCTCAATGGACCACTAGACAAGGTACGAATTTCTGCATTCTAATACATGTTTCTTAACCAAAATTTCACGTAGAACACGATGCGCACAACAAAAATTACCGAAATCAACTCCTTACAAAAATATTTAATGATTCCTGATGCGTGAATTCAAACCACCCGCTCATTAAAACTCAATGCTCTACGTGAGTCACATCGCGCGCTAAACATTATCATGAAAGTCTCTGTGATATAAAAATCTGGCAACCTCAATTTTGACGCTTTGGCTCAGCTATAGCAAGTTGTTTGTAGTTTGAACAACACATGGTGGGAAATGAACATTGCTCGATTGAGGAGCTTGCTGAAACCGTGGTAGTGCCCGATTTGACTCACGTAGAGCTTTGAGTTTCTTGTGAGCGGGCAGTTCAAATTTCTCGTGACCTATGTGAAATAAAAACGTTAATATCTTCGTTAGGAATTGGTTTCAGTAATTTTCGTTGTGCGAATCGTGTTCGACGTGAAATTCTGGTTAAGAAACATGTATCAGAATGCTTTACTTCGTACCTTGTCTAGTGGTCCATTACTCACTCAATTTTCATAGTTCACTTATTTGCCTTTCAGGTAATGAGTAGCATTTTTTTAGCATGATCCTAACAAGACTCAGTTTCGTTACTTACGGTATTTTTGCCACTGAAAGAATAATAGACATTTTCAGTCTTCAGTCCTTAAATTGATGTTTTGTGAACCACAGCAGTTCAATTTTCAAGAATAGCATTTCAGGAACGGTTCATTTTATTTTGGTAAAAATTGCTTAATTTATAAATCCCCAGATTTTTTTAAAATTAAGTATGAGGATTCTGCTTGATTTCAGGCATGTTCCCCCAAAAATTTCGAACCCCTAAAAAATTTTAAGAAGAATTGAGGAGGTTCAGTTGGAACCTTTGTAGCTCAATAACTCTTAAACAAAAGTTATATCAATTTGTGATTTGTCCTAAAAAAGGTCAAAGAGTGTACACTTTAACCTTCTGGAAGAAATAATAGTAGGTTTACGCTTAGAAGCTGTGTTTTGAAAATGCATAATAAAGTTTAAACTCCTTTTACTGAAAAAAATGTATATTCTTTACTTTGAAAGAGAAAAGAGTCTTTAAGCTTTTGTTTACTATATTATAGGTCTGTCAATTACATGCTTATTATATATGTTCATATTATTTTGTTCTCTTAATTTCTTTGTTGAATTTCTGCAGAGAGAGAGAAGGGGAAAACAGTTGAGGTAGGACGAGCAACGTTTGAAACAGAAAAGAAGCGATTCACGATTTTAGATGCTCCTGGACATAAAAGTTTTGTGCCTAACATGATTGGTGGTGCCGCTCAAGCCGATTTAGCCGTTCTGGTAAGGCCTCGCTTAGTGTTTTTGTCTAATTCTTTTACCGAAAATTTATATGTGCATGCTACGCCCCCCCCTCCCACTTTTTTTTAAACAAAAGAATGTTGGATATCAGTGTCAAATCATGCAGATGTACAATTATTGGACAAGATTTAGGTAGTGTGCGCCATTATTATTAAAGCAACACTGTCAAGTATTATTATTCTGTACTTGTCTTCCTGAAACATTCTTTGGCCAAGTTTATTTTTTAAGCATTTTGATCCATCTGAAATGATTGATCTGCATGTTTAGAGAGGGATCATCAAAAGTTGTTGGAGAAATTTTGCAGTTTACAAATTACATGACAAAGTGTGATTTGACTGCAAATCAATGCTCAAATTTAAGACAAGTTTCTTTCCTTTGGTTTAGTATTTTTCTTGCGCACAAAGATATTGGACATTTTTTCTCAGCCTCATGAAAAACTTGTCAGTATGTCATATTTTTATTTGAAAGCAGCATATAAAGTACGTAAAGCTGAATCAAGTTACTGTGAGTAGAAAGTCAAAAAGACTCAAGCGCTTATAATTTAAGCCAAACTATCTTGAATCCATTTCCAAATTCTATCACATCTCGTGGATCAAGTGAAAATCTCAATTATAGAAACTGGAAGTAAAATCTGTAATTGCCCAATGAATTAATGTGATTTTTTATTTGTATAAATAGGTAATATCAGCACGAAAAGGAGAGTTTGAAACTGGTTTTGACCGAGGTGGCCAAACTCGTGAACATGCTATGTTAGCTAAGACTGCCGGCGTCAAACACATGGTTGTACTTATCAATAAAATGGATGACCCAACTGTGGAGTGGTCAGAAGCAAGATATTTAGAATGTAAAGATAAACTTTTGCCATATCTTAAGAAATTAGGTTTCAATCCACAAAAAGATTTGTCATTCATGCCTGCCTCTGGACAGACTGGCTTAGGAATCAAAGAACAGTTAGATGAAAAAATATGTCCCTGGTACAGGTAAGTTCATCAATATTGACAATTTACTCTGCAGGTCTGTTATCTGTAATGCAAGAATCTTTGTGATGACAAAGTTATCAGCAATGAAAAATTCACTACTTTCAGTAAGTTATGTATTTTAGGAGGATGGAGGGAAGGCTCCGACAGGGTTACTTACTAAAATTACATTTTGCTCCTCGTAAAGGCTCGCATCAAGAACAGGTGGGAAAGTCATCGAATTGGAATCCCTAAAAGCCTTAGGTCTACAAATCAACTTCTTGCGCTTCCATCCAAGCCGTTTGGAGGGTAATAGTCAATTTTGGAATATGAAATGTTGAGGGTCATTTTTTCGTGTGAAAATCAGCAAGTTAAACTGCTTCCCAGTTGCTGTTGTAAAAACAAGTTAGAAACAAAACATTAAGTCTACTTCACTTAATACTTTGTTATGATTTAACTGACCCATTTTAGTTAGTACTAGTGTGAGTCGTTGTATTTCTACCGATTTTTCATAAATTCCCAATATCTTAGTCCAGATTCAAAGAAGGATTTCTATTTTCACAGTCCATGTGTTTTCTCTTGCAATTGCCAAAAAAAACTAACTAGTTATCATAAAATTCAAGCCAAAAATTAGTTGCAATGCAAGTTACAAGCCTCAGCATTTTCATTTTTCCCTTTTGTGAAGACTTCTGAAATTAATACTTTTTTTGTGCTCTATTTTCTAAGTATTCGCATTTATGTTACAGAGGACCCCCTTTCATTCAGTTCATCGATAGTTTGCCATCACTTAATAGGAAAAGTGATGGTCCGTTCTTACTTCCAATAGTGGAAAAATACAAAGACATGGGCACAGTTGTAATGGGCAAAGTAGAGTCAGGAGAAATCAAGAAAGGAATGTCCCTAATTCTAATGCCTAATAGGGTAAGTTTCTTCCTTTGCTCTTGTGATTAAACGCATTGATTACAAATGAATGTTACTCCCAGTCATAGATTTCTGAATTCGGAAAATATTTTCAGTGTTTTTCTCCGCTTTCTGAATAAAATTTGCCTAGCTCACAAAGAGCTTTATGTGCAAACCCCATAAAATGCTCTGCTTAAAATATCACTGAATTTACATCTATGACAGAAGGCTACCTCCAGCCCCCAAATCTGTCTTTAGTTTTAGAACTGAGCTGAAAAAGCAATGTTGCCTTCTTGTGAAAAGTTAAAATTTGTCTGCGCCTATAACTTTTAACCAGTAAGAGGTATCAAAAAGAGGTACTGTTCATTAAGAAAAGAATAGCAGAGCCTTTATGCCAGTTTCATTCATGCATTGTTGAAGTTAACTGTACTGTCTTAATTTTCAGTCTCTAAATATCGTTAACTTCAAAGTATTGCAAATACAAGCAAATTTTCGTCATATTTTAAACTCAAAATGACAAATCTATGTCTTCTGAACATTTTTCAATTTTATGCTAGATGCATTGTTAAATTTAATAATTGAAGTCAGCGAGATGACAGCAGTCTGCTTTAGTTATCCGCTTAGCAATGACGCAAAATTGTTAGTAAACAAAAGCTGCCATCTTCTCAGCTTACTCGGTTAGCCGCGGACCTGCCGCTGAGTGCTGACCAATTTTGCTGAGAAGATGGTGGCCTTTGTTTACAAAATGGCAGCTCAGCGGATAACTCCAAAAAACGTTTAACAACACTTTGGCTGAGCGCAGCAACTCAGCGGTTTCATTTCTGACTTTAACAACGTGTCTGTATGATTTCTCTTTAGATTATTTCTAAAACCGGGAATTTTTTACGACAATAGGGCTTAGTAATGCCCTTCTCTGTCAATCTGTCTTGTATCTTTAAGTGTGTTTTTATTAATGCCTGTTTCTTTGTTTTTCCCCCCAGTCAAATGTGTCTGTAGATCAGTTGTGGTCTGATGATGATGAAGTCTCAGAAGCTGGACCGGGTGAAAATATTAAAGTTAAATTAAAAGGAGTTGAAGAAGAAGATGTTTCTCCTGGTTTTGTTCTTTGTGACCCTTCCACTCCTGTGACAACTGGCAGAATCTTCGTGGCCCAGGTTTGTCACTGAAAAATTTATCATACAGTGAAACTATGATCCCTCGATTTGCATCGGGACTGGTGCGATGTAACAAGTCTAGCAGGTTATCGACCTAAGCAGGTTTCCTCATTTTTCAACAAGCATTTCCGAATTTTGCATCCTTATTTTAAAAGGCTTTTAACAATGCAATGCAAACACATAGATAAAGTGTATTTTAAGTATTTGATCATACAAAAATGCAGTAAACAGTACAATTTCTTTTGAAGAGCTTGAAATTGCAAAGTTATATGTTGTAATTCGTAAGGTTTTTGCAAATGCATTGGATTGGTGGTGATTCGCTGTCAGCAATGGCGATCGTCGACACTTATTACAAAAACAGTACATCATCTCTAGAGAATGTCACTCATATTTACTCCTTAATTGGCTCCTTTCCAAAGGGAAGCCCCCATGGTTTACATTGATTTGTAGCGGTTTGTTGGGACTCTGTAGAGAGGTAAAACAGTTATTTTGGCAAAATTTACGGATTATTTCTTTGAAGATTTAAGTTGACTTTGTATCCTATTCTAGAATAAATAGATATTTGCTTTTCCAAGAATTACAGTTTTTATTTTCGTAATATTCAGATGAAATCACAGGAAGTTTATGTAACATGAATTTCAAGTGATATGTGCGCCCCTTCATTTTAATAAGCTGTAGTTTTTTTTATCTTTAGCGGTGTCATTTTATGTATTGTAAAAGAGCTGAATTTTGTGTTTGTCTGTCACAGGTGGTTATTTTAGAGCATAAGAGTATTATTTGTGCTGGTTATTCCGCAGTCATGCACATCCATTGTGTAGCCGAGGAAGTAACTGTCCAGGTATGTATGAGCTTATTACACTTTAAGTTCCCTTTGTTGGATTCCCTGAAAGTTGTGTACTTGATATAAGTCAGGCATTTGCCTTCCCGCGGTCCTTTTTCCCTCAGGAACGATGTTTGTACAAAATTTCCGCTCAAAGTAGATCTTTCTAAATCATGATAATATGTCACCATCCTTATGCAAGAGCGCTACTGGACTTTGTTGTGAATCCTGCCGTCCATACAATGGACCACTAGACAATATACGAATTCAAACATTCTGATACATGTTATCTAACCAGAGTTTCACATAGAACTTGATTCTTGCTTCGAAAATTACTGAAATCAACTCCTAAGATATTATTGTTTTTATTTTACATTGGTTAGAGGAAATTTGAATTGCCTGGTCGTCAAAACAAAATTCTGTACATGAGTCAAATCACACACCACAACAATAACGGCGGGTTTTTTAATCGAACAATGTTCCTTTTCCTCCATGTGTTGTCCAAAGTGTTGACAACGTGCAACAGTTCAGCCGAAGTATTGAAATTGAAGTTGCCATCTTTTATACCGCGGTGCATAGACAATTGCGTATTCATAAGTGGGAGGTTTGAATTCGAGCCTCAAGAAAAATTAAATATCTTGGTCGGGAGTTCATTTCATCAATTTTCGTCGCGCAAATTGTGTTCTAGGTATGTGAAATTTTAGCTAAGAAACATTCATCAGAATGCTTAACTTTGTACCTTGTCTAGTGGTCCATTCAATACTTGTACAGGCTTATCTCATGATGTAGTTATGCCCTGTAGTCAACCTAGTGGAAAATAGTATGATGAGACAATTTTTCAGTTCCTATCGAGTTTGTTCAAGAATTCTTTATTTTGCACTTTTTTGCACAATTGTAAGAGGAGAGAAAAACCCACTGAAAATATGGCTTGTATATTGTGAGAAACAAGATAGTAGAATCGTGCCAAATCCACACTAGCCAGTGGAGAAATCGAAGCCAAAAATTAGATACAGAGTTGGAAAACAGACTTCGATAAGTTCCAAAGCAAAGCTGAGGGTAAGAATGTTCAGCTCAGGGAGTTACATTGGAAATGCTTTGCTAGGATCCTCCTAAGAGACTTATACCGGTGCTCCTCTTTTTTAAGCATATCAGCCAGTCGCATCTAGTCAAAGTCAGCCTAGCATCCTGATCATCAGCATTAGAACGCCATCATGGACGCAGCACAAGGCACTGCACCGAAGAGCAATCTTAGAGCCATCTGCCGTCATTGCTAAAAAAAACTCTCAGGACGAAACAATGAAAATACTCTAAAAAATTGATTTTGCACCCAGTCAAATGCCATTTCCAAGCCAAATTGTATGAAAAAGAGAAAATAAGGAGAGGAGGAACCTCTTAGCCTAGTTGTGGAAGCTGTTACTGTATTTTTCTTCTCTATATCCTTCATGAATTTATTCCCACTCTGAACTTGTATGACATAATTCAGTATTTGTAGTACTAATGCGTTTTCTTTAGCGTCTGTCATCTGCTTTGCAGCCTTGTTAAAAAATGATAATGTGGTATCAATAATTGGTAAATTCTTTCAATTGTCTGAGACTCACACTGTTTTGCTGTCAATTTTAAGCTTGCCTCTTGCTTTTTTCATGAAAACTGCCATTGCACTTAAATGCATCACATATAAAAGTGACAAGAGCAAGCGTTGCATGCAAGTACATTAAAACAGATTTGGTTCATTCCTCATCAAATCATACAGGAAAAAAAAAGTTGATCGATTATCTCCTGCCTTATTTCGTACAATGATGATGAAAATCTTTTTCCTGTATTAGCAAAGAGCAGCCAGGAAGCTGTAGGTACTACACATCAGAATCAAACGCATTTTAAGTGGGTTAATGCGTCAAGTGAATCATGCCTTTTGAGTTGCTAACTGCTAATCATTTCCTTCATCATTTCATTTTGTTAATGCATTTTCTAGGGCTGGAAGCTACATTCATATTCAACAAATTTATTCTGAGTGTTGTTTGTTTCAGGAATTAGTGACACTAGTGGATAAAAAAACTGGCGAGAAAACAAAAACAAGGCCGCGTTTTGTGAAACAGGATCAAGTAGCTATTATGGTACTTGAGTGTGCTGGTACGGTATGTTTGGAGCCCTTCAAACAAGTTCCGCAGATGGGTAGATTCACTCTACGAGATGAAGGTACATTATTCTACCATTTCTATTCTATACCTCAATTTTCATGGAAAATACTTTGACTGCATTTTGCAATGAGGAACTTCTGTTCCTGGTTCACTTTAGAAACAACACACATGTGTCATCGGTGTCCCTGTGAAGATTAGTGCTTGTATGGATGAGCTAGGAATGGTAGTTTCTTGCTGTAAAACGCAAATCAGTTTTGTTCCAAACTTTGGTGGAATGTAGTCTTATGTGTGTGCACTTTTTGAAAAAGGTAACAGAAGATGAAAACTTTATCTTTACCAACAGGAAGTGATCTTGAAGTATGCTGATTTCATTTGAAAACAATTGAAGCTAAAATTCTGGCCTCAAACCTAAAAGGAATCGGGCAAAAGGCAAACTCTGGTAAATTGCAGGCCAATGAATCAAGCTTTTACTGTAACTTTGGCTGCATCTGTTCATTTTTGTATGTATCTAAAATTGTTCTCTACCTTATTTTTCTATTTCTGTTCCAGGTAAAACAATTGCAATTGGCAAAGTACTCAAAATCAAGGAATAAGCATTAAAATGAATTGTTACCTCAACTTTGACTAAAAACTGCAGGTTTGCAAGTAAATAATTTAAACTGCATAATGTTGAAGGGTATTGTCGATGCAGGAATTATGTGACATTTTTGCCATATCCTTAATCATGTATTCAAGGACTAACGGTCCTAAAGCCTCTCATGATATGAACAAATATTCAGTATAGCTTCAAGCCAAAACCTGGACTCGGATCTGTCATACTTGTCTGTAATTATGAAGATAGTCATCAGTTGCCAATTTTGTAAGAATATCCGGTTCCATACTGGATTTTGTGCGTAATATCTAACCATACCACCCGTCAATACCACGGAGACAAGGGTTTTAGGGGAAAAGAAAAATAAAAAAACAATTCTCCTTGCCCCTAAGTGTCACTTAGCTTCTCCATCCATGGTACCCTTCCATTGAAACACTGATGTTCTGAAACAAGTATAATTCAAGGAAAATAGGAAAGTTTAAGCAAATCTTGCAAAGTTGGGTTGTGTACTTGTAATCTGCAATTGCAATTTTGTACAAAGTGATGCAGCAAGCTGGCTTAAAGGTTAAAGCAGTCACATCAAATATGAGCATAATTAAACTCTTTTACTAGCAATGAATATTTTATAATATTTATATAATTCGGATGGAAAAAACAAATCAAAAATTTTCCTTTTTTCCCCCTTTTTTTCTTGTCTTTTTTTACTTGAGAATAGCTTTGTATGCTCAGAAATATTTATAGCATAGTCAATTTGGCTTGTTCACTACATTCTGAAAATATTTTTGTGTTGAAGTTTTGGATTTATGACCGTGTTTAGCGGGAAAATTCACAATAGGAACCTTTTCCAGCTCAGATGAAACCTCTCTTCCTGACAAGTCTATTTTTGTAACAAAAAATTTAATCGAACATAAAATTGAAAGTTCAATTCAGACTCCAAGGGCCATCCCAAACGTAAGTTTCCCCTGATTCATCTTCGAAACCAGTGAAAACAAATTCGTCATACTCTCACATTTATAATGAAGCGTAGAAACTTAAAATAGGCCTCCTTTTGTAACTAAATAGACGATGTGTTACTGTTAAGATCTGATCACAAGGCCAGGAAAGAGTAAAAAAAGAGATCAGATCCTGTTATCACGGTAAACGAAGGAAAGAATCCTACTTAAATGCATCCATCAGCAGATGAAAAGTATTCACGCAGCATGTGATCAAAGGGAAGGAAATTGGCAGACCAAAAATGCTGGTCTTCATTAGTTTCACCTCAGACTTGAGTGTTATAAAGTTTTTTTAATGAGATGCAGCACCTGCGATGAAATGGCAAGATAAAAACTCAACAGCAAAAATCCCCTCATAAGCTCAGGAGACACCTCCCTGCATGATTTTTATTGTGGTGAGGTTGCATAGGATCATTGTTATTCCGTTTTAAGCATTTTTAGACAAACGCAAGAAAAAGGTCAGCTCACCCACTAAAACTAACTTACTAACTTGTAACCCAATGGGCTGATCTTAAGCTCTCATAACTTGTTGGAAAAAAAAAGAATATGATACGCTAAAATCTTTCTCTCTAACTGAGTTCATCTTTAGTAGCTGTATGAGAAAAAATGAGGTTAGACCTGGTGCCAAAGCAGTAAGGAATCCTTTACTTCTTGCTAACAAATGGTAGCGCTTCTCTTTGCATTGCCATCACCCCCATTTAAACATCATGAAATGGGTGTGAATGAAGAGGAAGTGAGAGGGGGAAGAAACATCGGATCTGTCAAATTCCTAGAAGTGTAAACTAAGAGAACAAGATTGAAAATGAATGTAGTCGTAGAAACCGTTGTTCGAAATTAGTTTTTTTGTGTTGATTATTGAAACTTATGCCAGCACGACAAGACATTGATGATCTATATTTTACATGGCACAGATGTATCAAGAAATAGTTTCAACAATCAGCCCCTTGTATTCAGTCCTTCGTTGATTCATTAGGAGACGTAAGGATTTTGTCAGATGAGACTGTTGAGGTTTAGAAGTTCGCAAAATTATTTTTGGTGAAATCCTTTGGCCTTTAAGAATGACCCCTGGAGACAAGCATTATATCGTTTGCTAAAAGACAAGTAGCTTCCGTACTTTGAGAGAAGCCGATACATCTCAGAACAAAAACTCTAACACTTACAGATATTTTTGCAAGTTTGTGCTCGTATCAGTGATGTGGATTTTGCATGAAGTCAGCTGCTGTGAGCGAAAACTCGTATTTGTATATTTTACACAAGGATATATATTTACATGTTTAAATGCATATATTATAAATGAACTCCTTTTTTATAGGAAATTACCCCTTCCTTTAATTTTTTTTCTTTCAGTTCTGCAAATAAAATTTCTTTTATACATACCATATTTAATCATATTACCCTACAGTTTTTTTTAGATTTATTGAATTTTTCACATTGTAAATTTTCTCATTGGACATCCCAATGAAACGAGGGTCAAGGAAAATTCGACCAATACATCATGTGTCACAAAATGAACTGATTTTCTCTCATTCGTGGCTGCGCTAATTGTAGTGACAGACAAAAAAATTTATTTTTCATACCTTGTCAAATTTTTATCTTGCACTAATGCATATTTTACTGTAAATATAATTTCTAAAAACGAAGAGCACGTTGGAACCGATTCCTCATTTAGTGATGAAGTTGAAGTCATTTGTTTCTATGAAAAGTAGATGCTTTTTCATTTTGGAAATAGGTGTCTGTGCTCAAGTTTAATTCTAGGCTGGGTAAGATAATGTTGTATTTGCAACAACTAGAACATTGTATAGACTGGATGAAGGAAAACAATGTTACGTGTATTATTGAAATAAATTTGTTATGAAATTATTTTGTAAAAACCAATTGTTTTTTGTCATTGAACACCTGACCCTGACACTGATTATGATAAGAAACTCTCATGGATGAACTTAACTATGTTACCATAATATTCTATTTTTCTTGAAGCCGTTCAATAACTTTTGAGTTTTAATTTTTAAACTTACCAAAAAAAAGAATGTGTTTCACTAATTCGATTACAGCTTAGATGAATCTGTAAGAAACTAGATCAGGTACTGTGGTTGTGGAGTCGATTTTGAACAAAGCTGAAAGTTAGGAGGACTAGGACACAACTCAAACTGCTGTGTAATTTATTTGGAAAATTTAATATCTCCTAGGCATCATACTTCAATTCAGGTTTCAAGAGCCTGCATGCATGAACATATAATGAATTGAAAATAGGTTGAAGATAGCTCTTCATAGCCGTGTTTTGCCCTTTTCTCTTCAGCTTAAATAAGTTTCATAGAAAAACTTATCCTCCATTATTGATACTTTACTATACTGAATATACTATACTATTTTTCAGGCAAAAACCATTGATCAGAATCACTTGAAAATTTTGCCTGATATCTTTATAGTCAACAAAATTAATTCTTGAAATTTTCGTGAAAGCATTTGCCATTCGATGAAAAAGTGCAAACAGTATTGAGATGTGCGACCCTACGCCCAGGGTCAAAACTAAATGGTGCTTTGAGATTTGGAGGGTGAGAAATTAGGGTTTCCAATACAGTGAACTGAGATTAAAGGAAAAATAATGATAATATTAACAACTGCTGTAATATGTATTCGATGATTACTGAACTTTCTGAAGTAGCATAAATTAGTAGAAATTTTAAATGACATAGAAATTCCATTAGTTCCCTGTCTCAACACCAGGTACCGCTTAAGTAAATGTAAATAAACTGCTATTTTAGGTTATGTATTTACCATGATAATGATAATGTGGTGGCATGGCGGTGTGAAAGAAATGTGCTTGAATTGTGGTTGTGTGGTCGGTAATATTTTACCCAAAATCTTACTTGCTCCTATAAGTGAATAATTATCTCAAAGCTTACATCTGATTGTACAGCCTCTCTTTGATTCACCTACTCACATTCTCTTTGATAGAAAATTCTCTTAGAAATGATCATCAGAAAACTGAGCCGTTTTCGCCTTGAAACTGTTTTATTTCAAAATCACAGGAAATACAGCAATAGGAATGTGCTCAAATTACGAGAACGAGGACTGATTGAAGATTTATTCCCGAATACTCCAGTAGCTGTGTAAGTACTCGAGATTCATGGTAACTTACTGTGGTTACAGGATACTATTGAAGTATCACGAACACGAATCATATGATGTTTCAGTCGCATTGTTTAAGTTGATTCGTCCCTGGTTCTTGGTGTGCATTTCATCATACTGTTTAACCTTTTATCAGTGATTCCAAGCGTGCGGATATCATCACCTTCCAGCCAAAGTATCCCAAGCGCCACTTTTACGGAAATTGAGTCATGAATAGTTTCGAAATTACGAGATGCATTAACTTAAGAAAATGAACATTTTTTTCAGAACTAAAACGTAGAAATACGAAAAAAACCGATGGAATTTGATGTATACTTTCTTATCGCAAGCGTCATTTGGGAGATAAGTATCACAAGCGCCAAGTTCGGCAACCACCGACCTTTCTGATTGTTTGCAATTTTTGTTACTACAACCCTTCCGAATGACTTGAAGCTAAATTATTTTTGCATGTAAATGCATCTCGTTATTTTGAACCGAAAATTTGTTTGTAGAAGAAAAGAAAATATGTATGGAAAATAGTCCCTTGAAGTTGATGAACTTTTGTATCACAAGAGCCTTATAAAAGCAAAGTATCACAAGCACCATGGGTAAATGCTCATCTTTGGGATGTTTTTGAAATTTCAGTATCAGTTGCACTTGGAATGACCTAGAGCAATTTGTCACTCTCCGAGTCTCCGGCCCGAATATCACAATAAGGGCTATTTGTATTGAAATTGAGTAATGGGTGGTTTTGAATTAATAGATGCATTTACTTATGAGAATAATCATTATCATTAAATTAAAAATGAAAAAAAGTGGGAAAAACTGTTAAATTTGGTGAGCGCCCGTATGGCAAGTGCCAGGGTTGCTCAGAATGGCCGGAGAATACGGTATCACAAGCGCCAACTTCCAAAGAAAAAAATTTATTTTAAAGAAATTTTAAGAAAATTCAAAGCAGGAAGTCAAGCTGGATCGGTATTCCAAATTTCAAGCCGAAACTCCGACTGAGGTGGTCGCAAATCAGTTTTTGTGTTCAGTTAGCAAAAAATTGCTAAATCTTGAGGAATGAAAACAGGATTTAGCTTAGAACAAAAAATTGCATTAGCCGCAGCGATGGACCTCCATATCAAATGCAACAATTTTTTCCCAGGAAAATCCTGTTTTCTTCTCTCAGAACTTTGCAATATTTTTGTTGCAAGGATTTTTCAGATCCATGCGCAGGGGTCATTGTCCGTAATTTTGGAAAAAAAAGTCAGAACCTGCCAAGATTTTTTATCATTCTCAGACAGGATCATCAATAGAAAGGGAGCCTTGGAAATGCCAAGTAGGTCCTCGGGGATTGTGGTATCTCCAAGGAAAACAACTGCCAAATTTCTGATGCCATCATGAAAACCATCATGCTCTATGGTACCTAAAGAATGGTGGCTTTTAACAGAGCAAATCAAGGACATGTTTAGAGCAACTGAAACGGATTTTTAGCAGCAGTCTACTAGCATGTACTTCGTATAATAAGTTTTTCACTTATTTTTCAGGCATGAAGCAATCGATCTCCTTGTAGGCAAACCACAAACTGTCTATGCAGGATTTGATCCTACTGCAGAAAGCCTTCACATAGGGAACCTTCTAATTATATGCAGTTTGATTCATTGGCAAAGAGCTGGTCATTTTCCAATCGCTCTGGTAAGTCTCTAGTTTTGTTTTAAGCTTTGTTTCTGTCCAGAACTTGTTTTAAAAAATCATAAGGACAAAATTGAAGTATCGGAGCTGACCTCTGTGTAATCTCATGATTTTCAGCTTTCAATTCAAGCAAAAGTATCTAAACAAGAATATTGATGGTGAAACTACCAGACCACATATCTTGTTTGCGGGGTTTGAAAATCTCCGCTCACGTTTTATTTCTTTCAGGAAGACCAGATCAATATCATTCCTTGAAATTTTCACAGAGTTTTCTCTGCCTGAAGAGGAATAGTCACAGAAGTTTTCGAGAACTGTTATTGAGTAGTTTTCTGTTTAAAAAATAAAGTATGACAGGAAAACTGCAACGTGAAAAACCGAGATACTTGGTGTGGTAGTTTCACCGCTAATATATACCGAAGCCTAACAGCCTACACTTATCAGCGTAGTTATATTTGTCTCCAAAGAATGGCCACTTAAATAGACTGTACTGACAATTGTGATGATTTTCAATCTCCCCCCCCCCCCCCCACTTGAATTTCACCAGACTCTCACAACGGTCATTGCTCATGAAAAAGTGTTCTTTGAGAGTATAGTTAATATATATTATGTTTTAAAAACCTTAAACTGCTTGATTTTTTACTAACAACAAGTAGATGATTTCATAAGAGACTAGGCCCCCAGTACCTATCTACTTACTTAAACTTACAGAATGTCTCCTCAAACTCGTTTTGCTGTAGGTATTGATTTTCTCAGAGAGGGCACTGATGCAAAAAAAATTTAGTAACAAAAATTCTTTGGAAATATATTTTCAAAAAATGATGAAAACTAACCAATGCCAAACGTTACTTTTTTGTGTTGTCTTGAAACTCCTCAAAATTTTTCTCCTGTCAGGAGCATAGCAAGATTTTTTAGATGAGGAATGGGGGTCTTTTTTTAAAAATTGCCCATAGTGGACCCTTCCCCCTCTCGAATCATGTTCTTATTCTTTACATAGGAATGCATAATATTATATAGGGGCCTCAACTTTAGATTGACTCACAGGTTATTTGCTAGTTAACACTGGCGAATTTTTAATGTCAATAAGCTAGTAAGGATTTGTATCAGGACTTAAAAAAATTCTGATTTCAGCTTGGTGGAGCAACAGCCCAAATTGGTGATCCAAGCGGAAAGACAAAAGACAGAGATGAAGCTGCCTTATACATATTAGAAGAAAATACGGACGGTATCAAGAGGAATATTCAAACAGTATTTGCTAATCATGAGAAATATTTCTGGGAAAAGAAAGCCAAAGCAGAGCGCCTGCAACCCTTGCAGTATGTCTCTTGCCTCTGTTCAACAAAATGTTAACCATCATTTGTATTCCTAACCTGTTCACTTAAATTAATACTTCAATGTTAAATTAGATCAAATAATTTTTATTTTGTGACATAAAGCATTTTGCAGCATGTTCTCTCTTTAAATTTTCACATGGAAAACAAATAGCTAGAATTCAATTTCTCAAGTTTTCAGAAAGATTGGACCCCAGCTGTGACTTTAATTGTTAATAATTTTACACAAGTACAAATTTGTCCATATTTGTCTGATCCATAGGGGACTTACAGAGCATATGGATAAAATTAATAAATGCAGTATTTTTTTGAGCTACCTAAGTGGTTTTTTTAAGTATGGATTCTTTACCATCTGAGCAAGAATCCCATTTGAGGAGAGTTGAATGTGGACAAAGAAACTTAGAGAACTCTGTAAGTCCCCTATGGATCAAATAAATATGGTCAAATTTGTACCTGTGTAAAATTACTAAAAATTAAAGACACAGCTAGGGTCCAATCTCTTTGAAACTTTGAGATTTTGAATTCTTCAATCATGCTGAAATTTTTCATTTTACTTTTCAGGATTGTAAATAATTCTAAATGGTACGAATCGATGAATGTGGTAGACTTTATCGGGCACGTAGGTCGTCAATTTAGAATGGGCACCATGTTGCGGCGAGAAAGCGTTCAAACAAGACTTGACTCAGAAGTTGGTATGAGTTTCACCGAGTTCACTTACCAAATATTCCAAGCTTATGACTGGCTGCACCTTTATAGGAAATACAATTGCAGATTCCAGGTGAGTAAAGTTGATGAAAGCAGTTCAATATCAAGAGTTACTAATATTATGAGTTGAAAAGTAAAACTGAATTCTCGAATGGCACTACTAAAAAAATCATTAAATGTGTTGCACCTGAGGAATAAGGGGCTTAAGGTGAAAAAAATCACAATTGAAATAGCTGTAATTTCGAATTTTTGCATTTATTTTGAATCATTTGACACAGAGTGATACTAAAAATTCCAAAAACTGACTGTTAAAGTGCATTTAAAAGTTTGAAAACGAGGAAACATGATTTTAAAATAAACGCAGTTAACGTTTTGAAACAATTTTACCCAAAGAATGTGGCTTCTTTATCCTTAAAAATGAATTCTTGCATTTGCAATTACCTCTTTATTTCTGAGGCTGGAGTTTTTTTGATCAGGTTTCATTCTAACTTTTGTAATATTTCAAATTTCACAGCTGTATTTCAATTTTTGAGCAACAAATGGGCTTTTTACAATAGAGAGGTAGCTTTGCTGTATCAACGGCTTTTTCGACAATTCAAAACTTTGAACGTAGTTCTCTCAATAGTCTATTTTGCCATCTATGTCTTTTTTCCACCAGTATCCACAATCGAAACACACACTCCTGGACACTCCTGGAAATTTGCAATTCTTTGTATATTTATATGAATTTATCTCTAATTTTAGATAGGTGGTAGTGATCAAATGGGTAATATTGTCTCTGGGCATCACTTAATCGATAGATTTGAAAAAGCATCCGTTTTTGGTGAGTGAATCTGAGAATTAATTCATTTTATTAATTTCAACTGGCACAACCTTCCTTGAATTTAACAAGCTCAAAGAATTTACATCCCCTCCGGTAACTGCCAATTTTGACGTGAAAAATTCATTGGGGAAAAGTTGCGGCAACATCAATTTTAGCAACAGTGTTGTAACAAAATTTTTGCTACTGCTTCTTGCCACACGAGTGTCATCCTCCCCAAAATATAGAACAGTTTCTACAAAGGATTGATGTGTTGCATACTGATTTCTACAAACTCCTCACAAACGTCTCATGTCTCCAGCTTTAGGACCAAAAATATTTCTAGCGCTTTTCTAAGGCTTTCAACAGTATCATCCGAAAACATTTGTTCTTTCAATAGTTTGCAGCCATTTTGCCTATTGTATTGCGCTACGATCTGCAATACAAAAGTAGATATTTTAGTCAGTAAATTCAGAATTCTGGCATGAAATCATCAGGAGGGTCTTTTGCCTTGATTGAAAAGGTTAATGTGAGATTATTTGGTGAGGTAGCTGATGCCAGTGGTTGTGTTATCTTGAACATTAGTTTCTTCATACATGTGGAAAACACCATTTTTGCCGGAAGTGCTTGTATGTTCGCAAGTGAGGTTTTATTCCATACAATGTAGATACCTTTTTTACCCGGCTTCCATCTTAGACAATTGAAAATCAAAGTATTTTAATCATTCTCTGATTGCAAAACATTGCAATTTCAGATCCCTGTTTTTCTATTTTTATCTTTGATATCTCATGTTAGCACAGATAATTTCTGTGAGGAGACGACCCACATTCCCATACAAAACGATGATTTTGTCAGGGAATTTTGGTCGTCTCCTAACACTTCTCATTCTGTTCAATTCTTGTCTAACTGATAGAGACCTATGTTTTTGTCAGCTAAGTTAATCTTAAATTCCTTGTTTAAGGGGTTACTGTTCCATTGGTCAAGACTACCCACGGAGACAAACTTGGTAAAACCGCTGGTAATGCCGTGTGGCTCAACCCTAAAATGAGCTCGCCTTTTGAGATGTACCAGCACTTTACACGCACTACGGACAATGATGTGGAAATCTTATTAAAGTGCTTCACTTTTAACTCAGATGCTGAGATTGATGCCATTGTTAGGGAGCATAAGGTATCGTACTGCTCCTCTTGAAACAGATAAATTTACAAAATGTCCTAGGGTCAATAAGCCGTTCTCCAGGAGTGTATCCTATGGGCTAAAATAAGACTTCATTTATTTTGTTTTCAAAAACGTACCACTTTTGTGCTTCCTATAGAACTGTTTGAAGTTTATCTTACAGATTTTTTATCATACTTTCAATTTCTAAACCTGAAAGTGAGGGTACTCCAAGCTAAATCTGGCAAAAATAGAGGTTTTTTGACCTGACCCCCTCAGATTTTGATGAAACTTAGTACACTCCTTCTCTACAATAAACCTAGAAATTTTGACCTTTCCCTTCAAATTTTATGTGGGTTTGAATTTACTGAAAATTGCAGGTTTCATAAGTATGACCAACTTTAAAGGCCTACATCTAAAATCTAAATGTAGACCTTTTTTTTGGAGTTTAAAACAGCGCCTTCTTATTTAAAATTTAATATTTTAACGAATTGTAAAAAACTGAGGTCTTCTCAGGTGCAGCAGCCACAAATCGGTGGGAGTATTCCCATCAAACATTTAGAAAAATGTTTTTCCAGTCCTCTCAGACGCAAAAGAGTTGGATCAGTTTTACTTGGTGGTACAAGGGTAGATTATACCATTTGACCAGAAAAAAATTTAGTAACAATGTCAGCGGTGAAAATTCTTAAGCATGCCATTTATGAATTTCTATGTATTATTGGCCGCTAAATCCCAAAATGACCAGGGTCTTTCCTCATCATGTAGCAGTTTTCTAGGGAAACGCATTTTCCAGGAGAAAATCCCGATGTTTCTGGGCCGGAACAACATGATCGACAAAAACAGGAGTTCTCTTTAAAATCAGCTTGAAAAATTAATCAGATTTCAGTTTGTAACTTCAAACTCAAGTTTCAATGCTGTCATTTTGATTATGGTGCTAAATAACCAAGACTAAATTGCTCAAAATAAAATGTTACTTGTAAATGTATTTTGCTGGAGTCAATTAATGGACATAGATATGTTTGTTTCGAGTATCAAAATTTTGGTCAAAATTGTAATCGGAATTTTGAATGTATGTTTTTTTATTTTTCAATTCGGGAGTAACATTTTATTTTTTCAGAACACACCCAGTAAGAGAACAGCTCAGAAAAAATTGGCAGAGGATGTAACTCTATTGGTTCATGGAGGTATGTTTTTTCTCCTTTGGATAAGTGTAGAAAAAAATAATGAACAAAAGACCAAGTTATGCGTAATGCAAATTAGAATCTAACCCTTTCCTTTTATAGTTTGTGAATTTAGAAATAAGGTTCTGACGTTGCTTTGTGCCTAACTTCAATAGAACCAAGGTCTAGGAAAGAGTCATGAAGAACAGCATGATTAAATCTATTCAAGAAAGCCTCTATGGATCCCGAATAATCTCTTCTTATAACGTTGAGCTTCAGTCCTGATGGGTTGCTTGGAGAGCATTTGCATAGTTGCATAGCTGCGCCACAACAACTTTAAAGGTAACTAGAATTGACTAGAGTCCCTCCATACCCAGAGTTAAGACAACTCGATTATCAGCTGACTGGCAGCCGGCCTTGGCTGGCCATGGAGGCCGAAACGAGTGCACCCAAACGAACGATATTGAGGGTTAAGGATCAGGAATCCTGCGATGTCTGTCACACAAAAACAACAACATCAACAAATTGATCAATTAAAAAGAAAATGAGATTGGTTTGTGAATAATTTCTTAATCTATTTTCATTTTGGACCGATGGAAATAACAATTTACTCTTGATAAACCACAATTAGGTAATATTTTCATTATTCTTGTTCACATTCGAGGTACCGCCATCATGGTGCACTCGTTTCGGCCTCTATGAGCGAGAACCAATCAGAATTGGATTTTTTTTAGGCCACTTTCAGCCCAACCAAAAGTGAGTTGTCTTAACTCTGGGTATAAAGGGACTCTAGAATTGACGGGATGCATGATGGATCACTCACACAAGAACTAGCACTTGATACTTGTTTTAGCTATAGTGCTGAGGTACAAGGAAATAAATTTATGCTTTTGGGTAACTTGCAGATTTTTTTCCCTCCCAAATATTTTGATGTCGGATAAAATATATCTCTTTCTACTCATCTATGCAGCTAAATCGAAACTGAAAAAAATAGAGGTACGTTTATTAGTAGTTTCTCCATCAAATGTTTGATTGTATTTTTGTTTTCCTAGTTTATAACTGCAACTTTTTCACTGTTTCCTTCCCTTTTCTTCCACCAGAGGCAGGATTGAAATCAGCTTTGGAAGCCACCGAGGCCTTATACTCAGGTACAATTGAAAGTTTGAGTCGCCTGAGTGCAGATGATGTAACACGAATTTTTAAGGATGCAACCGTGAAAGAAATTTTCCTTAAACCTGGGATAACTGTCTTAGATCTATCATTGGAAATTCCATGTTTTAAAAGCCAAGGTAAGTGATTTTAGGTGCTATTTGTCAATTATGTAGCTACTTCTTTTCATATTTTTTTTCTCTTTTTCTTTGAATATTGCTTTCTTACACAAAAGCAGCATGTTGCAAGGCAGGTTACATTCGATTATTTTCATATTTTGTTAGAAAGCACTTTGCTTTCTCTTTTCTGAAACTATTTTCTGAGCTTTTTCCTATCAAGCCTGATGTTACATTCCAACTGTCATCTACAGGGAAGTAATTCTGAGCTCTGAATGTATTTTTCCTGCAGGAATAAGAAACTACAATGGGTCAGTTGCGCTGGTCACAGAATTGTGTTTTTATGCGTTATACTTGCAGATCAACTAGAAATAATAAGATCTGTCCAAACAGCAACTTTCTACATTGAATATTAACCGAGATATAGCGCCTTGAAAAACTCGATTTATGAGGTCATCCACCGCGGTAGTACGTAACATGTTATGCATCTTCTCATTTTTAGCTAATCTACAAGAATCAAGAATCAAAACACGATTCTGTTACCAGTGCAACTGACCCATTAGTAGGTGTTAGATGAGGCTGGTCTGAAGGGCCATTGTCAAAAATAAAAATAAAAAAACTAGTAAAAAAAAAAAATTGAAATGGCATGTGTTTGAACTACATTGAAGTTTAAATCATTATAAAAAATAAGGGAAGGTGTAAAGGGGGGGGGGGGGGCTGATCTAATTTCATTAATTTATTTGAATCATTATTTAGTCTAACCTACCAAAAGAATAATTGAATAAGTCCAGAACTTTTTTAACTTTTTAAACTTTATCAATTCTTCCGAATTCACCGGTCAATTTTTATTTACTTTTGATGTTATTCTCAATAATTGAACATATTTTTTTGGTCCTATATTTATTGTGTAATAAGTTCTTGTGTGGTAAATGGACTACTCAAAGGAGGCTCGGACGAACTGCAGTCGGTTTGCACTAAGATCGTTATTGCTTGGATAGTGTACACTTTGGTGCTACACTTAAGATGCAAAAATATACATTCAGAGTTAAATGAGGATTCCATTCCTTCATGCAGAAGTTATTATAAAAAAGTTATTTTGCTGCGAGGACTGGTCTTGCCCAGGCTACAAGTGAGAAGTGCTGTTGAGGAAATAACACAACCTGAAATTAACATTCAGAAAGAAGTGGATACTGTAAAATGTAAGTTAGGTAACTTTTTCATCGGGAAAAACTTTTCAGTAGCAACCAAAGAACGCTTTGTGAAGACATTTTTCTGAAAGAAAATTTCACTGATGATTTTATCATTGATTCAAATTTCAAGGCCTCAAATATCAAGTGGGTACTTAAAGCACTTATATGAAGAGCTCCTAAACTCAAACAACTCCTTTTTCGTTCAATATTAAAATAGTTTTCTTTCTAAATTTGATGTACCATGGTAAAAAATGTAAATGTTTAACAATAGCTACCTAGAAATATTCAAAAGAAGGATCAGATCACCTTATGCGGTGACCTAATCTCCATCTACCATCCCACCTAATTGTTTCTACAGGGAATATATCCATTTTTAGATGAACCTCAAATGTGAGTCCCGTTATGCACATCAGAGGTAATTGGTCATGGTCCTCCTCAAATTCAATTTGTCCAAATGTGTTATTCTGAAAGCAGGGTTCTGTCAGACTGTTATTTGTGCTACTTCTTAATTGGGTGTGTTAATCTAAAAGGAAATATGTGCATCGGGTTTGCATGCAACATAGTTTCTTTTAGCGCAAAAACACTCAATTATGGACAGCTTTTTGTTTCTTGCATTCATAGTTATCAATCATCCTATTCGATTTTATGAATATTCCAGGTTTAAATATCGGACATTTTCATCAACGATAACAAATCTTAATTTTCCCCCTCACTATTAAGTATTGAGTAAAACGGAAAAAGTATGTACCTAAGAAATATGATGTGTATTCCTTAAATTGAGTTAATATCTTGTTTTCTATTAGGGGATGCTATCCGTAAGATTGAAGCTGGAGGACTGTACTTGAACCACCAGCGAATTACAAACTTCAATGAAATAATTACGCCATCTATTCATATCTTGCCAAACAAACTTAGTCTAATTAGATCAGGTAAGTCCTTCATTTTTGTTGTTTCATGTGGTCAATTTTTTGGGGGAAGAATATCATTAATGTTCGTCTCCTTTTTTGTTGTGCCTAATTTATTGAGGATAAAAATGTTCCCATTATGTAAGAAAAAAGAAGAAAAAATTTTTCATCTTTACTTTAGAAAGAGGAAACCTCATTTTTAAGCAGTTTCAAATAAAATCAAGCTAGATCTTGCTTTAACAACATGATCATTTAGAACGTCTTCACTTAGATTTGCTACAGAATTCAGAAAATGAAATCCCTCGACATTTCCCTGTCACATTTTGGTGAAATTCCCTGACAATTTAAGGTATGCCAAATTGTTAGAAAGACATAATTTGATATAGTTTTCTTTTAAAATCTGTTGCTCGAAACGTCGAACACATTTTAGAAAGCAAATGAGGGTGACTGAACAATTTTTCCTTGACCCCTTCGTCTTTTTCCCTGACGGTTACCGATATTCTCCGACTGTAGCAATCCTCGACCAGATCTGTGAAAAGGAACTTTATTTTCCTTAACTTCTTGCAAATGTATGGAGGAAGAAAAATTAGAAATTTTGGCAAGAGATTGACCCTTAAATCTCAACAACTGAAGGAGGTATTAGTCCTGAAGTTTCAAGTCTAAAATTCTTGGATTTTAGAAAAATGTGGTTCAAGTGTTAGTAAAAAATTGAGGATAATTTTCTCCTAAGAGATAAGGTGCCTTTTCACAGATGCTGTCTCATTTATACGGTTTTCAATCATTTATTGATCTCAATTCAGGAGTAGTATTGATAAGCTCAGTGAAACCATCTGTTAAAAATTATGTATACCTATTTTTTATTGGGTTAATTTAAGGGAGCAAGTTTTCTTGCTTTTAATTCTATTTTTTTTTAACTTACAGGCAAGAAAAACTACTACATTGTCAAGTGGATTTTGTGACTTTCCATTTCTGCAGTGAAAAAAGATCATTTGAAATGAACCGTTTTTCTGCGTTCCAGCATTTTCTTGTTGTTTTCACATGTTTCTTAATGTTAAATTATTCTGTGATCTGAATTGTTCCAATCCAAACGATCAGCCAATGCTTGATCCCTTGAAAAACCAAGGAGCTGGGTGTACTGGAACATTCCTAAGATTGCTCAGTTTTTATTTTTTGGTCCATGGCTTGTAAAAAAGTAGACATCAACTTAGTCATGGATTACAAGATCCCTGAATTTGCTTTTCTTAGAGACAAAAAGATTTTGAAAACATTTTCTTATGGGTTAGTTTCCTCAGTTTGATGCATGGAGAGGAACAATGCAATTGATTGTTGAAGTAGGTGTCTTCATTCATCTGATCATGATCCTGATTATGATCACTCATTGGGAAATGCTCAAAAAGAAGTTAGATATTATTGATCAAAGAAAAAGTTGTATGAATCAATTCCCAAGTTTTACCTTTTAAATTTATTTGAAACTTGAGTTTCCTTGTATGCGCCTTTAAGGGAGTCCATGAAAGTATCGACATCCCCTCTCTTAGTGTTGGGGTTTGATTAGAAGATTGATCCTTATTAAATTTCAGCCCAACTTAAGCATTTGAAAAGAATTGCTATGAGCTGCTGACTTCATTGCTAAGATTGAATTGGTTCAAATAAAAGAATGACAGAGTGTGACCGACAATTATTACAAATCTTTTTAATATTTAGAACCGTTGAATGCACTGAAAAAATAATAATTCAAAATACAAATATGTAAACATTTTATCAAAATGTTCTGAGGCGTTTGTCTCATTTCATGTTTTATGAGGGGACATTTTCTCAGGCAGCCATTTGTCCTATTCTCACTTATTTCTGGAACTTTGAGGGCTAAGGAACAATACCGCCTATCTGACAATTTTGGTCAAAGTGCATTGGTGGCTTTGCAGCAATCTACTGCGTAAAATACACAAGCTAATGTTTTTAGTTTTTCCCATAGAGTGCATAGAGTAGTGGTAAAATGAAGTGAGCTGAGGCCGCGCCCTGGCTAATAAGTTCCAAGTTTGGTTTGCGCCGAGATTCGGTCAACCTTTCGTTACATTTTCTATCCAAAATGGTGATGTAGAATATGTAATAATTCACATTCTCTTAGATTACATCAGATGGTCAGGTCCCTGTGTATCGCAAACAGTTGATTATGTATCGAAATGGTGATCCAACGTGACCCAGGAGTCATGGAATTCAGGACCTGGGAAATGCTTTAAAGTGGTGCCAGCTCTCCCATTTACATCACAACTCTATGTACTCTATGGTTTTTCCTGATTCCGCATGGGATTACTGTATTAAAAAAATTGCAAGTCTACACTGAAAATAACAAAAATGGCAAAGTTTTTTCTTCGTCAGTTTTCAGATAGGCGATATTGTTCCTTACCTATCGACTTTCAAAAGGGAATGATTAAGATGTTTGCGAGAAGAAATCCTTCTCTTTCCTCTGGAATCCACTCTATATGTAAAGAATAGATCACTCATGACATTACTTTATAAAGTATTCACGGCGTTTATGGAGACAAGTAAGTCAGTTTGGTTATTGCTTTTCTATCTTGTCCATAAAAGCTCTCATCAAATGATTGTGAGTTGATCATGAGAAATTTCAATCAAAAATTGGTTCCTATTTATGTTTTAATAAACAACTTGCTAATTTCCATCAAAACTGTTTCTTTTTCCATTCCTCTTTGCAGCCAAAACCAGGGTTTTAAATAAAATTTCCAGTAAAACGTACAAATGTTCAGTGTGTATCATAAAAACTGAACAAGGTATTTATGCAAAGCATTCTATGCTAGAAGTTACAATAATTTTAATGATGTAACAACTACTATGATCCATGGTTCAAAAACATGTTCTTAAAAATATTGGGCTTTGGCTCCGAGAGCTAAACGCCACACTAAAGGACATTCCTGAGCTTGTAAACCGTTTGTTAAAGTCATGGAATCAAGGAAATGAGGGGAGGTAGCAAAAGAAAGAGGAAATATTTGTGACAAATATTTGATGGCTCTTTTGGCCAAATTAAAATGTACCAGCAATGATTACATCGCCAGGAAATCGTCCTTAAAACTGTTTCACGTGTAAACAGTTTCTATTTGCAGGCTAATCTCTCCTGGGCTGAACTGATTGTTTGTTCTAATCTGCCTTATATATTCACCTGCCTTTGATAAAAATACGCGAAAATATGAGAAAATTTATCATCATGATTTAATTTCACATATTTTATTGCAAATTTTCATTTATAACTTAACATTGAATTCATAAATTAAAATTAACACACCTCTGCGGTATCTTCAACAATAAATATTGCAAAGGTTAAATGCTAAGACCAGAATTTTCAAGTGAAAACTGAGTTAGTTACTTAACTACTTGACACTTGAGTAGATGAATCATATCAGGTAACACTTGATCATCAGCTTCTTACTTTCAAGTCTGACCATGGCAGCAATAAATAACATTTAAATTATTGCAAAAAGGAACAGAATGATTAATAGGAGCGGCAGCGACAGCATAGGAGATTAACTCCCAGGTTAACTGGCAATGACTTCATGCAAATTATTATGGTTCTCTTGGGTCATGTTGGGCACTGCCTCAACGCACTTCCACAGACCATATGTTTTGCCGACAGTAGTTTGCCACAGACGTAAGGTTCCATCTTCAGAGCCAGAAGCATACAATTCACCATCTGGTGAGAATTTCACACAATGGACAGGACCAAAATGCCCTTTGAATGATTCTGCAACAAAAAAAGGACATTTTTTGTTAAAAAACAACTACCTACACTTACTTCAAATTCAAAAATGATCAATTTTTTTGTTTCAGAACTTCTGTACAATTTTAAATTACAAGTATTTTTCGGCAGATATAGGAGTGATATGTTTTAAGTAGGTCACAAAATGTCAGTATTAAACCGAAGAATTATAAAGTCTTGCTCCATGAGGATGAGACCTAAAATATTACTCCTCAGAATTCACCCAAGAATAAACTGTCAAGTTTCTTTAATATTTGACATCAGATACTGCGGAAGAAAAACTTCATTATTCCTAGAGGTTGGCTGCCTTTTTACACCCTAACTTCATTATGGGAGGCATCGGTGAAGGCCTGATGATTTTTTAAGTTGTACACCTGTCAATACTCTCGCTATGGGGGTACTCTGCAGCAACCTTGCTAATGTATTTGCTCCCTATCTGTACTTTGGGAGTTTGACTAGATAAAGAGGTGGACTCTCACTATGGTGTGGGATATTCCCTTCATTATGGCCTGAACTTTGAGCGCTTCACTTGAGTTTAGGAGTTGATTTCAGAGAAAAGAGAAAACCAGTGGCACCATCGAGTTTCTCGCGATTTTTACACATGAGAGGAATTATTTGGAACGCAAATCCTTGAGACATGCAATAACTCCATTGGTACTTTTACAACTAGATTCTGGCATTTGTCATTTTTAAGCATACAACTTCACATAGTTTTGACGTTTTATTTTATTTTTACTGTAACTTTAAGTACACCTACTTTACACTTTTTTTGTAGAATTAAATTTAAAAATTACACAGCCTCTCTGATTAAATGAGGAGTTTTCATTTCACTCTCTCTTCGGGTGAGGAGAAAAATACAAGGAAATTAGTTGTTCACCTGACAAAATATCTTTAATTGTTGTTAAATGAGCTGATATGAGGGACAAAAAGATTACTTCAAGAAATATACAGTAAATTGATTCACTCAGAGCTCTAAACAGAATACAAAAGCGTACTCTTGGAGGAAAGATCAAAAATCAATTTGCCCTCTAAAAGGACACTCAAAGTAAGAAGAAGTTGTTCACAACAATTAATAATGATTGATTGATTACTTACCAATCTCTACGCCTGTCGTGTAGTCAAATTTGTACATTTTGAAATCTTCACCACCACAAACAAACATAGATTTGTCTGGATGCAAAGATGCTGAATTGACTTGCGTTGGGATTGGGATTTCACGAATTTTGCTCATACTTTCGGCGTCCCAAAAGCTGACTGTCCGTCCATGTGCTACAGTAAGAGTAACCCCATCCTTTGAGATTTCTATGCTGCTTGGCGGCGCATTAAATTCTAATTTTCTTACTTCCTGAAAAATTAATTCGTTTGTTAAGCTCAAAAAAAATTACAAAACAAAGGAATCGAGCCCAAAATCTAAGACAATGTGAAGTTCAGATTATCTGGTGTTTGAGTATCGAGATTGTCTAAACTGATGGCTGATCAGAGCGACAGGCAGAGTTCTTTATCCTCAACCGGTATTCAATACTATTTTTCCCATCAGCACGCGGTTCACAATCGATGAGCGAACTGGGCGTTAATGGGTTATAGATACAGGTCTAATTACCTTTCCCCAAGTTTTGGGTTTTCCATCGACGAACTCGACGCGCACAAAAATCCTCCCTGCGGAGAAATAATGCTCCCTTTTGAAGGGACCTCTAATGCATGTTTGAAACACCTTGTTTATTACCGCCATCTATGATTGAATTTATCTACCATAGATGGAAAATGGTGGTAGCGATGCTCACTTACTAATTATCACAAGGCTTTTATTTGAATTGTTGTTGACATCTTGTTTGAGGTTAGGTTAGTTCTATTGTGTTGTATAGTATAGTGTTGAAACATTCTGGAAGGTATCACTCACAAAAATTGCACGGCCTAGCCTATAAACTCCTGCTGATCCACAACAAACAGGAACATCGCTGTGTATATTATTCCACTACAAATTCAACCGCCATGTTGATCTTGACACATATCAAAAGGCAAGGAGCACGCAGTTTGAACCCCGTTTGAGGCTACCCTACTATTTTTAAACTTGCCTGTGAACTTAATTAACTTAGGAGTTGTTCCCTTTCTTGAGGATTAGTTGAAATAAAAGATTAACGATCAAAAAAGGGTTACTCATCCTTCACTTAATACTGTTAAGTTGGTGAATACAGAAAGAATTTAGCAACAAAACAAAGTGGGGACTCACCTGTCCAGATATGTGATCCCAAACTCTTAAAGTTCTGTCATCTGCACATGATATGATGCGCGTGTTGTCTCGGTAAAACATGACGTGTTTGATGCTAGATGTGTGCCCGGAATATACTGTTGGATCTAAACAAAAAGTATAGTTGAGGATTAAACATATGACAAACACAGGTTTCCTGCCTATTTAGAGATTAGAAACATTTCATCCATTTATTACCTGTTTTTTTTTTCTCAGGGTCTTTCTAACTTAAGATTCACCAGTTCATTTTAGGTCTTATCAGTGATGTCACTTAGTTGTAAATGTTTTGAATTGTATGTAAGGTTGTAAGCAGGGATGCAAAAAGTTCTTGGCCTTCCCAATATTGAAATTAAACTACATTATGTAACAGAATCCCTATTTCTGGCTCATTTTGGGAACAATAAATTCGTATATGCTCCATTACTTTTGCAGATACGTGCCTCTGTGGATGAGCCAGAGTAGTGGTTCTTAATCGTAAAATGTAGTCAAATTGGCCCTTCCCATTTTCAAAACCCTTTTATCCCACAAAATTTTCAAAAATATGACTCTCCTCTACCTTCCTTTACTCAATACTTGCAAATGGCTGCAATTCGGCAGAAAACACTCCTTTTGCATGCTTATGCAAGCTGATTGTGCCATTGTGAAGACCCATTTTTGCGGCCATCCTTCATTTGCAAGAGACAGAACACTACTTGTCACTTTAGCAGTGAAGAGCTTGGTGCACCCATGGGACTGTCACAGGGTTAGAAAGTTTTTGCATCTCTGACTTTCCAAAATTTTTTTCTCTAAAAATTACTTAATGGTCTCTCTTTCATTCTGCGTTACAAGGCAGAACGTACAATAAACTAACTTCATCCCTCAATTAAAAAAAGAGAACACCACATAAATAAGAGATTACAAGAAATCCCTGCAGATTCATTATCAGATTTTATGTTAAAGACTTGAGAGTGAAATTACCAGCTTCTGGCTTCTCAAGATCAAAAACGCGAACTAGCTTCTCCGCACTGGCAGTGGCAAAAAGACTTGAGCTTGACGAAAAGTCAACACTCTTAACTATGTGGTTGTGCTTGAAGGAATGAAGCTCCTCGCCAGATACTGCATCCCAAACCTATAATCACAAAAAGCAAAAGATTCAGTCAGCATTACAGAAGGCAACGAAGGATTATTTTTTTTTAAAGCAGTTTCAAAGCGATCTACCTACTAGGGTATTCAGCACTTTTCAATAGGTTATGCTTAAAAGCGTTTGTGAGCAAGAACACTAGCGTGTGCTTTACTCGTAGCCTATGACCTAGGGGTCACGGGTGGATCATTAGATTTCACTCACAGTTGAGACAGGTAAACTTGATTTCTCTGTGACGCATTTCGCGGAGAGTTTAAAACTGCGGATAATCTAGGCTGTCCAGATATGTATCCAGCACAGGCATGGAATCATGATCATTTTGAACTTAAACGCTGAAATAAAAATATAAAAGGGAATGATTCTACATACTTTCGCTTCATTGATATGTTAATTCATTGATGTTCTTCTAGGTATATTTTTAGTCATTTTATTGAAAGAATTACAACTTAGCACCTACTTACTCTGAGGATTACAACTGACTTTAATGGAAAAGAAAATTAAAATTAGATTCACCCCAAAAGAGTGCTCCCCCTCTCCCACCCTGATCAGATGCAGGGACCGATGAAACTAAGGCTATGTTTACAAGGGCTTCTGTTCCCTTCTTGCCTTGGATAATTAGTTAGTACCATACACTGCCATGTTGCTGTTTTTACATTTAGATGTAGATTACTGAACTATATAGACGCTATTAGTGGCGACGTCATCATAGGGAATCTCCATTATACCGAATTGGATCCAAACAATAACATTGGCATAACCTCTTTCAATGCTACCAATGCGAAAAAATTGATATATATCGCTTTTCTGTGATGTGGCACTAATAGCTTCTATATTATTGAAATTCATTTATTTGATATCAATGAATTCCTTTTAATCACCTAAATACCATGATTAAAAATTCAATTTATTGAACTTCTATCTTTCATGAAAGGAATCAATGTCTCTAAGAATCCTTTCCGAGTTGAGTTCCCAATTATTTTAGACCAAAAATAGAATTTAATGCGAGAACTTACTTACCCCCCCCCCCCCCCCCCCCAGAATGTTTTCCTATGGTTTTCTTTGACACACCAAAACAGAATTGAAGGAGAAAGGCAAGTTCACCTTACATATAAATTACCATAATTTCAGTGGATAAAATGGAAATACTGTAAAATTATGGCTGTGGCAAAGTTTGAATTCCTGGCCACCGGTAACTGTGACACTTATTAACAAGGGGCTGATGAGGCACCTACAGCATTTCAGTTTCAGGGCCTTGAGTTAGTCTTAAGTATTGATTTTCCACAGCTGTCTTTCTAAAAAAAAGCCAACTTCACTGCTGACAATCATAACTAAACTCAAAAAATTTGAAACATTCACACAGCTTACCTTTGCTATGAAATCAGCAGCCCCGCTGGCTGCTTTAGTAGCATCTCGGTTGAGCGCAACGCCCCAAACAGCTCCCTTGTGACCTTCGAATGTTCCGATCCAATCACCAGTGTCACCCTGCCGCAACATCGGCTTACCATCTGAAATCATGCAAGTGACATAACATGGAATAGTTGATGATTGCAAGCACATCCTTCATCTCCAGCACAAAATCCAATAGACAGAGACATTCTTTACCAGGGAAAAAACTTCAGCAGACTAGGTACCTTGGAAAATTTTGGAGACTAGTCACTTCTTGTGAAACGCAAGAGTCAAAAGGTTTGAACAACTATGGAGGGAATCCAAGTATCATCATTCATCAGGGTTAAAGTAGGAAGAAATGAAATGTTAATATCCGCAACCTGCCTATCGAATCACGGATTGGAACGAGCAAAGTGTTGTCCAACTTCCGCTAAGCTGTGCGCTGAGTGACCGCTTTAAGCCCAGGTGACCGGTGGATTGTTAAAGTAAACTGTTTGGAAACATTAAGAAACAGAATCACCCAATGCCAAGCTGTCGGGATTGCTGACTTCGAATTACCCGATGACTTGCATGTTTATATTTGAATGCCCAACATTTCCACCCCATGCTCCACTGTGTCTGGAAGTCGTAGGGATTGTTGAGTTGGGTTTGGTAACCAGAAGAACTAAACAGTAAAGGGTGAGATGCCTCGACAACACAGCTCTACTGATGCACCTAACCTCAAAATTGCTGTACGCTGCAGCAAAAAGTAAACAAAGTTTAGAAGAACCTAAAGTAATCGCTTAAAGTAGACTCAATGCTAAATGCACAAGACAGAGAGTGGTTGTATGACTCACCTTTACTTGCAGATATTAGAAAATATCCAGAATCTGTAACGTCACTGAAAGCTAAATTCACAACTGGTCTGGTGTGTCCACTACAAGTTAACGGAGTTTGCCTTAGATTAGCCATTGTTAGCTATAAATAAAGAATAATAAAAAAATAAGGAAACAGTGACCCTAAAGAACGGTGACAGAAAAACTTGAGAAAGAAAAGATGACACAAAAGGCGGAGATGAGGAAGGAAAAGGACCGATCAAACCCGGAACCGAGACACCCAAAACTGCTTTACAATCAAACTTATGATGAAAATCCGAAAATCGCGACGACCCTGACAATTAACCAAGGTTGCTAAAACGGATCAGGGATTACCGTCCCTTCATAGACTGTTTCACGGGTCACAATACACGAATTCGGGACTTGCCATCTACAAAATAAAAAGAAAACTTGCACATTAAAAGAGCGAGTAGATGCGGAATGAACACGAAGATTTGAAAACAACCGTGCAGAATGACTGAAATTTGTATGGTACAAGGACAACAGGCATGGACAACACTCCGTTGTCGTCGGCTCTGATTGGTTACTCAAACCCGTACACCTAATACGTCACGAGCAGAGATTTTAATGTGTTCAAAGCGAAAATTGTACAACCCTACGTCATACTTTTCCACAATGCGTTACCGAATAACAGTGCCGTCCGTACCGTACCTATTTTCTTCTCACCATTGTAAGACGGGCAGAGATTGAGACGGTAGACGCCTTGACAGTGGTGGTGGTTGCCCTTGAAGCTCTGCATTACGACCAGCGATGCCAAAGCTCTCGTGCTTGCAGCAAAAACCAACGGTTTGCTCTAATAACGCAACTTCGGGGCCGTTCATACAAAATGTAACGTTCTAGGGAGGGGGGGGGGGGGGGGGGGGGGGGGGGGTGCGAGCCTCCGTCAAGGGTGCGTTACAGGGAGAAGGGGGCGTCCAGCAGGGTTGCGTTAGGTAGGTAACGCTAGACTGGACACGCAGTGCCGATTTTTTAAGATTCTAATATGTAAGATCAACGCGAGATGGAAATTTTTCATACTATTGTCATCACAAAAGACAAACTTGGGGAGGAGGAGGGAGGGGGGAGGGTGGTGATGGTGAACTGATTATGAAAAGACCTTTTTAGGAGCGCCATTCTGTGTCACGGATATGACACGAGTGGAGACTGGGTCAAATAATTCGATTTTTTGCGTCATGTATTCTATGAACAACCCCTTTTCGTCATCCTTAAAATATCCGTAAAGCAGGGAAACATTGAGCGGAGTCATCCCGAATGATGTGGATCACAGACTGGACGAGCGCTTCGGGTAAAAAAGGAAAAGATATGACCCTAAAATAAGAGAGGCAACAATAATCAAACGAAGAGTGTTGGACTTTTTTAATACTATTTTCATTTCGAGTTATTTCATCGTAGAGCACAATGTTAAGTTGTGGGGGGGAGGGGGGAGGGGGGCAAAATTGGCATACAGTTAGTGTTATCGCATAGATGTTATTGACGTTAATTCATTAAATCTCGCAACCCTGCCCACTGAGAAATGGTCTCTGTTTTCTTATCTTTTCTTTTGTTTTAAAACGTCCCTTCCTGTAGGTTTATATTCATCAATGTTGCCGCGTTTATTTATGCGATGAAATAATCGTTGAGCGTCTCACGTAAAGATTTTCGTCGCAATGCTTTTTTTTAAAATTTATTTATTAATTTTACTTTTATATGAATGATTTAATTTTTTTTTATAAGTATATTTTTTTAACAATAACAAAATATCTGTGTATGTAGGTTTATATTTACTTAATTTTTGGACGTTTCTAGCTGGTTGGAGAAAAAAGTCTATTCGAAATCATCAGTGAGTCAGGGTATGTCACATAATGTATTTTCTCACTCAGGGGTTGAATTTGGAAAGTTGTAGGTACATAATGCCTCCGTCGTGCTTATACGAACGTAAAGTTTCGATTAGGATACCCACAAGTAATTATTGTAGTTCTTAATTTTCCATCCTGCCTATATAGCGGCACAATCGAAAACCGCACCATGTTCCGCAACAATCCTGAAGTAAGTATGAGAGGCAAAATACACCAACTTTCTCTACAATGGGCGCGTTATTAAAATAAACCGAGAACGGCAGTGAGAATTTCCTAAGTTGGGAAAAGACTTGCCTGCTTCTCTGGTTCAAACAGTGTTGCTCGAAAAATATTCCCGTAGGCGGTTTGCTCCTTCAGAAGGAAAGCTTTGAAGTATAAGCCGCAACGGAGGGAAAATAAGTAGAGGATACAAATTAATTTCTAATTTTGTTGTATTTCGGTGATACAAAAGACTGCGCACCTTTAATTAGTTGAGTTTAGAGAGAAACCAAACACGAAATTTGGCCTGGAGCGGCGCGGCGCAGAGAGTGCAATGATGACGAGGACTTGAGATGAAAAGGAGAAGCCCTCGGCGCGGCGCGGCGGTCGGCATGTAACACATATTAGCGCCTACGAGACTGCATGAATACTTCACGCATTGCGTCAAACGCAGTACGGTCAACAGCGGTCGGCGCGGCGGCGTGACGCGTGAAACGCACAGCGCCTACAAGACTACATGAATACTTCACGCATTGCGCCAAACACAGTGTCGTCAGCGCGGCACGGCGGCGGAAGTTAAAATTCTTAAACCACATTTATGTTTGTTCTTTCTTAATTTTTAGTTCATTTCTTACAAATGAAAGGCCTTGCCCACACAGAGATAGGTTTACGGAACTGAACTTTTCCGCGAAGTTCCGTGAAATTTTGCCAGTAGTGTTGACAGGGCTTATGAAAAAAATGTGTCCAACACGAGTGAACGCGTCTTATGTACCCTTCTTTCTCCGGCACGTTCACTTGATGGTTTTTATTGATGTTTTAAAATAAATGAGAAGAGGGCGGCAAAATACAGGCGGCCCAAGGGCGGCAACTAGGTAAATCCGGCCACATGTAGGTAAATGCGTGACTTATCTTTAAAACTGTGATCGAACCAACTTTTCGGTGAGAGCAGCTCAAAATTGCTCCTGAGACAACTCAATTTTTCAACATTTTCCGAGGAAGAGCCACCGGACCCCCTTTTGATGCTAGGAAAATTCCCCAAATCCTCCTTCAGAGCTGGGGATGTTCTGCAGATCGCTCGTCAGTGGGGTGTCTTTTGGTGCCCCCCTAATCCCCCCCCCGATATGGTTTTCTTCTTCATAACTCCCCTCCCAACGAAAAGTTGCTAGTTCCGCCTTTAGAGACAATCTTGGAAGACTTTTGCAGACGTCTAGAGTTGCCGAGAAGTCTATGTTGTGATTTCAGATTCATCCGAGAAGATGTTCTTGTCAAATTTTTACAAGAACCGGGCTTGGGTGACGAGACTTGTTCCGCTCGCAGTCAGTAATCTTTGGTTCGCTCCCCGCAAGGCAACTAATCACGGAATCGGCAACACGGCGAAGCGATCGGCGAATTATGGGAAGCTGCGCCTGAGGTGAATGCAGATCACGGATCGGCGTCGTTCCTTATGCCCACGTCGTGCGACGTCCACGGCGTCGCGGCGCGGCGCGGCGTCGATCGAGCCGCTTTGTTTGCTGCCTCGCGTCGTTGTCTTGATCATGTGAGATGTCGACGCGGAAAAAACGCCGATACTTGAAAACTCACTTCCGCAACGCTCCACGCGAGGACGGCTCAGCGTAAGGAGAGTGGAGGAGGGGGCGAGAGGGAGACAGATCGCGGATCGGACCCACGCATTAATGAAAGAAAATAAAATTGGGTGATTAAACAGCTTCTTAACCGGCGAGGAAAAATTAAGAACAAAGCACACTCACAATCAGGCGGAACCACAAAGTTCAGGTTTCAGCTTCTAAATAAACATTGGTCGTATATATTTATCTATCTGACGATTTATTGAAGGGTGATTTTGCTTTAATTAGGTAGACACTTTTTGCCATAATGTCTAATCACAAGTACGACTATATAGCAGTTCCCGAGGATAACGCATATCCTGTTCTCAAAAAGTTACAATTTCACCCCTATTAACGACGGTGCTGCCGCGCTGCGAAAAAAATCTTTTATAGACGTTAAAGTTGTGCTAAAAATAACGCAATAAAATGATTTTTTTTGAAGCGAGCTATGAATATTTTTCGTTGAAAATTTCAGATCCTTTAGCGCAAATTGGAGAGGAAAGACTTGAAAATTTTTGACAGGGGTCAAAAATCAGAGCTCCGAAGATTCTCCCCGGACGGCGCAACTGTTTTCCTACCTCCCCTTCCCCCTCTGCCCTTATATCAGCTCTCGTCCGCGCCACACCCACACTCGGGTTTACGATGTGGCCGCCGAGGTCGCAGCTCCCAGGGCGGCAATTTTTGAGGTCAATCAATGTCTTGTAAAATTTCCGAGATAAGCCCCGTAGACTCCGTCAGTGCACATAATTCCATGTGCGGGCTGCTTTTGGCTGTAGCAAAATCCCGGCGACCGAAGAAGGCCTCCAACCCCTCGCGTAGCAGAGTCTGCAGGGGTGCCCGTTGTGCCACTGGTCCACGGCTTATGAAAATAAGTGGGATCGCATCGAGCCAGTCCCTGGCCACCCCTTTTTCTTGATTTCGACGGCTTTGAGTTTATGTTGCGGAGTGTTAAGTAGGAGAGGAAGAGGAGATTCTGTAAACTTCGTAAGAATTGTGTGTTATATAGTGGCGGAGAGCTTTCGGCCACACTTCGACGAAAAACCAATGGAAATGCAGGGAGGGGGGTTTTTCCTTACCCTGAGTAAATGTCTTAAGGAAGTCCTTTCCGCCACATGGGGGGGGGGGGGTTGGGGGGTTGGCGGACATGATGCAAAGATGAGAATAAAATAAAATAAAGTGACATAAAATGAAATAAAACAAAAGGTAATGAAGTACAAGTTAAAAAATCAAATGTAAGTAAAATTATGAAAATAAGTGGGATAAATGTATAATAGAATGAAATTATGTAATAACAGTTAATTATGAAAAAAATAAAGAACCAGCTACAACTCGTGATCGGTGCTCTTCACAAGGTCTCTCAGGTCTGGGTCCGACATCATGGGAGAATACAATAGTGTATTTTCTTCGGAAAAAACACTACCAAAAAAAAAAATAAAAACAAAAATTTAAATAAGAAAAAACGACGGATGAGGTACATTTCAAGATATCAGAATGCCTCCGAATATGTAGCAAGTTTCCAGTAAGTTGCAGTTTGCAGTCTGCGAAAGTGCGCAACATTCGTTCCTGCTAGCGACGCGACGCGACGGTAACTACAGCTCCTTCAATTTGGACATCTGCAATTGTGACATTCGAAGAGCAGGATTAGTTGCATCAAGGTGCCTCAGCAAGGCGCTGCGCCGCGCCGCTTGGTGTCACATTGTCGTTGTGGGTTGTGTGTAGACATGCTTTGTAAGATACTAGACGCAAATGCTTTCGTCCTCTGTTCATAAATTATTTGAACTTGATAATACATTTTTTTTTTTGTATTTTTATCGGTTAGTATGTATTTAGTTTTTTAATACTTTCTTTCATTACATTACTTTCATATCTAAAAGCGCGCAAAGTTTTGAGCTTGACGATAACTACTGTTACTCATTGACTTAGAAAGCAAAATCGCTTTGCCAAGAGTGCGACGCAACGATATTTTTTTCTGAGCACATCCTAAGATTTTGAAACTTAACACTGTTACCTCGTACCTCTTCAATTTTAGCGACTGGGTATCGAAACTTTGCACGCATGGGAGGAAATGACCCTCATGGAAGATCTACCTAATCTCTCCCGAGAAATGTAAGGGATTTTGCTAAGTAAGTGGGGAACAAATATTCCATCTCCAAAATAGTGATTTGCTCCTGGGACGACTCATCTAATTTTTTCCGGAGAGGTCCCATTTTTTGGAGCTACGGACATCCACGCAGTGCCGCCCACGGCTGAACGAGAACTCTCACTTTTGAGATCATGAGCCCCCCTAGTTACCCCCCCCCCCCCCCATTTATTATAAAACTATTGTGTTGGTACTTATGTAGAAAAAAGAACAGAGAGGAGGGAAAATCGGGGGATAAGCGTTATGTGCCTACTTTATGGGCACTTGGGCAGCTTCTAGCATTCGACGTGCAGCCGAAGTATGAGAGAAAGGAGACGGAAAGGGGGCCGAACATGAAGTAGGATTCATTTAACTTTTGCTCCATAACCCGCAGTCTCGTTGAGTTTCTCAGACTCATACATAAGTGTGCAGTAGGGATGTTCCGATTATCGATTACTAACCGATTAATCGATTAATCGGTTACCTTTCGATTACGATTAGTACTCGATTACGTCTTCCCCGATTAATCGTCTAATCGATTACTTCAAACGATTAATAAAAAATAATCGATAATCGTATATACAATCGATTACTTCAAACGATAATCGATTAATTCAAACAAAAGGTTGATCCACCTCCAGCCATGGGTCACGTCAGATAAAACCACCCAAACCAAATGTGATTGGACTTTTAAGTATGACGTCGGCTGGCACTAAAATCTGATTGGCCCCCCGGCTGTAGATGTAGCTGCAGCTGCGGTCTTGTTCTTTCTTACTTTCTTTCTCAATTATTTCATTTCTTCTTGTGCTACGATCACATCAAATTTTCCAAACCAAGTATTCCTCGAAATTCCATCAGTCTGATTTTAATGTTTAATCAACTCTGTAATTCAGCGATATCTTATTCATTAGCAAATGAAAGTTTTCAACGCGCCTTTTGAATGAAAATTATTCTTGTGTTGTTATGTTATTACATTCTATCGTGCATGCCACGTGAGCCTATGCAAAATGCCCTTGCACCCAGCGCGTCAATTTTAAGGTGTATCTACAGCTGCGTGAAGTAAGAAATTTCTCCGCGCAGGGGGCGCCACCGCTGTGTTTTAGAGTCCGTACAGTACCACGTGAGTCCTTGAGCTTTTATAAAAGTTGAAGGAATTTCTGTTTAAATCGAAGATAAATAAGTTCTAGCTATAACATTCTTCTTCCTATTGACCCTAAAAGCAACGTGAAAAGTCATTTCTGAAGCTCTGCAATTTGATCCCAGAAAAAAGTAGGGTTAAGCATGATGACCTTGATGCAACCAATCGCGCTTGATCGCTCTCAGCAGTTGGCAGATATCTCTCTCCCACCGTGAGCTGTCTCTCTCACACTCATTGGATTCCCATAAGGAAAACGGGGATCAAATTCCAGCCTTTATTGTGCAACTTTGAAAGCTCATCTTGACTTTACACATTCTTCAGACATGCTGCTAGAACTTATTAGCTTCAGAATTTAGAGTCTTTCTCTTCATATTTAAATAATCGCTGATTTCGGAGTCAGATTTCAGCAGCGCGACGTGGTGGATTTTTTCAGAACTAACGCTGAAGATTAACCTTAAGTCCTCATTTTGGACTCAGTCGAAAAACATTTTTTTTCTTGAATGAATTCTTCAACTAAGTAGACAAACAATTATTTCCGTATAGACTGTAAGTATGAGGAACCCGATTTTGAAAGCAACAACCTCATCTCTTTGTATGGTGCAGCTTCAAAATTTTACCAGTTCTTTATTTAAAATTTTCTTCGTAAGATTTTAGATACAAGGGTAATTTCACGATAATAGGAATAGTCGTGTCGCCGTGGGTTTTGAACGACATAGGGCAAAACGATTGAAAACCAAATTAATTAATCAATAGGAATGATGTCCCTGAACCTATCCATGCTAAAAAATATGATGAATTATTATTATATTTAATAATATGAGACTTAAAAGGCCGAAAATGTCCGGTCGGTTACGCGTCGCCAACCCCGATTTTGAAGCAAAAGAGCAATTTGCGGTAACAAATCAGTACTGATCATGAACTCTATGGCAATATTTGCTGAAAAGAGACTCTAGTGTTCAAGAAAATTGCCAGTTTGAACTGAAATGTTTATTATTGAGCGAGAAAAGTCGTAAGAAAGAGGTGTCGCCACATTTGGCAACAAATTTTTGCAGTTGTATAAAGTGCAGTGTTTATCTCGCCAGATGGAGTCAGGAGTTTCAAAAGTGCCATCAAATTGTTTGCTGAAGTCTTCCTGACAAAACTATTACTAATAAGTCAGTTTTTTTTACAATGAAAACTTTAATTATTATGAAAACCAGTGATTTTTACGTGTGTAGCACTAATTCCTCACTACGCAAAAACCTCAATTTAATAGTATTAAACTAAAAGGAAGTCTCCAAAGTTTAGAAAACTTTTAAGGCAGCATTAATTCCACCTCATAACTCAAGAATTGCCAAGTTTCATCTTTTGTATCATCTTTAATCTCACATTTTTGAGTGTCGGTTACGCTGTGTCTGTTACGTAACCGACACAATTTGGCAGGGCCGCCATGTTTGCGTGGACCTCCAGCAGTCCCGCGGGAAGCGCTGATACCTGATTCAATGGCTTGTTTATCAATCACTTTAACTTTGCACTGAATCAAAATAGAGCGTGCCAAAGCTGGAAAAAGGAAGTTTAATACCTTTAAAATGAGGTAATGAAATCCTGTTAAAATTGGTGCACTTTTATTTCTAAGGTATTTCACATTTTAACTATTCCTGTTATCGTGAAATCACCCACAAATGCAGGCAAAACTGCCCAAAAGTTTAGGTATTATAACAGAAAATAAACAAAGTAAGAAAACTACTAAACAGCTTACTTAGATGGTAAAAAATAAGAGATTCAAAAGGCATTATCAAAGCTTTCGATCTTATCGATTAATAGTCGATTATTAATCGATTAATCGATTAATCGATTATTTGATTCCGATTAATCGTAGTAATCGATTATTAAAACTAGGTTACTACCGATTACGATTAATCGATTATTTGACTAATCGAACATCCCTAGTGTGCAGATTTCAATAAATGCTCATTTTGAGATGACGAAGTATCGTATCGCCAATGAATCGTGAGAGCACGCCGTATGTGGCCAATAATAGCGCCTTCAAGTTTCCTGTATGTGCTACCAACAACATTGAAGTAGGAATAGTTGCGTCAGTTGCATGAAGGCGTTTCACTATTGTTAAAATTTGCATGAGCTGAACTCTAATTGGCTCATTTGAATTTTACCGCTCTGATAGTATCGAATACCCTGTGACGTAGTAGTAGTCCATTTTCGTGGAATGGGTGAGTCAAGATTGTTTGGTGCTACTCCTTCTGCCTCGGTGAAAAAATTGTTCAAAGTTATCATGATGGATTTTGGATTTGTGTTGTGATTTTGATCTCTAGTAATGTCGCGACTCCCTCGATTCTGAAGATTATTTGTTTCAATTTAAATGGCACAAGAATGAAGAAAGAAATACTGTACTGTTCTTTATGTATAACATATTTCAATTTATGTGTAAATCGGAAATTCAAGAAGTGGAAGTGATGGAGCATCTCTGCTGATTAAATCCAGCGTTTTTTTGCTTGATTGTTAAGTTCTTGTACATAAATTGATTGTAAATTTCTTTCTCATCATGCCTGGATTAATTGCAGTACATGAGTTTGTCGAAGAGACCCGTGAGGATTACAACTCACCCACCACTTCAACTTTTGTCTCTAGGATGCCTCAGTGCAGACTAACGATAAATACTCTAGAAGAGGTTTGTTTATCATCAGTTCAGTTAGTTTTCTCTTAAGCCTGTCGCATGCATGATTGGGAATATGATCTGTAAGACCCTCCGTTCATCTAGTTTGATTTTGAAATAACCAGCGTATTGCTAATTTACTTCGGAATATCCTTCTTGTGCGTGTCAGAGGAATGACGTTGACTTACAAGATACAGCCTTCCTTACTTTCAAATGTTATCTACTTTAATCCTGGCAGCCATCAGGTTCTAAAGTCTATCTGTGATAGGATTGCCTCAAATTTTATTTCCATCGCCTCTAACATCCTGTAGTCTTGATTCCCCGTGACCTAGTTCTGTCGATTAGCGAGTAGCTTTTGGTCAGTCACACGCATTCCCACGATGGACTAATTTAGCCCATATTTACCTAACTGTTACCAAGTGAGAATATTGCTTGCAAGATTACACGTTCCTAGGTTGCTCATTTCTTCTTTAGGAACATCTCATTGGCCACTGATGGCTGCCTATACTCTTGTTGTACGCCAATATGTACAAGTCATGAAAGATGATTTATGCACAGTGTACGTTGGCAATCACATAACTCTGTTTGCAACGTTGCAGATTTTTTTGTTATACTTTATTTTTTAAATGGAAAACTATTCAACGGCAATTCTTTAAGACTGCTGTGATTATTTTTCTTCTCTGTGCGAAGAAAACTCTGCGAAAACTTCAAGGAATGATGTCAACTTGTTCTCCTTTAAAAAAGTAACATGCAGGCGGAGATTTTCAGACACCGCAAATGAGATATGTGATTGCTGACTTACGCTGTCGTTATCTGTTAGTTGGCAATGTGAGAGATTTGATTCTGCAAGAAACGAAAAGTCATTGGCAGTTTTAGGGTTTGCGTAGCGCTGTGCAAATCATTAAAATAGTGTTCCTATAAGAGGCAGCCAATTTTAACTACCTTTAGGCAAAGTTTTTCCAAAAATATGATTTTTTGGAATTGTTCGAGTTAATTTATTTGTGTGCCTAGATGTTGAATAACTCAAGTACATACCAAGATTCTCTATCTTGTTTTATGCCAAAAAAGAGAAAAGAAAAAAGAATTGTGATAGACCTACGAATGAATACTCCTAAGTATGCAGCAATTAACATCGATTTTAGATTTTTTTAATTTTTTTGCCATTCTTTCTTTAACTTCATTTTGTTAATAAATCCATTGATTTTTTCAGACGCTCGATTTTGACAGAGATGGACTGACCAAAATGAAAAAAGCTGTGAAGGCCATCCACAACTCCGGCAATTGTAAGAAACCCTGTGTTCGGTTTTTTTCTCTTTTTCTAATTTATTTTTCTATGAGAACGATCAAGAGTTTTTTCCTTTTTGATCTCATTACCATTCAAACATTTTCAGCTCCAAGAGTCAGATATTTTGAATGAGAAATGTAAGCAGCACCACTGTGAAAATAGGTCGAGGGCTGAAACACACATCTGAATTACTGTTTTTCATCAATTCTGCCCTCAATTATTTTTTTAAAACAGAGCTATACAGGCCAACATTCATAGAAAGAAGTGTCCGCATGTACTAAGAGAAAATAAGAATTTCACTGTTAAAAAAATACACTGCCGTTAATTTTCGACAAAGCCACAGAAATGTAGCTTCCAAGGTCATACAATTAAGGAGCCGAACACACAATAGTATCAATAACAAAGAGCTAGATGCATATCTAAGGGAAGAAGTCTCCGAAAAACTTAATAGTTGGTCTGAATCAGGGTGATGGGGGAAAAGAAAGAACATCTAACTGGCATGCCCTTCAAATCAAAATTGTCTCCATGCACATGAATTTGAAGTTAATTATTTTCGTATTTCTTTTGACAGCACACGTGGACAATGAAATGTATTTGGCTCGACTACTGGAAAAATTAGGCAATAATGCTTTGACACGAGATATGGAACCTGACATTGGAGCTGCTTTTCTTAAATTTGCAGTTGTCACAAATGAACTTTCTGCATTGATGAAAACATTGGTAATGAAGAGTTTTTTTTCCTTTTTTCTGTATTTATGATGTAAGAAGCCCTTTTAAAGAGGCTTCAAGAATTAAATCTTTCACAGCTTCTGTGAATCTGTCCCTTTTCCTTCATTTGGTGGGCTAATGCTAAGGAGCATGTTTTGACAAAAATTGTACTTCAACGTCTGAAGGCTTTTCACTGTTTAAACTTTGACTGGATAATTACTGGCCGTTTTTTGTATTGCATGCTTTGGTAGTTTCTGCATCCCTGAGGCAAGCAGTAAAGGCCGCTGAGAGCCAGGAATTGATATAAACTGAGTTCAATAATATGCCCTGAAGGAAGGTTAAAAGTCATCAAAGGACAAACATAAATTTAAAGTCTTCACTTCTCTCTAAAATCATTCTTGTTTTCATCTGAACTTTTTAGATGCAGAATATCAACAACATTGTCATGTTTCCATTGGAAAACTTATTGAAAGGTGACTTGAAAGGTGTTCGAGGTGACCTTAAAAGACCTTTCGACCGAGCCTGGAAGGAGTATGAAACCAAGTATGCTAAAATTGAAAAGGAAAAGAAACAGCAGGCAAAAGAAGCAGGGCTCATTAGGACGGAGGTTACTTCGGCTGAGATAGCCGATGACCTAGAAAAAGAAAGGAGACTGTTTCAGCTTCAGATGTGTGAGGTAAGTTTTTGAATACTAATAGATTTAACCAGAAATCTGCTCAACTACATCAGATCTTACTGAATTTCCCATCTTATTTTATTCTTCTAACAGAGACTCAAGCAACGTTCTGACTTGAAATTTCATGAGTGTATTCCTCATATTTCGGAGGAAATTCACAGAAAGTCTGAAGGCGTCATGTTGTTCAGTCTTCTGTTTAATGAAATAAAACAAGAGCGGACATTAAGGAATCTAAAATGTGGTTAGACTGATTTTGGCTAATGCATAATGCAAGTCAAATAATACCTAGATTACTAGATAATTTAATGTCAATTCAAATGTAATGAAAGCTGGCAGTTTTACATCCTCCATGTGATGTTTTTTTTCTGTAACATATGCAGATCAGCTATACAAAATTTTTTAGAAAAATCTCCGGGACCTTACTGAACCCTTGTAAGATCATTTTCTAAAGCATATAATATGCAAAAAGCAGTGATTAAAGTGCCTGTTGATATAACTAAAAAACTTGAGCGCCATGCATTTAGCATGTCAGAAAATCAAGCCTTGGCACCGAAGACTGAGGAAGTTTGATCCAACAAAGTATCTAAAAAGAGTGGCACCATTTTAGTTCCTCTTGAACCTTGCAGAATTTTTTAAGGGATCATCAAAAATCTCTAAGGCCCCTGTAAATCAAGCTTGTGGGCCAAATACGGAATACGCCTGCAGGTGACCCACACCTTTTTTCCCGATTTCAACTCTCGAAAATCAGGGTGCGGGTTATCTGTGAAACTCATGGAAATTGCATAACTGTCAGGCGCTACTTGACGATGCAAGCAAAACAGACCACCGTGGGTGCCTGTAGGTTATACGCAATTTTTTTTTTTTTGACCCTCTCAACATCTGGAGTGCGGGTTATCTGCAGGCATATACAGTAGCTGCCACTGTGGACCAATAGACAAAGTAAGGATTGAATCCATCTCAGGTCTTGTTTTCTCATTAATATTGCAAAGTAAGTTGACATTTTGAAAATTTTCGAAGTAAACTTTAAAATGATAAATGAATCTTAAAGCTTACATCAAAATCAGCAAATTTAAACACCGAACTTTTCTCATTTGAGATTCCTTGAAAGTAAAGCAGCGCTTTTCCAAAAAATCTGAAAATGGCTGAAAAAGTGAGAAAATTTTGGTCAAAAAACATTATGCTATATCCATAATTTACTCTTGGCTTACAATTGTGTTTAGATTTGTCAGAATCCTTACCAATATGTTGTTTTCTCCAATTACAGTATCTGATAAAAGTCAACGAAATCAAGACAAAAAAAGGAATAGAGTTGTTGCAACATTTGGTGGAATATTATCATGCGCAAACGAAGTAAGTCAGTTTTTTTTCTTCTTTAGAAGTTTTTTGTTAATTCTTTACCTTAATTTTTAATGTATTTTTCATGCAAAATATCTATTTTATTGAAAAAATTCTGATTCCCAATAATTTACTGCTTTTTGTAAAGGCTCAGTGGTGAATTTGTCTCCTGCACAGTAAAAGTTTCCTGAAAACTACTGATCCTACTATTATGTACTTCACTTTGGTGAGACTTAGTATCATCATTCTCTTCTTCCAAGCCTCTTCAATGAAGATCAGTGTTGAAGTGAGCATGGCCTTTGTGAACAAAATTTTATCGGAGCAAGGAACGAAATTTTACTGGCAGGCTGTATGACTGTACTTCATTAATTAAGAAAATGAACCTCAATGCTATCGTGCGAAGGAAGAATACTGTAGAAGCCTTCAGATGTTGCCATATTCCATTCAGGAAGGAACGATTTTACTGGGAAAGTTGTGCATACTTTTCTTCAAACTTTTCAGAAAATTTTGTTGGCAATTGAATCTAAAATGTCTGAAAATTTCAAGGAAAAATTTGTATAACTCTCCTCCAAAATATATGTTTTATCTCTTGGAATTTGGCAACTTTCAAATGTTCATACGACATTTTTCCCAAGCATGGCAGAGTAGGTCCTTAAAAAGTGAGCTCAGATAACAAATTTTGGTTGATAATGTCATCATGTGTAAAACATCTGCCCAGCCAATTGTTCCTCAGGTTTGAGTCAGCTAGATGAACAGTGGCAAAATTTGTTCAACAAATGAGCTCAACCAACAGATTTTATCTTTGTAAGTTCAAACTCGTTTAATAACAATTGCAGATCTGTGCATCTGTATTTTAGAAAGACAGCGCAAATTTGTTTTGATTGCTTCTGCCTTGATCTAATCTGAGGGTAGTTTGGACACCATCAATAGTTCATGAAACTTGTCTTGCTAATTTCAGACCATTTGTAGAAAACCTTAGTATTAAAGGCAGTTGGACGTCAACAAGTAAATTTTTTTTTGTGGATTACCATGATTTTTTTGTGAACTAAAAAAAATCTTTTCTGCCTTCTTTACCGTATAGTTACTTTCAAGATGGTCTCAAAACAATCGAGCATTTTGGGAGCTATGTGGCTGATCTTTCAATTAAACTGCAACGAATTCGTCAGAAGCAAGATGAAGAGAGACGGCAGCTCACTGAACTCCGCTCCCTTTTGCGCAGTGCACCCAGTTTGGACAAGGAGGTACTGGTATTTTAATAATTCTCTCCCTAGATAAGATCTCAGAGAAGCAATCTCTCAGACTTTCTCACATGAAATGACACAATGGGCCTGTTGCAAACTTTTGCTAGAGCAAAAATAAGAGTTGTTCCTCATAGATAATGTCTCAAAAATCACGATGAGCACATTGACAAACTCTGAAATGCACTCCTAACTTCACAATCTGCATAAGATATCTGCGTTTTTTTAAGCTTCCCGCTTCAAAAAGAATACTACCGCAAACGTGAACATTTTGTTAGAGGAGTCTTTCCATTCAATCCCTCCTCAACATGGCCGACGCTTCCACGTGCAAGTTGAGGAGAGCACAAGGTCAATCAAAGCAAATATCTATCAAAGCAAGAAAAATGTGAATGTAAACACGCCGATTGTTATTAGGTGGTTAAAATCATCGTCTTGTCACATGTGTTTTGGCGGATTGGCGTCGGCTATGTTGAATATTGCGCCATATCCTTGTGAGCAGGGGTTGGACGAAATGACTCCTCTAACGAAATGTTCACCTGTGCCTCGGTATCGTTTTTGAAGTGGAAAGCTCGAAAAAACGCAAATTTCTAATGCAAATTGTGAAGTAAGGAGTGCATTTCAGACTTTGCCGATGCGCTCATCATGATTTTTGAGACACTTTCCATGAGTAACAACTCTTATTTTTGCTCTGGCAAAAGTTTGCAACAGGCCCATTGAATACAAAAGTTCATGAAGTATTATTTAAAGGATTTTGAAAAGCAATCCGACCCTCAGATGGATTCTTTAGATTGCAACGATAGAGATGAAAACTTGTGGACCTTTTTCATCTGCATATCCTGGGCGGCAGATTTAATCTTTACCGATATTGTCATAACTTGGTCTATTTTTGACCCTAGAAATTATCTTGTTTTTATTCAACATCTCAGGATTTGGTCTGTCAAATGAGCTTTTGATCATGTGTGTAATGAATCGTAATGGCAACATCAATCTACGGTCCTCTTGGACCCTGTTTCTCTAGACAGCAATTCTTGGCTGTAATTTCCTCTCCTATATAGTTTTAATGAACCACCAGACAAGGTATAATTTAAGCACTCTGATGTATGTTTCCTCTTCAAAATTTCTCATACAACAAGATTTGCAAAACAAAAATTACTAAATGAACTCCAAGATACTTAAGATATTAGCATTTTTATGTAGCACTGGTCATAAAAAAATTGAATTACATAAATCAAGTTACTTGAAATTTTGATGGGCAAACATGTATCATAATGCTTAAATTGGCATCTTTTTCAGTGGTCGATTTTAGAAACGACAGTGCTAATGCGTTTAAGCTATTTGAAGCTTTTCTTTTTTTTATTCAAAATAAAAGTTTTATTTTGACTAGTTTAAAATAATAAAATAATCAGTGCCATGATTTTTAAGTGTATTTCTGTCCTTTTGTGATATTTGTAGTCTAGCAGTGAAAGGTCATTTCCACTGAGTAAAAAGAAAACCCATATATTTCATATCTTGTTTCCTCTCATTCATAGATAAGTGGGCAGACTCCTGAGCGAGGAGGGTATTCTCTACATCAGCTGCAGGGAGACAAAGGTGCAGGCCTCACACGAACTGGTTACCTTTTGAAAAAATCAGAGGGAAAAATGAGACGAATTTGGCAAAAACGTCGCTGCTGTGTTCAAGCTGAAGGATACTTAGATATATGTCACGCAGATGAAACCAAAACTCCAACCAGAGTCAACCTCCTCACCTGTCAAATTAAAGTTGTTCCCGATGACAAGCGATGTTTTGATTTAGTCTCATGTAAGTTATTTCTGATAAGTGTCGGAACTGTATCTTGGCTGACCCAATATTCTGATGTAAGTCATTTCGTCAGGCCAGAGAAATTAAAGAATTTCACAAACAAGAATGGAAATGTTTTCTATGAATGCTTCATGTGGTTTTTTTTAATCGATATATTTTCAAAATTTTTCATGTGCCTCTTGAATTTTCCTCTTGTTTTTAATTTTGTTTTTATAAATGTACCTCCATTTGAAAATGCCTTTTGTTGGTTGGCAAAGCCTTAAGATGTCAGTCATAAGCTCCCTTACTATGAAGCTCTATTTTTTTAATGTGAACATTGGCGCTGGCCACATAATCAAACTGAGCCTCAGCTTGTTTCAGTGCTCAATGCTTCGAATTACTCTCTGAACAGTAAGCAGGGTCATAAATATCAATGAAGAATTGCAATATTTGTCAATTGAATACCCATCAAAATAAAAAAGATGCGTATATTCCTGTCATTTGCAGTAAAAGTAATGCCATAAATTGTCCATTTGCAGTTTTATGCAATTATTGATGTGAGGAGCGAGGGAATTTTGATCATTTCAGTCAATGAAAACCTCGATAAGTCAGGAAATTCTCCAAGTCTATAAACTCCCTTTTGCATACTCTATCTGTAACTGAACTTGAGGTGACAAATGCTATCAAGCTGTTGGTAGTAACTGGGCAAAGACACTTTTTGCCAGTTAAGTGTTTTTTTTTTTTTTATATAAAATGTTACTACTTTTGCTGTATTTGAATGTGCAGACAACAGAACTTACCACTTTCAAGGGGAAGATGAAGCTGACATGAGGGCTTGGCTAAGTGTTCTTGTGAATTGCAAGGAAGGAGCTTTGTTGCGTGCATTTGACCGCGCTGGAGGTGGAGGTCTTCTTGACTTGCAACAAGCCATCATTCGTACCATTCAAAGACTCCCTGGAAATGATCATTGTGCAGATTGTAATTCAACGAATGGTAAATTCCTTTTCTACTCCATTTACCTCATTTGAAGTCAAGAATCCTCAAGTTCGGTGAGGCTTGTCATAGAGTCTACTTTTTCCGATGTTTCGAAATGACTTCCTGTTTCAATTTTAATCCCTGAAGCCAAGGCAGAAATGAATTTTCCTTTCTTTAAAATAAGTCTTCAAGTTCTCAAACTTATTGACTTGTTTGCATTTTATTACATTATAGTCCAGGCAATTGGGCATCAAATAGGGGCTCTTGGGGAAAATTTCCCGGAAAACTTTTTGATGAGTGATTCCTATGTATATTTGGACGCTGAATCCGAATTTCGCATTTGTGTAAAGATCTTTTCGCCGCTAAAGCCGCAATTTTGAAAAAATGGCCTAAAAATGGCCTAAAATCCCAATTTTTGAAAATATCTCGCTTATTTTTGATTTTTTGACCAAAGTAGTTATTTTCAAAAATAAACTACATAAAATTCTAAAGAAAACAGGTTCTTATCAATTTTTTGATATGACTGAAATTTAAGCCGCCAGAGCGCGCTGAAAAAACCGCCAAAATTCGAATTTCGCGAAACTTGCGCTTTTTTCGTGAATAACTTTTCTCGGGGTGACTCTAAGTGAAAAATCTTAACTATTAAACTAATAGAGCAACAAATGTAATACTAGGAGTTGCTTTTTTTTACTTTTCTTAATCCTGGACGCCACTGACAAGCTTTTGAAGTTGGACTGAAAAAAGCTGAACCGAGCATGGACAGGGTTCGCCAGTGTCTGCGTAATTTCTCTTCTGTGGATTTTTCTAGAGGACTTATTTACGAGTCAGATTGTAGAATTTCATTGGAAGGTGACACCCCCCCCCCCCCCCCGAAGACCCCCGAACAATTGAATGTCACAAATTACCTCCCCCCCCTCTTCACTCTGGCAATTACCGCTGTTTTTAGTGAATGAAACGTGAATGCAATGATTTCATCGGTGATATTTCGAGCAAAAGTTTATGTTAAGTTCATTTACAACACATGGAAAAAAAATGGAAACACTGATTTGCATGTTCAGGGAGTAGTGAGATTTCACATATGAAACGTAGCTCTGAAAAATCGACGAAAACTATTTGGCGCGGGGCCAAACGACTCTGTGTAACAAAAATCCGCCGTCAATGACATGAATCGAATGTTTTTCATCAATTACCTGTTCTGATGGGCTTAATGCACCGTAAAGTGAAGATTTTGTGTTTTTACGCATGTCCTCTTCTGTGAGAAGAGACAGCGGGAACGGTGACAGCTCATATGACAAAAACGTTGCAAGTTCCTCATCTGACTTTTTAGCAATGCAAATTCTTCGGTAAATCAAATGAGGATCGACAGGAATAATATCATCTTGAAAATATACGACTGACTTGGCTCCTTGGTTCCTGGCTTCGAATCAGCTCTGGTGGTGGGTGAAGACATAGATTTGCTGGTGTTGCTAATTGCGCATAGCAAAGAGGTACCAAATGTACTTTTCATGAGGACAGCTGGGGGTAATAAGCCCCAAGTCTTGTACAACCGAGAAAGTGTTGGCGATGAAATAATTGCGGATAATATTCTTTTAATTCACGCTTTCACTGGGTGTGATACTACCTTGGGAATTTTTAATCAAGGAAAAGTCAAATTATTGAATATTTTAAAAAAAAATCACGATCTAATCAAATCTGCAGAGGAATTTAATGACTCGAAATCAACACGTGAAATCATTTCTGCTGCAGGCCAGAGGTTGTTTCTTGCACTTTACGGCCAGAAAGACATTGAGAAAGTTTCTCTAAATAAGTACAGATACGACTGCTTTATAAAATCTTCATTTCAAAATAAACAGAATCTTGGGTCTTTGCCACCAACTGAGAAGGCTGCAGCAGAGCATGCATTCCGAACTTATTTGCAGGTCCAGGAGTGGCAGGGTTAGGAAAAGGATCCCTGCAATTGGGGCTGGAAGGCCACCAAAAATGGGCTAACGCCTATAACAACTTTGGATTCACCAGCTCCCGAAAATATTTTAAAGCTAATTGCCTGCAAGTGCAAGAAAGGTTGCCGCAAGACTTGTGGGTGCCGTAAAAATGGCTTACGATGCACCATTCTCTGTCAGATGTGCAATCAATCCTGCGATAATTTTCAAATGGAAGATACCCTACAAGGAGAGGAAGAGGAAGGGGACGTCGATGAACCGGAAATTATGACATTCTTAGATGATAATCAGGATTGTGAATCTGGCTCATCTACGCAATCAACGCCAGTACCTGATCAAAAATCTGAAACAGACAGTGAGTATGACGAAAGTGACATGGAAATTGAAGAACCAGCAACAAGGGTACTGCGCTCAAGCAAAGCAGTGCAACGTATTGATTCGGAAACATCCAATAAAAAAAACAAGAACTCAGACGTGCCACAAACTGATCTAACGAAAATTCCAGGACCATCTACAATGCGCTGTAGAAAATAATTAGGTAGATACTTGATTTGCATTTCTTAACTTTGTATGCACAGTACAATTTCTTCAAAACTTGGTTGATTTGTGAAAATTCAGAGAACTCTGAAATGTTTTTATTGAAACTTGAAAAAATTATGCAAATGTAATAATACAGTCTGTCTACTTTAAAGTAGGATTCTTTCCGTCCATTTTCCCTATTCCCGTCCAAAAAACTTATTCATGAGAACTTATAGAAATTACCTAATGAACTATTAATGTTACTCGAAATATCACCGATGAAATCATTGCATTCACGTTTCATTCACTAAAAACAGCGGTAATTGCCAGAGTGAAGAGGGGGGGGAGGTAATTTGTGACATTCAATTGTTCGGGGGTCTTCGGGGGGGGGGGGGGGGGTGTCACCTTCCAATGAAATTCTACAATCTGACTCGTAAATAAGTCCTCTAGAAAAATCCACAGAAGAGAAATTACGCAGACACTGGCGAACCCTGTCCATGCTCGGTTCAGCTTTTTTCAGTCCAACTTCAAAAGCTTGTCAGTGGCGTCCAGGATTAAGAAAAGTAAAAAAAAGCAACTCCTAGTATTACATTTGTTGCTCTATTAGTTTAATAGTTAAGATTTTTCACTTAGAGTCACCCCGAGAAAAGTTATTCACGAAAAAAGCGCAAGTTTCGCGAAATTCGAATTTTGGCGGTTTTTTCAGCGCGCTCTGGCGGCTTAAATTTCAGTCATATCAAAAAATTGATAAGAACCTGTTTTCTTTAGAATTTTATGTAGTTTATTTTTGAAAATAACTACTTTGGTCAAAAAAATCAAAAATAAGCGAGATATTTTCAAAAATTGGGATTTTAGGCCATTTTTAGGCCATTTTTTCAAAATTGCGGCTTTAGCGGCGAAAAGATCTTTACACAAATGCGAAATTCGGATTCAGCGTCCAAATATACATAGGAATCACTCATCAAAAAGTTTTCCGGGAAATTTTCCCCAAGAACTTCCCTATTGCCTGGACTATTAAGTGTGAAGAGTTTCTAGCAATGCAGCTTTTACCATATGTCTGTGCCAGGGATCTGAAATTGTCAGTGGGTACCGAGTGTACATCAGAATTTTTCTGAATAGTTTGGTTGCGTAGTTACAAAATCACGTTTTGTTGGTTCAAGCTTACAGATTAGCAATAAGTAATGAGATCTGTTCAAGCGCCTATTTTCTATGTCCAATATTGATGGAGATTTTGCCTTTCAAAACACACAGTGTATGATGTCATTCACTGCAGTTGTACATACCAAGGTCTCTTCTGCTTTGCACCCATCAACTACGTGAAAGACACTGTGCTATGCTGAAAAGCATCACCATGGTGGATTACCTAACCTGCTGATTTTTTCAAAAAGCAATATCTCTGCTAATATAAGGTGTGGAAACTTGGTGTTTGGGCGAATCTTATTCCATAGTCAAAGCTGATACAATGGGGAGGGTGGAAAAAGGCAGAGCATCTTTCTCACAAGAATTCTGTAATAAATTCCTCTAACTGATACTAAAATCAATGCCTAAATCAATCTTTCAAGTCTCTGCTACTCAATATATTTGTAAATTTGCCAGGCGTTACAGTAATGCCCTCTGTGAAACCATTTTGTTTTTTTTTTCACAGATGCAACATGGCTATGTACAAATTTAGGTGTTGTTGTATGTATCGAGTGTTCTGGAATCCATCGAGACTTGGGTGTTCACATCTCCAGGATCCAGTCTCTGACGTTAGATAACATTGGAACTTCTCAACTCTTAGTCGCAAGGCACATGACAAATCACAATTTCAATAATGTAATGGAGGCCCGTTTACAAGCTGATAATAAACCAACCTATTCATCCACAATGTAGGTTTTCTAATTTTTTTTCTTCTTTTGTTTAATAGCATCTTGAATGTCTGTGAAAGACAGGGGCACAAATAGTTCCAGGCCTCTACAATTTTTTAAGAAGCCTCTAATCTAAACACCATGGGTTAAATGAAATTTTGTCGAATTTTACTTGTCTAATTTGCAATTTTCATTCATATATTTACCTACATTTTATCATTTGCAGAAGACAAATTTGCCCCCCCCCCTCTCCCCCTAAAAAATTCGGTACATGTTTACAATTTAGTCTCGACCAACCAGTTGCATTATGGAGAACTATTTGCCTCTCTGAGAAGGGATGTCCGCACTATTTGATTCTTTAATAATGCTGTGAATACCAGAACAATTGTAGGACCAGATGCAGCGAGGGAATTTTTTAGTTTCAATCATAGATTTTACTCATTACTAATTAGGAAACTGATGTGATGCATCCTTTTTTTTTATTATTCTGTTTTATTCTATATTGTTCATAATTTAAAATCAAATTATATGAAAGATTTGTGTATATATATAAACATTTTATCGTATTATAAACATTGAAAGGAAGTTAAGGATTAGTAAGTACTTTTAGAACTAGATTGAATTCTGATAAGTCAGACAGGCTTAGGATCAACGGAGTTTCCGATTTAATAGAATTTCTGTCACACAACATGGATTGAAACGTTTGCAAAATTTTGTCCACAACTCGGCATTTTTATTGAGCGCAACACTATGATTAGAGGACCGAAAAGAATGTCTGATATTAATTTTCCAGCACAGATTGAAACCGAGATCCTAACTTATCCTAGAACTGATCAAGCTACCTGATTTTCAGACTTATCGAAATTCTTTTGTATATGTGTGATTGGTTGAATAGCGACTGAGCTATATAAGTAAATTTTGATCACCTTGATTTGCCATGTGTCATTCCTCTTGTTTCTTTTTTATCCTCAGGGAAGAGAGATACGACTTCATTCGTGCTAAATACGTCGACAAGAAATATGTACAACGAACATGCTCAGATGAACATGAGCTTTTGAATGATCTAGAGCAAGCAGTCAATAACAAAGATCTTTATCATTTGTTACAAGTTTTTGCGGAAGGCGCAGATCTGTCAGCACCTCTGCCAACATCGGTATTTTTTTCATCTCACATGTCAACTTTATCTTAGGTTATGTAACCAACAAAACTGGATCTATATAATTTTTCAAGCTTTGATACCCTTTGTTGAGAGGATTGTTCCTCATATATGCATATATATAAACTTTAAACTTCCTTATCTTTGGTTTGGTTTCACGTTCTTCAACGTATTGTGGCCCCTTACTTAGTAATGTTCATCAAACACCTCTCTATCATGTGTTATCAATAAATTAATTTTGAGGTTTTGTTTCGAAAGTCCATTTTTGTTAAGACGATCACAAATTATTATATTTTATCCTGTACCGCTTCAAAAATCAAAGACTTTTTCCCAAACTGGTCAGGAAAAACCTGTAAAAGTTGACAAATTTCCATTCTAAATTTCTGCAGCCACCCTGTTTATAAGCAGCGAAATTAAATGTGAGAAAAAGTACTAATTGTACAAGATTGATTGCTTATTCAGGACAAGTTTTCTTACATTTCTCTCTTGGCAAACCTTGTCATCGGTGAGAATACTTTTTGGATCTTTTAGTAATTAGCAAATGTTTACAGGATATTGGTGAAACAGCACTTCACTTGGCAGTCATCCAAGAGTTGGGCTCTTCTTTACATCTTGTCGATTTTATCATTCAAAATCAACTCACACCATCTCTTGATAAGAAAACTCATTCTCATCCTGAAAGGTATCTTGTGTAGAATGTTTATTTTACTATTTTTTTCCTGAAATTTAATGATAATTCGAATTACTGAATTATTTTTCATTACTACTCTATATTTCAATTTTTTCATTTTTGACCTGAGCCTCAAAATTTTAATTAATTTTTATAATTAATATGAACGATTTGAGAGAGCTAAAATGGCTCATTGATGGTTCTCATGTGGGCCTTGCTGCAAGCTACTTTAAAATTACAATTATATAATGCACTTATTTTCCTCATTTTTGGTAGTACCTGTTAATACTAAGTAAACGTCTCACTCAGGATCATGAATATTTCCACAGTTCGGAAAGGATACAGACACAGGGTTGCCACCGTCAGGGAATGCTAGGAAAATGAGAAATGTCAGGAAATTATAACAAGTCAGGGAGGACCTGGAAACGTCCGAGAAAATGATGAAAGTGACGGCAAAAATTGTTAAATCATCTTTATGTCCCTTTTAGAATGGGTTGTGGGTAGAATGTTTTGATGTTTCGAACATAAAATTTTGCTTCGAAACTATTTCAAATTATTTCTTTTTACCCATCTGGCATAACTTTAATTGTCAAAGAATTTTACCAAAATATGTTGTGGGAATCAGGAGAATGTCAGCGAATTTCATTCTTTAATGGCAACCCTGTGAATAGGAGGGGAACAACAACTGTAATATATCAAGGGCATTTAAATTAATTTTCTTGAATCGATTTCCCTTCATGAGGGAAAAGTCTTCCATGACGTATTCCATTTCTGCATCTGTTCTCTCAATACTCCAATAATATTTCCCATTGTTCATTTTTTATTTTTTCCTATTTTAATTTGAAGTAGTGGCGGCAACACTGCTCTTCATCTGTGTGCAATCCATGACAAATCAGAATCAATGAAGCTGCTACTTCGGAGTGGTGCAGATCCATCCGTACGAAATGCGCAAGATAAAACTCCATTGGATATAGCTTCAGAAAAAGGTCATAAATCTTGTGAGGAATTGGTAAGTAAGCTCAAGAAAATCTTATGTATAAAGTTGGAATATTTAGCATACACCATAAGTAAGGAGCAAATATATATCTTGAGTATGGATTCAAAGAAAAAGAAGAAGAAAAAGAAAAAATTACGGCATAAACAGTATGAGTAACAGGATGCTAGAATAGTGCAAGATCCATACAATTCTAAGGAGAAAGCAGCTAAGAAAAACAAAAAATTAGAGTCGGAGAATGAAATAATTTCAACACGTTGCAATGGAAAACTGAGACAGTGTAGATTGTCAGCCCAAGCAAGTGCATTGAAAATACTTCTCAAAGGCTCTACTGACAGACCAGCACTGGTTTTGCTTATTTTTGAGGGACATCAGCTAGCTCTAGACAGCCAAAACCCGGCCTAGTATTCTTTCACATCTGAGACGATTTTAAAATTCTATTGTACTGACAATAGAATGCATAGCATAGAACATAGAGAATACATATAATAAAAACATAGCACTGAAGTGCAATCCTTGTACCACCTACTGTTCCTTCTAGACAGCACCCAGGACAGAATGTACAGGGTGTCTGCAGGTCTGGAAAACCGGGAAAAATCAGGGAATTTGATCACTGTCTGGAAAACCGGGAAAAGTCAGGGAATTCGATCGAAAACCGGTGAAAGTCAGGGAATTTTCGCAATTCGAACATTTCGCGGCTATTTTTGCTCGTCACTGCCGAATTGGCCGAGTAGCTCGCTTGCGTGGCTGATAATGTAAACTGCTCTGTTCAACCAGTTTGCAACACGGCCGCTAGGTTCACTAATGTGTGTTCCCTAACTTTAAAGATCGAATCGATCTGCCCTATTTAATTTATCTACTTAATTCATGCTAAATGGCAAGATAGACTAAATAGACTTGAATGAAGTTAACTTGCTAACAGCAGAAAATTACAGTAAATAATGATAGGAAACTAAGTGCCCTAGTTTTGAGCAGATGGTTAATCAATTTTTTCAATAAGTTAGGAAATTTAATGAAAAGGCTAGAATTTTAGTTTTTCTTTAACCGAGTAAAGAAATATTTAATGTCAACCGCATTTTGCATGAAATTTTTCTGGTTCTTAAATCAACATGTTCACAACTGGTGCATCCACCTTGTAGAAATATTATTGGTGGATTATATTCTAACAAGCCAATGCTTGTTGAGTATAAGACAAATTCAATACCAACAATAGGTTCTGGAATCCATTGAATTAATTGACCTAAAAAAAAAAAAAAAAAAAAAAAAAATCCTGAATCAAGCAAATTTATCTAAAATCGAGAAGAGACTCGTATTTCCTCTTGATTATAGCAAAATCTACCTGAGTTAGGCACATTTACAACTCTTGTTTTCTATTTTAAGAAAAAGAAACTTGTATTTTCAGGGCACTAAGTAATATGCCAATATTTATGGAATCACCAGGGTGAACTAAAGTTTGAATTTTCAAAAGTATATGGGCCAATGTGTCACAAAGAGAGCGTAGTAGAGCTTAAAAATTAAATTTTGAAGGTGAATTTTAGTTTGAGTATACCATTTTAGAATTAGCTTTATTTTGAGTATTTAGGATCTCGTTCCTTTCAAAAGTATTACTCAACTCCTCCCAACGCCATGGTAATTCAGAATATGACTTTATGGGGTTATTCCTAAGGATAGTTTTTTTCTAATATTTTCTAACTAGTTCATCGTATGGCTAAACCCAAACAGTCAGGGAATTTTGTTATTTTTTGTCATGGAAAACCTGGAATTGTCAGGGAATTTCATTTTGAAAATCGTGTAGACACCCTGAATGAGGAAAACCCATGTTATTGGTTGATTTTTACTCATTGTTCTGATTGATTTCATTTTTCAGTAGATTTACTAACTTTGAAAAGCAGGTGATTCTGGGTATTCTTTTAGTAAGATTCAGTCTTAAAATCTGCCTTGTCTCCAAGGGAATATTTAAAATTGGTTCAATTTTCAAATTATGTTGTTTTATTTAGGACTTCTGCTTATGTCCTCCAAGAACTATCTTGACAGACCTAACACAGTCATAGGTTATTATGAATAAGTTGGGGATAAATCTTTATGAGTTAGTAAAATATGTTTAAAATTGAGTGATTATTTCATAAGTTTAATCTTTAATATGCACTTTTGAAATGATTACTCATATTTTGTTTCCCTTGGACGTAATACATATCTGTTCTTTTCCAGTTGAGGCATGCTTTACAACGGCAAAAGACTTTGTTCGAAAATGTGAACACAGAATGGAATCTTGTGCTAGAGGAAGGTTCAACAGATTTCTCAGATGATGAACCAGGGTTGGATGAAAGGGTTTGTAGTAAACTACATATAAACTTGTTTAACCTCCAGGAATTAAGAGCCATTAGTGTGAACTAGGATGACAATTATCGATGCTCTTGGACAGTAGTCAAATAGAGGTTGAATTAAATGCTGTAGATGCGATAAAAAAAATATTAAATCAGGGACTGTTTTAGTATTTAAAAGCATCTATTCCTGAATTGAATCAGATGTCATGTACTGGATGGGTTTTTAAAATTTCATCAAATGGAAAAGCGCTAAAAACTAGTTTCTCCCGCTCGAATTGCATTTGAATCAGTGAGAACAAAAACACATCAACTTGAAAAAATGCACAGTAGGTAAAGAAGTTAGTCTAAGAAAAAGATTTTTGGTTTGACGAACAAGTACCAAAAGACTCTTGAAAAGTCAGAACTGGATCAGATGTGCTAACTTCAATTACTTTTGTGAAAATTGACTGTCTTTAATGAAAATTAAGCATTTTCGAATCACAGAGTTGGTGTGTTTTCGTTCTCAATGATTCATTCATCCTTTAAATGACAAGTCTCCAAACGAATCCAACACCCTCGGTGTTTTCTTTACAATCTGAGTCTCTTTTAGGGTGCAACAGAAGGAGGGAGAGGGCTAACAGCCCTTCTGAGACTTTAGCTGAAATTTTAAAATACCTTCATATTTTTTGTGCGTGAAAGTTTTATGAGTCAAATTAGGTTCCAAACCTAATGAAATTTGGAGGAGTTGGCTCTGCTGAGGATCGAATTTTGAGTAATGGGCTCCAACCTAAGTTACAAGTCGACGGTGTAAGTTGGCAATCGCATATCTCGGTTTGCGACGTTGCAGACTTCATGTCATACGATATTTATTAAACGGAAAACTACTCAACAGAAATTCTTTAAAACTTCCGTGATTTTTCTTCTCTGTGAGAAGAAAATTCTGCATAATCTTCAAGGAATGATGTCAATTTGTTCTCTTTTAAAAAAATAACATAGAGGCGGAGATTTTCAGACAACGCAAACGAGTTGTGTGATTGCCGACTTACACCTTCGAAGTGCATAATAAGAAGGAGGTGATGAAAAAGTTTGAATTATTTAATGTGTTATACATCACTTGATGAAAAGCTTAACATGAGCTATGCACCTGCTGTTGCCGAGGCCCTCTGTATGACCACAATGTAGCCTGTAATCAACACAAGAAGCTCATCTGCATGAGCCTATATTGTTGGCTTGATTTTATATAGGCCAAACTCATCAGTTCAATATCACTGTCAAGAAGCACCCTCTTAGAATACAATCAATTATCATCCTAGTCATTTTTTTTTTTTTGTCTTTTACCAAGGTCCTTGGAAAGTGAACCGAGTAATAACCTTTGAATGGCAGCTAACCATCTATCTCACCTATCTACTTCTTAATCTTTTCAACTAATCATTTCCCTCCTTATTTATTTGGTTGGTTTCCGATCTAAAATATATTTATCATTTTACTCATAATACTTATCAATCAAATTATTCATATTAAGATTTTTGTTTTTTAGAATGGATGCATCACCCCAGAAAGGAAACAGTCATCCCGACCACCAAGTTACTCAGAATCACCTCGCAGTCGTTCCTCAACATGTGATAGTCTGAAATCTAATAGCTACCGCAGTCAAATGCCTCCCCCTCCACCCCCGCAAAACAAAAAACCAACCACTCCTATCTCAGGTACTTGCCAATATTTATAACTTCAGTCTCAACTCTTTAATGTCTATTATTATTTCCGTAGCTGTATCTAAAGCTATGTCTAAAGCTATGTCTAAAGCTATGTCTAGAACCATGTCTGAGGCTATGCCCATGGCCTTTTTTGTGGCGGATTATTGAAAATAAGACAAGACACAGCCCTATCTCCACCATGTAATGTATAGGCATGTAATGTCTTGTCATGTCAACATTTTCAATAATTAGCCTGCATATAGCTTTTTCTAGAGTATCTCCAAAGGGAGAGTATGGATTAATCAAAAATTTAGAAGTTTGGTTCGACAAGGTCATGTAGATCTTGGGGCCCAAAAGGGCAGCCAACCTACGAGCTCGAATTATCCAGTGGTGCTAATTTCCACTATGCTTACTACCTGTCATAGGTACACTGATAAAAAATTATAAAAGCACCTATAAAACTTTGATTTTGCATACATTTTCTCAGTTTCAAAGTCTTAATCCTTAAAGACGCTTGTTTACAATGCGCTGTTGGCCATATTGATTAATCTTTCAAATTCAGGTTGGCAGCGGCAAGTTTCTAGTGATTTTTGTTTTACATGTTGTCGCCCCTGTGGGCCCTATAAGCTACATAAATCGAGTTGTCCATACTCTCTTTATAAAGGTATATATCTATGTTTTTAGCTTTTTCTGTAGCTATTTTTTTAAGCTATGTCTATAGCCCAGTGGCAATGGGGTAGTCGCATGGGTGAGAGATTTGAGAATAAAAAATACATAGCTCTTTTTGCAAGAAAAACAATCAAAAATTCCATAATCGAGTCCTAAAGCTCGACAAAGTTCACAAAGGTTCCATCAAATTCAAGTTGGAAATAAACAGTTTTCATTGACTGTTGCTTTTTCAAGGTTTTCTCTTCATGTTCCCATCATCAGAAAATGTTTAAAAAATACCTTAACAATCAGCACACCTCAAAGTTGCAGAAAATTAATTTACAAAAAAGCATGCAATAGTCCCATCTGGCAAGTAGGTAACTGAATTTTATCTCCTTATAAATGCACTTAAATAATCGAGTCTAAGGCGGTTTGAAAAGGAGAGTGTATAACAGTAAGGAGGTTTTTTTTCTGATCTCATTCATTTTCATTACTTTGCAGAAATTAAAGTTATTTACTTACTTTACCAATGCTTTTAACAAACTTTATAATATCTTGCAGCATTGATAGTGTCTTTTCTATTTTTAAAATTGGTTGGCAACAGTCCTTGACCATCTCAAAACACGGGAACTATGATTACACTAATCACAAATTACTTTCTTAGGAGAGCTTTAGTAGAAATAGTGCATGCCACTCATTACTTCATCTGGTCAGTGTGTCTTAATTATTAAAAACTAAGTATTTGCCACAGTCAATTCTAAAATAAAAACAAGTTCTTTATTCTGCTCTAGCTGGCTCAAGCAAGGAGTGTATAAGTAATGTGGGGAGAGGAAAGAAAAGAATTGCTCCAATACCTTTGACTGGATCAACTAACTACGGAACCCTTCCAACTCATAACCACAATCGGTCTCCGTCCGATCCAAACCCCGGTTACCACACTCTTAATGTCCACAAACGCTCCCCCTCCTCGGAATCTACCAGAGCCTCTCAGTTTGTCGGTGCTAAGCTTGTCATTCCTCCTGGGGAAATACCCACTCTTAAATCTACTTCAGCATGTAAGTATTATAGCTCTTGACTTGTCTGAAAAAGTCATTATGTAATCAGTTTAATTGATGTACGTATGTTCTGTATAACTCAAACAGGTATTATCAACATGTTAACTACCATGGCCTTCTTAGAAAAGGGTTCCAAAAAGGGTCTCAAGAGGCCGCAGAAACGGGTGAAGATAGGCAACTATGCAGAAAATTGGCGTGCGTTACATAAATCCCGATCGGACAACTTTTGTACACTCTATGGGATACTTTGGTGAAAATCCGTTTTATGGCAAGTTGATAGGTAGTGATACCGAATTTTTTAAAGTCATCAAACCGCAGCTTGAGTAACTCCTATCCCTGTGTGCTAGCGTTGGCCACACAAGACTGGAGACCAAGAAAGACTTAGCAGTTAACTTGTTACGGAAAATGTTCTCTTACAGAGTCTTGTATTTCAGATTAATTCTAGTATAGAATGAGTTTTACCTCAAATTTGCCTCTGCTGAGCTATGGAGTTCTTCGTGCTTACAAAAAATCAGAGAAAAAACAGCTTACATAATAAAATAGTTATACTATATATAGCAGATCTACGCAACCTGTGGGCCGATTATTGAAATTTGGTGTTTGTTGGGTGGACACAGATGACAAAAAAGAAATAGTGTAGTGTGATTGGCCGGCTATGTCTTGTTGCTGCTTTATTGAGCTTATGCTGTCTGGAACTCAAGAGGTACCTGTAGCTTACCTGCCGACAAAGCAGCGATGAGGCATAGCTGACCCATCACACAATGTCGTTTCACCATTGTTATCTTTGTCCGCCCGACAAACACAAAATTTCAATATTTCAGCCTGCCGCTGACCCAAATATCAGTGTGAATAACTAAATTTGTTGAGTAACTTTAAAATTTGTATCAATGCATAGAAAAATATTTTTATAGGCAGCAATTCTGGTATGGTTCAAAGGCCTAAAGGCCCACCTCCACCAGCGCCACAAGGACCTACAGGCATTAGACTTTCCAATGGAAGATCGACTGAAAGCATCTCATCATTTACCTCGGACGTTGACTCAACTATTTCTGCTAGTCTGCACAATCCTGTTCCTCCTCCTAGAAAAGTAAGTATGTCGACATTAACGTTTTTCATTTTTTCTATACCTCCTGGATTTGTGATGGTTTAAACATTTCTCTGATACTCTTGAATTTGTTTGTAAACATCTAAATCCTAAAATACCCTTGATTTTGAAGAAATTCCCTGGTAGGTATCCATGAAAATAAGGCATGTGGTAACACAGGGCAATAATTAGCTAACCTGAAGACTACAGCCTGTGTTTTGTTTTGATTACTTTCTGTAACTCACGATCAGTCAGTGTCTGCCACCTTGCGATTTAACCATATTTGTGGGTTCCCATTTTAACATCATCTATTGTTAACTTTTAATATCTTCTTCTTCCTGAATTGCCTACAGCTTTTTTTTTACCACACCATTGCTCTTCTCTCAAAAAATTAATAGAAGCAAGTTCTAAATGTCAAATCCCAACTGAATACAAGAAACCTATTTTCTATTTGATATTGCAGCAGTAATTTTGATTTTTTGCAAAATTTTGAACTTTTAACATACGTCACCAGAATGAGCAAAGAATAAGAAAACCTCTAATTTTTTCTCTTCAGTTAGATCTAAAACAGCTTTTGAAAATATTTTATGCATTCAACTGATATACCTGCAATAGTCTCAAATTTAGTAAAAGATTTCTAAGATAATGAAACTTTTCCTTTCAGCCGTACTTCAATTGCCCTCTGGAGCATGAGAGCACCATTAATAGGGTACGATGTAGAGCTCTGTATGATTGTTCTGCAGACAATGAAGATGAACTTTCCTTCCGAGAGGGAGATATAATCATTGTGATGAGTACATCAACCGAAGATGAGAATTGGATGGAAGGTGCTCTTGAAAGGGATCCGACGGCACGCGGCATGTTCCCAGTCAGTTTTGTCCACATGTTACCAGAGAGCTAAGAAATAAGGTGAGTTCACTCGTTAGACGTCCCTGTGTGCCCAAATTGTTGACTTTGGAACATGTCGAAAAATGAGAAACTTCAATTTTTGTTGCTAGTATTTTTATAGTTGCAGTATGTTTTAAAGAAAGTCACCATGACAATGCTTAAAAAAAATTTCTTGAAATGTTGAAAAATGTAATTTGAATCCCTTTTATAACTCAACTCTATTTGTCTTGGAAAATTTCATGTAGGAAGATTTCATTAAAGTGTACGTTTGTCTAGTTCTGTGGCTGATGCGAGACATTATTTTTCAAGTTTCAAAGGGATAAGTGCAAAACAGGTCCAAACTCGGAAATGGTGGGTGTTCTTGACATTTCTGATATTCATCAAGTAAAAAATAAATTAGGTTAAAAATTGCTTCTATTACGGTAATTTTGAGGCTCAAATAATTTTTTTGGGGTGGGGAGAGAAAAGATATATCATAACACAGAGAGAGTCAAGGTCTCAAGTGTCAGTTCGACGACAGTTTTGGGAATTAATTTCTCCAGAATGAAGAATCACCATGAAATGGACTTTCCATATGCATTCACAGCTCCTAGAGTTTCAGTTAAAAGGAGTTTCTCAAAGAAACACGCTTTCTGGTAGGGTTTTGTCAAGTTAAACTCGAGTTGATTTATCGGAAATTCCAGAATGGTGAAATAGTATCTTCCTACCATTTGTCTTTGCCTTTTAGTCAAGCGGAAAAGCGGCATAGACTGTAAGTTTTGCCAGAAACTCCCGAAAAGTGTCCACCTTTTCATGCTAAGTCCCCTTTTCTGATAATTCAGGCTTCCTCTAAGTTTATTGAGGGGACTGACAAAGACCTCTAAGTTTATTGAGGGGACTGACAAAGACCTCTAAGTTTATTGAGGGGACTGACAAAGACTTTGAACCAAGCAAGGGGAATGGAACTTGAGCCTTTAGGAAGAATGTTATAACATTGAACCATGACTTTAACTTTCAAGAACCCGTACTGGTGCTTTCTGGCTCAATTTCGCCAAGTCGAATTTTTCATCATTGAAGTCATGGTTGAGTTGACTATTTTGATTAATTACCACCATCGTAAAATTTAGGGTTCAGCATGCCCATCCGCTGAACTTTACATGCTTGAGCTCATCGTAAGTTGCCAGTTTTCATGAGAATACTAGCAGATTAGTCGTACCTAATGTGAAAGGTTTCAAACTCCATTTTCAGTGTTATTTTGTGCCCTCACAGAGTGGAGTAAGAGACTGATTTCCTACGGTTTTTCGTTAGTTTTGAGTGTTCAATTTGGTGAGAGCTGAAATGTACAATGAGGAAAAAAATAAAACAGAAATGCCGGTTTGGTATACCATTTTTTCCGAGTGATCAAACATGTGTCATCTCACCCCTACCAGACTTGTTAAAAGACAACTATGATTCAATAAACAAAAAAACCATTTGCAAAATTAAAACATTTCTTCCTGAATGCAAAGGATAGTTGATAAATTCCCAATTTTCATCTGACAGGCATGATAACTCCTTACATTCATAGGTAATCTTACATTATGGATTTCATAACGCTGCACGACTTCTAATGCTGAAGCATTCAGATGGTACAGAATGAAAAGGGGGGGCTAAGAGGGGTCTTACCTCTTAACCTCCCCCCCCCCCCCAGCAGGTGGCGGGAGCTACTTGTTGTCATTGTGTAAAATATTAAAATACCAATGCATTTTCATTCGTGATAAGTGTGGAATTGTCAACAAAATGCATGCAATGGAACGCATAACCTCATGTAATACAGGACATGTCTACCACTCAGATTCTACCACTCAGGCTTTTTGACCTTCCCCCCCCCCTCCTCCCATACTCGTCTTAGAATTATACACGGAGCATTATCTATTTAATGAATGTCTCATTTCAACAACATCCACTGTTTCCTAGTTAGGGCCTATTTTGCATGTACCTTTGAAATATTTTGTAGCTGTTTGAACTTGTATTTGAAGCTATCTGAATGAGAACATTTGAATCATTCATAGCAAACGGTATGAAAGTTAACAAAATATCCGCTTGCTGGTTTTTAAAATTGAGTATCCTCTCGATGGAAAACATGGCAAGAGGCAATGCCCTTCCTGCAAAGCTTGTTTCAAAAAACTGCAGACAACCATCATGGAGCAGTAGTTCTATACTAACCATTGATTGTAGTGAGGTAGAATACATACCAGTGAATTTAAAAAACTCTCTAGTTATCAAAGAATTAGGGTTCGTTACTACCCTAGGATGGATAGGAAGTTATTAGGGGGAACTGATTAAGATCAAAAGAGGCAATCCAAGACGTATGAAGAAAAAATTTTCAGAATAGATGTTTTGTCCTTTTTTCCCTCCAAAAATTAAGGTTCCCCATCCTCTGTGGATCTGATTTTTTTTCCAGCTCAAGTGCCAAAGAAACAAACAGAAAGTTGGAAACATAAGTTTTCTACGAAAATCAGCTCTCATTCTCATTTTGCAGAGAAAGGGACTAGGAAGGACTGGATCACATTGGCTTTTCTAACTGTGTGCTTCAATGTGCAGTTGAAGAAGAAGATGATAAATTTTCTCTTTTTTCGCTCGAAGCATGAACGGATTATTTAAATTTGGTATAGCCCAAGTCTCCTGATTTATTAATCCATGGCTTAGATATTTATATTCTTGATCAGCTGGCTGTTATGTCTAATGCAGATGGTGACCTAAATAGCTCTGTAAAATGACTGTGATTGAAGTTCAAGAAAGAACCTAGTTGCCAATTTTTGACAAAATTTCATCCTCCTATTTCAAACGAATGCTTCCAATCGAGTTTCATCACAATGTTCAGTAGATTCGCATTTTTTAATGCTTTATAACTTAAGTTTGTAGTTTTACAAATTTGGATGAACAAAACTGTCCAAAAGAGTGATATAAGCCCCATGAACCCTTTGAAATGTTTTATGAAGTTGTTAAGTTTATCAAAATTTTTTTGTTGGATACTTCTACATGCAAATCGTCCAAAGTTTCAGTCTTTTGTACAGAGTGATCCGAAAGCCTAAAACCCCTCCTACTTCTTTTTTAACGATTGAACTTGAAGGTGTGAAATTTAAAAAGTTGTCACTAATGAATGAGAAGTATTAATCGGCCTACGGTATATTAGGTTTTATACCTACGTCGTTTCTCCCAAGACACATGGTTAACTTTTTCAAATTGCACCTAAATTCAGAATTTTAATGTGAGCAAGTGCAAACTGCATATGTCGGTGGCCGAAGTGCGAAACCTTGTGTCCCCATTCTGGTGTTTTAAATTCCATGTGCGTCTGTTCCATTTTTTCAAAGAGAAACAAGCCAACAAGCCAAGTTTATAGCTTGAACTTTTTATAGAATTTTCTGCTTCAAGGAAATTTTCAAAAAATTACTTCGATTAGTTTCCCAAGAAACAATAAAGTATGACCGAAAGTCTGAAATACCGTTAACAGAGTTATGTGGTTTCGCAATTTGGCTATCAATATATGGGTACCTTAGAGTACAAAGAATCAGAGAAGCCGTTTTCTTAAGTTACCCAGTGTAGAGCCATACATGTTTATTCAAAAGAATTACTCAATTTAGAAATCCTTCCACTAAGTACCTCTGTTCAGTCAAGGGACAAACCTAAAAGTTTCAAAACTAATAGCAACCGTGTAAAACTAGTATTGGGAAGTCTAGACTTTAAGATCACTCTAAGTATGAGACTTTTTTTTTGTAAATATAGCTTCTATTAATTTTCCCGCTTGCGTCTACAGATACGCAGAACTTTTCTGCAGATGAGCAGAACAGTTTTTTTGTCCTTAGCAAGAAGCTCTATAGTCTGATGGCTTTAAACGGCAAACTTGTCTAACAAGCTAATTGCTATTTCTATTGGAGGCTTAAAAGCTAATCAGGATTTCCTTACACAGGTTGATCTAGAAGTCCAGCACCATCAGAACCAGACACCGCCCCTGTAACTTAAAAACAAATTGAGATGGAAACTTGATAAACTGTGAGTACCCCTAGGTCAAAGGAAACGACTTTTAGGAACCCCCAAAAGGGACCATTTTGATACAGGGCAAGATCCCTAGGGGTTATAGGGGTGGAGCGGGCTTCTGGATCATCCTCTAGAGGTGAGCTATGGATCAAGACATGCCCAGCCAATCCTCAAACGGAAGCTTATTGGTCAGTTGGATACTAAATACCAATGCAATTAATAAATCCCTCTAGATCAAAATCTGATCAACCTACGGCAACATTATAGTACCTCCTTTCAGTTTTTGTGATTTTATCATAACCTAGGTAGTGGCTCATCTGCAGAGGTAGCCTAGGCGCATCCGGAATTTATTTTTTGTAGATCATGTGTAATTGGACCTAAGTTCCTGTCTCTTATTTATTAATTTATTTTTCATATTTTGCTTGGAAGTGATCGACTTTTACATCCACCCTCACTGATAGTTATTACTTCTTACCTTGGATTACCTACCTTCCATTATTGTCAAAAATAAGTGTTGCATAACTAAAAATTCTTGAATAAATATGAGTTTCAGTTATGACTTTACAGTATGTCTTCTATTTTTTCCAGAATTGAGTCCTATTACTTAAATAAAAACTGGTTGCAGATCAATACACGAGTGGTTTAGACAGAAAGTGGGAAACGTAGCCAGTGTGCGTTACAACTCAGAAAACTGAAAATCTCAGTACAGAGGGAAAAAGCTAATTCGAGCATGATTTTCTCTCAAAGAGAAATGCTGTTTGGTGCTACACTAGATATGTAGTTATGAGTCAGTTGTAACTAATGTTGCACCAAACAACGTATCTCTTTGAGGGAAAATTGTGCTCGAATAAGCTTTTTCCATCTGAATTGATATTTTCAGTTTTCTGAATTGTATCGCACGTTGGCTACATTTCCAACTTTCTGTGATATTTTTATGTCAATAACTCTCAAAGTAGCAGGTTTATAACATCAGACACTTTTCAATGTTTCTATTGGGGAAATTCCTTGAAGTGAGGGAGATAACTAGGATTCATTTAAAGCATGTAGACAGCAGATGAATAGAATAACAGTTTATTTTAGCTTAAGTACAAAATTTAATTTCCTTTTTTTATTTTAACAAATTCCAGAGATAAGTTATTGAACGGTTTTAGTGTGGTAAGATATTGGAGTATCTTTCCTATAAGTACATATTTTAATTCTTTTTGCACGGTTTGGGAGGGCATCCAAACATTACTGCAAGGCACAAGTTTTGATTCCTGAGTAAAATCTTTCACCTAGTTCAAAAAATTTGTTTCGCACTAGATAAATACTACAAAGTGGGTTTGTATCTCGACAGATAAACTATAAAACCATGGTGTCTAGAATTTTTGACCAGACTCATTTCCTGATGAGAAACCGAAGTTTTCTCCCACTTCCCCGGAATTATCTAAGGGAAAAGAATATAAGTCTCCAGAGTTCCATATATATGAATATTTATTTTAATTTATCTTGCCGTTACTTTGGCGCCCATTCAAAATTTTAATTCCGATAGCGTTCCTGATGTTTATATTATCTGGTCAATGAAAGTTTCTCCATTCTTTCAATGATTTGAAGCTAAAAATGAGTCATTCAAGAAGTCAATAATAGCGCTCGGTCAGAGTAGACCGCCAACTTTGAAAACGAAATGATCCCTATGCGGTAGAAGAGATTCCCGGTTTCTGGAACAGATTCCCTGATTTTTCCCTGTAAATTTTCATTCCCTCATGAAGCCCGGTTTTCCCTGTTCTAGACACCATGTATAAAACCCTCCTTTATCACAAAGAAACAATTAACTTTAAGACTAAATTAACATGGATTAACATGAAGACTAAGTTCATTAACTGCATTGTTAATTTACTTTAGATCAAACGAACTAAAATTGTAATCTCAAATATAAAAAGAACTCTATTGATCAACTAAAAATTAGGTCATTGTGGCACAGCCTCAGTCATGACAGTTAAACTTATCTACACAGGTGTATTTGACTTCAAAAGAGGTAGTTAAGTACACCAAGAATTACAGGTTTTACAGAATAGTAACGGCTCACTTCTAACTTATTCGGTAAAGCAAAACGAGAGGTCATCCTCTGACTGGGCATGAGTTAGAGCCCATGTCAGATAACTTGTCCTTTTTGCTGTGGGTATAGAATAGGCATTACAGAAAAAACTACAAGTTATCTGACATGGGCTCTAGATTAGATACATGCTCCCAAGGATGAGGCGTCAGATTTTCAGAATTAGAATTAAGTCATTAAGGCAGAGCCTCAGATTGATAAACTAAAAATTGGGATATTATGGAAAATCCATAGTCATGATAACTGCTTAGTTAGAAAGCTAAAGAACGTAACAAAACCAATTTACAGCATAAGAATTAACAATTTACAGATGAAGAGAAAAATAAAGTCATAAGGTTAAGTTGACGGTTTTGGAGTTTTCTTTTTTATCCTCATTTTTCTGTATTTTAAAGCTTTTAGCTAAAACAACATTTAAGACTCTCATATCGGTTGAGATTGAGGGGAAAAATTTACTCATGGACAAAACTTGAGACCACTGAATACTAAACTAGTTGGCAAAGATTTTTATGTAACTTGATTGATGAGAGATCATCATGAAAAATAGTTATAGCAAATAAATTTAAGTAGAAAATGAGTTTGATACGGTTGGCGACTGTGGTACCATTTGCTGATACACAACTGGTTCTGGGAATGTAAACTGAGGAGGGTAAACTGACTGGTATATTCCAGATGGCGTATCTGGAGGAAGACAGGCGCAGTCTACATAACCAACAGGAGGATAGAATGAACTGTCTGAACATTCAGCTGGTGAATAATAGACTGGGGTTGAGGGGGAGTATAGTCCACCAGGGGTCAGGGGTATAATGCTATTCGGCGGTGGAGTTCCTGGCATGCTGAACAACGAAGGAGTGGATGGTTGCGACTGCATGAGAGTGCTCAGACGTGTCACTTGCTGTGGGTGGATGAGTGGTTCATTTTCTAATTTTGTCGACTGCACAGTTTTTGCTGTGAATGAAAGTAGAAAAGAGTGTTGAATGCTTAAATGTGTGTACAATGGCAGCAAACAACGAAGATACAAGTAAAAAATGAGACAATCTGAATCCTTATCATTGCACAAAATTAACATCACTCTGAATTGTAACGTGAAAGAATAGCACCAAGTGACAAATTGCAATGTATCTCAAAAATTTCAATCAAAAAGGTCAAAACTGTCACACAAACTATATAACAGAGAAATAAAAGTCCTTCTGATTCGGTGAGCAAATTAATAAAGTTGATCAAGTGATTTTGACATCTATGGTTGATTTCAAATGTTAAAACTGACAAAAAGAGCTACATCTTCCATAAAGTTCTAAAACTGAAAGCAACCAAATATAGGCAGAAAGCACAGATAAGCAAGGCCCCTCTGGGATTTTACCCTGTTAGTGTATCTGCTGCCTAGCTTTGCATGGAGAGTTTATTTTGAAATAGAGGTGGACTCTCAGGGTAGTGTGGAATATCCCTCCCATTAATTACAGCCTCAACTTTGAGTGCAGCTTTGGCGCTTTGAAGTTGATTATGAGAAAACCAGTGGCACCATCTTGTTTCTCGCAACATTTTACAAAGGAATCAGTACTTAAAGCGGAAATTCCTGACACATGCAAGAACTCCATTAGAGACCAAGGACATAAACAAACTCCTTTAAGTAATCAATGTTACCTGCAGGCTATTTAGAAATGTAATCTTCGTTGATGAAATCATAAAAGATTTACCTGAAATGGAGTTCTGTGATTGATAAAGAGTATTGTTTGATTTCTTTATCCTACCGTTATCAGGCCTGATAATTGATAAACGAAAGGCACCTGCTCTGTTGATCCACAACCAATCAATTGGCCAACTTGGAAAAGGATAAGGAAGAGGAGGAAATCAAAGAATAAAAGCAAGCAACTACAGAACTCTGTTTCACTTAAGTCTAGTCCTGACGCCATTCATAAGTCATTTCTATCGACGAAGGTGCATTTCAACAATTAGCCTGGATACAGTCCTTGGAAATAAGACAAAAATTTTCAGTATTTTAAAATTTTTTTAGTGAGATGAGCTCAATGGAACATTTTAGAGTCCAAACTGAAGAAAGTTTGACTAATATTTACCATTTTGAGGCATTCCTGCAAAGGTTTGAATAGAGGGACACGATTCTTCTGGGACATAAACAGATCCTGAACTAGACATGACTGCCTCTCGCCTTTGTCTGATGGAAGCTCCTAGAACATAAATATACAAGAGAATAGTAAATAAATTTCCCAAAGACGAAGGGGAGGAAAATAGTGATAAAACTCCTAAGTTTTATCACTATTTTCCTCCCCTTCGGCTCAAAAAAGCCAGTAGTGGGTCTGGCTACGTCAGACCACATTACCTTGCTCACCTTGGAAAGATCATTTTTAAATTAGTGAACTATGCCATATTTGATTGTGCGGAACATGTATTTTTTCCCTCTAACTACCAGATTTCTTTTTGAATCAAATAAGTTTTCCAGTCCCTGGAGATCCGCTACAAAGATAGAACGCAGTACATACCTTGCAAATAATACCTCTAAAAAGGTTCAGGTTCAAGGGTTGCCAAAATATTTTCATTGGGACTCCCATGATCAACTAGAGAGTTGAATTGGATTTTCAAAATTCTCTCCCTTTTCCTGAAAAATTGGTTGCTTAAGATCCTTGAGTATCTATAAGCATACAAAACGAAGTAGCGTAATTCTCACCTGTCACTGAGGAAAGTGTGATGTGTTGAGAGCTGAAAGGAGGTAATGATGGTGAATTGCCGACTGGATCTGGAGTGGAGACATTTCCTGGAATCGGGCTGCAGAAGAAAGAATATGGGAGGCATGGAGACGGTGGACACATCATAGTGTTACAGCTCCGAAGGTACTGAAACAACAATTTTAATTTTATTTTGATGAGCAACTTGAAGACCAAGATTTTAAAAACCATATCAGAGTCATTTTTTTTAACAGAGATGAGAGGATGAGTCAAGAAAGAGTAGTTCTTTTGGCTGTAACATCCATGAAATTACAATTATCAGTTAAAGATTAATTAATCTAGGTCATTCTTTTTTCAAAAACACAGTGTGTTTTGTGTTCATAACACAAAATGACATTCACGAACTCATTTTTCTGAGCTATTATGTCATTGGTTGACGACATGTAGATTCATTTGTAAGAGGGATTCGTCTTGGGCACATAAAAAGAATATGCAATACTATATATCAGCGGAGAAACTGCAAAAATGTGTATCTCAGTTGTGGTGTTTCAAAATATCCGCTATTTTAATTTTTAATAGGTGATCTAACCATCATCATGGCTTGAAATTTTCACAGAATATTCTTACCATGGAGGTACAACGTTTAATAGTTTTTCACGTTACGAATTAAGTATGGCAGAAAGTCTGCAATGCCGCGCCGGAAACCGAGATCAGCACTTTTGCAGTTTCACCATTGATACGCACTCATACAGCGAGAATTTAATAATTTCTATCGAAAATACCCTGATTTGAAAGTTTTAAAAACATTCACACGAAGAACCGACAATTTTTATACTATTGGCTGCAGGGCTCTCTTGGGGAACTGATCGACATGCGTCAACGACATTTTCCATTCTCTGAAAATTTCTGCCTGAATTCAATTTTTTGTTGACTGGTAAACATTATTGTTTGTAAGACTTGGGTATCATTAGAAGCAAATGATTTGATTAAACGCAGACCAAAAAATTATACACTCACAAGTAATGTAACAAAAACTGGGATATTGAGACTAGAATTCACACGCCCAAAAAAAAAAAAAAAAACATTCTAAGATTGACCCGCTTGAATGCTTTTCAGCCGTAGGTCTTGTTTTTTACTCAAGTTTTTGCTGCATGTAATGCAAAATCTGCTGAATCATATTGTGAAGTCACAGTTGACACAAAATCATCAATCAATGAGCTAAGTATTTAACTTACCGAGACACCCAAATTATAGAAGAAGCGTAAAGTAGGAATATCTGTGAAAGAGAAAAATGTAAAAATCAATAGCTTGTTCATGAAAATATAAAATAGCTTAAAAATAAGCTAAACAAAAATAATTGATAAGACCAGAAAAAGGGTACATAATGAAGAGACCGGTGTGGAAAAAACGAATTCAAAGTTTTCATTTTTGGTTCAGAACGATTGAAAGAGACTGAAATTGGGTCTCGGTCATAAAGATCAAAATATGTGAGTTCTGGAATGAAATTAAACCATTAGTGAAAAGAGCTTGATGCAAAAACGGCTTTTTTCGCCCCCCTCTGGAAGTTCTTCAGACTTTGTCTATTGATTACTCATACTTGAGCGCTTCTTTTCCCAAATTTTCAGACTCCCAAAAAATTTTGGGGGGGAGCTAGGGGGGGTGGAAGTCAAAACCTGTGAACCTCGATATCTCTTGAACAAAGAAAGATATCGAGGTCCGGTTTGGACGAAAAATCGTCTAAAATTGCATACTTTAAGGTTCTAAAGATCGAAATCCCGATATCACATTTTTAAGTCAACGTATGTGCTTTTTTCCAGTTTTTAGGTCTAGAAAATTTCTTTTAAACGAAAAATTTACAAAGATCTCAATTTTTCATTTGAACCAAAACCAGTTTTTTAAATTGTTCGTCTTTTTCCGCATCCAACGAGTGGTCCATTAAGCAGGGGAACCAAACAATTCCGGAGTTATGATCGATTGAAGTTTCCGCTCAACGCGCGCCGACCGATTTTCGCGCGCAAAAAAGTCGGATTTGACTGTTATTAGATCAGATTGAATGTTCAAACTGAGCAAAATGCTTTATTAGGGACTCTTGAGGGTCACTGAGTTCAGAAATTACGGATACTTCCAAAAAATTCACGTTTTTAAAATTGCAGCTTCGGACAGGACCACTGAGCGGCCGGTCGGCGCTCAGTGGGCCTCTAAAATAGCGCTGCGGAGCTGTAATTTTAAAAACGTAAATTATTTGGAAGTATCTGTGATTTCTGAACTCAGCGACCCTCAAGAGTCCCTAATAAAGCATTTTGCTCAGTTTGAACATTCAATCTGATCTAATAACAGTCAAATCCGACTTTTTTGCGCGCGAAAATCGGTCGGCGCGCGTTGAGCGGAAACTTCAATCGATCATAACTCCGGAATTGTTTGGTTCCCCTGCTTAATGGACCACTCGTTGGATGCGGAAAAAGACGAACAATTTAAAAAACTGGTTTTGGTTCGAATGAAAAATTGAGATATTTGAAAATTTTTCGTTTAAAAGAAATTTTCTAGACCTAAAAACTGGAAAAAAGCACATACGTTGACTCAAAAATGTGATATCGGGATTTCGACCTTTAGAATCTTAAAGTATGCAATTTTAGACGATTTTTCGTCCAAACCGGACCTCGATATCTTTCTTTGTTCAAGAGATATCGAGGTTCACAGGTTTAGACTTCCACCCCCCCTAGCTCCCCCCCAAAATTTTTTGGGAGTCTGAAAATTTGGGAAAAGAAGCGCTCAAGTATGAGTAATCAATAGACAAAGTCTGAAGAACTTCCAGAGGGGGGGCGAAAAAAGCCGTTTATGCATCAAGCTCTTTAATTATTGTCAGGAGTAGAAGGAGGAGTTCTTAAAACAATTTCCGTTGTACTCCCCTCTTTCCAGAAATAGACTATGGGGTGTAGATTACAGGTTTCAGACAGTTTTCGCAGTATAATGCAGAATAACAGAGATATTATGAGACAAAGAATCAAAATCTAAATTTCTTGATTATTAAATGGTAGCCCTTTAGAGGAAGGTTTGGGTGAAAAATGCGACCAGACTTCCTGGATTTTTCCTCCGGTACCGGCTATTGCACTTTCAGATTTGCATTTCTTTTCTCAATTTCAAAAAAAATGTTTTTGCTCCAAATAAAAAAAAAATTCAAGGAGCAAGTTTGGACTAACGCTAATAAAATGATGAATTAGAAATTTTCAGTCAGTTTTCGCAATATAATGCCGAGTAAAAGAATATTATGAGGAATAGAAACTGAATTCACCGGGAAAACGCACCAGAAAGGGGAAGGTCAGATCCATTGTGCATGACGGATTCCAGAGCAGACAGATTGACGATAGGATTAGACGGTTGGTTGCTGCTTGTGTCTGAAGCCAATGGTAGGGCAAACTCGGTGATTGGTGACACACCATCTATCAGGTTCATCAAGGAGGTTTGCTCATTTTTTTCAATTCGTTCTGAGGAAGCTGATTGAGACTCATGCTTGTTGTGGTAGCCATCGCCTGGGTTGTGTGAATCTGGTTTTGAATCATTCATTGTTGAAAGAGGCTCCTGTTTCTGAGAATTGATGAATTTCATATTAGAAAGGTGAAAGCTGATACGAACTGACTAAACTGAGACAGATAAATTACCATTCTATGCTATGTTCACCGCCATACCCAAAGAGGAACAGTCTGATTGGTCTCGATCAGCTGGGAATTTTGCCAGGAGAACTGCCAGCCCATTTAATCGGGATGCAGGGGTTCGGAGTCGGGGTCCAAACCCATTTGCACTCTACTGAACATCGAGCAAGGGAGCCTCCTTTCCAAGGGCGGTCCATATTGGTTTTGTTGATTGGGGCCGGACCACTGGTTGGTTGAAGAAAGGAATTGTCTTAACTAGATTTTATTCCAAGTTGTTAAAGCAAAACAAAAGTCGTTATACTATTTGAGGAAAAGTAAAAATTTGCTGCTCTCCTGTAGAGTTCGACACAGATGCTGAAGGAACGGAGGGATTTTCACAAAGAGGGGGTAGATAGACAATCCAAATGACTAACAAGAACGTCATGTTAAGAATGGTAATAATTTTCTTGTATCGATTATTTAAGCACCTTTTTGTTCTGCGAGCCCTATAAAAAAGATGACCTTTGTCTAAAATAAATCAAAGGATTAACAAAGACAATTCTAAATTTCCTCCAGGCGAGCCTATTGTTGTTAGCCTAATTGTCCTAAGTTACTGTATTGTTGACAAAAGCTTCATCGGTTTTGGCGAATTCACAGCTGTTCAGTTGGAAATAGCTTATGTATTTGTATTGCATGCATACAAATGCAAAGGAGGAGTACACAACATAGCAGGTGAGTTCGACACCAGATTAACACTTCATAACGATTTCTGCCAGCTTGCTTTTTGCAATGAACAACTGGAACCTCTAAGTTTGAAGGACATACCTTGCTAATATTTGTAAACTGATGAGATTTTTCTTCATTTTCTTCACACTCTTTTGAAAAATGATCGCTGCTGAAAAAAAAGAAGAAGAAGAACTGTGAGCTTTGATTGGCATAATCAGTTAAAATCATACTTTCAAGTAGCATTTGATTAAAATCAATAGTGCTAAGCCACATTTTAGTTATTAGAGGATTAAATTACAGCTGGAAATGTACTATTATGAAACTGCTTCCCATGTGACCGCATTTAACTTTGGCTAGTTTCAGGTTTATGCCCCCTCAAATTATGTTTTCCTAAGTTACTCAGCATGTATTAATCAATTGCCATACCATTTTAATATCAGAGCATTTCCTCTGCAAAATTTCGTTTTTTCTACCACCTCGTTCCCAAATAATTTCCCCAAAATACATACAAAATCTACCTCGGACCTCCAAGAAGATAGGACATATCGCCAGGTGACATCTTACGTCAGCCATAAAACAGATGGCCTCTGTGATAGTGACTACATCAGAAAAATATTGAAAATAAACTTAATTTCAAACAATAAAAATTATTCTGCACTGAATGAAACCACTTTCGATAAAAAAAAGGGAAAAAATCACGATCCATAATGCTGTCTTTTCACCTGGAGGATACATGATAAACCTGAGGATCATCATTATTGGTGGTGCTCGGCGTTGGACCAACGTAAAGAGAGTTGTCAGGGTAATCAACATCATCATCTGTAAGAGAAGAAACACTTAAAGTTGCGGAAAAATTACATAGGGTGATCCAAAAGTCTTGTACGTCAAACTGATAGCCCCTGTAACTTTTGGGCAAATTGAGATAGGGACTTAACTTTTGTGAAGGCTTCTAGGTCAAAGGAGCCCCCAAAACTTTAAAAATGATCACCCTGAAAAGAGGCGAAGACCCAAGGGATTATAGGGATGGCGCACGACTTTTGGCTTATCCTACATGATATTCAAGGATCATTAAACATGCGTAAAGCAAACAAGGAGAAATTCCTTCCTCTGATTTTTTCACTTTCCATGGTGAGTGACACTGAAAAGCATTATTGCCTGCATCATAATCATGAGCACATAGGTTCCTTTAGATAAAAAAAAGTTTCTTTTGAGAATCCTTAGAAATTGAATGCAATTCGTTCACAATATTTCTATGATTTCTACCTTCCTAAAACCTTGCTATTTTAACATGGTATCATAAACGTAGGATTTAAAACTTAGGTGAAAACTCGTAACTCCATGAAAAACTGGATATTAGAGCATCCATCCCCTTTGACTTTCTTCAAAGGGAAAAGCTTTATCTCATTGAAAAAAGGAACATATTGTAAATAATCATGAAATTCTTGTCTTTGATACCCTTCTAGCATATAACCATATCATAGGGTATTCCAGAAGTCCTCCCCTTGACTTTTGAATGATTAAGACAGAGAAATGAAACTTCTGCAAAGTTCTTCTCTTTAAAAAAATCATTTCTTAAAAGGTTTAAAATTTTTGGGGCCTCTAACTTCCTTTTTTTTTTCAAATGGTAATCTTTCCTTTGTAATGCAGAAAAGAAAATTTTTTGTGCAAAATTTCGGTCTCTATTCATCACTGTTTCAAAATGGTGGCTGTTCAAAAAAGAAAAATGAACATTTTTAGACCTTATTGATGGAAACACTTGATATTTTGTATCATAGGTTTTTTAAGTCAGATGAAATGCATTTAGCATTATTTTTGCAAAATTTCAATGACAAATTCAAACTGGCGGCAATTAAAGAAGTTGGAAAATCAGTTTATATCCAATTTTTCACAGATTTTGCAACTGAGCATTGTTTGGACACAAGAGAACAAATGACATTAACTTTTCAAAATAAGCAACCCTCTTTAAAACAGCAATACGTTGGCGAGTGTATTGTAAAATGAAAAATATGATTCGGAGACAAATTGATTTTTCTTAATTTTCAAATACTTTCAGTTAAAATTTGCCATAATAATTGTCAAAACTAATTCCACTATGTTTTCCGTGAGTCAAAAAACTCATAAAACAAAATATCAAGTGAATCTTTAAACAAGGTATAAAAATATCCACTTTATACCTTTGAGCAGCTGCCACTTTGAAATGGCGATAGAGACTTGAACTTATTAGCTGTTACTTACGATGTAAGTAAAAGCTATGATGTTACAGTGATGTATTTAAAAAAACAGGGGGACCCAAAAATGAGGACCCTTTCCCCCGAAAAAAAGTTTTCATCAAGAGAGGAAGATTGAGCATGAAAATTACATGCCAAAGTTTCATTTAACCATTCCAAAGTGAAGGGCCTTTTGAGGTACACTGTGCTACAGAATGTGCATCTGAGCTTTATCTTAATAAACATTTCTTACATTCATCAGATGGTGCATTACTACTCCCAGACTGGAGACACTTCTCTTGATAGGTATTTAAAGAAGAGCGGATCTCAGGAAGTAAGGACAATTTTTCATACGGCACGGACAACCTGTAAGATTAATTGAATCATTACAAGGGCAGGAAAAATTTCAAGGAAATAATTAAATTTACAGCATTCCAAAATTTTGTTTCAGAATTTATGATTCTTCAATCAGCTGAGGTTAAAGTATCATTGAACAATCAAAGGAATAGCAAGTTTTTTCACAATAGTTCTGGCTCTCTGGATTCAAAGAGCTTATCGAATTTTCAAATTATAACTATAATCAGGGGATGCATTTTTTAAGCAGTGATGAAAAAGATTAATTTTTGGAGTGATCTGGAAGTTTTCCACTTGACTGAGGACAACAAGTAGAAGCAGATAGATTGTGAGGCATGAGCGAATAAGGGAAATTTCAAGAAATAACCAAATCTTAAGCTTAGCTCTCATGGAAAATGGATGGACTTTTCAAGAGGAGAGAAATGTAAAAAGTATATAGGGTCTTTGTCTCCAAAACCAAGAATGAATTGAAAGGACAAGAGAAAAATGTGTCTTAAATTTTATCGTCTAAGGAATGAAAGAGAGATGTTATTCGGAAATATGGTGTTTCAACAGAAATGCTTTCTTAGCTAGGAAATTGACAGCTTTTTCTAAAGTTTTTATTGCGTAGTATCTTCACATAAATGCAATTTTATGAATGGGCATTGCTTGAAGAAATGGAAGATTTTCCACCCATTTGCTTTACCTCAGCACTTCTGGAAAAGCATTTTTGCTCCCTCACTGTGAGATTTTTTAATTTCACAAAAAGGGTGATATGTCTTAAAAGCGATAATTTAAAACTAATTGTAAGTACAAAATAGTGCATCTAAAAGTGATGGCGGTATTTGCTTACATTTGTCCAAGGGCTTCAACAAAAATGGTAACTGGTCCATGGTCTTCAGACATTTTTTGGATATGGGCAACATAGACAGTTTCTGGGTTTAGAGTTACAAGACACTTAGCGCCCACTTTCAATTCTCGATTGCTCCAATAAGTCAAGCGAAAACCTGAAACAATATGCAATTATCAGAGCACAGGTTTATATTGTTTTGGGAAGAAACTTGATGTTGCAATGACAATAGTGTGAATCTTCTTGAGCATCTGGGAGCTTGTTTGACACATGCATTCGTTTAACGCTGGAAAGTGGAAACAACTATCAAAAGCAAAATTAACAGGCAAAATTTCAGTTTCAGTGCGCAGGAAATAGAGGTATGCTATAACAACCAAAAGTAAGTCCCTAACAAAGTCAACTTATTGGAGGGTCATCTCTTGAGGTCCTGTTAGAACAGTGCGAACAGTTATGGCAAGTAACCTGACAGGATTTCCAGATGCCTCCCTCTTCCTAAGTATTAAAAGTCAAAATTAAATACCTTCAGTATTATAAAGATAGTAACTTGAAAATGCAAATAAGACAACAGAGTACTTGACAGCGCATACCTCGTCTCCCGTCATTCCAAGTATCAAATTCTACATTTCGATAAATATTTGGATCGAGAGATTTTGCTACTTTGTAAGGAAATGGTGTGATGTCCATTTTCAGGAGCTCCTTCGCATTTAGACATTGTTCTCTCATTTCAAGACGCATTGCATACCTAGAAAAAGTATTTGAAAAAAAAGTGATTAGATTGGAAAAAAAGGCAAGCACAGAGTGAAAATAGTGAGTAAAGTGGGCCCATTTATCTTTGAGAAAATTTAATTGCTAAAATTTAGGTGAGCCAGGCTGTACTTCGTTTCTTCAGCACTTATTACATTGACGGTGTAAGTCTGCAATCACATAACTCGGTTTGCGACGTCGCAGACTTCCTGTCATACTTTATTTTTTAAACGGAAAACTACTTAACGGCAATTCTTTAAAACTGCCGTGAGCTTTCTTCTCTGTGCAAAGAAAATTCTGCATGAACTTCATGGAATGATGTCAATTTGTTCTCTTTTAAAAAATTAACATAGAGGCAGAGATTTTCAGACACCGCAAACGAGTCATGCCGACTTACACCATCGACATACTTAAGTATTCAGTCTTAATGGTATGGGGTTGGTTGTTGTTTACAAACAACAAATTCAGTTCCAATTGCTTAATTTTCTGGCTTGGGGCTTAAAATAAATGTATGAATCGTTACAGTATATTTTAATAAATTTATGGCGAGCCATTCCTCTTCCTCTCTTTCAGAACATCCTTATTCATTGTTATTTGTTTTAGTATATTTCCTAAAAGATAATAACTCACCCATAACTGTTGCTGATTTCTCGAGGGTACCTTGTAACTTTATCGTGCAACATCTTATTGACAGCAAAATCCACTTCTTGTAACTTGAAAACTCGCTTGTACAAAATTTCATACACTATTGCTGAAATATAATGAACAAAAAAAATTAAATTTGATCCATGACCCTAGTTTTTACTTATTTATTGATTTTTCATATTGATCATAGCAGGGAGCAAAGAGGAGTTAAAGGTGCGTTCCAAATAGTACACAAGGTTTTAATCAAGTCAAATAGACATAGACAGAGGGTGACCTTACATTGATTGACTTCTTTTCCCTACAATCTCATGACAAATCACCAAGTAGAATTGAGTCAAGTCACCAGTTTGAGATTTTGTCAATTGTTAACTCAACATCGAAATATTTTATTTAAAACATCAAGAGCAACAAGTATGCATGGACAGCTCAAGCAATTTGAGGAGCTTGATTTGCAGATATTGGGCAAAAAAGTGGGAGGTTGAACTCCAAGTCAAATATAATAAGGAGCATAAGTACCTTGACAAAACGCTGCATTTGCAATGTGCTGCTTACTATGAACTGAGTCATAATGACTGTCCTTTGAGGCCCATAGGTGGATTACTTTGTTGTAACCATAATTGGTCAAACTGGATGGAGGATGGCCAATTTCCTTATGTAAGACGAAATCATACCTAAAACAGGATATATTTCTCTTTATTTAATTTCTCCACTTTCATATTTTTGCAAATAAAACATGATATTAATTTTACTTACCCTATGGCTAACCTAGGCCACATTTGTTGAGTATCAGATACTTTTGGGTCATTCCATGACAAATCAACCAGAATTTTTTACTTCCTCTCCTATAAATGCTTACATGCATCTAACCTTCATCTTTCTCAATCCATCAAACTATGTGCAAATCATCAACTGAAGCCAATAAAGTTTTACCATCCATTCAATTGTAGAAAATAAGAATTTCATAATTGATTCATTTTTAAATGATTGGCAAGCGCTGCCAACACATAGTGTTGGCACTTTCAACTTGCAGATTTTTTTCCTTGAATTGGCTCAAATTACACTGAGAGAATAAATAAAAAAGTCTACACTCATACAGGTCTTAAGAATATTAATTATTTTGGCAAAGAACATTGTATGATCCAATTGACAATGTATGGAGCCTGCAAGGGACAAAAGTATACAGCTGCGAAAGAAGGAATGAAGGAATAAGTAAATTAATACATGCTCTACATAGGAAAAACTACAAAAAAATAAATTTTACTCACTTGTGGATAATGGATAGTAACTGAATTTCCAATTCTCCACTTGGTTCCCGTAAATTTTGGAGGTGCTCAATTACATCCTCAGAGGAAAAATTCAAACGCTAAAACATCAAAATATATTGATAAAGAGGGATAAATTAAGTCTAAATCTGCATTCTTCTTGAAAAATAAAAGTAGGTTCATAAAATGTTTTTCACTAATTTTAATTCCATTCTGAAAATTTAACAACCATATTTTCTTTACAGACAGCCCTTGCTCTCTTCAGCGAACTCAGGAAAAGCAAGTTTTCAAAAGAGAAAATAAAAATTAGTCACAGACAACATTTTTTTCAATTGTGATTATTGAAGGAATGACAACTTGAAAAATTGTTGATGCTTCTAAAAATGTTGAAGGGAATTCTATCCTAGTTGATGTAGTAGTTACTACACAGACACAAATAGAACACGAGACTTTGACAAAAACTTTCGGGTCAATTTCTTTTCCCCTTATACCTTTGCACCAAACCTAACCCGGTATCACATATGTGACGATATTTTAGCCATTTTTAGAACTAAGGAGAAAACTAAGCGTCATCCTATTGATTCCAATGTAAATCAGAAAAATATACATATTTTTGGAGCTCTCGGTCTTATGACAGGTGTGCGAGAGGACTTCTAAGTTGAAAAGGGAACTAAAAAGAAATTAAGGAGAGACTACAAATAATGAACTGTTGCCTTACTTTTAGATATTTTGGATTCTTCATACAAAATTCGATGCATTGTTTTCGTACATGCATATGAAACATTTGGGTTAGATAAACCTGTAAAACAAGAGAGAAAATAAATTTTAATTTAACAAATAGAATGAATCACCCCTTTAGAGCAGGGCCAGTTTGAAAAACTGTTTACAGCAGAAGTACTGTAAATAGACTGAATGCATTAGACTGTAAAAGAGATGATAATCTGAAAGTGTTTGACAAATAAGTAAAAAAAGACGGACTGATGCAGGTCGAATAATAAAGATCTGTTGGACAGCATCTGTGGCTGCAAGCCATGACTGAGGGTAGAGAAAAAATGAAATTCCATTCCATAGTCAGGAATTATTTTATTCAACAATCAATTCTAAAATTTCACTAGAAACACAACGGTGCTTCTAGGTTTGTCTACAATCAACCCAGCTGGTAAAATTAGCGAATCCTAAAATAAGGGGCTCGGAGGACAAAGCGCATAGGTTCAGATTTTGCAATTTCAAGAAATGCATATTTAAAGTTTCAAAATTACATGAGGCTTCATGGTAGAAAGTGCGTTCAAACTCACATCTTGATGCTTAAAAATTGGATTTAACCAGGAAATTTTCTTGGAATACTTATCAAGACTAAATTTATTCAACTAATATTGATGGCCACAGCTCGAAACAACATATCTCCGTCTGCAACCTTGCAGACTTCCTAGTATATTTTACTTTTCTTTTGAAAATCGGTCATCGTAATTTCTTGAAAAATTCCTTGATTTTTCTACAAAAAATTTCCTGACTTTTCACATTGACAATTGGCACAAGTAGAACAAAAACTGAAACATTTTTGGTAATAATTTCACTGCAAAGTGCAAAAAACAGAGACATGTGAATCTTTTTCCTTCAGGCATCAATCATTCAAAATTATTCCCCTACGCACTAGTCAGAGTGTACTTAGTTCACACCGAGAGCATATAACCATAGTCATAACTTGTGATTTTAAGGCACTTTTTTGAGGAGAGCGGTAAATAAAAATAATAAATACCTGCTCAGCTATAATACGGTACAAGCATGATGCGTCTCGAGCTGTATGCTTCCGGTACAATCCTTGATGATCCAGCCAAACATCCACAGGATCCACAGGTTTCATCCATGATTTAAGTTGACTGGGATTTATTAATGAGGTAATCAACTCTCCTTTTAGGGTTTCCTAGAGGAAGAAAAAGAAGAAACAATGAAACCACACAAAAAGAAAACTACAAAAATAAGAAGCACAAATATGTCTTTCATTAATTTAGGGTTGAAGGGATTAAATGAACCCACACCTGCGGGGCGATTATTGAAATGATATCGACTGTATGTCAGCGCTTTGTCGTGTCGCGCCATCGACTAAGCCATTGCTTAGTCGATGGCGCGACACGACAAAGCGCTGACATACAGTCGATATCATTTCAATAATCGCCCCGCTGCCGCACCAATACAAGAGTTAAAATATACTTAGATGACCTACAGTCTTAAGCAAGGACATTGAGGACAATGGCAAAGAATCTCCTTGAGAAATCATTTGGCAAGCTAGAGATCAGACGATGAAAGATTGATGAATTCTTCAAGATACCTTGAGTTTCTCTGTAGGTAAGAGGTATCAAACACGAACAAAGTATTTGACAAATTTTCTGGAGGAAATTACTACTGATCTTGGTTGTCAGGTACATATATAAGATGGTATCGAGGTGTTTACTTGGATGTGCAGAGAAGTAATAGAACATGAATTAAGTTTAACATTTTTCAATAAGTTTCAAGCCTTTAATTGTGTAAAGTCCTCAGACAAACTATGACATGAGAAAGCAATTAAGTAAGCTTAGAGTTATTCATTAGGCACAGGGCTGAATGGGCATGGTAATAGCACCAACAGCTTTTGGACAGTGGAAGAATAGACTGCAATGGAATGTAATGAATTAGCATATAAAAGCGTTTTGATGATAGAACTTTTCCAGTAGTTAACTTACCATTATAGGGAAAGATAACAACAGACGTAACAATCAAAACATGGTAAAATACGGTATAAAAAGACACAAAATATTCAGACTACAAAATCACCGGCGGCTGGAAAAGATGATTGGGTATTTGCTATCTTGATTACAAAGAGAAGAAACTTTCGTTCGAGACTTCTAATCTTTTCAACACGGAAAATACCCGAATCGACGCACACAGACACACGCACACGTGCGAAGAATAGGTTCAGCAGACTTTGAGAGGGATAAGCGAGAATGGGAGAGGGAAGAAGGGTAAGGCCGGCGCGGGCTGGCGACAACCTGTCTGCTCGGAAATCAGGAGCTAGAGCGTGGACGCGGTAGACAGCGCGGAGCCTCCAATCCATGCTGCCAAGTCTAACGCTAAATCATGAATATTTACGCGCCAGGAACAGACTACCCAATACTCCCAATACTCCCAATACTCCAGATTCCTCTGCCCTTGCCTCACCCGAGTAATTTTTTCCATCTACCCGTCCCACAATTTATACAAATGTGCCATTTCACTCAAACTTAAGACGTGGGGCGAGAAGGGGGCAAGGGTTGCGAGGAGAAGATCAAATTTACTTGAAAGGAGGGAGGGTGAGAGTTAAAAAAGGAACCGATAATGCCATCAAATCTGACGTAAAGGCGTACCTCAATTTTTGCGTGAGCCTTGTGCTGCGTATGACTTTATGCTTTTCGGGGCTTATGCGGTAACAGAGACGCCCTTACTTCAAAGGAGCGACGAAATAGAACACGGAAAATAGGTCAAATTGCAAGAGCAAAGGGGTTATTTCCTGCCTCCCCCTGCTTTCTCAACTTGACATCCCTCACCTCTCATGAGGCATTTATGCTTCATGAGGAGTATGCACGTATCAAAATAATGCAAGTATATTCGCACAAATAGGACCCGTATTATTTTCTGAAAAAACGCGCGCGTCCCAGGAGGGGAGCTTCAAAGGCATAGCCCCCCCCCCCCCCATCGCCCCGACCTCCCCCTAGGAAAAAACCGGCGCGGAGCCTAGCGGAACGGCGGTTATTTTGAGGATTTCACTTCCGCAAAAACCGTTCTTTCACTTTTAGACCCTTTCTTTTGAATATGATAGGTACTGCTTAAACAACTGAAAATTTGAGAAATGCTTTAAAATTGTAACATACATTTAACGTGGCGAAATAAAATTTGTGGTCCGATTTTAAAAAACCTCCGTTTTGGATTTTGGCCCATGAAACAGATCAATCGGTCACGACTTTGATCCGTGTGAGTACAGAAAAAACGATTTGTAGTTATCTTGAGTGCGAGCCCTTCTTAGAGGTAGTTGATGATAAAATTTTCCAAGACACATGAATATTTTTGAATAGGCACACTTTTCCCTCTTTTCGCGTGGTAACATCAGATGCTTTTAAAATTTCCAAAACTCCCCTTTATGGGCATCCCAAATGGGATAATCACACGAAAGGAGAAATGTGAATTTTTCGAAGCACACTTTTCTCCTGCTCGCTGCGCATTTTCAATGTTTATGTTTTTCATCTGGGATTGAAAAAAATCTGCCTTCATGCACTCTGAAGTACGTAACTGCAACGATTTTTTGACATGAATTGGGTATGATTCCCGATTTTGAGTTCAAATTCTTCAGCAGAACTGTTTTATTCCCTGACGTCTCTTAATATTACACTGGTCTGCAAAATAATCTTTTCCTAGACAACGCTCGAGATGGGACAGCCATACCAATTATGAGTAATTTTTAGCTTGGAGTCCGAGAATGACCTCTGATTTTTAACCTCACCTTCCAATTTTCCTCAAAAACGGGATCTACGGACCAGGGAAAATTCTATTTCTGCATACTGTAGAAAAACCAGGGTAATGTTCACAGACCTGCCACATCCCATCTCAAGCCCTGGCACCAGTTTTAAGGTCCGGGCCTTGACAAGGGTTACATGTGAATTCGAAGTAGTGTGCCACGGACCCCTCTGGACCCAATATCCCCCCCCCCCCTTGAGGCAGACCTGGATGTTCAAATTCAGCAGCCCAAATACCTGCACAGGAAATTATGCATTGCAAACCTATAAAATTTTCCACGCTGGGTCTTATAACAAAATTTTTCGAGTTAAATGGCATAATCCGCCCTTAGACCGATGGCTGGATTTATGTAATTGCCGCCCCTAGGCCATCAAGATTTTGCCACCCCTACGGCTTGTCGCCGCGCTAGAGGGGAAGGGGGGACATGCTGTTTGTAAATTGCGTACCCAACACATTTTTAGAATGGGTTGAAAAAAATCGGATGGTATGGTTTGTTTTTCATACTTCGAATTCCGGATTTTGCTGGCCAGGTTGTACCGACCTACATCACGAGGTAAACAATCTTCAAAATACAAGCACCTTCTTTCCTCTCTCTATGGTATTACATACCCTTTACAACTGCAGTGGGGTGGTGTTTGCAACAATTGTCACTCTAACACCCAACCCACCACTTTTTTTTTTTTTTTTTTTTTTTCTTTTCAGGACGGTTTTAAGGCAATCTACCGACTGTGGTATTTAGCACCTTTATGGAGGTTATGTATAATGTTAGCGTTTGTGAGTTAGTGCGCCAGCGCGTACTGGACTCGTGGCCTACAGCCTAGGGATCGCACGTGAATCTGGTCTGTCAGAGTTGTCATCTTACGCCCATATTAGCCCATTCGCTACTGATGATTTTTATTCAAGATTTAGGTAATGGCAAATATGATTACTAACATCGGGATTAGGGCTACGAAAGTTTGAAAACTTACCGATAAAAAAGAACTGGGAATATCTGTGACACTCTCGGAAGAACCATCATGCTGGGTGAGATCGTAGAAATGGCGAAAGCATTGTCCAACCTTTGACACTAAGATATGAAGAAAATAATAAATCTGTGATATCTGAGAAGATATGAAGGGATTGCAAACTTAATAAAAAATACATTTTGATCATAGGATACTGACATTTTTCTTTAAACACTTACAATTAGATGAATTTGAACAATTTTTAAGAAGGCATGAGAACTGGTCACGATCGATAGGTTATGTTTACATTCACAATCTAGCTGATTTTTGTTGATCAAAGAAGTTGGACACCGATGAATTGTCGTTTTTCGTGTCGTTTGTTTTCTTCTTCCCCGAGTTGACAGGTTAACTTCACTGACACCTTTTCTTCCACATCATCTAATCAATCTGGTCTAATTTTTAATTCCACCTTTTTTTAATTTCTCTACTTCGGAAGAGCCTGCCATCAGTTTGCCAGTGTGTCACACTGGCCCCTTCAATTTTTATTATTTTGGCCTGAACATGGTTTATAGTGCAATGGATCAAGTTGTGCCAAATGAATACCTCCGGAAGGCTGAGGATTTTGCTGACTTGGTGAGTCTCTTGGGAATTTACTGAAATTCGGCCCATTTTTTGAGTCTTCAAAATCTAACCCAGGCCACTGTTTTGATTAAGCTTTCCATATCAAGCGCTAAAGTACAACTTGTCGGTGATGGATTTTCTATTACGCAAGGCTCTTCAGACGACAAGTAGGAAAACTGATTGATAAATCTTTAACGCATAAGAACCATGTGCTGTCTTGATTTTATCACCACTTTTGACAGTGGACAAGGGCTTATGGCTCTTTGGATGAAAATGTAATCAATTTACATGCTCTGCGACTCCGCAAGACACCTGAAAAGTTGATTGGCAGGGTTTTTTGACCTGAAAGCAGGAGTTATCAGTTTTCTACCATCAATGAACTGTATTCTTTGACTGATCTTGGATCTGTCATTCACTTAAGTAATCAAGTGGTGATGATTGTTCCTATCATCTTGCCACACGTCAATACTGTAATCTTGTCCAGCAGGCAAGAGGAGCTCTGGTTTACGGAACTTACCTTTCGCGTGTAGTTCCGTCAACTTTTGCTTGTGCGGACAGGGCTTTCACCAAAAATGCGCCCAACACAGATAAATGCATCTTATGCATCCACCCCTTCCTCCCCTCTGGCACAACTATTTATTGGTTCTTATTGATGTTCTAAAACAAATGATAGGGGAGCGGCAAAATACAGGCGGCAAATAGGTTAATCCGGCCCTGCTTTTGAGGTTCTCACAGATGGTGGTCTACATGCAGAGATTATGGATAGATGTGGCCTGAATACCGTTTGATTTTTACACCAAGACCCTTAGTATTATTCTCATGGAAACCTCGATGCAATAAACTTTTTTTAATGGGCTCTAATTAATTTTTTTTACCATTTTCAGGTTTATAAGAAGACAAAAGTATTCCTTCCAACTGCTTCAAGACTGTGTCTCATCTCAACTTTCATTGAAGATGGTTTGCGAATGTACTTCCAGTGGACACAGCAAAAGGAGTATATGGACATGTCATGGGGTTGTGGCAGCTTTCTAGCAACTCTTTTTGTATTCATCAATCTAGTTGGTCAATTAGGAGGCTGTGTTTTGGTTATAGTTCAGAAGCAAGTCCCTGCTGCGTGTGGTGTGCTCTTTTTCATCGTAGTTTTACAGGTAATTACTCCTCTTTCTCATATTTCAGCCAAAATAGCATGAATGACGCAAAGAAAAAAGAAACATCATTTTCAAACTAGAGCAAGAGAACTTTGCAGTTGTGCTATGTTTGTCTGCTCTTGTGAAAGTAAGTCAGGCGGTTGCATTAATTCAAGTGAACGTACGTGCACCTTTAGCGGGCAATAAAATGATGTACTTTGGATAGTAAGTCCAATGACAGTGAGGTGAACATCGTAATAAGTCTAGTGAACATTGAAATATTGATTATTTAGAGGCATCAAGTGACACACTGAGTGTCTAGTATATGCCCTTCATACATCTTCTTTTTGTTTTCTGTGTTTTTTTTTTTTTTTTTTTTGTCAAAGAAGAATACTGTACATCCTTTTTACAAATCATGCATCAGTTTTGTCATTTTCGCAACGCATATGTCGATTAAACTACATGGAACTTTGCTGTTTGAGCAGCAAAAAGTTCTTATTTTGCCATTCATACACCTTTTAATTTGTTTGAGATAAGAAGTAATGAAAGAGTGTAAAATTATAACAAGTTCTATACATTCTAATAAATGTCTCTCAAATTGCTGTCAAAGCACAAAGCACCTACACTCTAATTTAATCATGCGAATATAGAACCACTCATATCTAAAGATTCTAACATATCATTATTATATTACCTTATTATCAGTGCAGTGGCCATAAAACCGACCAAAGGTTTTTTTCTCTTTTTTTTGTTACCATATCTACTGGGTAGTTAAAGTCAATGCTTCCCCCAACTTTTCAGTCTAATTATTTTGGTCCTCCAGAATATTCCGTTCGGTCAGGGCTAATATTATATTTTATTGATCCTTCCAGACTTTTGCGTATGATATTCTCTGGGATCTGCATTTCCTATTGCGTAATCTAGCTTTAATTGGTGCTCTACTCCTCGTTCTGGCTGACAGCAAAGCTGAAACAAGGACATTGCTGGCTGGTGTTCCAACATTAGGTAAGTTTTTCAATGTTTATTGATAGCCTGGGTTTCATGAACTGTCCAAATGTCATAACTTGGTCACTAATTCTATTCATTGTCAAGAAATCTCAGTCCAGTGTTTTTATCCGCTTTTAGCTCAAAGATTGCAGCTGTAGTTGGAGTATACTTTGCTATTCACCTAGAACAGTCAAACAGTCCAAATGTCTTGAGTTTGGTGCCAAATTCTGCACAATGGGGCAAAATTGTTCCAACTGCCATTTTTCCTTTGATATTTTAAGTGGAGACCAATCTATGCATCAGAGTTGATTTATGTACCTGTCCTTGAGCCTGAAATTTGTTTTCAAAGCAAATAGTTTAAAAATTTCGATTATCTGAGTTTGAATATTGCACCATCATTACCAACAAAATTGGAAATCTAAAAAAATTGCTTGCTAAGAGAGACTTAAATGCTGCGCAGCCTTCATGACATGTATTCAAGAGACATTCAAATATTCAAATAAATTCAAAAAAACCTAATTATAATCCTTATTGTAGCTCATCCATGTGGACCAGTTCCCCAAAAAAAGGAGAAATTAAGGATTTCCCAGACAGATCTTGTATTGTGAGTGATTTAAATACTTATTTAGTCTTTTAATGTTCATTTCAATTCATAATTTATATTTTGCATTTGTTTTAGATACGAATAAACCTAAAAATTATCTCCAGCTTGGAGGAAGAATTCTTTTGGCTTTCATGTTCATTACCCTAATTAGATTAGAAATCTCATTTTTCCAAGTAAGTATCAATGATTATACTTTTTACTTCACCCATACGCTCAAAAAACATCTGATGTATCTTAAAATTATTATAATCAAGTCTGTAGAACAACTCGATTTTGTTTATGGAATACTTAAGGTCCCTTTTCCCATGGACTGTCACAAAGGATTTAATTGTCAAATAAAATTTTGCAACTTTGCAGATCAATGAAGACCCCCTAGTTCTTACCCCCTCAATTACCTACCCTTATCTTGCATTAAACAACCTTCAATCGAGGATGCCCGGATCCTGCATTTTTAGTATTGCAGACTTCACTGTGGACCTAATGCAACCCTGAAATTACATGTGTCATCCCAAAAACAAATGTCTGCTAAAAGGAACTGTAAATGCTCATGATGCCTTTTACTGGTAAATCTTGAATGCTTAGGTTTATTTTGTGCTCACCAGAGTCATATATTCTTTAAAATTTTACATGAATGGCTAAGTGCAAAGAATGCGTTTTCCCATTAAGACATTGGGTGCAAAAAGAGCATTTCTTGGTTGCGGTGTTTTAGAATCTCCATCGTTAATACATATTTTAGAGGGGAAATTTTTGGGTGAATTTTCTGAAATGTTTCAGTTTCAGTATTGTAAAATCTTAAAGAAAATTCAGTGAAAATTTCATTGAATTCCATACATTTTCTTCAATCATAGTGAATGAAGCGTTAACAGAAATTCTGAAATACCGCAATTAAGAAATGCCATTTCTGTACCCAATGCTTCAATTGCTACTTTTAGAAATCTCCTATCACATCCTTTTTTTTTTTCAAAGAAAACAACTCAAAATTTCTCCTTGCAATTTTGTGTGATTATTTCAAAACAAGTGAAGAAAATTCTCAGGAAATCTCAATAAAAATTGTCCGTTCGTTTCTGTGGGAAGATGAGTTGAGACTTTCAATAACGCAGTCTGAAATACGCATTTTTCTACGTTACAATCATTTTTGGGTCACTGTGTGTGCTCGCTTTAACGACTGTGTGATTATTTCTTTCATTTTCATTTTTTTTCCAGATTTTGCAAGACTTATTTAGCTCTGCATTAATGATTTTAGTAATGATTGGCTATAAAACAAAGCTAAGTGCTTTGCTGCTGGTTGGGTTCTTATCATTCCTCAACTTTTATCATAATGCTTGGTGGAATGTTCCATCTTACAAACCTCTCCGAGATTTCCTGAAGTACGACTTTTTCCAGGTATGTATTGCACATAATATTGTTGTTCTGAAGCTTTTAAGTGAAATCATATCGCATGAATAATGATTTTGATGCTTGATTGTCAAGGTTGTTTATTTTTGTGCTTGTGCAAAGAGGAGATGGACACATTGAAATACTTTCCCAAATTCACTATCCAGTTGGCTGATCTCTAATAATTTTAATTTTGTCAGGGACCAAAAGAAATTATGAACAATATTTTTCCTTATTTTTTTTTTTTTTCAACCTGAATGAGGTTGATTGGTTGCAAAAAATGAAAGTTTAAAAAATTATTATTTCTGACTCTTTTATTGGTCTTTATTCTTTCATTGGTTTTGACACACATTTTGGATAACAGTAAGACTATGTAACTCATATTTTCCCTTCAAACCCTGAATTAAATTGCAGATCACTTTTAAATCTATTTTTTATTATCTGAATGATACACAGATCTGTTATAATGGAAATTTAGTCTTAGGTCTCTCTCTTTATTTAAAGATACTCAATGTCAACATGTTTTAACATTTATTCCAGCGACTTTTTAAAAATAAGCCAAAAATAGTGCAAACTGTGGTGAAAATTGAAACTAGGTTTTAAAAAAAGTGTTCAGCCCGTGGTTCGTACGTAGTTGCTGTTAGCTGACGTACTTTAAAGTCGGTGACTACTCGCAAGTATCAGTCTCATAAGTCCGATCTAGAGCCATAAGAATCCATTGTTGCCATGCATGAGCTGTATTTGATAGAGTCAAAGTGAAGAGCCTGATGAATGCTATTCTTTAGCCCCTGAAATAGACATTTTTGTCTGTTGGAGGCTCACCAAAAGTAAAAGGAATACCTTATCAAATGAAAGTGTTGTCCTTTTACGAAAATTGTTGCATAAGAAAGTATACTACAGCTGCTTCTACTATGACAAATTTCTGACATATTTGGCTTGCAGTTGCAGTGATTCAAAAACTGAGTTTTGGGTGCAAAACTCTAAATGGAATTTCCTTTAGTCAGGAGGCTAATGCATGTATTTTCCTCTTTCAGACGTTTTCTGTCGTTGGTGGTTTGTTAATGATAGTGCTACGTGGTCCGGGTGGTGTGTCGATGGATGAACACAAGAAAGATTGGTAGAGGCTACAATTAAAGGAAATCAAGTCTGAAGAACTCCTACCAAAAAACTGCTACTTCTCTCAAATTGCTCCTCTTCGCTTTGTCTCCGTAAGCGTCCAAATACTTCTTATATTTAGGATTTTAATTTTATAAAGGAGTTTATTTTCTTAAAGATGAATTATTGTACTGTGTTTCAGAGCTGTTTTTTATAATCATATTTTGTTCTTTAAACTCAGATTTGCCCTCCATCCCATCTTTTTTATTGCACAATCTAGGCAATTTTAAACTTTTACTTGCAGTCCAATTTTAGATGTTCCCTCGAGTATTTCGTGAATATGCGAATTCCTCTGAGACTGTGCTCAATTCAGGAGCAAAGGTCTACATTATCTGTCCCGGTTTAGAGAATTTTTTACTCAGGTTTGCCGATCTCCTACCCATGCGTATTTCAAATGTTGACAAGAAACCACATCCATTAATAAGTGCTATTCTTAATTGCACCATAAGTTCTGAATCCATTGATAAAACTCTTGTTAAGGGATTTATAATGAGCTAAGTTTTCTTAATTTCTCAAAAACAATTTGTAGGTTTGGCAATCAGTATGCGACCAGTATATGAGGTAGGGGAATATTTTTGAGATGGCTCTGGAAAAATTCTGTTTCTGAGTGTCTTGTTGGTCGCAAACCAAAACAGAATTACAATTGAAAGGATTAAGAGTAAGCTTTCAATTACAGGTCCGGAATTTTTGAGCTTCAATAGCTTTTAAGAATTAAAACTTATTGATTGATTTAAACTAATTGATAAAACTTACTTTTTTTTTTCTAATGATCCATGTAGACCCTTCAAGAAATCTTGCACGAAATAGATTTTATAATCTTTTGGTGCTGGATTCAAAGTTATTCCCAAACAGTAATGTTTTTCTGGGAGACCCATGTTATTTACATCATAATCAAGGCAGTATTAAGGTGACATCTATTTCAAAGGCCTTCTTCTACCTCATACAGTAATAATGTAAATCATATGAGTCTTTCTGAAGAAATAATTTGTTCATGGACTATGATAGCTATCATGATCGGTTTCAACACATTTTTTACTTTCATGCCCTACCAAACTTCTATGTCTTCCCCTCTTTCTACTATATTTTTTATACAGCCTAGAGGTTTGGCTTTTACGGATCATATAAATAGTTATAACAAGATGTTTATGTGGAATGGTGCAATCTCTTCTTCTTGGATGATACTGAGATGGAAAAAAATGAAATTCCCTATGTTTGCTAGGAAATCCAGGGTAGCCCAAATATTAATTCTTCAGTCATCTACGTCAATTTTACCCGAGTCTGCTTTAAGTTTGGAACCAAGTGAACTCCCCTGAGAAAGAGAAATTAATATGAGGCCCTTCCTTTCAGTTTGAGAAAATTCAGTGGTATGTAAGAACAACTTAACATGGCTTGAGTACCTTTAAGATTTTGAGAGCATATTCCAAGACTTTGGAATATGCGCTGGAATGAATGCTGCCTTGAGTGATAGTGATATTCCTTCCTCTATCAAGTCTACTTCTATAGATCCTGCATCAAGGTGATGACATATGTTCCATCGACAACAGAACTGTTGTCGTTAGCTTTCACAGATTGCAGTATGCACCCGGTGTACACCTCAAAACAAATGTGGCATGCCCCTTGTTTCGGACTCTATATGCGCTATCTGGCTGATGGAATGAATTTTGAAACATAGAATATATTTTCCATTCTAAGCAAAACTTAAACCCAAGTAAACGAATCTAATATCTGTTTATTGTGTATCAGTGTGCGACATGGACAACATCTCCAATACTTACATCATCCCTCATCTATACATTGTCTCTGGTGTCAAAACCACTTAAGATCTCTCTCATAACAAGGGAAGGCAGTTTTCTGTAATTTAATTTTTAATTCTATTAAGTTTATTGTGTGACAATTCATTTTGTCTATTTGACAATTTAATTTTTAATTTTAATCATCTTAGATGTACGTACGTTCTTGCTGTTATTGACAGCTGCCAAATTTTGTTATCTTTCTAAAATGTATTCTCACAAATAACTGGATTCTGGTTCTCTTTTTAAAGTTTTGCATGTCTATTTACATATTATGTGAATGAGTAGGTGATAGCAACTGTCCTTTATCAGTAAAATATTCATTTTCTATGCCTGGAGGTCAGTAAATACTTATTGTCTGCCCCAGTTTGCTTTTATTTGGCACACTCATGCGTAGAGAAAACTAGTATTAGTCTTGAAGTACATCAATGGCTAAAGAAGAAAAACGCAAGTCACTAACTGCAACTTTAGGAATCTCTATTCTTGTTTAATTTTTTCCAGAGAAAATTCACCAACAGAATGAGACAATGGCAAAGAAGTTTTACAGGATTAATGTAAAATGTTGTGAAAAAACAAAAACATTTATTAAATAGTTCAAAAAAGCTTTTCTGAGGTGAAAAAAAACTAATTAAAATCTGACTAACCAAAAGCTGACAGTCGAGTTGATATAGCAGTGCGAAACCTGAAACTGAGCTCAGCCAATCAGCAAAAGCTGTTTCCCCGCTTTGTTACGTCATCAGAGCCCCCTTCCCCCAAATATCGTTTTAAACTGATCGCATTTTTGGCATTTTCAAAACGGATTCTCTTTGCTAATTTGAGTTTTTAAAGATAGAATTCTTAGAAGCTCGGTTTACTCTGTACTTTAAAAAAATGGGTGCCACTGGCCCATTTCTTGACAGCTCCTGCAAATTGTTCAAAAATATTCACAGAAAGTTGCAAGGAGAAATTTAGGTTAGTGTTCTTATAGTCTGTTTGTGTTTCCATAATCAGAGATTCTTAAATGTTGAGAATATTCGAAATTTTTCGACTTAATCTATCGATGTGTGTTCTCCTTGAAACTCCTGGAGCCTGTGAAGTTTGCTTATCCATATAGCAGTGCGTTCATAGTTCATGTTTGTACAAATGAGGCAATCGTAGAAGTCATTAGGTTGAAAATATAATGAACCTTTTATCTTTTTGCCCTTAATTTGCTTTAAATATGCTCATAGTACAATGACGTAGCCTCAGAAGTGTTTTTGTGGTCTCAAAAGTCCCTTGATGTGGCCTTTTTTTGCCATTTTGGCATAAATATTACATTCCTGTCAACGTTACACCTTTGCCTCTCCAGAATCATCGTAATATATAGGAACTAATTTTTTTTTTGTTTGTTTTTTTTTGTATGAAGAAACTGCAAAGTGTCACTATGATGCTGTTTAATATCATTTCCCAGAGTTTCTGAACAAGTAAAAACTTCCATTGGTTGTTAAAACTGTGACTAGGACTGGAACTGCAGATTTTCTCTTGCCTCATAATGATAAAGTGAATTTGGCAGGTAGAAAAGTAATGCGTAAATTCAATGGTGAATGGTAAAGATACAATTCTTTATTATTTAAAAAAATACCTGTCAAAACAGATAAAACCATGAGGTAGTAGATCGTGGATACCACCTTACGCACCACGCCTGGACCACTACCTGACATTTGATTGACGAATTGAATGGATAACTGGAACAGAACTAAGAGAAAATCGGAGAACTGGAAGACCTTTTTGTTTTCCTGGACTACCATCCATGCCAAAGAGACAAAAGTTGAAAATTACCATCAGAAGCTTTGTTGCTGGTTGCACAGTACTTGGGATCAAACACAAGAGCACAGTGTGTGAAAACACCTTTAATAAGTGAAGTAATTTCACCATTTGGTTGGGTTCTTCGTCTTCAAGCACGCTTGAATCTCTAAATAAACTAGCTCAGCGGCCATTGCTCCTCCTTTCCAAAGCATTTAAACTGAAATCGGTCATTACAGGGGGACAGGTGATGGATTCTCCCTTTTAACCATCAAATTAGTGCAATTGAATGAGTATTTACTGTTACACTTAGTTTTTTCTTTCCTCTTTAAAAATGTATGTACAATTAAGATGAAAGGACTGTTTTTCAATTTGTTTATATAGTTTGTTTTATTTTTTATTTTTAAGGTAAAATCCACAAATTGTTTTAATTTAAGAGGTAATGACTGCAGTAACAGCATTTCTTGGAATATATTCTTTTCAGATCCGTGCAGTTTAACAATTGATTTATGTCCGCATCAATGGAGTTGGCCAAATCATATTCCATAGTTATTATTTTTCTTCCTTTTTTTGTATCCTCAATAACACTGTATGGTTTACATCTTAACTTAAGAGGAATTTTAGTTGCTTCTCAATCCGATAAAAAATGCTGCGTTGAGCATAGTAAATAAAGAACAGATAAAGTTCAAATTTTGAAGGCAGTTAAAAAGGGGAGGTTTACACAGCTGTATTCAAGGTAGAAAAGATATTTCTGCAGAAATGCTATTGCTGGATCCAGCGCTTCTTTTCCATTTAGAGAACCAGCTTGAATTTTTGCATCTGCTCAAGTCTTATATCTTAATTTATCAGATTTTCTCTCATATTTCTTAATTAAAGGAAATCATTTGCTGCTCTCTCATGATCTGTAATACATTTCTCTTTTTTCTTCTTCTTTCTTTCTTAATGTGTACAGCAAAACTGTTGAATAAATAAAATTTAAACGAAGTAAAAGTTAATTATTAAACATAGTAAGTAATCGGTTTATGTTTCATATGATGTCCCTCAGTTATTAGATTTCTTACTTTAATTAAAATTCTAGCAATGTTAAGTAGTTATGATGTTCTTTACTTTTTGTCGTCAGTCACAAGAACTGAAGCTCCTGCCTAAAATTTCAGATTGATGAACAGTTAAACGTTTTATCAAAAGAATTTATTACAACAGCTTGGACATATTTGTATTTAAAAAAATTTTAAATTTGAGTCTCGAAGGGTAATGCTTGAAATACCATACATTTGGTGCCGCCCAAATTCCGGTATTTCATGATATGATGTTCCTCACGATCTCCTGAGCACGATAAGCCTTTAAAATCAAACTCTCTACATGCCAGTGTCAAGAAATTGGGGTTGAAAAGGGAACTTTTCGAGCTTTTTACTGCTTTTTCTGATGTAGATGAGGGACTGTTGCCATGTGAGTTTGGATGCTGCACCGCATTGCACGCTTTATCATTAGGCTGCCTTAAATCCTCATTAATATGAGCTATTTATGTCCTCGCCTTTTGAGTGCTATTCCCGATTCATAATGATACCCACCCTGTGAGGAACACACATTGAATACAACTTGATGAAATAACTTTAACTCATTCGTGTATAATTTTCCGTCAACCTGTAAAATTTCTTTTTATTTAATTTTTGGCTCTACAAATTTATTACCAAGGTGCAGGAAGCAGGTTTTGATGGCTTGCTGACAGAGAATGTATCCTTTGAACGGAGGTGCCAAAATATCATGAAGAAGTTGTAGTAATTCAAGGAATGTTGCCAAAGCTTTTTTCACATTGCCCCGGTCGAAAAATTGTTGACCCTCTGTAAATTTACTGTCAGTATCCTGGAAGATAAAGAAACAAATTAAAAAAATTTAATTGTGAGGATCACCCATGTGTATCAAAAATCGGTGGGGCCCCTTAAATCAGTAGATAGGCAGCATGTAAACCAATTTTGAATCTAAGTGTTCTTATCGTAAAGAGCTGTACCTACAGATGATCTGCAAGAACGCAACGTAGTGCGCATTCACTTTTGCCTGATACTCTAAGCCTCACCACGAAGGTAGTTTAGTTCAATCAGCCAAGCCTAGCTTGGTTTGACATTCTTCATTTTCAGTTGTTTTAGATGGTCCACTTAGTCCAAAACCCATGGATGAGAAAGCTCTGGCCCCCCGAACATAGGTTTATCAGTTAATTTCACAAATTACATCATGCTAATTAATTTGAAATGACAAAGGTGTTTTCCTCTAACCTGTAACACTTTGAGTCCTTTGATAATATTGGTGACTTTCTTGCACACTTGACACGTTATTAAGAACTCGAGGGTCTGAGATGGAACAACGATGATGTTGGAGCAATTCTTTGATTCACATCTAAACCTCATACTGGCTTCATCGTTCATCTCTTCGAATGTTGGCCAGTTCTCAGTGCAGGCAATGCATTCACATGTGAACCAATATTGATCTTTCAGTGTCTTCTGCCGTTCCTCTCGCTCGGCTCTCGTGAATATCGGTCCATAGTTCTCCGCTACCATTTCGTCTTTTTTCATGTCTTTAATTGCATTCACAATAACTCTATTACCATCAAAATATCTGCAAGAAAATTAATTAATTTGTAATTCGTCGGAAAAAGCATGTGAGACAATGGAAATACTCCGGGAAGTATAGTAAGCTAACTAATTTTCAATTTTTTTTTCAGCTTCCTAATGACGTAAAAATTGACTTTCCAACTAATTGACTGTTTGATATCTGAAGAGACGAGAAATTTTGGAGATAATATCTAAAAATTATGAAGGAAAAATTCATCTCCTCTTTTTTAACTTTTTTTTTATTATATTTATGTATTATTTTTTTTTGAAGGCACTTAAGTGACCCCAAGCTGATAGACGTCACCAAAAGTAGAATGGAAGTGATCGGAGGTAAGGTTGGATTGTGTCGCGTAGGATAGTTAATCGATAGATTATTACTTCGTCATTTGCAACAAACATAGAGATGAAAGCAAAGAAATAACAATAGAGTGTGATTAGTTTTTAGAAGATATCCTTTTACCTTACAACAGAGGGATCACACGAATGATTGAAGAGTGCCAAAGTAGGAAAAATTGCGGCTCCCAGGTATTTTCCTCGCCCGTCGTTGAGTGTTGCTTTTTCAGGGATGATCAGCTCAGAAACTTCATGGACATTAAACTGCAAGAGTTGTAGATGACGGAGTATGAGACCGCCAATGAATGTTTCGTCATCAGTTAATGCTCCCTGGTCACCATAAGGAATCACTAAAAAGCAAATATCCAATTTTATCAGGCCCCTATGCTCATCACTTGGTATACAGTGGCATAAAAACTACAAAGCCCAATTCTTCGCGTGCACCCCCCCCCCCTCCTCCTCCTCCCTCCGTCACCCAAAGAGACGGGGTTGCGATTGTTCCGATCACGTTGCGGTTTGATACGAGACTTTACTGCGGTGATTGTGAAGAGAGCAGTAAGTGCATGCTGGGATGAACCTCGAGACACGTAAAAGCATGTGCTAACCGTAGCTCATACAAGATGCACTTACTGCTCTCTTTGCTACCGCGGCAGTATAGGGGTAAAGCTGAGCGTCAAGTAGCATTTTACACGTTTCCGAGTACTTTTGCATCTTTTTTTCTTCGTTGCCGTTTCTCAAATACTACTTCAACTGCTGGGAATGGCTCACACGAGCGAGCATTTCCACTCGCACTAAATGCATCTTCTTCCTGAATTGACATATGTATTTTATCTATTTTTTTATTTTATTTTTTAAAGTGGAGAGATTTCGACACAAGTGTTATCAAACGTAACGAAAAATCCCGAAATCAGCGGTACCTACGCCTTTCGTTTTAAAGTAAAATTCAGAGGAGCGGTAATCAGAAAATTTCTTTAAAATAAAATCCCCGTATAATCCAGTCCGAAGATAGGGAGTACTATTTCCGTTTGAAAAACTCGAAAAATAAGATAGGTAAGCCCAAATCCCCTTCCAAGAAAAATAAATGCCCTAAATTTGAGCTTCGGGGGCTTAAAAATACGTATCCCATTTTATTTCCTGACGTCAATTTATTTTAACAATGGCTGGTCAGGTTTTTCCAGGTCTGTTTCATCTCCCCGGAAAGTGTGCATCCCATGGCCAGGTGATTTCAAATACCTTATAGACACAAAGAAGGGAAATCGACGGTGTAAGTTAGCAAGTACGTATCTCGGTTTGCGACGTGGCAGACTTCCTGCGATACTTCATTCTTTAAATGGAAAACTACTCAACGGCAATTCTGAAAAACTGTCATGATTTCATGGCCGGATTTACCTTCTTGCCGCCTATGGGCCGCGCCTGTATTTTGCCGCCCTCTTCTCATTCATTTTGAAACATCGATAAAAACCATCAAGTGAACGTGCCGGAGGGAGAAGGGTGCATAAGACACGTTCACTCGTGTTGGACACATTTTTTGCGTAAGCCCTGTCAACACTACTAGCAAAAGTTTACGGAACTTCGCGCGAAAGTTCAGTTCCGTAAACGTATCTCTGTGTGGACAAGGCCTTTCATTTGTAAGAAATGAACTAAATAATCAAGAAAGAACAAACATAAATGTGGTTTAATAATTTTAACTTCCGCCGCCGTGTCGCGCTGGTCACGCTGTGTTTGGCGCAATGCGTGAAGTATTCGTGTAGTCTTATAGGCACTGTGCGTTTCACGCTGCGCCGACCGCTGTTGACCGTACCGTGTTTGCCGCAATGCGTGAAGTATTCATGCGGGCTCGTAGGCGCTAATATGTGTTACATGCCGACCGCCGCGTCGAGGGCTTCTCATTTTCATCTCAAGTCCTCGTCATCATTACTCATTGTGCCGCGCCGCTCCAGGCCAAATTACGTGTTTGGTTTCTCTCTTAACTCAACTAATTAAAGGTGCTAATTAAAGGTTTTATATCACCGAAATACGACAAAATTAGAAATGAATGAACTCTCAGGAAATGAGAGATTTTTTCACCTTTTCTTGTTTGTAATTTTTTTCTGAATCCGATTTTTTTGTTCCTGCATTTAAAAAAATTGCAAACTTTGCCGCCCCCTAATTTTGCCGCCATGGACCGCGGCCCATGTGGCCACCCCCTTAATCCGGCCCTGCATTATTTTTTCCTTCTCTGTGGGAAGAAAATTCTCCGAAAACTGCAAGGAATGATGTCGATTTGTCGTTCCCCTTTAAAAAAAAATAAAATAGGAACGGAGATTTTCAAACACTGCAAACGAGATACGGGATTGCGGACTTACACCGTCGATAACTAACATTGGACCATGAAATTCCAGCCATCCTGAGAAAAGATAGATAGAAAAAGAAGTTCTTATCAATTCGCGGACTTGGTGAAGTTTCGTTTCACAAACAGCAATTTTCCTAGTAAAAATACATCAGTGATGGTTACCTAATTGTGGAAAGTATTTTGCAGCTCGCAAGCATTTGAAAAGAAAAACTGCCATGTGCGCCCGGTGTAAAAAGTCCTCAGCCGTCCGCGAGGAGTCATGTCGCACCAGGTCATAAACGCTCAAGTAGTTCGCCTCGGAGTTTTTGTCCGACTCCCCGAAGTCCCTGGCCTGCAAGTTCAGAGCTTACTTGATTGCATTGTCATTGTGTACCCACGAAACATACTGACGATTACTCGTATTTTTCTGTAGGAATAAAGTCATGTGGAGTTCATCTCTAATCGACTTTTTTGCTCAAGGACATATGGACTGCATTTTGCAATTTGGACCTATAAATTCCGGCCCGGTTTAAAAACAACGTATGTGCCATTAGTTTCCCTATGCACATAAGTGTTTTTTCAGATGAGCCAGAATTTATAGGTCCAAATTGCTAAATGCAGTCCATATATGGTGTAACCATTAAATCGTAAAAAAAAGAAAAAGAAAAAAAAACAGATTTTTGCCCGTTGCAAAAATTTATATTCTACAGAATGGAGCAACAGGGTGTCTACAAGTCCGGAATTGCCGGAAATGCACTGATTTTTTAAGAGCGGTCCGGAAGTACTGAAAAAGTGCGGAAATTCCGCAAGGAGGTCCAGAATTTTTTTCGCAATTTGAGCGAGAAATTCAACTTTTTGAAATTTTTCGAATTTAGTCAATTAGAGGTACTGAAAAAGTACTGAATTCTTCTATAAAGGAGGTACTGAATTTCTCAGGAGTGGAATGGAAAAGTACTCCGTAAAAGTACCCTGGTAAAAATGGCAAGTGCTCAGATCAGTAGCACTTGCCTTTGGAACAGACCTAAGCACTGATGTCAGTGCTGCCGGGCGCTGATCTGCTACCTCAGTGTTAGGTCTGTTCCAAAGGCAAGTGCCTCTGATGTAAGTGGCACTGACCTAAGTGTCTCAGACGTAAGCGGAGTGGAAACTCCCAGAAATACTGTACAGGCAAAAATTTCGTTAATTACCGATCTGCCAGGTACGTTAAGTCACTATTTGACGATCAGGGAGGGCTGCTGTGAGTTTTCAATCCCAAGCAAGTATCACAATCTTCAGGGGACATCGCTCGTTCCCATGCGGTCTCCAATCTAAGTACTAACTACGCCCGACGTAACTTAACTTCGGTGATCGTCCTAGCGATTGAACCACTACACTTCCTGCGCGTGTACGTGTTAGGGGCGTAATTTTACCATTTCAGGGCCCCCATTGGAGTAATTTTGCCAGCAAATGATGATTTTGTCTTTGAATGTGAATCCGATACTTAATTTTTCTATTATTCTTTTTTAATCAATCAACATGTAAATGAAGTTTTGTAAGTTACGTTTCTTTGAAAAAAAAAATGGATCGCACTAAAATTCAAAATTAAAGCTAATGATGCAAAAAAAATAATGAAAGTTGAAATTATACAAAAAATATAAATTAGCAGATACAAAAATTGAAAGTAAAGGAGTAAAAAAGTTAGAAAAGAATTGAAAATAAAGTAGGAAAATTTTAAAAAAAATTGAGACTGAAACATTTTAAAAACAGTTAAGACTGAAAAAAATTAAAACCAAATTTAAAACTATTATTTTTTTATAAAAAAATAATAATGCTTAAATAAATATATCTAAATACATATTTAAGCGGTGATAATATTTTTATCGATCTCATTTTTTGTTGTGTTTTAATTATTTAAGTGCCATCTTAAACGAAGAGGGTAAAACAAATTATTCAAGAGTGTGGCTACTTAAACTAGTTTTCCTTCCCTCTTAAAAAATCCCACCTTCTACAAAATATGCCTCTCTGAAAGATAAAGTTTGTGGTCCCCGTGTCCCGAGGAAATATTCCCCCACGAAAATGAAATAGGGTGGGGGAAGGGGGAGCCATCTCTACTTTTTGGGAGTGAGTGCGGTTCGATTAAGATTGATGTCAGAGACTTACCCTCTGAACCAAGTCCTGACCTCAGTCCCGCTTACCTCAGAGACATCTCTGCACTTAGGTAAGTCTTTCTCCCGACGTCAGTGCCTCTTACCTCAGTGCTGACTTCTTGGGTAAGTGCTTTAACACTTACGTCAGAGAAAACTGAACTGACCTCAGAGCAAATTGCACTGACCTCAGTGGAAAATTCACTGACCTAACACTTGCCATTTTTACCAGGGTACTCATTTTTGGCCCACCTGCAGTTTTAGTAGACACTCTGAGCAAAGGCATCAGGCATAGGCCATTGAAGTTTTACTACAGCAACCCTCGAGACTTCCAGGCGTGCAACAGCCAATTTATTCCATATCGACGGCAGAACTACGAAAACGTTTTTACAGTGGAACCCGGTCGGATTATCTGCGGTTCGGACTATCCGCGGTCGTCTGGAGCACTGATAATTTGTTCTCTTGGATGAAAAAAGGGTGAGAGAGGTGGTCAAAAGATTGATGAATGCCCCGAAATTAGTCCCTTCAATTTTTGAACATACAACACGCACATCCGTGGAACACAAATAGTTGCATCAAGGCGTTATTAACAACTCTGTGTTGTCCTTGTAAAAAAAGGCAGCGCCTTCAACTTTTAAATATGCAACACATACATCCAAGGTGCTGCAACTAAAATTAAAATAGAAAAAGTTTGTAAAGTCTTATTTAAAACTTCGAACAGGGAAAAGGATTTTTTATCTAAGTACTGGGAAAAATTACGTGAATTTTCATTTCGATACACTGTTGCGTCGCAAAAGGAAATGCACTTACGCGTCTTTGCAGTTTCACCGTCGATATGAGAAATTATCTAAAATTTTATAAAATAGTAGCCAGCGACCGATTAAAATTGACCGATTGTCGGCCTTCTGCGTGTTAGTGGTTGCAGCGCTTGCCCTATGGTGGGGAGGTCTCGGGTTCGATTCCCGGCCAGGTGTCCCTGGCGTCCCAAGTTAGATGGTTAGCAACAACGTTTAGGTACCTGGGACTGGCAAGGGACGGCAAGCGAGAGCGCCCCCCCCCCCCTCCCCGGTATATTCGAAGTGTAAAAAAAAAATTGTCATTCCTTTCCTCATGTGAGAGATATATCGTCTTGCCTCAAAAACAACCTTTTTTGACGCTTTCAATTTTTTTCCGCAACCGTGACTAAATTGAATTTTTTTCGGAACACAACGTTATCGGTTTCATCCGTGCCGTCCCAACTCTCTTGTTCAAAATGCTGTTTTTGGGTTGCTCCTGCCAATTTTCCATACATGAGCTTTTTAAGATTAAGCTTTTGTTAAAACGTATCTCGGCACTCATCTCGCTTTTTTAAAACGTATCTTGGCACTCATCTCGTTTTTCCTTTCAAAAGTATACTAGATTCTATTCTCTTTACCTGTTCGAGAAGAGGCTTGATTTTTATAAAATACTCCAGAGGGTGTTGCATTATTAGTCGGATAGCTATGAGGCATGTAATCGATGCTTTGGATGCCCAAAGCTGTTTTAACACTTTGCATTCATACTGATGGTAGGAATCCAGTGCTTGCGTTCGGCAAGTTTTGGAACAAAATGCAATGACGCAGCAATATTTGCATGGTATCGCAGCAAGGAACCTGTGGATAGTCAAAACAAACAATAGAAAAAACATCATTGGACAGTTCTTAAATAATTACTTATCGAGGTCGAAGGGTGTAAACCGATATGCAGGGATTAAGGTGGGAGTATATTATACCGTAGATAATTAAAAATTACCGACATAAATGAAGCTGTTCGCTTGGACCCTTGGGGTTGGGAGGTGAAACTAGAGGGCAAGGGGCTAGTTTTGGGATTTGATGGTAGTGGGAGAGGAGGAGGGCTAAAACAGAGGTTGATCCAGAAATTTGGCAACACCGGATCTCCTCCATTTAAACCTATGCTAAATAATCTATCCTTGTCAGAAAACCTGGCCCCTCCAAGAATCGATACATTTCCATAGGCTTAAATGAAAAAAATACAGTAGAGTCTCGATTATACGCGATTCGGATTATCCGCGGACTGTGGAGCGGACTGTTTTTTTTTTTACTTTTTCTATTTCTTTTGAAAGCGACTGGGACCGAATGAAGAAATTCGGGATCATTCCTTTCCTCTTCATCTCGTCTCACCTCTTTAGGTAACGTTTATTGATTCTTAGTTAATAATTTTATTCATTTCTAATGCATGGCAAGTGTCTGTATTGATTCCTTTAAAATACAGTCTTTCCGATGACTTTTTTCGGTCGTCTTGCGTAGATTCTGATTATCCGCGATTTTCGATTATCCGCGATTTTCGATTATCCGGGATTTTCAATTATCCGCGAATTTCGATTATCCGCGATTTTCGATTATCCGCGGTACCTCCGGTCCAAATTATCGCGGATAATCGAGACTCTACTGTACAATGTTGTCAATTTGCTGGATTCTCCAATGGGCTAAAAACCTTTTGCATGGGGACTCAGGGAAACTCGGCCGTCACGCCACTGGATCTAGCCCCAGCGATTTTGCAGTGAGTTTTAGGTATATGTGCCCACCTACCTTTTAAAACAATGAAAACAGTGGGTTCCAGCGTTCTCCTCCAAAAGCACAGCACTGTAAGGTTTTTCTATTAAAATTGTCGAGCCGACTGCAATTCGTCGTTTTGCCTCCGCGTATCTACCTAATTGGTCATTCTTCCTGAAGTGAACAGCTGCGCTCACAGACGGAAATGCTGGATTCACTCCATAGTCCATTTCGTAGGTCTCAGATTTTTTCTTTCGGCATTCTAGAAGCAAGATTACAGTCACGATTCACGTGATAATCTGATTTTCCTAACTCAAAGAAGGTTTAATGTACTTGATTATAATATTGGAAACTCAAATAGAGGGGAAGTTAAAATCGGCTGCGAAAAATGATTCATAAAAAGCATCACGCTCCTTTTCCTCAACGCACTATACTTTCCTCGTGATTCGTCTTATCTACGTAAAATTAGGAAGATGAAAAATAAGAAAGGGAAACGCTTATAAGATAGCGCTCTGCCACGCGTATATCATATAACACTTCAATTAAAGTAGTGACGAAACCCTGCTGGCCGCCAACTCTTTTTTTTCTACTTACGGCTCTATTCCTGGGGTAATTTGCTAATATATACAACTATTGCAGCTCCTGAGGAGCTGCTTTTGCCTATCTTGCCAATTGGCCCTAGTAAAAATTGGCGATAGGAGCTGCGTTTCAAAATACCATAGGAGTTCTTATAGCCAACTGAAGAAGGCGATAGAAAATCATATAGATGGCTGTAGAAATTGGAAAAAATCATACGGCCGGGCTGTACACGAAGCGATAAAAAATTATACAGCCGGGCTTTACACTTTATCGCCTGGCTGTTGCTTTTCCGCCATCGGCTATAAAAGGCTATAAGAAATTATGTAGAAATTCGTGTGATTTGTAAATCCTTAAGTTTGTACGGAATCACCTTAATATTTACAAAACGCACATTATATTTTCCTTTACTACATATTTTTTTCATCAATGAAAATGAGAATAATCCAAACAGAGTGTGCAAACATTTCAAAGTCATGAGTTGAAAAACGCTGACTCCACGAGATTAAATATTAGAGCCTAACACAAAGCGGAGCGGCGGCGCACTGGCGTCTACAAACCTAACAGGGATACTTCACGCATTGCGCAATGCGTGAAGTATCCCTGTTAGGTTTGAAGGCGCCAGAGTGCGCGTTTCGCGCTGGCTGCCCGCCTGCCGCGCCGCGCCGTAGCGTACCGCGGCGCTTGAAGCAACTATTTCACGCAAGAGGTATTGCACAGTATCATACGAAATTGCAGGCGCTCCAACACGTTAGGAATGGCAGGCATCCCTCAAAAGTACGGAGCTTTCCTCGCAAAATAAATCAAGATACTACAGCCCGAAAAGAGAGCGGTAGTCCAAAAACTCACCAAGTCCTAGCATCCGTAATTTGTAACGTTTATGCATACACTTCATCGCCAGGCTGTTGCTTAGTCGCCATCGGCTACTGAAGGCTACAAGAAATTGTTTTGCCGGCTATATAAGCTATTGGAAATCTTACAGCCGGCTGTAGGTCTATGGTATTTTGGAACACAGATTCTACTGCCAATTTTTACCAGGGGAAGGCTAATCCTGTGACTCCTCCGCAAATTATGTGCATCATAGATGCTTTGAAGTTTATTTTTCCATAATATAACTCAGTGGGAAAAAACCCCGTAGACTTTTGAAGAAAGTAAAAAATAATGTACACAATTAGCATACTGATACAGATCGTGGATAGAGTTACCCAAGTAGCAGTGATCACGATAAATAGCGATTTTATCGGTTGGTTATCGCGATTATATCGGTGGCAATACATCGAGATATTGTCGCACTAAAAATTGCGATGTAGGTATGGCGATGAAGTTGCTACACATCGCAATTTTTAGTTCAATAAAATCGTGATCAATTTTCGTAGATAAAATCGAGATTAATTCGCCGTTATCGCGATTTTTATTTCGAAAATATCGCGATAGATTGTCGGGCGATAAAGCGCGATTTCAACGCGATAGGATCGAGGGTAATCGCTCAGATATTGATGATCCTGGCGATTTTATCGCTGATAAAATCGCAATATATAGCGATTTTCCCGTTGAGAAATGGTACTTGGGTGACGACGTGCTAAATATACTTATAGTGCATACATTCGAGGCGAATGAGTCAATGGAGCTGTATGCAAAGAGGTCCTTATCCTCGTAGTTTCGATACGTTTTGCAAATTATACTAAAAATACTTACCATCTGAAATGTTCTTATCCTTTGTCATCATGGCAATCATTATTTGGATATTCGTTTGTGCCTTTCTCCGTTCCTCTACTGGACCCTTTGCATCATCCAGAGCAACGAATGTCTTTCTAAACGCATCTAAGGCAGATTTGTGTTGTTTCATTGCCAACAAGCATCGAGCTTTCCTTCGGAAGAAAAAAACGAGCAATCATAAGAGAGATCATCTATACTTTTTAAGATTATTCGAGCAATAAGTACTTTCAGACATCAAAATGTATTGAATAGGCCCGTCAATCTGGCATTTTCCGGGAAAATCAATGTATTGAAGGTTTTTTTGCGGAAACGTGTTGCAATAGGCTGCCAGACAACATAACAAAAGTTTACCGGAATCGGCTGTCCGCTGAAGCCACCATCTCGAAAAAAAAAAGGGGGGGGGGGCAAATATGCCGCCGGCGCGCGGCGACCGGTTTTTCGCTTATATCTCAAATTAATCAATCATACGAATTAATGTTATCGAACCTTTTACAAGGAGCGTACTTAAAATTTTCTGTTAGAAACTCCACACATTTATTATTTTGTGACCTCCGGTTTATGAGATATAATCGCGGTAGTTCTCTGCGGCTGGGAAAGTCGAATTGTGATTGCGGTAGCGCTTTTGCCACGAAATATGCAATCAATCTTATCAAGATTTTCAAATTCTTTAAGAAATTTAGTTTTACTTTCTTAGGTAAGAACTTATTTTCTTGTTTGCGCGAATCTGCTCTTCTTTCGACCTTTTCAAAATCTTCAGTGCATATGCAATTCTTTACTGGCAAAATAAACGCTGTCTCTTTACGTCAAAATCTTACTCCGGTGGAAGTTTTTTTTTCACGCGGGAAAATTTACTCGCATTAAGTACCTAAGTGGTCGATTCTGGTTTTCATTTAATTTTCGATGGACTCTTTATCCGAATAGTTTTGCCTGCCTTCTGCATAAACCGCTTCATCAAATTTACCTAGCCATTCTTCACACTTATTTTCTCTCTTCTGTTCTTACAGTTTCTTTCAAATCTAATGCTGTATCAATTCTTGCCAATCTCGCCAAACATAGTGTGGCCGCCGCGCCGGTTTGACGCCTACAAGACTGCAGGAATACTTCACGCGTTGCGCCAAACACAGTGCGGTCGCTGGTCGGCGTGTAGACGCATATTTTAGCGCCTAAGAGACTGTAGGAATACTTCACGCATTGCGCGTTCACTACAATGCGCGCTTTCATAGTTGAAAATTCGTAATATCGCGGTCTACAGTGCACATCCCCCCTCCCCCAATTTCCATATCTTTATCCGGGGCCAACTTCCTTATTTCATGGGCAATTATATATTAAGCTCTCTTGATAAATATGCTGTGCTGAAATTTTCAAATAAAGACTTACCTTTCAAGTATTTTGTGACTCATGGCTTTCGGATAGTCATTTTCAATAGCCAAATCAATGTCATTAATGCTCAGTTCGTGTTCTCCTAGATGATAGAGTGCAGCAGAGCGATTAGCATAGACGATTGCCAATTGAGATCTGGTCTCTGTTACAAATTACATAAGGTGGTGGGTATCAGTAAAAATCGGGGAATATCTAGACATTTAATGTCATTGAGAAAAATCAAGGAAGTACATACATTTATCAGGCAAATCGATATTGGTTCAGGAAATTTCTTGCACCATTGGTAAGAACGTTTACACAGTTCGGCCTTTCGTGCTATATCGTAAGCCTCTCACAGATTCATCCGTTTCCAGGCTCGTTCTCACTGATTTTTCTTTTTTTCTTCTTTTTTCCAATTTTTCCTTTACCTTGAGTCAAGAGTACTTATCTTTCCTTGTCTAACTTTTCAAGAGTCTGGACTCTGGCTCCAAGAAACTTTTTTTTCCCAGTGGAATTTATTGCAAGTCGGAGGTTGACCGGCTCTTCGATGGGGTCCCTAGTAAAAATTGGCGATAAAGAGCTGCGTTTCAAAATACCACATGAATTCTTATAGCCGACTAAAGAAGGCTACAGAGAATCATATAGCTGGCTGTAGAATGCAGAGAAAATCATACGGCCGGGCTATACGAAGCCAAAAAAAAAAATAATGCAGCCGGGCTATAGTTCCTATCGTCGGGCTTTACACTTTATCGCCTGGCTGTTGCTTTTTTGCCATCGATTATAAAAGGCTACAAGAAATTGCGTAGAAATTCGTGTGCTTTGGAAATCATTTTTGATACGGAACCACCTTAATATTGACAAAACACACATTTACATTTTCCTTTAATAATTTTTTTTTTTTTTTTAATGAGAACAATCCATACAGGATGTGCAAACATTTCAAAATCATGAGTTGAATAAAGCTGACTCCGCCAGATTAAATATTAGAGTCTAACACAAAGCGGAGCGGCGACGCACTGGCGCCCACAAACCTAACAGGGATACTTCACGCATTGCGCAACGCGTGAAGTATCCCTGTTAGGTTTGTAGGCGTCAATGCGCGTTCCGCGCTGGCTGCCGCCCGCCTGCCGCGCCACGGCGCTTGAAGCAACTATTTCACACTAGAGGCATTGCACAGTATCATACGAAACTGAAGGCGCTCTAATATATTAGTAATGGCAGGTATCCATCAAAAGTACGGAGATTTCCTCGCAAAATAAATCAAGATACTACGGCCCAAAAAGAGAGCGGTAGTCCTAAAACTCACCAAGTCCTAGCATCCGTAATTAGTAACGCTTAGCATACACTTTATCGCCTGGCTGTCGCTTAGTCGCCCGGCTATAAAATGCTATAAGAAATTGTGTAGCCGGCTATAGAAGCTGTTGGAAATCTTACAGCTGGTTGTAGGTCTATGGTATTTTGGAACACAGATTCTACTGCCAATTTTTACCAGGGGTTGCGGGCAGGGGTGTCCAACGGGCGAGACATGTTGGGGGAGAATGCGCCCCCTCCCTCCCTCTAATCTCTTTGCATTATCTAACCATTTTTGACACAGTTTTTGACCATTCTGCCGCGTGCTAAGGAAGAACGCCGTATGAACATTCGAGAGTTGACAAATTTCCTTCGATAAAATGTTTATTTTTTAGGAAAATTATGAATATTTTTTTATGAAATTTTCAGACACTTTAGGTACATCAATTTCAAAGAAAAAATAGAATAAAAAATTGGCAGAAAAATATTCAAAAATTTTCCTGAAAATTAGTGATTTGCCAGGGTAAATTTGGCAACGCCTAAAGGCTCATGCTGCGTTTTTCCTTAGCACGGCAGTATTGAACACTTATCCATGCATTTAGAATACCCCCCTCCTTCTCCCACCCCAAAGACGATAAAATAAGGCTCCAAGGGTGCAAGGGGTGCGTATCAAAGCGAGGGCGCACTGGGACATGTCCTAGCGTACTCGAGTTCTTACTGATAAGAAATAATTCATAGATAACGTGTGTATTGATCTTACCTCTGTCATCTGGATGTTTCAATAGGCTTCTGTTGTAAAAGTTCAATGCAGTTGACATGTCTCCTGTTTTAAAAGCCAAATTCCCATCGAGTTTTAAGTGCTCTGCTGTCTCCATATTCTTCCCACAATCATCAGCTTCGATGATGGAGAATTGATCGAGTTTATCGCTCAAAGAATGGACGAATGCAAATCGCTCTGCGTCCGTCTTTAAGGACGAAAACGAGCTCATTTCTACATCCTTGAGACTTTTGCTCAGTCTTATGTGTTCCCTCCGGAAAAATCCAACTTTGTCATCAATATCCGCAAACATGGCTCCAAAGAAGGAAAGGAGGGATTAGGCACGGACTCTCTTAATTTTAAAACGCTAGGGTTGGCTCTCTATAACCCGATTGAGTCATCAAAGTTGATACGGCCAAATAGTAGGGAACATTTTTCGAGAACTTATCACTTTTCAAGGTAAGTACCTGCAAGGTCTCCGATGTGAAACGTGGCAAGAGGAATAACGAAAATTTCAGAGCTGAAGCACACTTTTTATTCCACTGTGCATCCGCGTGGCCACCGCACTGTAGGGGAGAGTGAATCTATTTATAGGGTTTTCTCTGCGAACGATCACCTATATCTATTTCTGTCTTTGACACCTCGAATCAAGCTGTACTAAAAGGATGACAAAGTTCAATGTATAATCTACCTACCAGATACTACATTTCCTTTTCTTCTCAAGTCCTCGTCATCATCACTATCTGCACCGCGCCGCTCCAGGCCAAATTGCGTGTTCAGTTTCTCTTTTAACTCGACTAATTGAAGGTGCTGTCTCTTGTATCACCGAAAGACGACAAAATTAGAAATTACTATACTTTCAGGAAATGAGAGATTTTGTCGAATTTTCTTATTTGTGATTTTTTTCTAAATCCGATTTTTTTTTATGCCTACATTTAAAAAAATTGCAAAATTTGCCGCCATGTGCCGCGGCCCATGTGGCCACCCCCTAAATCCGGCCCTGACGTATGGGCTAAGCAAACTTGAGCCTTACGCCCCGTAAATCGTCATGCTTTCCGGGAGAAGCCATCGGCGAGGCGGCGCGGCGCAGCGGTCGGCATGTAACACATATTAGCGCCTACAAGACTGCATGAATACTTCACGCATTGCGTCAGATACAGTGCGGTCAGTGTGAAACGCATAGCGCCGACAAGAATGCATGAATACTTCACGCAATGCGCCAAACACAGAGCGTTCAGCAGGCGGTCGGCGTGAAACGCAAAACGCCTACAAGACTGTAAGAATACTTCACGCATTGCGTCCAACACGGTATGCGGTCTGCGCGGCGGCGGAAGTCAAAATCATTGAACCACATATATGTTTGTCCTTTCATAATTTTTTCGTTCATTAATTACAAATGGAGGGCCTTGTCCGCACAGAGGTAGGTTTACGGAACTTAACTTTCGCCTAAAATTCCGTGAACTTTTGCTGGTAGTGTTGACGGGGCTTTCCCAAAAAATGTGTCCAACACGAGTAAACGCGTCTTGTGCGCCCCTCCCCCTCCGACACGTTCACTTAATGGTTTTTATTGATGTTTCAAAACGAATGAGAAGGGGGCGGGAAGTAGGTACTGCCATACGTTGTTTTTTCGTCAATCCCCTGGCCGCCCTAAGCCCCTATCCCCTCCCTTGAATTGAAAATAGTTTTTTTTGGTTCGACGGCAAGAATTCTGATTGGAGGAAAAGAGAGAACATAAATTGGGTTGAATTCATCAATTGGAAAGTAGGTAGGTATTTTAAGCTGAAAATATATAAAATAGCGTAATTTTTGTGCGGAAATGAATAAACTATTCCTGAGTAGGCATGATAACTGAGAAAATGTATTGGCATTTAAGAAATCCAACCTTTCTAATAATCTATATAGATCTTTTTCTAAGGGCTCTATTTATGGAGACTCCAAAGTTGCGATTTTGGATTTTCAATTTTGCTGTACTTAATTAAGGAATTAAAATGATGAAAATGATGGTATACTTTTTAAAAAAATAAGGGAAGTTCATTGGTGAAGCAACTCATTTCTCAAATTTTACAGCCATAATTCTTTTAAAGTACTCAAGTATATGTAAAAAAATTATTTTCTAAAATAATTAGAAGGGTAAAATTAAAATTATTCCTCTGAGAGTCAGTGGGTACTCGGAGACTTCTCATCTTTTTTACGATTTTGCTTTTATTCTTTGCAAAGATTCATGAGACCAAAAAAAAGCAGATGTGTGTTTACAAAACAGAACCACACAATACTTTTCAGAAAAGGGTTTTGACTCACAATAAGTAGAAATACAAAATCACAGCATAAAAGAGGAAAAAATACCACAAAACTTGTACACTTTTGAGGATGGTTCATGAAAGTTTGATCATTGCCAGAAGACGATTTACAGGTGACAAACTCGTAATTTTATCCTTTAAAATATTGTTAGATATTCAATAATGATTTCATTCAGATATTTGTGATGTTCCTACTTGAAAAAGGAACATTATCATATGGACTACATTTTGCAATTGCATGGTGTCTAGTTTTCTTGGCAAAGCTCATTCCCTCATTTTCCCCTGAATTTCAGGAGCTCATTCCCTGACGATGACGGATGTAGCCGAATAGCGCTCGGTCAGATTAGACCGCCAAATTTGAAAACGAAACAATCTATGGGTGGTTGGAGAAGAGATTCCCTGTTCCTGCAACAGATTCCCTGATTTTCCCCGTTAATTTTCATTCCCTGATCAATTCCGGTTTTTCCCGGTGTTTAAAAAACTAGACACCATGGAGAGCAACAATAACTGACTTAGTTTAGAAACAATGTATGTACCATTAATTTCCCTACGTACATAAGTGTTTTAACAGATGAGCCAGGAATTGTAGGTTAGTATAGCAAAATGAAGTCCCTATGGAACTCAACAGAATCTCTAAGAAGAAAAAAAAACACCAAGGAAATTGTAAAAGAAATACAATGTATTGAAATAATGAGGATAAACGGGAGAAATAAGTCACAGGAAAAGTGTCAGCATAAAGACTTTCCTAGATTGTTTGTAGATGTTGAAGAATCAGATTTAAATCTTTTTGTTAGAAAAGTTAACACTATTAATTTGAAGTGAATGACTGAAGTGCCAGGTGCAGAAAGGGGACTTTTCCGATGCATAGTCCCAGAATCTCCGCTGGAATTTCATACGATGCAATTAAAGACAATGTATGTAATTCGTTGAAACTGTTATACATCCTTCATGATTTAAAAATTTTCTAAACTAAAAATTCAAGAAAATTTACCCAATAGATCAAGGGATGCAAATATCAATGGTAGCAAGTGGGGTTTTTTTTTAGGGAAGACAAGTGATCGAGTGAAAAGGCTAGACTTGTTACACAAGGCTACCAACAAGAAGATGTCTTGGATAAATATTCGACAGTCGCCCACATGGTGACAATTCGTGCCCTGTTCTCCATTGTAGTAGAGATTGGAATGAGTGTGCAATACCATGATGTCAAGACTGTTTTTCTTAACAGTGTATTGGACAAACCTGCTTCCATAGAAGTGCTTGAGGGTGTTCTTATGGATCAAAATGTTGATCCTAAAAGTGTTGTTTGTGAGCTTAACAAAACGTTGTATGGTCTCCAACGGTCCTCTAAAGGTGAAAAATCAATTCTGATTTAAATAATTTTTTACTTGCTATTGGATTCATATGTTACAAAGTAGAACCTTGAAATTGATTGTTTTGTGATCTAATTAGTTTAGAAAAAATTGGGTTCATCCCAAAATTTTCAAAAAAAAATAAGCTTCTGCCAACAAGATTATTTTTGTTGAAAAAAAGAAATGATTAATTATTTAAAATTTCATGAGTAGATATTTACCTCTATCAGAGCTTCTCCTCTGAAGTTGAGGTTCTGAACTCCCTAAAATAGTGACAGTCTTAGATCTTAACACAAGGATTTTTAAACAGAAGTAAATTGAACGGTTTTGACTTCATGTAAGGTAGAAAAAACATTACAAAAATGTAGGATTTTTTTGAAGTATTTGTAATAATTTTTGAGAGTTGGAAGTGTCAGAATTTTACGACATCAAAAAATTCCATGATTTTTTCAAATTGATTTCTTTGCATTTGAGCTAAATCTTAAAATTCAAATGAAAATAAAACTCCTTTGTCATTGGATATAGTTCATAATTTAAACCATCATCATTCATAATCAAAGACTTGAAATTAAACTCCAATCTGTTAAAGCTTGAAAAAAGTCATTCTGAAAAAGAATTAGATCAACTTCACACCAGATCTCAGTTAAGTCAATTTGTTCTACAGAATGAGGATGATATCATTATTTTGACAATAATTGAATACTCTGTAGTTGCACTAACTTTAGGTTTTGGTCGTCAGCAAGGGCTGTAAATATCACCCACGAGAACAAAGTCCGTTGTTAGCACGCAAAAAGCAAGGAGCTGGTTAAAAAATATGGAAACAAAATCCTGGAAAAGTAGTACAGAGCTGGATGGCTTTCATATTCTAGCCGTTGATTGGACAAGGATACGCAAAAGCTGTTTTTGTTCTGCTGACAGAAGAGGCCAAAGCTCCTTCTCAGTCTCTAACAAAGCTTCAAAGTCAAGAGATTGGCATGACATGACTAGAGATTGTAGAAAGAAGAAGAGCTCCTCAGACATCCATGGAACTGCAACAGTTGCAAGAGGGAGAAATTACAAATATATTATGTTATTCTGAGAGCATTATACTAATGACAAAAGAAAGTGAACAATTTCGATAACTTTTGACCTGCCAAAGACGTTTACAAACGACTTTACCTGTTTTGCCATTGTGTGTCGAAGCCAAATATGAACCTCTTCATATTTTTCCGCGCTACTATCAGCGCTGACTTTTTATAAACAGCCCCTTATATCTGTTCACTGAAAAGTCCCTGGTAATGGTACCGAACCTCAGAGAAATAAGTTTAATGCTCTACACAGTGTAAAAGTTGTCAGACAAAGCGCACCATCGCCTGTAGGGAATTTCGTTTTGTTATAACAGGGGTTGGCAGTGAGCTAAAAACTTAAGACTAAATTCACTCGCAAAAATTTGCCTTTGGCATGTTCAGCGGCTCCTATTTGACTAAGAAATTCATCAAATTTCAGATATATACAAATTCTTCATAGTGATTTTTTTCTATCTTTTGTATCACAAATAAGATACAGGAATCATGATTACGATTTTGTTTTTTTTTTAAAAAAAAAAAAAAAAAAAAAAAAATAGAGATTTTTGACTTTAGACATTTACCTTGAGACTTTGAGGAATCCCCAATCCAAGTGTACTTCTCAAGCATGGTTGGAGCATGCCGATGTGGAGCTGGTTTCATGATTAAAAGAAGCAAGATCCGCGTCACTTCACATCTGTAAGAAGGTAGGTATATATTTAAATATTACATTAATGATAGGTCATAATCACTTGCAAGTAGCAGTTTTTTTCTATCTGTCAAAAGTACCTGCTTTTATTCACATTCTCAATAATTTCATAGTCGCTTACTTCTTTTTAGAAAACAACACATTCAGTCATAGAATATCTAATGGATGGAAAGATATTGATGACATTTTACTGAAAGTTTAGATTTTCTTGATCATCAGTAAAAGACTCCTTGAATTTTGATAAAACGGTCTGAGCATAAACTGAGAGGCGTGAAATACTTGGTCTCATCACAGAGGTTTAAATACTTCAAGCCTCATAAGGTCCCATTATATTTTAGAATTTTGAACATCAAAATCATTAACCTGTTGTTGAATGCAAGAAAGCATGGAGGCATGGAAGCATGTTTTGAAAAAATTCTTCTTTCTCCTTGCATCTTGCTTTTTTGAAATTAATCACTTCTTGTATTTACATCGTATAACTACCATTGATTTAAAAAGATCCGCTGCAGATTTCAAAATCCTACTAAGGCAACACATAGCCAAAAAATTAATTAATAATATGGACCCCCGCTCAACTTTTTGACAGTGCTGAACTCAAAACTAGATAAAATATACCGAATATTTGCTGAGATGCTTTAAACAAAAAGGCAAAAGTTGGTAGAAATTAGCAAAAAGTCCATGGTAAAAATTTTAGAAAATTCATACGAACCTGACTAGAGTGTCTAAGTTTGTGCCAAAAGGTACAAAGTGGCTGGCTATTGATGCTATTTCATTATATGTTATCAATGCACCATCATAGTCACCTGAAACACAGAAATGTTAGCATTCATAAATGACAAATTCAATTGTGATAGATGCCTGCACAAAAGATGAATGCTAGAAGAATTATCAGTTTTAGGGGGAAACGAATCTCAAAATGAATGCTTTCATGCATTTATTTTTAAAGTAATTTGAGCAGCGGACATTAATTCTTAAAGCTCTTTAGACAATAACTTTTAATGATGAAATAAAAAACTATCAATGAATATGATGCTTTGCTCTTGAGTTAGGAGGCGCTGGTTATACAGTATTTGCCAACGAATGAATTTGATTAAATGGCGAAAAATATTAGGATCCACAACCACATACAAGTAAAGTTTTTTTGAGAGACAAAGTAACTGACATCATTCACTACAGTAATATAAACGCAGAAGCGCACTGTTTCTTCCACTTTAGTTTTATCTTAAGTTTCCACCATGGCGCTGTATGTGGAAAAACCAATGAAAACATGTGAATTGCCAACTAATGGAATCCAATCAAAATAAATGGGGGCTAAATTCGCTCAGTTTTTTGGGTTTGAGTCAAGTTATTCTATTTACAAATTTTTTTCAGCTTTGAGATTGACTCTTGAGTCAAGTAGAGTTTGAAAATTTTCAAGTTTAAACCACGAACATTCTTTTCAACGCCATTCATTTTTTTTCCTCTTTCTGTCTAAATTACTTCTGTGAAGGAATTCTGTTTTTTTTTTTTTTAAATATTTTTTAAAGTCTAATTCATTGAACACTGACTGCGATTGAAACTAAAAGACATTTCAGGCTGATGACAGTAAGTAATGCTCCTAGGCAATAGAAAGAGGATAAGCTCATTTTTGGAAGTACACTCTTGTCAACATACTTCTATGATAAAAATCAATTAACTGACAAGACCTTTGTTCTGATGAGGAATGCTACATCATTCGTAACCATGAGCTGAACTGAAATAAAAAAAAATTAATATCATGCTTACTTATTAAGGGTTTAAACAATAGAGTTATAACCTGAGTTGATTCTAGCCGTTGCCAAAAGAAAAAGGGACTCAAGTTTCTGGTTAGGATATTCGCTTTGAAGATCAGCAGCACGGCTATAATAAAGAGACGCCTCACTTGTAAGTCCAAATTGCTCCAGAGTCTTTCCTGTGTGAATAGTAAGTCCAGTCATAAGAGGCAAGTCCTTTGTCCATTTCAGACGTGCGTGATTCATGCAACTCACTGCAGCCTAGAACAAATACACTGAAAATTAAAAGTTTTTTCACCTTCCGACATGCAAAGGTAAATAATGGAAATGCATAATAATGCTTAGTAAATTGCATCAGTGTATTGCCTCATCAAAACCAAAAATTGTGATCAAGTAGGTAATATGCTCTCATTACATTCTTGAGTTGAGAAAATTGTCTTTTTTTCCAAACATCGATGATTACATATTGAAAACAAGACTTAGGGGAAAATATCAAAATTAAAACAGGTCTCTGTGGAAATTATTCAGTTTTTCAAAAGATTACAAACAGCAAATAACTATTTTTAAGGTTACTAATGGGCTCTGTTTAAAAATGTTACAAAAAGCCATCTATTTCATGTTAACATGCCTCGTGTAAAATACCACAAAAGGCCCTTCAGAAGTCTTGAAAGTTGGGAATACCTATTGATAAACGCAATTGTAGGTCTTATGAGACATTAAATCGAGTAGTAAATTTTTGGTGGACATTACTAAAAATATTACGAACACTTGTTAAAAATTATCATACTTCGTTCGAAGCAAGAGATACCTGCAAGAAATAGGTATTTAAAAGATAGTTCAATAACATTGGGAAAAATGTATTTGAGGATTTGGAACATTTAATGCAACTTCAGAGATGGTTGTGTTACTGGAAACAAGTCTATTAATACATTTTCAAGATCGATGAACTTAATTTTATTTAAAACTTTTGCGATGGAGGCACTTTCTGACGAAGACAATAGACATCCAGTCAGCCGCCAGTGACCAACACATGTTGCAACGAAAGCTCATTTTTTAGTTGGAGTCAGAAATCATGTGATTGTTTCGGAGACATTTTCTACAGTTATAAGATCATAAATTGCTAGATTTATCACTCTTCAGTCTGATTATCATCTGTCGGGCACTAACACTTACTGCCATCCAAATATTAAGGGCGTAAGTACCCAGTCACCGGCGACTAGCGCTAATTTGAGAGAACATCAGCCTTGAATTTTTAATAAGCATTACACAACTAACACACATTGTCAGAGCTATCAAATAGAGAGAATATTGGCAATTAATATGAATACTGAATATATTAATAGGGTAAACTGGAAATTAAGCCTCACTTGTAAATGCTCCAGATTAGGACTGACACAATGGCAGGTTAAGAGTTTTTCTTCTGCAACAAGGAATTGATTGCTTGCATTGATCAGTGCAGCAGCCTCCTCTGTCCGGTTTTCCAGTGACCCTTCACACTTGGCCACAGCCATCCAGCACAAACCTGCATATTGCGGAAGTTCATCATCTTTGCAGCGATTCGCCAAATTTGCTAAAAACAAAAATCAGTTCAAATTGTTTACATTGGTACCACTTTTTTGAGAGATGAACGTTCATGCCCTAAACATGCTTTGAAAAATTATTTCGATTGTAAAAGTTCTCATCCTGCCAATCCTGTAAACCTGTGTCAGTTGGTGGGAAAATGTCTTTCTGCACCCTGGTCAGATCGTCAGATACTGGAGTGATTTTGATTTAGTGTAATTATTAGATTTTGCGTCTATTTTATAAAAAATTCAACAAGCTCCTTTATTATAATGACACTCTGACACCTTGTAAACCCAAGTAATCAAGACATGACTATTCAATTTTTTCTTCCTCTTTATCTTCTTTCTTTTTTTATGTTCCTCCCTTGAAAATATAAAGATGAAGAATGGTTGAAATAAGGAGGGAAAAAAAGACAAAAAATAAAGGAAAACCTCAAATGATAAAAAAAAAAAAGAAGCAAATGCATGTTCTTACCGAATTGCTCACTTGACTCTGCAACATTTGGTTTCCTTAAAAACTTCCTGAAAGAAAAATAAAAAGAGATGTTACATGAGGAAACTTTCGGGTAAATAAAATAAGACAGAAAAAAGGTGCAAATATATTCTCATTTGAAATATTTTCAACCTATTTTAGTCGACAAATAATGTGCTTTACTTGCGATCAGTCCAATTTAAAGACAACATATCATAATTTTTAAAAAATTATAGCAATTTAATAAGCCTGAATTTCAGCTTTCACCATCAACTTAAGACATACGGGATATTGATGGAAATATCTATGGTGAAAGCTGCCAAACGCGTGCCCATTTTTTCTTTATGTCCCCAAAAAATTACTTTCCTCGTGCAGTTCAAATTCGATCGTAGACATAAAATATAATCTTGACCACGTATGAGGCTTGGATAAAATTGGTAAAAATGCGCACCCCACGTAAACCGGCGCAACCGGGTACCGATTTTTGTATTACCGAGTACCGCCCCCGCCCCGCGTGTACGACCCCGCGCTCGCACAATCACTGAAAAACAAAATCTCGGTGTATTTACTAAGAAGAGGGTAAAATTACCAATAATTCAGGGTTCTATTTGATCCCATAGTTTTTTCTTGGTAAAATTACCAATTATGGAATTGGTAATTCTACCGATAAATCTCGGTAAAATTATTGAACTTTCTCGGTAATTTTACTGGACCTTGGTAAAAACGCCAATATTTTTTATCGACTGTGGTAGAATTACCGAGATAAAATGGCAAAGTTACTGGGAATTGATTACCAATAAACATGGGATTCTCACCTGAGAAAAACAGTAAAAATACCGGGTTTTAGGTAAAATTACCAGTCTGCCTTGGTAAAATTACCAATAATTGGTAAAAAAAAGTGAGATGGTAAAGGTACCAACGGACCTTGGTAAAAACGCCGAGAATTTTTTTTCAGTGATGGAGCGAGCTTTTGAAAGGTCGAACATGAAATTTTGGTCTTAAACTGCAAAACTTGATATCAATTTCGTCACTATATGACTTGCAATGGGTGCCTTCTCTCTTCTCTTGGTAGAAATAAGCATAGTTTTATTTAAAAAAAAAAAAAAAAAAAAAAAAAAAAAAAAAAAAAAAAAAAAAAAAAAAAAAAAAGTGAAGACACGAGTTCAATTGGCCGCCTTGCAAGAAACTCAGCTTAATACCTCGCGCTCCTGAGAAGTCCCAAGTAGCATTGGTAGATAGATTTGGACTTTCAAAAAACCTAAATGACTCGTCAAAATAATGCACGAATTACTTATTATGAAACAATGTTTGTTCCTCTTTCGGTGAAATATGCTTAAAATTTACGTTTAAAAAAGTTTTAAAAAAATTGACATCAAAATTTTGTTGAAGTCTAAAAACCAATCATATTACTGCTAAACATAGAATAAAATACAAAATATGCAACATAAAATTAAAACATTTGAATTCATGGAGAAAAAATGGTGGAATTTACGGTAATGTGTAATTGCATTTAGTTGTAAAATTATTTGAATATTTTTGTTGCACTGTGCTATACTACTCGAAGCGGTAAACAAAGGGCGGGGGGGGGGTGTTGTTGGAGGGGGGGGGGAGTTCTCGGCGGGCTTTGAAGTAGAAAAAGATACAATGAAGAAGAAAAAGTTCCTATGGTGTTTCTACCTGGTAACAACATGTGAAGATGTTTTTCTACTTTTCTACTCCTGCGTTAAAGTCTCCATGAATATGCACGTTAAAATAAGCGTTAGTGGTGAAATATATGGATTGCATTTTGCAACAAGGAACCACTATATCTGGCTCTTTCATAAAAGCACATATCTGCACAGGGAAACCAATAGCATGTATGTTGTTTCTAAAATGGGCTAAAAATAGTGGTTCCTTATTGCAAAATGTAATCCATATAATGAAGTATGTTTCCTCATGACAGTTCTACGTACCACGGCGCAGAGTGGATCGAGTCAATAGGACAGGTCGGACAAAATTTGGATACTTTAAAAGCTTATACTCCGTTCAAACACAACTTTGAGGTTCTAAAAGAGATTTCATTGGTTTTCTCGAGAGATTTTCTTCTGGAAACACCCCTTGAAATTTGAAATGGGACGAATTAAACATCAAAATTTGCAGTTTTAGTCAAAAATTCCATGTCTGACATCTCTGATTGACTCGATCCACTGTGCGGCGTTGACACGGTAGATCTTACTACGAATGTTCAAAATAATCTTGATCTTCATTCTAGGCACATGCCTTAAATGGCACTTTCATCATATGTTGGCACCCTGAATCACACTATCCTGCAAGCTACCCCATTACTATCGGCTCATCAAAAGATCCATAGGTACGCGCGCGGTCTAGATTACATTAAACAGAGGTCTACACTGGAAAAAAAAAAACAAAAAAAAAACACGTTGGATCTAGAGTCCAGACTCTTAAAAACATCGACAAGAAAAAAATACTCTTGATTCAATCGGATTTTTGCTTGAATCAAGAACCAAGCCCCTTAATTTGAGCGGATTTCCTTTTGATTTAAGCTTAAATCTGATTGAATCAAGAGTATGTTTTCTTGTCAGTGTTTTCAAGAGTCTGGACTCTAGATCCAATGTGTTTTTTCCCCAGTGTATGCTTTTTTTGCGGTGACTTTCAACTGAACAAAATCGAGGATAGTACGTACAGTGTCTAAAATTGGTCTCAGCAATGCTGAGATTCATTGCAATGCAATTAAAATAAGTTGCAATTTTTCATTGCATCCAAAATGTCTATCTTTCTGATACACGGCACACATCACGTTGCTTATTGAAAATCGGCATTCATTGAACAAAGTATGTAAAAATATTGCAATTTTATTATATTAATATCGCAACGTTCATTACATTTTTTTTCCATTGCATTGTGCTAATTGTGCTTTGCTAATTATGGTACATATGGAGGAAACAATCAGACACGCAAAATTTAAAATATAATCATTATAAACGAACACGATTAATATGTTAAGTACTTGTAGGCGGTTTGAAATATCGTCCACTCACTTACTTCTTTAATTTTCCAGTTATGAACTTGTAATGGGCTAGGAAATCATCCTGGCAACTTTCGACCATGGTGAAGAAATTGAGTTGAACTCCAGTAATTCCTGTGGAGGAAAAAATGCTAAGTCAGGAGAAAACATGTTAAACACAAATTAATTTACGGTTCTATATGTAAAATCGCCGTTTGAAGGCCAAAGTCAATATATTTGCAGTACACTTGTACTCGTAATAACAGCACAAGTCCATGACAACAGTCAAAAATTGCCGAAGTTAGGCTCGATTGCCACAGTTAATTTTTGTGTGAATGTGATACCAAGGATATCTCCCTGGAAATTGTGCCACATTTGTACTGAGAAAATAGTCCACTTTCTCTTTCTAGAAGTTAGCTAAGTTCGGCGATATCCGGATGATAGAATATAGGTAATAACAGCATTCCAACTTGAAAAATGTTCACTCGTACATTGTGTTTTCACCAGGAAACTTACAGGATTGCAAAATCTCTGCAACCCTTTGATCATGGAATCGCAGGCTCGCGATGTGCACTGCTCGGAAATGGTGTACGCCAAGAGAAGACGACTTTTCAACGACTGAAGCGCGCACCGTGATATACACGCAATGCATGAAGTATCCTGCAGTCATGTAAGGCGCTACCATGCGTTGCCAGCTCCGCGCCGCGCCGCGCGCACTATGTTTGACGCGATTATTCAAACTTGCGGCGTCACCGGTTTTCATCTTAGGATATTAAAGTTTTTGTGTACAGTTAGTTGGATTTATTGTCATTTCGAATGATAAAAAATTACATAGAACCCAAATAACTTTCTTCTCTTTATTTACATATTTCTGTAAATAATTTGAAATAGAACTATACAAGTGAAACAAATTTTACGTGTAGGCCTCCTCGTTGCTCCGCAACATAATGGAATGATATACATTTTGCTATTCGGAACTACAATTTCTGGCTTATCCGTAAAAATACTTGTGTGCATAAGGAAACTAATGGTGCAAACGATGTTCTTAAACGAAACCATAAAATTGTAATATAAATGAAATTCATTTGATCAATGAACCCTTTCGAAGCGTAGGATATGGATTCGAAGAAGCGGAGGGTATGGATTCGATCGACATGCATCAAATCGAAAAGTAAAAACGTGAATTGATCGACACCGATTTGATCGAAAAGTACAAACGTCAATCGGTCGACACCGATTTGATCGAAAAATTATTTTAAAAAACGGCGTCGATTTGATCGACATGAATCGATCGAAAAATAAAAACGTGAACCGCTCGACGTGATTCGATTGATGCCGATTCAATCGATCTAATCATGTCGATGGGTTCACGTTTTTATTTTTCGATCGATTCATGTCGATCGAATCGACACCGGGTTTTTCAATAATTTGGACGTATTTCTGTCAAACGGAACTAAGCGCCATAGGGGGAGGAAGGTAGAGGGGGACTTGGATTGGCGGCGGATCCGGGCGTCAAGCTTATTCCGTCCTGTATTCGCAATGCTTTTCCGTGGCGCTTAGTTCCGTTTGACAAAATACGCTATCCGGCATTCAAAATTCCTCAAAAAGAACTCAAATTGGCGCTTAGTTCCGTTTGACAGAAATACGTCCATTTGTCGGTTGAATTGGTGTCGATCGGTTCATGACCATCTATTCACGTATTTGTTTCCGATCGATCCATGTTGATGGAATCCATACCCTCCTTTCGAAAGCCTCCAGTTTTAGAGTAAAGAGCCTGTTCACAGAATCATTAAGGCAGGCTCTCCATCGATACGGATTCTCAATTGGGTAGAAGCGGAACATTTTAGATGACGAACGGATTAGACTTCTTATACGGATGTAGCAATGTAGCTTTTGCCGATGCTGCGACGAAGATCACCACGGTAGCGAGTGCACTAGCACTAAATCAGTCTCTGTTACGGGACTAGCGACAGGGTACGGGTTCCGCGATAGGCGATACTATAATATTGCACGACTTTCACTACTCACGAGTGTGTATGCTGAATATTTTTACTCTCCATGTGAGTGGGCCGAGCCGCGTTACGTCGTGGCCAAGGCGACTTGAGTTAGCTCCCGAAGTGGAATTGCAGACACATGGTACACGACCCAATGTAAAGACTCAGCGACGGCAAAAGACCACTCATCATTCGCACTCGCACAGATTAGCACCGACAGGAAAACCCTCAGGTACGCACCTAGCTTGCCTAACTGCATGCTTATCTATTTACTATAATTCTTCCGTTAGACTCTTTATTTCTCCCTCTACCTTAGATAACTGAGACGAAAATAAACGATGAAGGAATTAGTGATAGAAATATTATGCAATTTTGAAAACTGATTTTACGATCAGGGGAGATCTAAAGTCATAAAGCCTAATTTTTACAGAAGTTTTTGCATTTATCATTTAAGTTTCTTCATTGAAAGCACACGTTTAAGTATACGACTGCCGTGCTGAGGAAGAACGCCGTATGAACCATTAGGCGTTGCCAAATTTCCTTCGAAAAACTACGAATTTTCAGGAAAATTTGAGAATATTTCTCCTCCGGAATTCCAGAATATTTTGTTCGAAATTTGATGTAAAAAATCTAAAAATTTCAAGGGAAAATATTCATAACTTTCCTCGGAAAAAAAAACATTTTACTAAAGGAAAATTGGCAACTCTCGAATGTTCATACGGCGTTCTTCCTTAGCACGGCAGTATATGTTACAGGCAAATGCCGGAACCTCGGTGCATCGCGATCTGCCCGGAAAAATGCGAAGTTTTCACGAAGCGTTGCGTTGGGCCAATCCCGAATTGGACGCGGATCCAGGGGGGGGGGGGGGGGGGGGCGGCTTGGCACACGCCCGAGAAAAGGAGGAAAAAAAGGAAATGAAGAAAGACGGAAGGGTCGGAGGAAATACGAGGGAATGACTCTTGTATTCGGCAGTTGATCGTGAAGAAATGGACTCGAACTGCACTTTAGGTGCTTTTAAATTTCGACAATTTTCTGAGGAAAGCCCCCTGGACCTCCCGTCCGAGTTTTGTTCGAAGTATCTGGATCCGCCAATGGGACTCTAGGATTTGTCTCGGGGGATATATGATGGTTGGATATCCAGAAGAAAATCTCACGAGAAAACCAATGAAACCACTTTTAGATCCTATAAGCTTTTCAAGTTTCCAAATTTTGTCCGACCTGTCCTATTGACTCGATCCACTCTGCGCCGTGATACGTAGAACTGTCATGGGGGAACATACTTCTTTATATATTTCACCACTAACGCTTATTTTAACGTGCACATTCACGGAGACTTTAACGCAGGAGTAGAAAAGTAGAAAAACATCTTCACATGTTGTTACCAGGTAGAAACACCATAGAAGCTTTTTCTTCTTCATTGTATCTTTTTCTACTTCAAACCCCGCCGAGAACTAACCCTACCCCCTCCAACAACAACCACCACCCCCCCCCCCCCCGCCACTGGTTTACCGCTTCGAGTAGTATAGCACAGTGCAACAAAAATATTGAAATAATTTTACAACTAAAATGCAATTACATAAAATTACATTTTTCTCCATGAATTCGAATGTTTTAATTTTATGTTGCATATTTTGTATTTCATTCTATGTTTAGCATTGATATGATTGGTTTTTAGACTTCGACAAAATTTTAATCATCGTGATCCACTCAGGCAAATCCCAAAGTCAACGTTCAGTTCAGTGTCGGCCGAAAATATTGTGGACACTTCTCGATGTGCCCAGGTTTCGGCATTTGCCCGTAAAAGTATTATATAAAATCCGGACTTTGCATGATAATGCATAGTTTAAGTTGATCCTACGTAGTACAAAAAGTAAAACACATTTTCTACGGAGACTAATTTCGAGAATTTTAATGATAAAAGATTATTCCTCACAGATTCTTAGTTTTGTACAATTTCACGTTTGGCGGGTTTTTACTTGATGTTTACGTGTTCTTTTTAATGAAACACTGGATTTTAAAAATTAAATCATCACGACACGCGTTACATCATCAAAATTTCATGTAGGTAGATCACGGCGGATACAGGGAGAATTTCTAAATACAACGTATTTATGAAAAATTAGCACCGCATGTGTTCATCAATTCGAACGTCCCTTTAAAAAATAAATCCTGACTAGACTGCCAATATCAAATTGGTCACAAAACTTATTAAAAGGTTCTTTAAAATTCAATTATTTTCTTTGTGCTGAGTTTCCCTACACAAATACCAACATGGGTAGGTACACTAAGCGTCAGAGTAGGAAAGAAGTCCGTTTGAGAGAATGGGGAATAGCAACCGTTCCAAACAATTTTTACCATCGATTTGAGTATGTTACTTACGCACCAATCAAAATCGACATTCTTCGGCTAAATAGGGACCAAGTTAAAGGGTATATCGATGGTGTAATCCCGCAACAACGTATCTCGGTTTGCGACGTTGCTGACTTCCTGTCATACTATATTTTATGAATGGAAGACTACTCTACGAAAATTCTTAAGAACTGCAATGATTTTTCTTTTCTGTGCGAAGAAAATTTTGTAAAAACTTCAAGGAATGGTGTAGATTTGTTCTCCTTTAAAGAATACAACCAATTTCAGAATTTTCAAACACCGCAACGTGATATGTGGTTGCAGACTTACACCGTCAATAACTTTGGAAACAGACCGATGTAAGTAACATTTAGCATGTTTACTGACACATAAGATGACACTGGAAAACTATTAAAAATACCCTTTTAAAGATCTAACTATGTGAAAGTATTATTTACTATCTGTTTCTGTTCATAGGGCTACAGGAGAGAAAATGATGAACCCACATATTTTAGGGGTGACGCTCATCTTGGCAAATGTCGTATATGCGGTGGTTGCAGGACCTACTGTCTACGTAAAAAATGAGGAAGATAAGTTTCAACCCGGTATGAACTAAATAAAGTATGTTAGCTGGATAGTTATGGTGATATTAGAAAACGCTCTTTTTAATACTCGTTTACGCAGCGTTTTAAATTCCCTCTGATTTTATTAATTTAAAGTCCCATTTACTCTCAAAGAAAAAGTAGCTAGATTTATTGCTTGAAATTTTCACGGAATATTTTCCACACCGAGAGTAAGCGTCATGCCTCATGCAAACTGTGAAAAATACCATTGCTTGAAGTGTAAAATTCAAAAATAAAATACCTATGATGAAAAATTTGGAACGCCGCAAATTCTGTTCTAGTTTCACCAGTGAGGTATGACAACCAGACAACTGAGGTATTGGACAACCAACCAGACAAACAGGCGAGTAAACAAGGAAGTCAATAGGTATACTAATTGCTAGGAGTTCTTGCAGATTAAATGAGGGGCTGATTTGCTAAACATTATAGAAACGAGAGGCTGGTAGAAATATACGCTTGGGAGTTGGGAGGAACTGTAAGGGGGGGGGGGGTCCTAGAAATCAACTCAGCCCCTCCCAAGAAATGTGAGGGATTTTTGTGATAGAGCACGTAAAACTTTTCATTATTGAAATTGTGACTGGATCAACTTTCCGGTGAAGACTGTTAAAAATTGCTCCTATATAGGACGAGTCAATTTTTCAAGATTTTCCTCGGACCTTCTTTGAAGCTAGGGAAATCCCCCGAATCTTCCTAGGAGTTATATGGGAGTCCACACTCCACAGACTTCCCTCTGTAAGCTGCCGCTCTAAGGAAGAACGCCGTATGAACATTCGAGAGTTGCCAAATTTCCCCGCATAAATCGTGTATTTTTCAAGAGAGTTGTGCATATTTCTCCTTGAAATTTTCAGAAATTTCAGATACAATTACGAACAAAATCCTCTAAAATATTGGAGAAAAAATATTCACAAACTTTCCTGAAAACTCGTGATTTGTTGAAGGAAATTTGGCAACGCCTGAAGGCTCATACGGCGGTTTTCCTTAGCACGGCAGAAAGGTACCTTTTAGTGCCCCCCATCCTAGGATCCTCCTCAATGAGATTCCCTTCTAGCCCTTCAAACAATTCCTAGTTCCACCCGTGAGCGTGCTGTAGATAAATAAACCACCTAAAAGAATTTTATAAAAAAACAAAACAAAAAAAAACAAAAAAAAAACCTATGCGATTTTAAGGCTTTTGAGTTCTCCAGTGAGTCTCACATGGGAGCTACTCGTAGAATTGAGTTTCTGACCACTAAAAATTCTAAAATCTGCTGTAACGATACTGCAGCCGGGCAGTAGACCATTTTCTGTGCCATATCGACGGTGTAAGTCGGCAATCACATAACTCGTTTGCGGTGTCTGAAAATCTCCGCCTCCATGTTATTTTTTTAAAGGAGAACAAATTGACGTCACCCCTTGAAGTTTTTGGAGAATTTTCTTCGCACGGAGAAGAAAAATCACGGCAGGTTTAAAGGATTTCCGCTAAGCAGTTTTCTGTTTAAAAAATAAAGTATGTCAGGAAGTCTGCGACGTCGCAAACCGAGTCATGCGATTGCCGACTACACCGTCGATATGCATCTGTGACATTTAAATATTGGGAAGAAAATCGTTGGATGGGGAGTTTTTTGTTAGCTGATTGAATCACCTGCGCGCCTCGTTACGTTCGAAACATATTCAAGTGATGTGAAATACGGCAAGAGGAAAGTGGGTGGAAAAGCTAGGACAGTAATGGTAAGCATTGAGAAGTGGAGGACACCATATTTGGTTCGTCGCAATATTGAAGAGGCGCGCGCGCCCGCGTGCGAACCCACTGCGAGGGCGGTGTCACCTCACTTCTCTAGAGCCTTGCCGTTTGAGGCCCAAGTTTATTGCCACAGCGAAATAAAAAATATTTTGCAATCATCGCTTTCAGACATTTAAGAGCCGAAGTATTTTGGGGACGCAACTTACAGAGGACTATATGGAAATATTCCGATGGCTAAAGTGCGAAACCACGTATCTCCATTGCAATGGCAATGTTTCAAAATGTTCGCTAATATTTTATTATTTCGAGAAGGAACAGACCAACTTCATAGCTTGAAATTTTCACAGAACATTCTGTTGATGGATAGGAAAAATCCAGGAAGTGTTTGATGAATTACGCGCGTTGACTAGTTTTTCAGAGAATTTTTCCGGCGCTCAGCTGACGTTGCCGGAAATGCTGTATATTTTCAGTGAATGTTCACTTGACCCTTTATATTTTCGAGCACAATCAGAGAGTGTTTAAGTATTTTCGGTAGATATTCCCTTGACGCTACTTTTGTAAGGCAGTCTCTTGGGTCCAGCGTTTCAGCCTCACACATTTTTTGGGAAGGACCGAGTAGATTTCTACCAAGAGCACCCCCCCCCCCCCCCTCCATGCTAGTTTCGCCCATGAAAAGCGTTGACTAGTTTTCAATATATTTTGTGCTCTAGATTTTTGTTTTACTGTTATGATGAAATTTGCTACTATCGTATGTGCTTGCGGTCCCAACCTGATGGAAAAACTGAATTTTTCGGTGCCTTGAGTGTCACATAATGGCGCAGCGGTTTGGATGGTGAAAGTTAGGAAAAAGTGAAAAAAGCATAACGATGACGTGACTCGATCCGAAAATGCATGCCTAATTTCGGTTGCAAACTTCTTGTCATTAATTTTCTACATGAAGAAATACTCAAATTCATTTCTTGAAAACCTCCCCGCTTTTTCTTATAGTAAGAGGAACATTCTAAGAAAATTGCAAGCAATAAAAAGCCGGTGTTTTCTGTTATTCCAAACGTTTTTCTCAATCCAGATAACTAGGAAGGTCGCAAAATTTAGGAAGAATGTGCGCGATTTTTCAACCTACACACAGGGCCGGATTAATGGGCCGCGGCCCATTGCGGCAAATTTTGAAATTTTTTTAAGTGTGTGTATAAAAAAATCGGATTCAGAAAAAAAAAATATCAATGAGAAAAGGAGACAAAATCTCTCTTACCTCAGAGTAAAGTAATTTCTAATTTTGTTGTTTTTCGGTGATACAAAATACATGAGACAGCATATTTAATTAGTCGAGATAAGAGAGGAACTAAACACGCAATTTGGTCTGGAGCTCAGCGTAGAGAGGAATGATGAGAATGACGAGGACTTGAGATGAAAAGGAAGGACAAGCCCTCAGCGCGGCGGTCGGCATGTAACACATATTAGCGCCTACAAGACTGCATGAATACTTTACCCATTGCGCCAAACACAGTGCGCGCGGTCAGGAGCGGTTGGCGCGAAACGCATAGCACCTTCAAGACTGCAGGAATACTTCACGCATTGCGCCAAACACAGTGCGATCAGCGCGTCGCAGCGGCGCAAGTTAAAATCATTAAACCACATTTATGTTTGCTCTTTCATAATTTTTTGGTTCATTTCTTATAAATGGAGGACCTTGTCCACACAGAAATAGGTTTACGGAACTTGACTTTCGCGCAAAGTTCCGTGAAACTTTGCTAGTAGTGTTGACAGGGCTTCCGCAAAAAAATGCATCCAACACGAGTAGGTAAACGCGTCTTATGTACCCCTCCCCCTCCGGCACGTTCACTTGATGGTTTTTATTGATGTTTCAAAACGAATGAGAAGGGGGCGGCAAGTAGGTAAATCCGGCCCTGCCTATACACCGGTAGCTTTTGCGCCTATTCTATTTGTCGAGCCCTAACACACTATCCCAAGTGGATCGCCTCTCTTTGAGGGTCCGAGCTGCTTTCCGCAGCGCCAACCCACTTTTATTTCACACGATTGATCTAAAAATGTTTATGACTTCCACCAAAATTTGACATGAACTCTTTTGAAAAGTTTGATAGACTTGAGGTATGAATGTCGTCCAAGTAGTTTTGCTTTATGATTCATTTGTTACAGATCTGTTGCCAGTATCATCGACTGTTATTCCACTGTCAATCTACAAAGTTGGCTATGAAGTGAGCGTTACAAGCGACAACAAACACGATAAGCTGGATACGCCAGCAAAACTTATCACCGGTCAGTGGCGTAGGGATTTTAGATTTAGAAATTCAGGCTTGTGCGCGCAGGAATGGGTTACTGATGCGTAAAATAGAATAGTGGGGCCATGGGAGGGTAAGGGTGGACTAGCCTAGGGGGCTTCTTTGCATATGACAGCATCGGTGGTGCTAGGTGAAGTGGTTAAAACAATTAAGTAGGTGTCTACAGTCAACACTGAAGTCCCGGGTTCCGGCACTTCCAGCCCCGGTAATGGCATGTTTTAAAGGAGAGTTTAAAATCCGTCACGGTGGCCGTGGAGTGGACCAGCCCCTCCAATAGGAGGAAACACGGTCTTCTAGGGGCCGAATTTTGTCGGCTCTTTCACGTGGAAGTGCGACATCCATCGCTGAGTCAACACCGCACCACCGGCCAATCAGAAGCGCTCAGCCGGACTCAAGTGCAGTCGAGACTCGTTCTAAGTAAATTTAAGTACGGTGGAAGGACCAACTAAATTCGATCCCAGTGTATACAATTCGCATTGCTCAGCTATGTTGTAGTTACATTATGGATCACTCGAAGAGTGAGCTACTGCCAGCGCAACCCACCGGTTCTGGATTAAAACAATAGCGTCAAAATCGGAAAAAATGCTCAGAAAAATTCTGCGCTCAGTAACGCCAGCCACAGCAGTCAGGGGTGCAAAAAGAAAGTTCACGGAATGACAATTTTGCTGAAAATTGAAAATTCATTCTCCACGAAATTTCGAAGATTTTTCAGGGGCGCGCATGAAACCTTCAACAAATTTTAGAAAGTTTCATGAGAGTGCATCTCTGACCCATAGTCGTTGATACGAGCTATCATTGGCTTTCCTATTTGACCAGCTGTACAGTGCCTTGCGAGAATTATGCTGCCGTGATAGCGAAGAGAGCAGTAAGTGCATGCTGTGTGAAACCACCCGCATGCCCCTGTATTCAAAAATAGAAGCAGACAGATGGCAGGGGCTCCTTGCATATTCTTACCAAATAGTACATGGTCAAGTGAAACTCCTTTCACTGGACCCATCAATAATTGATGAGTATACCCACAAACTAAAAGACGGTTCTCAGCAGGGTAGAATATCGAGAAAAAGTTGTAAAAGTTTCGACAAATTTAAAAAAAAAAAAAAAAAAAAAAAAATCAATCATAGCACAATTGAATTGCATTTTGCAAAAAGGAACCAAGAGCATTCCAACGTTGCTAGGATTGTGCAACTTACATTCTTTAAGATAGAATACTGCAATCATTCAAAAAATTAAATTTACAAAGGTAATTTTCGTCTTGAATTCATACTTCAATGGGAGTAAAGATAAAACTTGTTTAGATGATCAATTTATAATTGCAAAGTAAAAAAAATGTGTACAATCTCAGCGAAGTTGGAATGCTCTAGGTTCCTTTTTGCAAAATGTAATCCAGTTTATCAATGCTGCCTATGATAGTATCATGGGTTAATAACTGACAATTTCAATAATTTACTTTTTTCTCTTTTTTCAGTGAATAGCAAGAAAAAGTATCAGCAGGAGAAGACCCAGGCAAAGATTAAGCAGGTGTCTAAAGCAGAATTTGAAAAGCAAAAATCAGAAACGTAAAAAATCTATTGAAAACATCAAAAAAGAGGAAATTCTAATCTTGCTCAAAGGAGGTGAGGGTAGTCGGAAGGAAGAGAAGCATAGCATACCACTGCAATGCGATGAGAGGAATATTTGGGGGGGGGGGGGGGCTCGTAGAGAATATGATCTACAGCAAAAAAGAACGTAAAACATTTTCTGATTACAATTACTCAAAAGATCCTGTTCAAAATGATGAACTAACTTTGAAAACTTTTCTCGCGGATATTATAGTTAGCTAACAGCAGCTTGAAATCAAAATGATGAAGAGAGGTCTCTGTGAAATGGGATGAATGAATAGTAATAGAAAAACAAAACAAAAAACAAAAACACATAAATGTTCACCATTAAAGGCTAACAATGTTTGACTTCAAAAGCAAAATCACACTGACTTTGATCATTTCCATGACTGACTTTGATCATTTCCATGACTTACTTTGGTGTGTACTCTATAAAAATTCATCACATTTAGAAAAATTTCTTGCCGAAGGACATACAATTTAGATGCTTGTACAACTTATAATTACTGTACACAGGTGTAAGATTTTTTCTGAACCAAACCAAAAAAATTTCCACCTAGGTACCTCAATTTTTGAGTTGTATACTAATCATTTTGGTGATAATAATGTATTTTTTCTCAAAATATCCATCACTCATATAATGTATGCAAGAATTTTTCAGCAAGAGTGAGGAATTGTTCATGACTTATTCCCTAACAGAAAAATGACAAATATATGCACTGTTTAGAAATTAACAATGTATTGCGCTTTCTTCAGAATATGTTCTTCAATTATGCAAATGTTGCAAAGGTTTTGCAAAATACACTAATTTCCAAGGTAAGACATTATTTATTTCAAAACCTCAAAAAACTTCCAAAAAAAATTTTAAACCATTTAGTTTAGAAAGTTTTATGACCTGAACGATTTCTCAATTTAAAGAATGTAGATGCTGTTAAAGCCATTGGTTCTTTTTGCAACCACTGTTGTAAGAAATTAAAAAAAATAAAATAAAATAGGATATGATAATGGAGATTGGAATATATTGCATTAAATTCAAAGATCACAAAATCTGTTGTAAAAGTAAAGAAATGGAAGGCTGTAGGGTTATCTTAAAATCAAGAGCCTCTATTTAAAAATCTGATGTATAATGTAGTTGAGCAGGTTCTGAGATCTGAAGCTAGCAATTAATTAATTTCATCCAATTAAAGGTATATTCCGTAAATATCATAGAATTTTGTAACATCAGTTGCAATACTAAAAAACTCAAAGGCTGTAGGCACATCTACATATTAAAAGCTTCCACTTCAAACAAATAAAAAAAAAAAAAAAATTGGTCAAATAGTTTTGATAGTCAAACAAATTAAACTGTTAGACCACATAGTTGAAAAGATGTTGATTCGAAAGAAAACTAAAAATGTATTGTCAGTAGCAAGAATGGGAAAATCAAAGGCTGTGAGCAAGAGCACATTTATAGTTCCAGAGTAATCATCGAAAAAATCAAAGGAAAATCAGTTAGGCTGTTTCTGAGATTGAGCGCTAACAAGAATTTCTGACCACAGAATTGAAAGTACACTTTTAGATTCAATTACTGTTGCCGTGTGATATTGCTTTAGTACCAGACATTGGCATTTGGGCATTTCTGTCAGATTCCAGCTCGCGAAGATCAGCTTCAGTGATGTGGGCTGGAAGTTTTTGTTTCAACTCATCGTCCAACTGGCACTGCAGATCGGATGGAAAGTTGGACAGCAAGTTGAAGGTGATGTGACATTCAAGTCTCTCTGCAACTTTTCATCGAGTTATTGTATTCTTGTGTCACTATCACACAATCCAATTTTACGCCCGACAAAAGAAGAAGAATAGCTGATCCAGACTGATCTAAACCGATCCAAAGCGTTCCAAGTGATAATAAAACTCAAACTTTAAGGTTATTTTGATTGGTTATTGTTTTGATTTGTTATTATTATTTGTTCATACTTACTGATTTGAATCAAGAACATGGACCAAGAGAATAAATATTAATAAATAATTAATATAATAATTATTAATGGTATAAATAATAATTAATAATAAATAATTAATAGTAAATATTAACAAACATCTATTCTCTTGGTCCATGTCAAGAAGTCGGAAACGTGATAACGAAATACGAGCAAACTAGATAAGGACGGAAACCTTCTCGAGTTATGCTAGGATCACATTGGAACGCGATCTCAACCCATTTCAGAAGAGGGATCAATCCGCTCCAACCCGATCCACTGGAACGCTTGGAGCACGGCTGAGGAACAGAATAAAAAAATAACGATTTTCATTGCAATTCACCGTGTACCAGATTTAAAAAAAAACACTTGTGCTGGAATCACACGCTGAATTTGGCAGCTGGGTCATTCCATTGTAACGGGTGTGACAACAATTTAACTTTAAACAAGAATTTGAACTCTTTCTTGGGGTTTAATTAAAAAATTATCTACAGTAGCAGAAATAACTTTTTTTATAGATCATTTCAGTTTATCAGAAATTGTTTTTACTTTGTTCCATTCCTCAGAAAAAATTAAAAGGTATGCGTAACGGGTGTGACCGATTTTGGAAGTGAGTTTTTCCTCAGTGAGTGTAAAGTGGAAACTCAGCGAATTTTATGAATGTAAAAATCTGATTAAATTATACTATGAAGCCAAGGGTTTTTGCTTCAGCTGCCAATGATCCGTTTTCGAGTATAGGTTTTTCTTCTCTTGAAAAATGGGAAAGTTTGCGTAACGGGTGTGACGTAACGGGTGTGACAGATTGTCTCTCTGAGGTCCATCATTTCTGAGAGAGTTTAAAAGTTAAAAAACTTACTTTCCTGCTCATACTCTTATTGTAGGCAATCCTAAGCAGTAAATCAATCAACATTTTGACGCATTTTAATGTAGAACATGCCAAAACTACATTTTTCTACAAGGTGGCCCAGACCTACCGTTTGCGTCACGGGTGTGACGTAACGGGTGTGACACATTGTCTCTCTGAGGTCCATCATTTCTGAGAGAGTTTAAAAGTTAAAAAACTTACTTTTCTTCTCATACTCTTATTGTAGGCAATCCTAAGCAGTAAATCAATCAGCAATATGACGCATTTTAATGTGGAACATGCCAAAACTACATTTTTCTACAGGGTCGCCCAGACCTACCGTCCCAGGGCTTTTCTTCGGGTAACTCAGAATTCCTTTTTCGTCCCCGCGGTCTTGGACCTCGCATGGCCCAAATTAACCAAAAAAAACCCTGGCACGGTAGGTCTTGGCCTATAGTAAAGTGAAAATATTTCAATCAAATCGGAGAGAGTTCAACGAGTTCTTTTTGAAGTCCTTTTGAGATAAGGTGTATTCACTTTAAATACTGAAATATGGCAAAAAAGTTAGCTATCTCTCTCTTATTAGATGCATACATAACGTCTAATCATGCATATGAGTGTATTTCTTGTGATAACCATAGAAAAAATGGTGAGAAGTGAGGCAACATCTGCATAATTTAAGTCTCTTCTCATTGGTCACACCCGTAACGTGTCACACCCGTTACGCATTTTTGCCCATTAATTGTTGAAATAAAAATTTGGAAAAAATACTCCAAAGCTGTACTTGACTTGAGGACGTACGGAAAAAATTGGCATCTCAAAATGACATGAATTAAAATAGTTACATTAAAAAACCTATGTTTTGCGTAACGGGTGTGACAGTCAGTGCACTAGGTTTTAAAAGTTACATATAATATACAGTAATTACTTTTAAAAATTGAAACTTTGCAGGAGCACATTGAATCAGTTTCTTGACAACTGCAAGCATAACCTGAAACTTGGTTTTGGTGGGAACACCAGAAAACATTGCTACCAAACTGTCACTCTTTTTACAGTAGGATGACGCTAAGCAACGGGGTTACAAAACACGTAAAAATTGCGAGAAAAAAAACAAAACGGAGGTAAACCATATATATTTCCAAAAACTAGGAGTATTAAGGAGTCCAAAAATAAATATCGTTGGGTCATTTGGAGGGGGAAAAAAAAATACCCCCCGGACTACCTAGGCGTGGAATGACCCAGCTGAATATAGGAGCAGAATGTTGTTGCTCTACAGTTGAATTTTCATACTTTTAGGTCTGTTTCATCCACATTTGTATTAAGCTAATTCATTTAGTTTAGACAAACTGATGACCGCTGAGTCCTGATCCTCATCCGTGCCCTTAAGGAGCCATCGAGCGCAAAAGTCAGGGCACCATTCAACAACGGACTGATGACTACCACATTCAGCTGCCCATATTCAGCATGTGATTTGAGCTTTAATTTCTAAACTGACTACAGCTGATTTTGGCGTGGACCCTTAAATAAAAGCTACGTTACAAAGCTAAATATTGATGACAAATTACTCACGTCTGTTGCCCCTGCTTGGTTCTCAAACTAGGTAGCAGTTTGTGCCATTTGTATGATGATGTTGATTGGGTGTTGTTCAGGTAGGATATTTTTTACAATACACGATACAAGCCGAAATAATGGATCTAATAGTAACAATGGTCATAAATAGAAAGACTGCTAAATTTGGTAAAATTGGTCAAGGAACTGAGGGGGTCGAGGGTGTCGAGAGAGGAGTGAAGAGTGAAGAGTCGACTGTTCAGCAGAGATTCCTTCCTTGAGCTCGGAAGGCAGGGATGACAAAAATCCTGCCGAATTTCCATCGCAAACTGTCTGGTGCGCAATCGGGAGCATCGATGTTTCCTTTCTGCAGACTCACTGCACTCCCCACGCGCCGCAGGATTTTTGTCAACCCTCGCCTTTCGGGCCAAGCAGGAATCTTTTAAATTCAAACCAAATTAAACGCTCTTTTTTTTTAAAGGAAAATCTGCATGATTTCTCTTCTATTATCTATATGATTAGGAATTTTAAGTAATAAAGACCATAAGGAATACCACAAATTTAAATAAGGGGCCGTTCATAAATTACTTAAGGCTCTCATGGGGAGGGGGGGGGGGTCTATAACAGCCTTTCGTTGCCTTACGAGGGGGGAGGAGAGGGTACGGCTGAGCCTTACGTCAACTTTTTAGCCTATATTTGAAGAAAATGCAAAAATCCATATTTCGTCAGGTTGATAATAAAATTCAAGATGAAATAAAGGAAATCAGGAAACCACCGATTGCTGGCCGATCGAACCATGCCCTATCTCATTTCTCTTGATTCCCACTTCTCCACTCATTCTCACGATGATGAGTAGTGACTTCATCCTCACGTCAACTTTATACTTTTAACTATTTACTCCCAAGGCCAAAAGAATCTTCAATTTTACTCCATATTTTTGTTTATTAAACTAATTATATCATGAATCTTGCCTGTGAACTTACTCCAGAAATTTGGTTTCACATAAAAAAATTGTGGCTTAAAAATTTCATTGTGTTCTAAAGGGAAACGTCATGCTTCGATCTACGATAACTGAAAAAGGGGGGGGGGGGGGGTTAGTCGAGACTTACGTAATTTGGGGGGGGGGGGGGGGGGGGGTTAAGGGATGCCTTACGGTGCTGCACAAGGAGAAGTATGGGGGTTAAAAAAATGGGGAAAAGGTCTTACGTAATTTATACTAAAGGATGTTAACTGAACACTATGCTACATTAATTCCTGTCTGGAGTCTGCTTTTTCCTCCAAGAAAAAACAAGTTTATTGGACGGCCCCTGTATACTACTGTATACCCTCATACAGGGACCCTGGACCAGAGTTGCTAAAGGAAATTTCATCGTATGAAATTCTTGAAATTTCACCGTATGAAATTCTTGAAATTTCACAAGAAATTTCATGAAATTTCCTCATAAAATTTCTTGAAATTTCCTCATAAAATTTCTTGAAATTTCCTTATGAAATTTCTTTTTGTAATCTTTCATGAAATTTCTTAACTCTGCCCTGGACCTTGGATTCAGAAGTTTCTCTGAAGCAAGAGGAGCCCTTTTCGATTACGTTTCAATCAAAATGCAATCCTCACTCAGATTTTTTGGAAAAAATAACCCTGCGATGCCCTACGCGGCATTTATAAATATGATCAAGGCGTTAAAATATATTATCCGCGTGGGCGCGAACTGGGAACGCTCTAGTCACGGAGCGAGTGCCTTACCGCCTAGCTACGCCGCTTGATAGTGAGATGGCGAATTTGCCAGTACATAAGGCAAATAAAGTTCTTTCTTTCTCCACTAGAGCTGAGAGTAGAGACGCATCGGTGAAACGCTCTTGCTTACTGATGATCTGCGGCAGGATTTTTGTCATCCCTAACCTTCTAAGCCAAGAAGGAATCTCTGCTAAACTCAAACGCCGAAGAGTGAAGTAGAAAAGTTAGGTTATGTGTATAGTATTTTGTTTATATACAGTAAAGAACACTGTTGCCGCTCTTATACTGCTTTGTTTGTTTCACTAATTTTAGTTTTTTTTATATCAAATATTACTTTTATTGTCTAAATTCTCTCAAAAAATTATAATTTCTCTCGATACAGACTCAATTTTGATCCCTATCTTCCCCGAAGCCCGAAAAAATAGATCAAATATCCTTCCATTAAACTAGATAAGTGTGGCAACACAGCAAATGGCGAGCAGTGTTTTGGTTTTTTGGTAATCAGTGCTCAAAAAAAGTCAAAACGCTGCTTACAACATTAAATCATAGAATAATAATGTTTCAACTCTCTTTATACACAATTTTTTCGCCTCTTATCAATGTGTCCGCTTGTTAGATTATCATGAATACTTTCACGCGTTTTTATCTGTAGCTGTTGCCCAGAACTTATTTGCTTTCAAATGGAGAACGCAACACCATGGCCCAGTGGTAAGTGTGGATGAGTTTGTGGAAATTATATCCGAATTGAAGAAACTGTACCTTATTTTACTGGCTGACTTTTCTTTGATCATTCCATATGGCCTCTGGTTGAATTTCACTTGCTAATTTATCACGCAGAGTACATGGAGCCTTGCAATGAAATTGAGGAAGCCAAATGAACGCTCAGACTGATGAAGTCGTAGTCTTGCCCGTGCTGGTTGTTCAGCACTGTTTTGTGCATTAGCCGTCGGGCACTGCCTTTTTATAGTGATTATGGGAAGCCAATTTTTGAGACTCCCACCACGGTATACTGAGACGCACTCCCAATGTGACGTATCGATTTTCAATGTCAAGTTATGATGAGTTTCCATGATCAGCCTACTGATCTCTGGTGCACAAGTGGCTTCAAATGGACCTCAGCTCCACTAATTCCATCACAACTCTTTGTATTCACTTTTTGGCTGAGCCATGAGGAACTTAAATTTCAAATAAAGTGTGGTCAATTCCAAATTAAAAATCAATATCGGTTCATAAATTGATCCTTCTGTCGGTATGTTCTGTGACTAATTACCCATGTCTGAACATCATGCAAATTTTAATTTGAAGTTTGATACACACGGATAAATCTCTAGTTCTCATAGCTCTGACTCTGTCATTTTAGGTTCAAAGAAAAATTCTCAATTTATCTTCGAAGTGCTATGCAGGATATCAACTCTTTGTTTTAATAGGACGTTGTGTTCACCTTTTCAGGCACTATAAGTGAGTCGCTCTCCAACGACTCAGTAATGATCTTGTTTAAAAACGATTCTGACAATGGAGTGCAGTCTGAGTCTCCTTTGTCAACAGGAATGGCGACGAATGTAGAGCCAGAACTGACCTCTCAATCCTTCTTCATCCCAGGAAATATGAATGTAACCAGCTTGAAATCGGATATGGATAATATCACTGCCTTGGACACATTTCAGCTGGATGCCAACGGACAGATCATTCCCCTTTACACGTAAGAATCATAAACTGTTTCAGACCTATATATGTTATCATAAAATTTCTATCAATATTATTGAAAAAGGTCATGTTATCAGTTGAATCCATTTCATTTAATGGAGAATCCCGATAGTGTTGTGAAGTCTTAGTCTGTCCATATTACACATTTTTCTGTTCTTAATCAGGCCTCATCATGCAAAATAAAATTCAAATAAGTGCTTGAAGATTTCACCTATTGTTTTCAGACTATCCTACTCTGAATTTTCACAAAATTCATATCATGCTCTGCTCGAGTTGATTTGAATGCCTTTTAATTGATGTTCTGTTCCTCAATATTAAATCTTCTCACTGCAAGGACCTTTCATTTGTTTTTCCCCACAAATACTTCTTCAAGGAAATAGCTTTTATCTGCTCGTACCAAATCTTTTCCACCTTGCCATCTTGCTACTACTCGCCCACTCTGACTTGTTATAGACTGCATACCTAAAATGATTTCTTAGGTTTACCCCTCCTATTCCTATCTATTGTCTGACAAAATTTTTGCTTTCAAATTAGAAAAGATTTCTTGAAAAAATACACATAGAGTCTTTGAGGAGTCTACAGGATCTCCATTTGATTAATCATATTAAAAAAAAAATAAATAAATAAAAAACCATTCTCTTAGGAAATTTATAGTTGCCTTTTATTCTGAATACACAATAGTTCATTTCGCCGAAAAGATGGGGTCTTATAAAGTGTTTGGTATATTCTGTCCACTCCATGAGAATTTTTTCCAAAATGTCTCGTATTACTTTAAGGTGCTTTTGAAACTGCAGCATTTAAAATTAACCTTTCTTGGGTTTTTTTTTATTTATTTTGACTTTTGTTGACAGAGATCTTGAAGAAGAAAACCCTTTGCTCTTGGAGACTGGGAGTGAGAGCCTAGATTCCAGTCTGTTACCACTGAAGAATAATTCACCAAACAGCCTCAATAGTGGAGACAGTCTGAATCTGAAGAACCTGCTCAGCAATGATATCATTATCACAGTACCATTGCCCTTATCACTGAATGAAAGTAAATTCCCCAACTTACTCAACGTGCAACTGAAGCCACCTGAGAAAGGACAAGAGGATGTAGTCCCGGCAAAGTCACTGCCCAATGAAGCTCCGCCTCCAGACTACATTGAAGAGAGGCTCAAAGTCTTCCAAAATAGTATCGTTGAGTGCAAAATGCCAAAAACCAAGCCTGTCAAATGCAAGTAAGTAGCCTAACCAAAATCTAGGACTAGCCCCTAGAATGAGGAACAATGAGCTAAGAGCTACGCTGACTGCTAAAGACTTGTCATGGAGTCAGCAGCCAATTATTGAAACTATTGAAAGTTATGTTGACTACATGAGACGAAGCTCCGCTTTTACCATGTAACATATATGTTTGATGTCTGGTCGAGCTGATGTAAATTTCAGTAATCAGGCCGGTGAAGCAATTATCCATGCCTCTTTGAAAAAATTTTTAACGGTCTCCTTTATAATTTAGTATTTTCCGTGAATTTTCCCTCTTTAAAATACTTGCTCCAAATCCTCTAACTTTTGAACTGAAGATTATCTTTTTCCAACGCCCCTCATATTCATTTCTCTGCCAAAGTCATCTGCTACCTCCATGAAATTGAAATACTTACTTTCTCCTTTTTTCTTTACTCCTCCATCACTTGTCTTTCTCATCCTCATCAGTATTAATTTACTTGAAAAATTGGTTTGATTAAAACCTCTGAATTTCAATGTTTTTGCAGAGTGAAGAGTGGAAAAGGAGATGCCTTGTACGCTTGTGAATTTTGTGGTATGGAGTTCGAAAAATCTCGACAGTATTACGGTCATCTTCATGTACATTCAGGTAACTTCAGTTTCTAACCTCATATCAATTCCTTCAAAATTTCATTTGTTTTATAAACAAATAGATAAATTTTAATCTAGTAAATTTGAAATCTTGATGAGATAGGCTTTCACCAATGTAGTGGTGAGGACACCACTAACCCTCTTTTTATCAAAGATAACAACCATAATATACAAGGTCAGAACTTTGTGAACTTATTACAAAGTCGTCCCAAATCTTTCCCATTTTGCTCTCATTGAAAAGTCAGCAAAGGTACCGAGAAAAAATTTGCCCCTCCAAGGCATCCATCACAGGTGAAAATTTACTTGTTGGGCTCACTCCTTTTGGGCTTAAATCAAAGCTAAGATTATGTCCAATTTGAAGGTATAATCAATTTTTTTCAATCTTAATTCATTTTTAAATGAGAGCAAAGTGCATAAGATTTCATATAATTCTCTGTATAATTTTGCTGCTTTGAGAATTTTTCACTAAAATCACTACAGTATTCTGAGTAAGCAATTGCTGAGACAAAATGTAATGCAATAAAAAATACTTAGAGGACGTGTTTGTTTTTTCCTTCATTCTAGCTCTCAAAGACTAATTCTTCAAATTTTGAGATGAGGTTTCGTTCTTTTGTATCTTGGAATATTGTATAATAATTTTTTTTCTCTGCTCAGTGAGACCCATTAGGTTTACCAGACGGTAGAAGAAGGATCACTTTTAGTTCAAATTTTTTGTTTGTTTGATGAAATTATATAGGTGAACAGTTGTGGATTTGTCAGCACTGCAAAGCTTCATTCCAGACCCAGTATCAGTTGCGACGGCATGAGAGGACATACCACCAAGATTTTCGGCCTCACGTTTGTTCCATTTGCAATGAAACATTTGAAAGACATTCTCAGCTTAGTTATCATAGGTTAGTGCTCTTTTCTCCTATTCCTTGATCATATTTATTAAAGGAGAAAGAAGTTGCTGATCTGTGCTATGGAATAGCAATTTTGTTCTCCAAAATATCTTTAATTTCTCTCTATTTTGGGATTTAAATGTGTTTTTAATATCTAGTAAGCTAGTAAGTACTTGTTGATAGTTTGAATTTCTTTGCCAGGTCCCAAGTATATGATCTATTTTGCTCACAGTATCAATCAAAGGGTGACTTGAACAGAAATTTCTATTGAGCCCAGCTGAGTTTAAGCCATTCAGTAGCTCACCAATTAAAATTAGTTATTCTCCAAAAAACTTGAAAATTGAGTTTTCGGTGGTTAGGTATTGCTTGGGCATAGATTCATTCTTCTGCAAAGTGACTCGTAGAAAAATGTATTTTTATGGCCTAAAAAACATCTGGAAAGTCCTATCATTACCAAAAAGACTCTAGCGCCCAAGGGCTATACAGAACTCGCTTACCTTGATTTGATACGATTCGATTTGAATCCCGCACTCAGTTACCTCAAATTTTCAAGGATGAAGGATAGATATTTGTTCTTTCAGGCTAAATTTGTCTCTGGTTTTGACATTTTAGTAAATTTGTGCAGGCATGAGCGCTCATCAGTAAGTAGGTCATCATCGTATTTTATGTTGAGGAAGTGTAAATGAATGTTTTCATGCATGTTATGGCTGAAAATACTACAAATAAACCTTTAAGTGGGAAAAGTATGTCGGAATAATTCTGTTCATTCTCTGAAAGACTCAAGCATCAATTCGTTTCTTTTCCTATTTGAATTGTAGTAAAATTTCCAAAACAACTAAAATTCGATTTTATTTTGAAATCTTCTCATCCATTCATTTACTAACCTCTAAGATTTAGAACGGGCTGTCTACAAGGTTTCACTATTTTTTAAATTCTCGTTTCTGGCGCTTAAGTCTTTTTAAGAATGACCGATTTAATTATTATGAACAGTTTGCTTTTTGAGCGTTTGCAGTTTGCATTATTTTTTCCGAGTTTATAATCAGAGTTTCAGTTGTTTACTGAATTTATCGCACTCGGCTAAATCACCAACTATGTCTAGATTCAATTATGTTGAGCTTTTGCTGTAAACTGTACTACCTCTTCTTGGGCTGGTTTCTAATTTTCTGTATTTCCAGGAAAGCAAAAAACCTGTCTGTCTTTTTCCACTATTAGGCGAGTGTTTCTGCAATGTAGGGCCAAAATACACATCTAAAAATTTTGGTAAAATAGAATTACTTTCGAACTTGCCATGCACAGTAACAGATTTGTATGTGTGGAAAAGTCGGTTCTGATATCTAACACTGGGACCAAGATGAACCGTCATGAAATTTGCAAAGTACCCTGCAGGCAGTAGAGCTGTTGTGTGGTTTTCCCCTAATTTTTCAATTGGTGAAAATGTGGTCACGGCTATTAATTACCCTGACTTCAGATATTTCTCACTCGACAGGCAAATATAAATTTTTACTCTAAAAATTTCGATCACTGCGAAAGGAATCCTTTCAAGTACTATGACTTTATCACAATTGATTTTTACTTAATAGTGGGGTACTGCTAGAGGTGTTCAAACGAATTCTTGCCGGAACACTTTCAATATTGTCTCTTAATGAAACTGGCGCAGTACCGACAGTGGAGATGATATCGACAATAGCCGGCCTTATCGGATTTTTGAGAGCTCACACTCAATGCATTGTTGCCCCGTGTGTCGGTTTATCAGATTGCCTGGCGCGGCGGCGCGTAAAATAAATGTACAAATGGCAACAGCTTATTTTCGTCAGCTCCGAAAACTCTGATTGCTATCAGCATGAGCGCTCTTATTGTAACTTTTTCTTAACGGAACTGTTTTGGTAGCTTACCAACAACCGATAGAACAGCCCTAGGTACTGCAAAATATTTAAATATAATGGTAATAAAAGTACATTCTATTTTTCAAAACATCTGTGAGTCATGCAATCGAAAAGAAATGATAATAAGAAACTTCTTCACAAACACTAAACCATCTGTTACTGTTGTGAAGTAGTAACTTATGCTGAAATGGTAAATGTACAGGGGCAAATTTTTTTTCTCTCTTTCTCAATGTCTTCGATAGCTGCCTTTCAATACTTAAAAAAATTCTCAGGCACAACGTGAAAAACTTTGTGTGAATAATTACAGGCGGCGTGTTCATGAAAAGGAGAAGTCTTTCAAATGTCAGATCTGCTCAAAAGCGTTTTTTAAACCATCAGATTTAAAAACGCATCTGAATATTCATTTGAAAGTTAATGGTTGCATCTGTGAAACCTGTGGCAGAAGATTTAGTCATGTTTCAAATCTTATTCGGCACCGACGAGTTCATTCTGGTCAGTAAACACTTTTATATTTTCACAAGTCCTGGCTTTTTTCTTCTTATTGAGAAAAATAGGCAGCTCCACAGGGACTCTTATTTAAGTCTTTAGGTCGAGCCATAGGCATTCATAGATGAGATAATGCAAGGTATGACGAGGGGTGCTCAAATGAATCCTTATCATTAAGCTATTGGTGCTTCTGATTCCATCGTATCAATTCATTCCGATGAGGCAACCTTTGTTAGAAACAGCCAGCACCAATGGAACTGCAGTCAAAGGTACCCTGTATGTTTACAATTGATTGAGCTATCAACTGGTAAAACTGATGCATATGGCAACAGCTTATTTTTGCTATTTTTGGAAACTCTGATAGCTATTAGCAAAGGTCCTTTTATCGTAATTACTCTTCAACAAGGTCGTTTCAATTGCTCACTGGTAATCTTAAAGACACCCTTAAACATAGCAAGTCTAAGATCTATGAATCCAAGTGTACATGAAACTACTACAGAGCCCCTTTTCCTCTTCTGAATTCTAATTTAGGACCTCTAGAAATTGTAAGAATTATACAAGAATTGAAAATTGCTGATAATTGTTTTCAGACTGATTGTTAAATATTTTAATTTATTGTTCAAGTTTCTTTTTCAAAGATGGTAGACCCCACTATAAACTAATCTGCACTTTTTTTAGATGGAGACAAATCTGTTACCTTAATTCTTATATTCACTTTCAATGCTAAAGTAAAGACAGCAGGATTTGTATGAATTTGTTTTCTACTTTATTGTTAATTTCTGTGCACTATATAGGTATAAAACCATACATATGTCGTGCCTGTGGACGCCGTTTCACGCAAGTAACCAGCTTGAATGACCATAAAGCATATTGTCGTGCTGTCACGAAACCAATTCAATGCTCTCATTGTTCCGAGCAAATTGCCCCTCATTTGTTTCGGAAACACATGCTCGATGCCCATGGTATCCTGGAGGTATTTGTTCCATCACGTTTTGCATTTTAGATTTTGTTCTTTTTTACAGTGTAACTCTTTTCAAACTATGCTATACTTCTAAACTTTTCTTTCGCTTCATTCTTTCAGTTCATTCCAAAATAATAGTGTCATTTAAATTCGATAATTTTTCAGCTGAAAAAAGCTTTTTATCTAATCTTGTACGGTAGTTCTGGAATGCAGATTATGTACCTAATGTCACAGAAACTCTTGTAAATTAAGAGATTACCCTGAGATTGGTCAAAAATTTTAAATGCGCGTAACAAGCTTCTTTGATGCAAATATATTTCATATCATTATTTTAAAACTCTGGTTCAATTTTCAAATTTTATCACCTGCTGAGGGTAGTATTTGCTGCCTGAGGTTGGATCTTCTTGTATTTTTCTGGAAGAATAGCTAATTTGTCAAAGTATTTGCCGTAATCAACTTAGAGTGGAAAATTGACTCAAGTTCTTCTTAGTGTTGAACCTACATAACAAAAGCGTAGTGAACAGGGAGGATCAAAAAATTTAGTGTTGCATAATTTATGAATGGCCAGCTAAAATTTATGCACTGCTTAGCAGTGTGAGATATTTTTTTCTGGTCTTCTTTGCTTTGTCATAAATAAATTTCATGCTGTTATCAGGTGGTTTAATTTTTTGCAATTCTTTCATTGAAATTTAGCAAATCTGAAACAATTTCTTAGGTGTTCTAATTGATTTATTTTTGCAGAAGAGGACCAAAACAACAGCTGAAAAGAGACTATACTTTTGCAAGGTGTGTGGTGAAAGATTTCCTTTCATAAACGCTGTAAAAAAACACCAGTATGATGTCCACTCAAATCCTCAGGCACCTTTAGCTTGCTCCGAATGTTCCAAGGTAAGAAAGTCCATTATTTCTTTTTTTGCGTTACATATTTCCCTGCTTAGAAAAATCAGACATTTTTCAACTTGTAGTGTGTATCATCGTTAATTTTCCTGAAAAAATAAGCTGAAGAGAAAAGAAAATCTAATCACTTACTTCTCATACGAACAGAGTATTATGTGCTTAAACAATCGGGTCCTGAACTACTTTACCACTCTTCTCGGTGGCACTTGGTTTTAATCTACCATTTTGAAGATCAGTGAAGCTAAAAATAATTTTTCATGTAAATAATATGGGAAGTGTCATTAAAGTTGAGTTAGAACAATGTAATCTAGGATTTCAAAGACCCTGCACAAAATTTTAAAAAAAAACTGACGTCGGCCGAACTTCGTTATTCAAGGACACATAATTTTTACCTCCTATTACTGGAAAATACTCAATTTTTACAATAGAGCGCACAGCCCTTACGTTGTTACGGACCGTTTTTGGAGCCTCTAGATTTTTGTTTGCAACCAATCGCAATCCAATGATTGCAAGGTCAAGAACTTTCTACAGCCCGACAAAATTATGTGTGGGTTGTAATTGACCAAAATCCAAGATGGTGACGGAAATTACCTCTTAGGGTCGATTATTCAAGTAGCTTTGGATGCATCATGTGATTATCAGGTTTTGATCAGTACATTTAGTAAGGTAGAATCCAAAAATGATGTCCATTTGCCTCCTCTCTCCCAGAAAATTTAACAATTAAAGGTGATGACTGAAAAAATGATGGCCAAAATTGGTGCTATCCCAGAATATTTCCAAAAGATATTGAGAAATTTTCTCCATATGGAAGCTTTCACACTAAGGCTGTAGGTGTTTTTTAATTAGTATCTTTGGTTTTTTCCCCAGGAATTTCAATCGCTCGATGCTTTTCTAGTACACTGCTGCGCAATTAAAAGCAAAGAGAACACATCAAAACCATCAAGGAGGAAGGACAAAGAGCCAACTTCTAAGACTGAAACTGCATCTGAAAATCTCTCTTATGGAGCTCATTTCTTAAGTGAAATTTGTAAAGACCCAAACGTTGTCATAAAAACAGGGACTACATCTGGAAGTTATCAAATTGATAACTACATGAATCTAGACCATGTGGTGAAGGTATCAAATACTTCTGGTAGTGTGGTGAACAGTAGCAATAGCAGTAACTGCGACTCAACAAGAAAAGCAGCAGAAAATCGGAATGACGTTCAACTCAATGCCGGTAACAACCTTGATCTGAATGTTGAGATGTTGGACGCTAACTTGAAATCAATGGAAATGCTCAAAGACATTCCTACCTTGTCAGAAAGAAAACCTGAGAAAGAGACTGAAGATTTAATCGAGCTGTCAACAACGGCCGATTTCTTACCAAATGAACATTCTGATATGAGTGAGAGACTGATGAATAGCAATTATGTAACAATAGACCTAGACTTTAGTAAAGATTTCACAATCAATAGTATTTTAAATCCTGATTTTACCTCATTGGGCAAAGCTCTACCCACAACAGATAAGCTTCCTCCTTTGATACCTTTATATGATAGGCTTGAAAAAGACTTGTTTGATAGCACTGAGGCAAGTGAAAACATCATCAAACTTGTTGGCGCTGACTCTGGCCTTGATTACAAAGCCCTGCTCAATGATGCTAGGGCATTGATTCTAGGTACAAGTGATGGTGACCACAAACTTTCGGAAGCTTTGGGTCAGTTCAATGGTGAAAATCTATCATCAAGTCTCCTCAGGAGCGTTCTCATGCCTGACAATTCAATGGAAAATGATGAACTCTCTGAGATTAACTTTGCTCCCAGCCCTTCGTCCCATGAGAGTCAAGAAGAAAACAAAATTTTGTACTTAAATAATGAACTCATTATGGAAAAGACAACACTGGATCCACTGAAAGAAAATAGTGAAGGGAACTTGCCATCAAACCAATGTGTAATTTTTCCTGGAAAGATTACGTCAAAATTGGAAGAGGTCTACCTTTGCACACACTGCAACAGAGCCTTCTTCAATTTAGAAGAATTGAACGAACATTCAAAATTGCTTAACCTTCCTGCAGAGACAATTCAACGGGTGAAAGTACCCAAAGAGATACATATATGTCGCTACTGCTCCAAAACATTTTCTAAGCGGAAAAGTTTAACCCAGCATATAGGGTTGCATAGTAATGACAGTTGTAAATACCAGTGCGACGTCTGCAATCAAAAATTTGCATGGAAAACATCACTTAGCCGACATATGGCATCACATGTAAAGGATGAGCAGCTTAAGTTCCCATGTGAGACATGTGACAAGTCCTATGTAACTATGGCTCGATTACAGGAACATATAAAACGGGACCACTACAATCAGCGGCCGCATATGTGTAAGATATGTGCCAAATGCTTTTTCAAGAAGTCTGACCTAAAGGCTCACATGCGCACGCATACTCAGGAAAAACCATACATGTGTGGAACTTGTGCTAAGAGCTTCCGACATGTATCTCATCTCATTCGCCATGAGCGAACCCATACAGGAATAAAGCCGTACAAGTGCAACCACTGCTCTGGTTCTTTTAGCCAGTCAGCAGTCTTGAAAAATCATGTGTAAGTATTCAAAATATTTTTATTTTATCACTTGATCCTATTGGTAAAAATTAAAAACAAGTCCATGTTAAACGTCGACTCATTTCAGGCTAATGAGATTTTCAGTCTGAAGTGAAAGCCTGAATAATTTTTTGGCAATTTTGTGTCATCTCACAAGATTTGAAGTTACGCTGATTCAGCGGAGGTTGGATTTTTTAGATGAAAATTAAATTTATCAACATTTTCTATAAAATTTGTATTGTAATTATACACTGATCTCCTCAAACCACTGGTTTAAGCAAGTTCAGAAGATCTAAAACCACAACTCTTGTCCTTGCTGTATTAAATGGACCGATTTAGTAGGTGGAAACTGAGCCACATTTTGAAAGAAAATGAGTAAGGAGTGTCGGCTGGGTTCATTTCTACTTCATTTCTGGTTCTGGTCATTTCAGTTTCTGGGTTCATTTCTGAGTGAGGAGTGGTTTTTAGAAAATGAGCTCAACTTACAGCACAAATTCTCTTTTCATACTGCTAAGTCGAGAAGTAGGTAATATTTTGAATACATTTAGTATTGAGTATTATGGAGGGAGAAAATTTCAATCTCATGGTAAAATCATTGCTATTATGTCAGAGTGATGTCTATTCGCTGATTGAAGGGGGTTCTCATGATGGCATACATTGAAATAATGTTAAAATTTGTTTTTGTATTGCAGGTTGCCTACTTTTCTCGCACATGGAACATGTTTTATTTATCGTTTTAAATCAGCTTTTAGTGTCCCAATGATGTAAAAATATTGCAATCTCACGGTAAAAAAAATTGAAATTTTTTGCAATAAATTGCAATATTATTTCAATATTTTTGTTGTACTGTACTACTTGCGACACAGTATCCTGTGCAAGCATCTGAGTTTGATTCTCTCGTAACCTCATCAAAAAAATGAAAATGTTTCATCAAATTGAATTGGTTTTGTTCCTAATCGTGCAATCGGTCAGTGCTGTGCATTATTTGTCTGACCACCATTAGAGTACCTGTATAGCAAGAGTATGGACAGATCGCTTCATCGAGGGTTTAGGGCCCAAAAGTGCAGCCACCCTTCTAATCAACTTCTAACGCACAAAATTTCACTGCCAGTCTGTAGATTCCAATTCTAACGAAGATGGCTAAGAAAGTACATAAATGAGCGTTCTTCCACAAAAATGAGTAAATTTATGCAAAAACTAAGTCAAATACGTGCTTTATAAACGATGGTTCGTAACAATTGTATAATAAATCGCTCTGGATAGTTGAAATTCATAGGTTGGCTGCATTTCTGGGCCCTAACATTATTCGCGGAGGCATCGGTGAAAACCTGATGGATTTTCAGAGTTTCACATCTGTCTATACTCTCGCTATACAGGTACTCTAACCACCATGATCCTGCTAATATTTTTTTATGTTTCAGGAAAGTGAAACACCCTGATGTCCTTGCAGAGACAACTGCATGAATGGTATAAATGCGCCTCATCCAACTGAACAGCAACAACTTGCCTAAATTGAATGTTGAAGAAAATATTCTCCTTTTGTCTGTGATCATCCCCCTTGTGACTTTTTCCTCTGTATTTTTTTGTAAGTTATTTTAATTATTGTTATTTCAGTTTTACAACTTGTCGATCATATTTTTTTTTTATTTTAAAAGATGAAAGTATAAATTATGTTTTGTTGATCTAATTCATGTTTCTCGATTCTTTATCAAGAGAGGGTTTCATCAAGGAATCAGAGCTACCCCATTGCACTTTTTTGTATTCTTTCTTATTGAAAGTGAACAGTCCTATTCTCATGGTATCTACAGGGTGATCTTAAAGTCTCGCACCACTCTAATAACCCCAAGGGTTCTTGCCCCTTTTTAGAAGGATCCCCTTGAAGTTTTGGAGGGTCTTAAAAGTCGTCTTTTTACCCAGGATCATTCAAAAAATTTCAAGTTTCTATTCAATTTTGTTCAAAAGCTACAGGGGTGATGCCTGGTGTTGGTGGAGCAGGGCTTTCGGTTCACCCTGTAGAATGTTGTTAAAACATTGCATTCAATTTCAATGAAATATTTTCCAATACTAAATTCACCCTTTAAAGATTCACTTGTGTTTTCCTGCTATTTCGCAGTTTAAAATTCTTGAACCTAACTTATCATCTAATTTTATCTTTTCTCTCAAGTGGGCAAAATTATTGTGGTTGCAAGACTTTTGATATCCAACCAATCTGATCGCCATGTTGAGCTAGACAAACAAAGTCCTACTTCAGCTGAAAAAAAACTAGAATACCATCTGCAATACTGTATCCGCTCAAACAACGCGGCAACGTATGTTTTTATGTTGGCGCTAATCAGTAAAGAGCCAATAGCTGGGTGTGCCTAAAGAAATATTGTGGGAGGATAATAATTATAATTAAGAAATAAAGTGGATGATTTTCTAAATCAACCGAATTGCTTTGAGAAGTGATACCTATACTGCCGTGCTAAACAAGAACGCCGAAAATCCATCAAGATTTTCCCGCGTTTTTTGGAACTTAACACTTAATAAAATAGGAACTGTTTTACCCATGCACCTCAAATTTTCAGGTTAAGTTCTTCTTAGTATTTTCGAAAAAATTCTGTAAAAAAAATTGTCCCAGGGTACACAAGTTTTTCTGCTATGATACATTGTTTACAAAAAATTAAAAATGGCGTTTACGGCGTTTTTGCGTTGCACGGCAGTATATAAAACAGGTACATTTTATCCAGCATCGAAATTAATGCCTTTACTTCCAAAGATATATTTTATAAATATTTTTTGTACGAAAAATTGACTAGAAGAAGTAAGAGGAAAACAAAATATTAAGATTAGAACAAAATAGTAACATTTCAAAATTTAAGAAATTATATATTCATGGACCTCCTGATTATCGAAACTTCAATTTGTGCCCTAAGACATTCCATTCAATTTTGCTTAAAAGTAATTTCAGTGGAAAAAGAAGCCTGGTGGGTCACCACACCATTCGGTGATAAAAATAATAATGTCACTAAGATCTGACTTTCTTGAAGAAGATTTAGCTGCCAAGACAATTTTATTCCAGTCATCTTTGTTGGCATAATATCCTGGTTTCTGGAACTCTATCTCGTTAGAACGAAGGGCAGCAGCACTTCCCCCATGAAGCTTTGGATTCCTCATGACGGGCCAGCCAGTAATCACACAAGCTGGATAGGTATCCTCGTCTGTTTTACTTCTCTTCAATGAGCATTCGTAAAGATTTCGGTTATCGCATGGCAAAACCTTCAGAAAAAAAGATTGACAAAATCAATGCAGGAAGATGTAAACACTTTTATTTATTTGCAAGAACAGCACTTGAAGACTTAATATTGAGAACGGAAAACTTTTACATTAAGGGACCAAGTGCCAGAATGTCAATTTCAAGTTATTCACATCTTTACTTCTCACGCCCCTTACACTATAGCAATTTTCTTAAAATCATTAACAGAAATATTTTCAACGAGTGGCAAAATGACTATGATATAACTTGGAGTTATAGCCAACGTGTGTAAAATGTTCAGCTTAAAGCTGATATCTCATTACAGAGGGAAAAAGTTCACACACACAATTTTCCCTCCAAGAGATACGCTGTTTGGAGCAACACTAGTTACCTCCATTCAGGAAGGCAACTGCAGATGCGTTTCGGCCTTGTTGGGCCAATCCTCAGTGCAGTGCAGCCTTCTGAATTTCCTGTTACTAAGCTCGAGAGGTCATGAAAACCAGCCTGAGACTTGGGCAAGCGTTTGTTTCATTCCAAAAACTCAAACTGAACTGAAACCTCTAGTTTGTGCATGAAATGGACGCTTCACTGTGGTCATAACATTTAGAACCCGCACATGTAAAGAGTTGTTTTTTTTAAATTTCCAATGACTCCAGAAAAATAACTCAGATGGATCGACTACATGGATTGGTAGTAATAGAGAATAGTACAATGGATCCATTTTAAACAGCTTGCTCCTAACATAAAAAGGTATGCACAGGGCGGCAGTAAAAAGGTGTGAATGCTTGTAAATACCTCAGGAACAAGTACAGATGGGAAACATGTGTAGTTTTGTCAAGACTTTGTCATGGGGGAATCTTTCTTGAAGGGTCTGTACCGGGTATCCCCTCGACCGACGGGATGAAGGAGGAGGGCATCTCAAGAATTTTAGAGTCTCCAGTCTCTTTTGTAACACTTCATTAAAAAGACCTTGAACAAATACAACTCTTAAAAAGGCTAGCTGTCACAATTTCATAGAGAAGGTTGGTTGGTTAAAAGTCAAAATGGATCAGAATTTGACTAAAGTAAAAAAGGAAAGAATTTAGATTATATATTCACCTGATCTACATTTTGATTCACCAAGACAGCAAGGATCCACTCACGAACTTCTTCCTGGTCCTGCAGTGAAACATGCGGGACTGATGGCAATGGTACTTCTAAAGGGAAATCTGTGTTCGACAGATCTGAAAAGTCAATGAGCTCTACATTTTGCTCATCAATTGCTTCACAGATATCCAGAAAGTGATTCAAGAACACAACTGCTTCTGTTTCTTTTCCAACAGCCTACAAAAACACCAGAAGATTTACAGATCTCACTTTCACAAGATTATCCCTCTTTCAAAAAGTTATGACTTACAACATATAGACCAGGAGCAATTGCAAAGTAACAACTGCAAGGTCATAATTTCAGAGAAGAGAGAAATTTTGAAAAAAACTTGTAATAAATGATCGCAATTTAATAATGATGTATCAGCATAAGAAAAATCATACAAGATGTCACCATGTTGCCAGCTATGGAGGTATATTTTGCTGGTATATTAAATAGGCAATCCGTAGCTCATTTGTCACTCAACTGCAATGCTTTACGCATGCAAAAATTTAGAATCATATTATCAAATCTTGATGCAGTTCAAAGGTAAAAGGATCATCTTAATCATGTAGAAAGTTATTTTGACTGAATGGTTATTCCTAGATAGAAAAAAATAATTTCTTCAACCTCTTGGAAACGTTTCTGCAACAATGGGAAAAACCTTAAAGAAAGGTTTACCTCTCCATTTTCGTTTGGAAAGGCTTGCTGATCCTCAGCACCAGAAAGGTTTCCTCAGCGTTGTGGCATTTCTGTGTAACCCTTTCGGAACAGTTGCAGAAACGTTTCCACCATTCAACCAGTCACCGCAGAGAGGAGTTCTAGATCATGGTTGCAACTACTAAATGGAAAGGTCTCTACAAAAATGTTACGGAAAACTTTCCTTGATGAGATCCAGCTTTGATTTGCTCAGAAACATTACTTACTGTAGTAAGTTCTCATGACGCACACAGTTACAGTCCGCCACAGTTACGATTAGTAATCGTATGGGAGCAATGTTTGTCGGGGAGAATGTAAAAATGGCAAAGATGTATAAGGCCAGTATACAAAGAAAGGAAGGTGAAATGAGTACCTTAGCATGAATTCCCGCTTCATAAAAAGCTTTATCAACAGGTATGATGTCTGAAAAACGAAGGAGGGCAATTGATACTTTCATGACAATAAGCTCCAAACTTGCCACGTCCATACAAGCTGCTCTTACAGCATAGTAGTGTGCAATTTTGAATAGCTTATTGAGCATAAGTATTGGGCTGTTCCCATTCCCACTGCTAAAAGAGCCCACCTGGAAAAAGTCAATGATGGGTCATAAATTAAGACATTTTTTAATGGACTTTCAGCATAAATATCGTGTGCCTTTGCAGGATTTTTTTCAAACTTGAAGAAATTTCTTTGGATCTTTAATTTACTACTTTGGATACGATCATAATATCTGAGCCCTCAGATATTTTTGTTTTTAAATCTAATTAAAGATATTACTTTAAATTGTTCTTTTTCTGAAATCAAGTTTCTATGAGCTGTTCCTCAACTCTGGGGGTCCCATGAAAATATTCTCTCTTGCTCTTATTGAGATAGTGTTATCAGAAGTGGATTAGTCTACATTACTTGTAGACGAAAGTCTTGAGTTCATTAAATCGATCGATTTCTCAAGGAATCCAAGCCAAATAAGTTGAACAGAAGATGATCTGTCTTCTATTTGGCATTGAAAGTAAATACAAGAATCAAGAAGGCAGATCTTCTATCACTCTCTGAAAGTGCATAAACTTATTCAGCGTGGATTCATAAAGTTTTAATTTCAAAGAGATGCTGTAATCATCAGTTATTTTGTTAAAAGAATTGGACTCATTTTCATGGTGAGTTTATGATGGCAACATTATCTAAGAAAGAGTGGAGTAATACCAATTTATAGAGCATATTGCGGAGTTTTGCCCATTGTGGATAGAAGTTGCTAGTACACAGGCCTGGCTTCGAAATGATTTCAATGGCTATTCGCTGATAAATGTTCAGATTTTGTGGATAAGGCAATGCACCATACTTGACATACAAATCAAGAGCTTCCAAAGCTGCATGCTCCTAGAGCCAAATCAGTGGAAAATATTATCTATTATTTCAGAAAATAAATCTTAATTTCCTTTTTCATTTGGTGAATGGATAGGTATTTGTCTTCCTCTTTGCTGATTGCTATCACTAAGAATTCTCAGAGGTTTGTTTGTTGAACAACCTGAAGGATTCTAAAAGTCAAAAAATAATTGATAAAAGTTATAGCTCTAAATCTTCAAAAATGTATTGATAGAGAAACAAAGAAGCATGCAAGGTTTTGATAAATGGTAACAACTGATTTTGCCTCGAAAGAATTAAGTGCGAGAGGGATTTACAAATATTCTGAATGAAGAGCTTTAAGCGCAAATAACCTGAATCAAAAAGCCTGACACGTCTAAAATCGCATAAAAGCATCAACGCAACACATTGTACCAATACATTAGAATGGATCACAAAATATCCTACTGCTGTGTAGCTAAAATGCCTTCCCCACGGATGGCTTGGGGGAGGGAAGGGTAACGCAAGCTTCCAAATGGCAGCCTGTTTGTATGTAAGTGTTTCAAACTGCTGCACTTCCATCACTCCAAACAGGACTTCTTCATAGATGCTAGTTTTTTTGGTCTCGCCAAAGAAAGAATATTTTTAATGAACACAATTATTATCGCACCTTGAGAAGTGCCGAAGCACGGAGAGCGAGGTACTTTTGAAGGGTCTCTTCACCAGCAAGTTGTGCTTTTTCTAAGCATTGGGCCCACTGGCCTTGACCCATCAGTATTTCCAGCTCAGTCATCTGCTCGTGGCCCCCGTCTTGCTTTACGTGCTCCTTGTACTTGGCATTGATGTATGATTCAAGACTGAGAAACAAAAAAAAAGCATTGAAAAAATAGAAATTAAGCATTTAGTCATCGATGGTTGCATTTAAACACATTCCCTGCGCCATTAAACCGTGTAACTGAGTTTTGAAGAGACTACAACAAATGAATGATGGTAAACGGATCTGTTGCCTAAGCTGAATCACTAGCACAACTAATCATCAATCATTTTAGGACAAAAACTTATCTAGTGTTTTTTTTAACCTTGTCATTTGCAAATCGTCATGTCTTGCATGTTCCTTAACCTTGAGAGGTAAATTAGCGATCATGAGGTAACAAGTTGAAAAGGCTGAATCCAAAATAATTGAAATTCCTTGATAACAACAGAAACAAGCTGGCAAAAGTAAATTCCAAGGAGAGATTCCCGGTTTTGGAACAGATTCCCTGATTTTCCCTAAAATTTTTCATTCCCTGATAAATCCCGGTTTTCCCCAGTTATCTCTGGTCCTTGACACCATGAGTTACCGTAACCTTCCTGTAAAGTTATTTTTCTTCTTGAGATAAAGTCTCAAAACAATTTTGGATTCAATTTGAGAGTTCAGCAAAACTAGAAATCGTAAAATAAAATAAAATTTTACCTTGGTTCATACTCATAGGCCAACTTCTTGGCATTAGACCATTCTCCAGCCAAAATGAAAGCATCAACGGCTTCTTTAAACATATTTGCAGAAAGGAAAACTTGAGCAGCCTTGGAAAACAATTTGGCTTCAATCAGCCGGCCACCTGTCAAAACAAAATCCATGGACATCTTCAAAACTCCAGTTCACAAATGGATAGCTACAAATAATGTATTCCTCTGAATAGTGAGAGCAACCTTGTAGCAGAAACTTAAAATCTATGAAACTCGTATTGGCCAGGCGGTTTTGTAGAACCTCTCGTGACAGAATAGAAAGCTATATCGGGACAGTGATCGAGGTCTGTATTTAATTTTTCTTTCATGAATAGATAAGATACGAATTGAAGAATTTTGATAAACGTTTTCTAATTATATTTCATGCAGAACACGATTCGAGCAGCAAACATTGCTGACATAAACTCTTAAATGAGATAATTCATGTTTTTTGATGAGTGAATTCAAAACTCCCACTCATGAAAAAACAAAATTCTGCGTAACTCAAATCGCACTAGACACTGCTGTACCAGTCTCTACGGTACAAAAATATGGCAACCTCAATCTTAGCACTTTGACTCAGTTGTTGCACGTTGTTTAAACTTTAAACAACACAGGGTAGCGATGGAGGCTAAGCCTAGGCTTGATTAAGAAGCCCGCCTCAAAAGTTGCAGTGGGCAATTTGATTCAGTAGAGTATCTTTTTTTTTTTTTTTTTTTTTTTTTTTTTTTTTTTTTTGTGAGTGGGCAATTCAAATTTCGCAGAGCCAATGCAACTGAAAACATTAATATCTGGACTAGGAGTTAATTTGCGTAATTTCAGTATCTGAATCAAGTTATATGTGAAATTATGATTAGAGAACGTGTATCAGAATGCTTTAATTCATACCTTATCTAGTGTGCGACTACTTCTGCAAAATTTAAAAAGCATGCAAACTGTGATGAGTTTGAGTAATAGATAATATGCCAACTATCAGATATTTAAATTAATTACTGAGAGACTGAAAATTGGACATGTGATATGTTTTCCTCAGGTCACTAACGGGGTTTTTTTTATCCATGGAACACAATAGATTGGCTTCTCTGATTCTCTGCGTTTTGACTGAGGTTAAGATTGGAAGTAACCGCCAGCAACCCACTTATGAGGAAGAATTCAAGCGTTCTACTGGATCAAAAAGATTGGGTTGGACCGTGCCAATTAACCAAGATAAAAAAGTGACGCATTTCATGGCATTCTATGGCAATCCTCTACAGTTCGAATACAAAAAATCCCTATAAGTTCAAATCAGTCAAAATATTGATTATTCATAAAATGTGTTTCACCCACAGAGTCTTTGTAAGATGAGTGCAAAGGGCTAAAAGCGGCTCCATTGATAAGGGCTAAAAGTGGCCCTCTCCCGGAGTCCTGCAAATTTTTCTATGTGTATTTGGAAATTGACAATGTATGTATACTTTTCATTAATATTAATAATCGCTACAGTTTTTGCACTAATTCCAACTTCCAGGCTGTAGTTTGGGCCTACATTTTGAGGCCAAAAATTTTAGTATCCCAAAAACCCAAATAAAAAGGGAAAACGCGCTTGTCTACTGTAACGCACTGATTTCAGGAGAGCGGTTATATCTAGATGCTGATTAAAGAAAAAATGTTTTGGACCTGCTCGAATACTTTAGATTACAGCATGGGTATAATGATAAGTTATAAACTACCAAATATCGAAAAGTTGCATGATTCTGGGGGGGGGGGGGGATTATTGCACTTCTTGATACCCTTATATGGATCGCCATCCTAGAAATAAAAGAAGAGAGGTAGGTGAAAAGTGATGGTGCTTGAAAAGTAAAACCCATGTGCAGCAGTTGCAAAAGAACCTCATTGAGTTTACCAAGAGTCCGAGCAGTCTGTGTTGCTTCATCATCACAGAGATATGTGATGGTTAGAGTAGCAGCCTCATTCAGAACTCTGTCAACAATGGGCTTCTCCCTAGTTGCAGAGGCAATGCGTATGTAGCAGTCAATCGCTGCTTTGAACTCTCCATTCTGCTCCCATTGTTTAGCCTGTAGCAGAAGGCTGTTAACATCACGTGGCACTTTGGCACTCACTTGCTCCTCATATTCTCTTTGTAGTTTTGGCAACATGTTCGGCAAATAGTCCGCACAAATTTGCAAAGCTTCAGTCCACATCCCACATTCCTACAAACCAATGATCAGGTACACTTTTTGATAATCCTTAGAAATTTATACATCAAACTGAATGACTCTTACTAGTCTTTATCATTTTCAGTACTTATGATAACTTTACCCAAAACTTTTAGCAGAGCTGTAGTAACATTTGGGCGAAAGGAGTAGCTGCACGCGATGCTGGCCAAAAGGGGGTACCAAGAGGACAAACAGAAAAGGTGAGGAACAAGATAAAAAGAGAAAAGGAGGGGGGGGAAATAAAAAAGGGACAGCGGAGAGAAAAAATCAAAAGGGGAAAAGCGAAGAGGAAACAGCAACATGGGAAAGAAGGAGAGAAAAAAGAGAAAAGAGAAGGTGAATCCAGGTTAGAAGTCGAAACGGAGGAATTAATTGGGAGCATTTTCTTCTTTCTTTTTTTCAATACATTAAAGATGTTACTTTCACTAGAAAGACTTGATTGTGAGAAGATTTGTTGAATTCACGTCTTACTGCGGAAAAACGAAAAAACAAGATACAAGGAAATTCGCAGAAATAAGTGAGTCATAGTAAGTTATTAGAGAGAGAAAATGAATTAAACAAAATAAAAAAGGAAAAAGGAGCAAGATCAGAACATAAATATGAAAATAAAAAATACCAAATACTCGAAGCAAATTATTCATGGCATTGATTATTATTATAATTTTCTTTGGTATGGTGCCCCTTGCCAATTTGAAGGCACAATTGATGTGCGACCAATGAAATAATTTTTAACTTTGATTACAAAACTATTTTCGATCAACTGGAGAGTACAGCCAGTGGCCTCTTTTTCAAATTTATTATTTCTCTGTGCTGCGTTAACTTTCGAGTTTTCTTTGACCATCTAAAGGAGAAGAAATTTTATTCACTGAATCGCTGTGAGAACATGCTTCAGGTCCGATTCTGTAAAGGATACCGACAAGAATCATTGAAAATAAGTATAGCTTTTCATAGAATAATACAGATAAGGAACACGCCCAGTTTGACGAGGATGAATACCTTGCCATGCACCTACTAATACTATTTATGAGGAAAAATTCATCAGATTAGGACTATAGAGTTCTACCTGATACTGTTTGATGACTATTTCAGGTTTGCGAGCTCGGAGCAAGAGCGTTTGAAAATTCTGATAGTTCTTTTTTTCAAACTCCTGTTTAGCTTGAGCTACCAATACCTCTTCCATTGCGCTATCATCACACTTTTCTGCGACTCGTTCTGCATTCGTCCAGTCTTGATTGTGAACATACCTGAAGAGAGAAACAACTTGTTAATGTTTTCACCTGGTGATAAGTCTGAACTTTACATTATGACGTTTAAATTTATTTGAGGAATTATTTTTCCCTCTTGTTTAGAGAAATAGAAACAAACAAGAGAATACAAGCTAAGGCGTAAAAGGATTTGAATTTGCCCACATTTCAATGCAAATGTTGAGCAAGTACGTGGTGAATTTTTTACCTTACTCAGTTGACCAGGATTTGTTCTTCTGGTATAAATGTATAGAGACCATTTATGGTCAGACCCTGATTATTCTCTTTGCATGTTTGCAAGGCCAATCAAGGTCCTTTGGGGGTACATCTGCGATTGTCCATAATTGTCCACCAAGTCAAACCTCACCATCCTAGTTAAAATATTTTTGGCCCATAAACCCTCCCTAAATAAAATATGTAAGATTTCACCACAAGACTGCAGTTTTTACCCTGATAAAGTATTTCTTTTCGTTTCTGAACTTTGCTACTAAGAGGACCCCATCATTGGACTCTCAGGTGTAAAAAAGACAGGCGTAGCAACTTTGATTTGGTATAACTCCTGATTTAAACGTTTACCCGACATGCAATTTGTTGCACCTAATGGGAAATTGAGCATAGAATCTAAAAGACTGCTTTTGGTCTTGCTTGAGTCACTACGCAATGTCTAAACATGGCAAATTAAATTTTTTTTATCCAGAATATCGAAAAATTGCTCAAAATTGGCTTTAAAAATAACTTTTACCCCTACTGATGGCATGTACAGATCCTTATAAGATCTTTCATTTAAAAAAAGCTCAACTCAATCCGACCACTCAGCATAACTCGAAAGATGGAACGCTTTTCTCTGGTTCATAGAAAACAACAACTTACATGAGAACAGCTTCTTTGGGCTTATTAGCCTTGAAAAATTGGACCTCTGCTTCGCTGAACTTGCCATCATCTTCAAGGGCCATGGCTAATTTGTAATGAATGTCTGGCAATTTGTTTTTAGCTCCAATGTTTGCTACATCCAGGGCGAAATCAAATTGGTAACTGTCACATGCATGATCAATGCAAGCATCCAAAATGTTGAGTTTATTAAGCAGCCGTACGGCTGACTCACCACCCAGCGACTTTGCCCAAAGGAATGCCACCTGTTCTCCAGCCTCATCGCCACCCATTGTTTTGGCCACCTGTAAACCAGAAGAGACCCAAACGTACTGGGCAGGATAGGAACAATTTCATCTACCAAAAGCTAAAGTTGAAAAACTTTTAAATCAAATTGTATAAATTCGAAGGTTTTCAAGGTTGCTGTCAAGTAATGCTATAAACGATACTTTTTATTTGTTTGCAAAATAATAAAGTTTAGAAAAATTATAACATACCTATAAAATTCAACATTTTTAAAACTGTTTTCCGTGATAAAATGAAAAAACAATTGGGAATAATCAGATTTCCGAAATATGAAGAATTTTGAGATGCACTTCATATATAGCTATCAATACCTTCATTTGGTACTTTTTAAATAGCATAAGATTTTTGAAACACAAATAACAAAATGATACTGAGCCATTCAGTAGACTTCTTCGGGATGCAAAGACCAATTTTAAAGGATTCTACTGAGAGCATTACAGGAGAAAAAAAATGTGAAAGGTGGCAAGAGTAAAAATAATAGTAATACTGTTAAGGTTTTATAAATTTGTAAATGTTTGTTATCCTCTCCCCCCCCCCCCCCCCAAAAAAAAAACCCACGAAAAAGTCAAATAACGAAAGCATACAGTGATGAAGGATAAAAAATCATAACTCAAACACTTTAATGAAAAATCCATGAGGAATGCTTTACATAAAAGTTTCCAGTACGCTAGAAATACTTTTATGAGGCACTTTAGCTCACAACATTTACTGACCAAAATTATAAAAATATTAATTCAACTAAGAAAAAGTGAATAATTTGGATCACCCTATATGCATCCTCCCACATATTGACAAGTCGGTACATTTTCACAGCCAGTTTCCATTCATTCACTGAAGTATAATAGCGTTCAGCTGCAGTATAGTTGCCCTCCTCAGCACATTCTTGTGCCAGGTGAATTTGTGTTGTAGCCAAAAGCTCTGGATGATACTGAGAGACCAGATGCAGCATCTGGACAAAATCAGATTACATGAGGATGAAAGTCAAAGGTAAGCAACTAGATGGTACAAATGTCATAATCTCTAACTGAACATTTTTGAGATAACTAAAAAAATTAGATACTGTTAAAAAAAGACTTTCGTTTATCTAGTATAATGCACATATGATTCCATAATCAACAGTTTCAACACGAAGGTTCAACAAGAGTCCTTTCCAAATGTCTCAACTCAAATGAACTTTTTAACTTGGTTTGTGTATATTTGGTTGAAAGGATCCTACGCCAACGCCAGAACCACCACAATGACCTCCTTCAGAGTTTGATGCAATTCACACTAATAATGGAGGGCTATTTTTGGCCTCTAAATCTGTTGATGATTTTTCAACCAGCCCTCAAAGTAAACACTTATGCGATACTGTAAGATTTAAACAGAAAAATCAGTACTTTGTTAGATTGTTTGAGGGTATAAAAGAGAAGCGTTTTTGAAAAATTTGAGGTTTTAAAAATCAAATTTTTCCACAACATAGGTGAGTGATTAAAAAATTTAGCTCATTTTTGGCTTCAGCAGAAGATAAAAAGCAAGATAAAAACAACAAGAGAGAAGAAAATTTAATCTCATTATCGCCTAACCTTATCATAATCTTTGTAGTTCTTGTACATAGTTATGGCAAGATCTGGTTTTTCAATCGATAGATACACCAGTTCTGCTTCCTCAAGTTCCTTCATTTCCTCCAGCCGTTTTCCCTCTGCTGTCAAAAATTTGCACGTTTCACTCTTACCCAAATGCTCAGCACCCAACTTGTATGCTTTGTCCCACTTTCCTGTAATAGATACAAGATGAAAGAGATGATAAAACAAATAAAGAACCTTAAATTCCACAAAACTAGTTTTCAGTTAGCATTTAAGAGAAATAAAAAAATAGCTTAAACAAAGAGAGCATCTCTACATAGTTTACATTAAGAGATAAAGCTCAGGTTCAAATAGTACTTACAAAATGCTTAAGAGGCAGCAATTATAATTTTATGAATAAAACTGACAATACTGACCAGAGTTTACTTTATGTAATATGACAGCACAATTTTCAGCAGGACACAAGGGTTCCCATCTAGAAAATACATCTCTCATTTGTACAAAGTTTGCCTTTTTGCTCAGATGCAAAAGAATATTAAACTTCTGACAAACTGAGAAACTGTGAAATAATCTACTTACTGATCTGCACATACATATCTATTGCTTGTTGGTACATATTGGCTTGGCTGAAAAATTCCTCAGCTTGACTGTAATCTTTCATCGCTACAAAATGATTTGCAAGCAATGCGTATTGTTTTTGGACAGAGCTTTTGTCGGTGAAAACCTGTAGACAGCAGAAAAAATTACAAAATTTTTACGCTGCAAAAATTCACAATCAATTCAAGAGAATAAATAAATTGACAACAAAAAATCTTATTAGAGAGCCTTGCAGGTAGGATTTGAACTGTCATTTTGTACTCTCTTTTTCTAGGATAGATTGACAGTTGTAGAAAAAGTTGACAGCAGCTGGTGTCCTACTCCCGATAATTGATTTGCATGTGGACTGGGTGTGTGACAGTTACTTTTCAGGAGAAACGGGAATACATTTTCGAGCACTCTATCACTACAACTTGAGAAGTAGTATTTTGTATAAAAACACCTATGTTGAGGTTCTCCATGCATATTTTGGAATTTTAAAAGTAACTATATTTTCTAAATGACAGATTCTCGATATTTTTTTGGAAATTTCCTTGCTCAAATAAAAAAAGACAAAAATTTACTTAATGAACGAAAGACAAGTATGCTTTTGAGGAATTCTTCCGGGATTTTACCAGTAACAAGTTCTATGGATTCTGCGATACGTTGCGATAAGTTGTACGATTTACTGATGTAACAGCTGATTGCGACAAAACTTTACATCATAAAGTCAGAACCTCCTTCCCCTTCAGACCTCGACCTATCAGTCGTTCATTCCAAAGAGAGATTCAGCCAATAGTTGAGAAACAGAACATCAGCGGCTAAATTTTTGAAAAATAAAGATATTAATGGTGTTTTCTGTCCCAATCACTCATTGATGAAGTGAGCTGCCCAGAGAAAAGCGACCAAGACCGACTTGAGGCAGATATTTGTATTCGTCCCCTACATGCAACTTCCCATAAGAAAAGGGAAAAATTGTTCTCCTTCGGCACAGAAATCATAAATGCAGTTCTGAATATACATCTTGCTTGTTTTCACTGGGGGGATAAAAATAGACATTAAATTGAGATTTACCTGAATAATCTCAACAGCTTTCTTCCACTGCTTGTCTTGGATGGCCACATCCAAAGCTTTCAATGTTTTTCCAGCTTCAATGTAATGATTTATTGCAGCATCAAACTGTCTGTTAGAAACAAGATCATCACCCCACTGTTCCTCCAAAACTACAACATCTGCAGAGCAAACAAAGAAAGCATAATAAAGTATGAAAATAAAGTAGAAAAAATGAAGTGGTAAACCAACTAATACTCATGAAACTCGTAATTCACATTTTAGTAAAGCAACAGTATCATCTTAGAAGCAGAGCCTTTTGGGTTTGAAGACAGCTATCTTACAGTGTTTCACACAGCCACAATCCACCTACTCTAGCTGGGAATGATTTCTTCAGGTCTCCTATTTTTAACCATTACCATTCCTTTACCATTTACCATTTCATCTCTCCTCCTTAATGTTTCGCCTGTGTTATTCCTACTAAGCTTTGTAACTTTGGTAAACTGAAGTAGGATCAGAAAAGATACATCCATGTTGAAACTACCAGACCTTGTTTCTCGTTTGCGGTGTCTAAAAATCTCCGCACTTATTTTATTTTTTAGGAGGAGAAAAATTCAATATCATTCCTTGAAGTTTTCACATAATTTTTTTCACCATGACAAGAAAAATTACGGAAGTTTTTAAGAACTAACTTTCAGTAGTTTCCTCTTTAAAAATTAATGTATGGCAGGAAGTCTGCAACGTCGCAAACTGAGATACGTGATCTGGTAGTTTCACTGGTCATGCAACACAGTCTCTCCTCAGGGGAACATTCAAAATAAACTGACACCCAAGAAAGTAGAAGTCTCTATGATTGTCTCATTCTTTACCATTTTTGCTGCAAATATTCTTAGAAAGACTGCATTAATGCAAAACTTCATCCTATGAAATTTACACAGAATATTCTGCTAACTCAGAAAAAAAATCAAGAAAGTTTCCAAGAAATTTTATTGCCTTGTTTTGTGAAGAAAAAATAAATTATGACAGGAAGTTTGTGACGTCACAAAGGAAAATACCAGATATCGCATTTTGGCCATGGATATACATAAAACTATAGGAACTCTCTCATATTGCTAGAGAGCATTGAGTACCCTGCAGGCCGATTATTGAAATTTGGTGTTTGTTGGATAACAAAAGTGAAAAGGCTTGATAGGAGCAACTAGTCAGCTGTCTTATTGTTGTGTTGTCAGGCCTATGTCTTGTAGAATTAACATCATGCTATAGGGAGTTTAGGAGGTGTGTTCCGCTTGTCATTAATTCTGCCCTACACATGCATGATAAAGTCTTGATAAAACGCAGCCGACCAATAACATTTTAAGGTTGTCATGTGTGTCCATCCGACAAACACCAAATTTTAATAATTGGCCTGCTAGTTAACTTTCCTCACTTAGTAAGCACAGGCATGACACCATGCCAAAGAATCACTGTCTTCGTAATTACATATTCGAATTTCCCCATGACTTCTTAAAAAATATTCATGATTCCTGGATTGTTTCAGTAGGTCATATCAAACCGTCTAAAAAATTTGGAAAACTAATTTCTGTGCACTGGCTCATATTATGTATCTCTCTAAACATTTTCCTACTTCCAACAGTGTTAATTTTTAATTTTAAACTCGAGGAATACCATTATATTTGAATATATTTTTAATGTTTTTCGAAGGACTGAAACAACTTCCAACAATTAATAAAGCAACTTCTTGTCCTGAATATTTTCTTTCCCCAAACGTCTCTGTTTTAGGAGGAGAAAAAGGAGGTAGACACTAATATATGGATGGCTAAAGTCACAAAATGCATACTTCAAATTGCAATTTTATTGGTATCATCTTAAGTTTTATATTTTAAAGAAACATTAACACATAATTTCGAGTGATATTTTCTGTGGATACTCTTCACTCATTCTAATAAAAAAAATCAGACAAAATTTCAAAGAAACATTTGGATTACTTTTCCTTGAAGAAAATTGGACATAATTAGAAATTTTTAAACGTTGCAATTGAGATACCTGTTTTTTGCAATTAGCCATCAATATATCCTATTCTAAAATCCACATTCATGATAATTAAGAATTAACCATTGAAGTCTTCCTACCTACAAAGCCAAAGCTTGCTTAAAGTACTACGTAAGTTTCTCAAAATTGGGAGAGCAATTGCCTATTTAATACAGTTTGGCAACTTAATCTTCTAGAATCATCAAAGTATAGCAAATTTTCTGCAAATTTTCAGCACTTTTGTTGACAAACCTCTTGGGGCAATGGTTTTGGCAAGCTCAACAGCTTTGTGGAAGACTCGACCTTGACGATAGCATTCAAGGGCCTTGTCGGTTTTGTGCAGTGCTTCATAGAAAAGTCCTGCTTGTTGGAAGTACTTGTGCTTCAACAGGCTTGACAGCACACGCTTCATCAGCTCTTCATTTTCAAACAGAGTTGGATTGTTCTGTATCACTCTGCAACAATAAACAACAATGGTTAATAGAATTAAAGAAAATGATCTTAAAATACAAATTTAAAAAAAAAATTGGTTTCCTACATCAACAAAAATTGATTTTCAAAAATAGCAGCACATCAATTGTTTTCTTTCTTGACAGATCAACTATAGAACTTCTACTCTGCCTAAACCTTGTTCCTAAGCTTTCTACTCTGTTGATGTTGTTGGCGGGTCTCCTATAGGATATATAACTGATGATATGAATAGCTGTCCACCAGCCTCCTGTCTTTGACTTGTAACGCAGCCCCTAAAGCCATTTATGTAGGAATTATAAAATAAATCAAAATAACATAGACAGGGTGTCTAAGTTTTTCCATTTTGGGCAGTCCTGATGAAAACCTGATTTTTCCTGATTTTTGACTGCTAAATCCTGATTTTATAATTTTTCCAAATCCTGATCAAATCCTAATTTTTTGCAGAGAGAAATTAAAATTTCTACAATAGCTCGATAAAAAAATCTGATCGGATGGCCAACTTTTCTCAAATCCTGATTATACAACCGATTTTTCCTCAAATCCTGATGAAATCGGGATTAAATTCTGATTGACCTCAAATCCTGATAGAATTGGGAAAATTCTGATGCTAGACACCCTGATAAATACATCTATTGCCTCTATTTCGCAAAAAAAAATGATATGCTATAAATATAAAAAATATATACATCAAACTTTGATAAATTGAATTTATCAATTGATTTTTAACCTTCCCGTTTAATACCTAAGCGCTTTCAAAGGGAGACCAGCTTTAAGATAGAGGCCAAGAGCTGTTTTGATATCACCATCACGTTCTTTGAGTTCGGCAGCTTTTCCTTCCTGCCTCGTCTCCATGAGCCACTCAAGGTAGTTTGACTTTAAGCGCGTTGCTAGTTCTTGAGACCCTTTTTGGGTGGCTAGATTTACCGCTAAAAAAAAGGAATCACTGAATAAAATTTCCAATGTATGATTTAAAATGTCATGAGATACATACAATAGTTATTGAAATCTGTTTCACACAGTTGAAAGCAAAATGTAAAAATGTAACGACTGTCGTTGTGTTGGCAAATAGACCAGGCGGCCAGGCGACCCGAGTTTGATGGTCTCAGACAATGGTTGCCTGAGACTGGTTGTTAGGGACAGAAGGGGATGGGATTGAAAGCGCAGGATCAGCCCTTGTGGGCTACTTGAAGTAGGAAAAAAAAAAAAATAGTGCAAAGAAGGCAAAAAAGGAAAAGGAGCAGTAATGTGATGCAGTGATTAGGACTTGTCTTCCCCCAATATGAAAAATATTGATTCTACATGGACTTAAACTTTTTTCTATACATTGCAGAGTTGTATCTATCATAGAGATGACACCAGTTTTTGCATTGATCAGTAGTATACGTAAAAATTATTCAGATTCAGTCAAAAGTTCTTTAAAATTCTTTCTTTAAAAATTGAATGACCTGAAGTTTAATAGGTATGCTTCAAAAATACAAATTTGAACTTATTCTTTTAACTTCTTTGATGTAAACATTCAAACTGTTGTAGGGTACTTGGTTAGCTTGTAAACTTCACACCTCCCATTAGGTGCTACAAAAAATAGTCGTTTTCTGCTCATGAGAGAAAAAAACGACAAGACATAGGGATAACTGGAGGAAAAGTATAGTGATCATGCTTTGAATGAAAAGAAAAATTTCACTGCAAAGGTTTTTTTGGCAGATTTTGCAGTCCAAAAACTGTCTTGGCAAATTCCTACACGACCAAAACTTAGAAAAACTCATGAAAAAAGAGTATCGATAAGGGTCGCTCTTGGCCCACCCTGAAATTCCTAAACACTACGATTTTTTGCTCATTGAAGGCCTATATTTTACAAAATGCATTATAATTTGGTCATTATCCGTTGCTTTTAGAATCTCTTACTGGCCTAAACTTGGGTCTGGATGCCGATTTTGGCGAAAAATGAGAGTTTCGCGAGTTTGCGGTCGAACGCCAAAAAATCCACATTTTTCGCCAAAATCGTCCTTCATAATGTTTAGGTTAGTATTACACCTGGAGAGAAACCCAAAATGACCAAATCATGATGCATGCCGTAAAATATAAACCCTCAATAAGCAAATAATTGTAGAGTTGAGGAAATTCAGCGAAGGTGGGCCCAAAAACGGCCATTTTCGATACCCCTCCTGTTCCATCTTGTTTCAACTAGAATTTGTAATGTCTAATAAGTAATCAACAGAGTACAGGAACAATTTTGAAGAGATTAATATTGTTAAAATGCGTACCATTGTCCCACTTGTGAAGACGCTGGTGCATTTTGATAGCTTTGTCGAGCTGATTCTGCTCAAGATAAATGGTTTCTGCAGTTTTGTACTGCTTGTTGAGAATTGCAATGCGAGCCCAAACCTCCAAGCAATCCATACCATCACCACCTTCATAAACCAAAAGTACAGTGAACTTAAATAAACAAGTAGGCACTTAAATAAACAAGTTAATCCTTGCACAATTAAAACAGCTGTCCTTGATGCAGGCTAATTTTACTGATGAGTAATGACATACCTGCAGTGAGATAAAAAATAATTTGTCTTATTATTAAATCAAAAATATTATTAATAAAAATTGATTAAAAAATAAATTACATCATTCTGCTCGGGAAAACATATCTTAATTATGAGCAGTGAAAAACCAATGGAATGACGCCTAGATTTGGGGTTCCCTTCGCGGCGCATATTAGACACGCGCGCTGCCAGAGTTGGATCAGCACACAGAGGCCCACTCTGATAGGTACAAGGGGCCTGCACATTTGCGGGATATATAATCTCTGTGGAGTATAATTGCAGTGCTTCCTAAAACTTTTTTGGGAGATAGTTTGCTTTGAATAAGTTGTGGAAAAATAAAGGAACGTATAAAAGTTATACAAGGTGCCAAATACAATTAAAAATCAAATATATTAATATAAATTGACACCAATGAACCCAAATTCAACTCACCATTCTTTTGAGCATAGTCATCTGCAATTTCCAGGGTAACTCGTAAGAAATGCGTTCTGGCAATGTCTCCAAGGGCCGCATAACAACGCTGAGCAACACGCAAGTTGTGTAACTGGAGTGCAATCTCTGCTAAGTTCTGCCACATGCCTTCTGCTTCCAAGCGTTTGGAATTCCAGTTATTATGAGAAAACTCTTCCAAAAACAGGATTGCTCGTCCAAAATCACTGTCATGAACAGCTGTTCCAAACTCCACAAGTCCTTTATCCAGCTCATAGCTCCTTTGTTGATTTCCATCTTGAGAAATTATCTGCTCTTGACAGAAACATGATTAAATTACATGCAAACATTACGATGATTCATCTAGTGCTTAATGTTTGCAAGTACTTTTCGTACCGATATCGTACATAATTTGTTGTTGTATAAAAAATATACATTTTTTACCAATTCTTTTTAATATTTATTTATGTTCATATTTTTTTTGCTTTTATAAAGACACTTAGAAAAAAGAAAGAGACCACTTCTTAACATAAATTTTTAACTTAACATGTTCCGAAATTGAGCTGAACGTGAACTTGTGAATAGTTAAAGAGTGGTTTGTTGTCTTCCCAGTGGACGTAAGTTGCCTAAAAGCATCAAAGGAATATTTGTTGTCTTTTTTCCCATTGTTAAGTTTTCTTGGTAGACGGAATATGATGATTCTTGAAGGATTTAGTACACCTGTAAGGTTTGCCGAATGTGGCAAAGGACCACACACCAATTGTGGTCGACTGTTTGCCTCCATTTATTTGACAAAATCAATTCTTGAGTTTAAAAAGCTAAAAACTGGCCTCTGTTTTGGTGTAATTTTAAGTGTATGTGTTTCCATCAGGTTTTGCAATCAGCAAAGGTGCTTCCTAAAACTTCTCATCCAAGTACATCGCAACTTTTAAGCAGCTTTTTCGAGTCTTGGAAAATTTTTGTCCGATTTTAAATTCCTTTACTGACTCCTTTTCACATTGCACTAAAAAAACGAAGTACTGAAAATTAAATACATGGTACCTCGATTTTTCCACTATCGCGAACAACACCAGTGATTTCTCCTTTGACCGGAAAGATGCTGATTCTGTCGGGAGTATCAATGTTGTACCAGACACATCCATTGTCTCTCGATTGTGCAACTACAACGTCACTTCCTGGTACCCACTGGTAATAAAAAAAAAAAAAAAAAACCTATTAGGCTAATAATTACATTGGAGGACAGGTGTAACTGAAAAACTTTTCAATTAAAAAGATTACTGTATGATTAATATTTCTACCTTGAAAAAGTAACCAGCTATTAAAATTAAAATATCTGTTGCCCTTACATCAATGCCCTTGTGCACTAAAGTACTCGTGATGTTGGCTGGCACCTGATTGAAGATGACATACAATTGGTAAATACAGTGAGTTTGGAATCTTAGAGACTTTGATTAATAACCAGGCTTTTTGACAAAAATTGTAATGAGAAATGAAAGCTCCCAAGTATAATTAAATCTGTACATTAAAATCACATAAATTATCCATGCTTTTCAACACATTTGCACCTTTTTAAGACATTTACTTTTTCTGCAGAGGACCTTTTATATTTTCCTTACATTTACAGAGGAAGGATGTTTGAGAAGGATCATTATTCGTACATAAAAAATTTAAATGATGGAAAAAAATTGAGACAAAAAAAGCAAGGGGGCTTGTATTATTTTAAAAGGGATACTTTTTTCAAATCAGTAGGTGAACTCCTTGAAGATATTGAAAACTTATTGAAAGTTTAATTCAGAAAATTAAAAGATTACACCGAACAGATCTTTACACAAAGCCCTTACTAAGAGAAAAACTCATGTACCTGGATAAAAGTTGAATAGTGTAGCAACGTGTGCTTCTCTCCAGAACGTGTATCTAGAAGGATCAATTTCATTTTCTTATCCCGAAACAATAGTTTATGCCCGGTCTCATTCAGTTCTAACCATTCAATTTTTGAGTCATGAGAAAACTGAAATATTGTTACACCAAAGACAAGATCAACTGAAAAGCAAATTTAACTGAACTTTAATCAATTGCATATAATGAGATAAATTAAACAAACTGTTTCATAATTGCTTCAGAGATATGGAAAGATTTGTGAAAACTTACCCACACTAATCGTTTTTAAATCAAGCAAGTACGCCAGTTTCTTATTTGCATCAGATGAGTTCAACTGCTTCCGCTCATCAAGTCTCACACTCACCAACTTCGGGTTCACAAACTCAGTCCTGCAAAGTCAGAAGAATAAATCCGTGAAAGAGCACGATCATTGACTTGTAGGTGATGTCATAAATTTCACCATCCCACTAGGTACCACAGCACGCTCATTTTAGGATATGTGTTAGGCACCTAGGTTAAGCACTAATAACAAGGATAATGTAGAGTAACTATGTCAAGAGCAAACTGAAAATTGAGGAAAACAGTACTTCTCCCCTGAAACCTAAGAGTTACGAATGAAAAATCACAATATGAGTAAAAATTTCTCTCAAATGCATGGCATCAGGATTTCTCAATTCCTTTTGGTTTGATCAAAAGCCCAAAGTAAAGGTATGGAAACAAGTTTGCTAACAACTAATAGGAATGCATTAATGAAAATAAGGCACTATATATGGAATGAATAAACACACAAAAACGTGTTTTCCCTTCAAAATTTTATGCAGAAAATAATTTACACAACTGGAAATTTGAAATTCAACTCCTACTGAAGTTATAAGTATTTATGATTAACACCAGTTGAAAGGCAAACATATAAATTATGTTATTAGTATGATTTTTGTTTCAGTAGATTAGTATTAAGTGCGCACATACAAATCTTACTAAGGAGTTGATTTCCAAACTTTTCTGTTGAGAGAATCCCTTTCTTCACAAAATTTTGTGGAGGCATCGCGTAACATTTTGCTTTTACTTTATACGTTGTCTAGAGGCTCATTACACACCAGAACAGGGAGAGGGGAAGACTAAGGGGGAAAGAGATATAGTAAAAATAAAATTGTTCGAAAAGCATTATGTTTTTCATTCTTAGTGTTTGATGGAAATATTATGAGGAATAAAAGTGAGTAAGAAACAGTTAAAATCCCATTAGAATTCCTAAAAGGAATTTATGCGACTAACTATTGTAAATAAACAATATGAAAGAGAAAATAGAGGAAAATAATATAAGATAAACTTGAGAAGCATAAATAGTTTGGCTGAATAAATAAGAGAGTAAATGTCTCATCAGCAGGCTGATTATTGGAATTGATAGACAATTAAAGAAGACAAATGGAAAATAAATGGAGAATGGAGTAATCCTATTGGTGGCAGCAGGCAGCAAGTGGTTGCAATGGACAAAGGGGGTAAGTAACAGTATGACTAACAGCAACCTATTTAAGACCCTATAGTTAGCTCATAGTTTTTCCCCTTAGTCTACAACAACTGATTATTTCAAACGATAAGATCCCTCCATTTTCCAGTCATCTTCTTTATCTGTCGCTTTGTCTAATAATTTCAATAATCAGACTGCAAAATAAAATAAAATGAAATGAATACAAATGATTACCTCACAGAGCTGAGGATTTCATTGTTGCCATACTCAATGAGACTCAATTCACCACCATTAAATACTAGACACACATTTGAATAGTCAAAGTAAAAACGTTCTCTCCGGTCTGAATCTGGCCAGCGTACTTCACTCAAGAGATTACGCTCTAGATCACCTAGTAACAGCGTTTCAGGAGTGCGTGCTACCAAATACCTAAAGCATTTAACACCTATTAAAATAAAATGGATAGCTGACAGAAAGCATTAATAGAGGGCGAAAAATGGGTAAAAGCAGGTGAAACAATCTAAGAAACTTTCTGTAACTTGCAAAATTCATAGTGAGCATATAAACTAAGTCACATTTGACACGCCTAGGTCTTACGGGTAAAACTTTTTTTTTTTTTTTTTTGTTTAAGTAGAATAAATGTTTCTGGAAAACAGAATTACTTAAATTTTCAAGAAAGAAAAGGTATCATGAAGGAGGTACAAACAGGCAGCTCCCATTGGAGTAGGACCTGAATGGAATCCTTACAAATTTTCAGCTTTGGTGGAAGAAGGTTAAAGAAATTTAAGAATGGTGGATTATTTTTACCTGGCCATTTGGCGGGTGAGGCATGGGGGAGGGGCAGGCGGTTTAAAGAGGAATTAAATTTTAAGCAAAACTTTTGAATTATAAAAGAATGCCCTGAAAGAAGAACCTAACTTTGTAGTAATGTGTAATGCATGAAAGCCATTAGCATCATGGTTAAGATCTAGATCCAACTTCTTCAGATTGGCAATTGGGGTGTTAAGGAAGATACTTCACAATAGGGCACGGACTTTAGAGTCTTGGGGGAGTGAATTTAAAACTCACCTGTCACCTCCAACTATACGTACATCATCGATTTCATAGCCATACTGAGACTTCAAAATTACTCCTCGAGCATCCTGGTTTATCGGTTTCACTAATACTTGGCTAAGACCAACATAGGTCATCTCAAATTTGTTTTTCCAAACCATTTTTCTGTTGAGAAACATAAAAAAAAAAAAAAAAAAAAAAAAAAAAAAAAAAAAAAATTATAATGAAATTAATCAGAACTATGAATTGAGAAAACACGTCAAAAGCAGAGGACGACTTTTGACAGATACGTACTAAGTATTTTCAATTCTTCAAAATCCGAACCATTAAATTGAATTTTTTCCCTTAGCACTCTCAAAATAGTTCCGACAATGCAATTTTGTCTGAATAAATCACAAATCAACAGTTGTATGCCTTAGAGTCTGAGTTGTGCTCACACTTAAAAAAGAAAGTGTGTGTACTTATTTTTCAGATAAAATATTTCTCATGATTGATGTAAGTCTCTATTGTCCCTGCAGAGAGTTTTTCCTCTTTCTTCTTTTTACAATTCCATTTCTACTACTTCTGAATGGACCAAAGCAGGACACTCTTGCCAGAAATAATTTAAAATTGACATTTACACCTGGCAGGTTTGAGGTTTTTTACTGGGCCTCTTATGAAGTATAGTGGAAACCTATTTTTCCTTGAAACCATGAAAGTGTGTCATAAATGGTGAAATTATACAGATTTCAAACTATTTATACGTTTTTTAGTTGAAATAAAGTAGAATGGCAAATAACTCAAGAACTGAAAAGAATTAACTTACTTCAAAACAGACTCAAAGATATCAACAGCCCCGCAAACACTTCCACATGCAACCCTGGATCCATCTCTCTTCCATGCAAGTGCTGTTACACTGTAGAGATTTGGAATTTCTTTTACTTGCTTTTCTTCCCATACATTTTTATTTGGAGACCAGACAAACATGTATATTCTGAAACACACATAACCAGATTCAAAAGTTTTTTCAATACATTAATCGATAGTCGCATGGGGTTTACAGGTGACAGAAGTAGCAAGTAAAATGTGTTAGCAACATAGAGTACGATAGAGTCGCAATGTTAAGTTGATGAAGTTACTTTTTGAGGCTGTTTTTTCCAGTACTCCTGAGACTAGTGTGCGGCAACTGGCGATGCTGTATGCGCGGGTCCGCTGCTCTGGTCTCCGCTCAGAAAATACAGGTATAAAATTCATTTCATACATAAAAACCGGGAGTGTTGTACATTTTTTAATTTGTTATGACTTCAGTGAACGCAATTTGCCAAAATTCGCGGAGATAATGATTGATTTATATGAATAAATCCCGAAAACCACTTACAGCCCGAGATTCTCCCATAAGCCGCCATGTTAAAAATGCCGAACGGTTCCCAGATAGTTCCCACTTTCCGGCAAACAAGGGGCTTGGAATGGTCTGTTCATGGATTGACTTCATCAGCGCTCCAGTGCATTGCGACTCTATTGTCCTCTATGGTTATCAAGGAACTATGTGGTCTCTTAATTAAGCAATCTTCACTTCATTGAACTTCATGAAAATTGTCTTCAGACTGAAAATTTTACCTCTGAAATTTAGAAAAAGTTGAATACATTAGTTGCTGTCTTTTTACAGTGGCCGCTCACTAATTCGAAACTCGTTAATTCGAAAATCTCGTTAATTCGAAGGCGAAGTCGATCCCCGTGAGAAAATCCCTTTATTTCGAAAAAAATCAATGTATTTGTCTCCCCTCGCTAATTTGAATTTTTCAGCGGTTAAGCGGCTCAGCAAACTGCTCTATAATTCGAAGGAGCCGGACCGTAACGCTCTGTAATTTGAAATCTGTCGCGGCGGTGTTGTTTTGATCTAAAAGCTTGCCCGGCATGGGAGATTAGACTAACGAATGACTTTGTTGACATCTCTGAAGATGAGCTGATTATCCAGTATGTATTGCATTGTGTGCCAGTGAAAGTGGGTGCGTGAATTTTGCATTTTCTCTTGCAAGTTTATTTTTTCGAGCTCTTTTTTTCGCTTTTGCATGTACAATTTCTCATATGTAATAAAAACCCCACTCTAGCGAGAGGTGGGTCCCTGTTCTCGCCCTTAAAAAACTCGTACATACATATTTTTATTTTCCTATTGTCCCATAATTTCGAATTATAGAGCGTTTTGGGCCCATTACTTTGAATTACAGAGCTGCTTGAAAACCCTGTTAATTCGAATTTTCCTTGTTGCCGCTCTCTATAATTCGAAATTTCGATTTTTCGAAAACCCGTTAATACAAAAAAAACGCTCGGTCCCTTGAGTTTCGAATTAGCGAGCGGCCACTGTATAATGTATCCTTTAGAGTAGTTTCACAAAGTTCTTGCTTTAAATCCTTGCACTTTGAAAGGAGGTGGCTGAGGAATGGAGTGGAGTGCGTGTGGTTAGCAGCTCTTGCCAGTTGTCATGGTGCCTTCTAATCCTTGCTCCTCATTTGCTCTGGTTTGTTTCTGTCAGATTTGTCTGAGCTTGGGCCTCGCCGGTTGCCTGCCTGTTATTACATTTCGTACTTTTGCAACATACTATATGTATCATATTTCCGTGCCTGTTGCTCTTTGCATCTCTCACATATGGCAAAGAGTGTTTGGGCAGAGGCCCAAAATAAAATGAGAAAAATAAATGAAAGAAAGAAATGAGCTATTTTGGAAAGTGGACTGTATGTTTTGTTTTATGAAAGGCTACCAGGCCGCGCGGGGCCGGCTACAGAACAAGTCTGGATTCCCTAATTGAGTCTTACGAGACGATTTGGAACACCAGGCTGCGCGGAGCCGGCTTCAGAGCGAGTCTGGGTTTGAAGAAAAAGGGAACGCGAGAATTTTGAGTCTTAAACGTAAACAAAAAAGAAACTCATGAACGGAAGATTTAAACTAATTTAGATGAACATGGAGAAATTGATACTTACGTTATGGAAAAGAAGAGAAAATCAAGAGATACAAATTGCCGAGGAAAAACACTGATGAAAATACAAACAAAATAGCTTGAAGAGCTTTACTACGTTACAATTTACCTTAAGCTTGAAGAGCTTTGTAGAAACTTAATACTAAGACGCGGATCTGAATCACTACTGGATAACCAGTAGGGCACACTACTGGAATGCCAGCAGGAACCTAACAAACGAATAAAAAAAGATAGAAGGAAACCTATGAGAGACACTACTGGGCTCCAGTAGGAAATCTAAACGTCACTGGATGCCAGTGAGACGGCGAAAGAGATGCGAAGAATCACTACTGGATAACCAGTAGGGCACACTGCTGGAATGCCAGCAGAAACCTAACAAACGAATAAAAAAAGATAGAAGGAAACCTATGAGAGACACTACTGGGCTCCAGTAGGAAATCTCAACGTCACTGGATGCCAGTGAGACGGCGAAAGAGATGCGAAGAAAACACGAAAAGCACCGCTGGTATACCAGTGGGAGAAGATCGGCAAACGAAGGCGAAGATTGTTCGGCCACACGGGGGACCCTACTTGGAGCTGTTTCGGCTCGATATTCGCGAGAACGAACAACAAACTAAAAAATGAACTTCTTATCGAACCAAAATGAAAATCTGAGTGAACTAAAAGTAACTGTATGGTGTCCTCCTTAGGATATAAAAGTAAAAATAAAACTTTCCCGAGTCTTTTCCTGGAAAAGCGGGATCAAAAGGAACGGGATGGCTTACAAGACCCGCGCGCGATCTAGTGGATTGGCGCGGTACTAGCCTTTTGCCTTTTGGCGGAGGGAAGGAGTGCGCTGGCCGACGCGGCGGTCACGGTGGCTGCTCGCACGCGTTGCAATGAAAAAGGATGAAAATAAAAATCAGTCCCTGACTGAACAAAGAGGATGGAATTTTTCCAGTTTTTTTTAATCCGCAATATAATTTGGTGCACAACTCACACCCTTTACAGAATGGTGTGACCCGCTCAGTTTATTATGAAAGGATTGCTTGGTTACATTGAGCTCAAATTTTTTAAAAGAGCAAATATGCTTGCGTAACAACTCCTGAGCAATGTGTTTTGCCAGTCACTTAACTTCCCTCCTCAGCCATCAATTTTCATAATGACCGTTCTAGCGGTGTTTCTGTACTACTTTGTCTTTACTTTGAAATATTCTTCAGAATGTTTCTTAACTTGTTTAGTACCTGTTGAATCCCCCAACAATGACTGCTTGACCACTAGGGCTACAGCATGCTACAGAAAAGTCTTTTTCGTTTAACTGAGGGGATGAGTAATCGAAAGTTTTCTCCAACTGGCCATTGTTTCCATTAAAGACACAAATGCTATGATCAGATCCGCCTGCCAGAATCCATCCACCAAGAGGCCATGTTAATACGTAAGGTGCCACACGATGAATCAGGATCCGCCCCTGGAAATTGGAAAAATAAATCAATCCTGCGTAACATGAGCAGTTTGAGCGCACAAGTCACACAAACAGTTGATTTTTTGACAGGCGAGCATACATTGAAAAATTCGATAAATCAAGAGGGAGCATCACCCTTTACAAATATTTTTCCTCCAAAGATTTACTATTTGGTATAACACAGATTACAACTAGTTAGAAAGGCAACTGCGGAGGCGTCCCGGGTCTGGCTGATGATGGGTCCAAAAAGATTTGAAATGCATCTAACCGCATCCAGGAGTGCCTTCCTGACTGGTCGTGACTAAAGTCGGATCAAACAGTGTGCTTGTTCCAGATTTCTGGTGAAAAACTATTCTTCAAAGGTAATGTTTCCTCTGAATGAGAGAATATTTTGAAATATGTGCACAATGGCTAAAAACATAGAGTTTATACATAAATCTACTTCAGCTTTGGGCTGATTTCAGTCTAGAAATTTCCATTACAGTAATTCTTTTGGCAAAATTAATGTGAATATCGTTCTCCTAGGTCTTAAAACTATGGAGACAAATATTTGCAGGTCAAATACTCTTTCGTTTTTCAATCGATTTATTATAGAGGTGCCAATATTCCTTTCTCCCTCAGAATGTGTCGGGTCTTATCAATCTTAAGCAGCAGCTGTAGGGATCAAAAGCTCAAGAGAGAAGGAGGCTTGAGACAATACTGTTTCATAATTAAAGCATTGAGATTTCTTTACATATACATGTACGTAACAACTGAGGGATTAAGGAAGAGATAGAAATAAGACATATCAGATGATGTGCAAACCATCGGACCTTTTAAGTTTGCTTTTTCAAAGAACTGAGGTCTTGATCATTTGTGATTGTTCCAGCAAGAAGATAAACTTCTGTCTAAAATTTTGTGTCATAATGTCCAGAGAATTCGGAACTTCCACTATTTGAAATGGCTTGATGTGACTGACTGCTTCCTTACTCTGTGCTCCTCGACTGATTTGAGACACTTTCCTTCTATGAGATAATTTGCAAATCATGATAAATTTGGAGGTTTTTAAATCTTTTACCTGAGCTTCCATGCTTGAATCATCCGAGATGTAGTACCTTACAATACTACCATCTGCATGACCGGAGAGAAATCCAGTTCCGCGTAAACTGAAAGATAATAAAACAATGCACATATGATCATTTACAATCATTTACGATCATTTATATAATCAATGATAAATAAATAGATAAAATAACTCGAGGATTGACTTGACAATTATAGAAAAAACTGTTTTCCCAAAAAATTAACATGTCTCAGATTTACGTACGGTTTCGGGCAATTTTTTATAGTTTTATTTCTTGCATGTTCAGAGATTGAGGTATGTTGGTGGAATAACCTGAGAGAGAGGATGAGAAAGGCAAGGAAGAAAGAGAGTAAAAATACAAACTTAGAAGCCAGTGACACGATGCAAGATGTTGTTGCATAAAGAGATTGCAATTTATTTGCCTTGATGTGCGCAGCCTTCACTTTTCCGTCAAGCAGGCCATAAATAATAGGACCTTCGGATAGCCATAAAAGACTCATTACTGGACTCTGTTGCATGAACTTGTTACAAATGACTTTCTTGTCGGACCTGCAAAGTTTGAAACAGAAAAATTGGGACTCAGTAGGGGACAGGATATTTCTTCAGTAAAATGACGAATGAGGAAAAAGAGATTTTGCATAATGTAAAATCTAGAGAAGTTAAAATATTGACGGTCAGATTTTGATTTGCTTCAGTTAGTGTTAATTTTTTTATCTGTGACCGCTGTGAAAATCTGTGACCGCTGGATCCAACAACATATTGAAGGCCAAGGTGTGAAACGATGTACCTCCATTGCAGTGTTTCAAAATTTCTGCTTCTATTTTATTTTTTCAAAGAGAAAAAAGCTGACTTTACCGCTGGAAATTTTTCCAGAATATTTTGCTGACAGAGAAGTAAAGTCAGAGAAGTTTTCAAAAATTTACTTTGACTAGGTTTCTAAAGAAAAAATGAAGTATGACCTGGAGGTCTGCAGTGGCGCAAACAGAAATATATGCTTTCGCACTTTGACCATCAATGTGAGAAAATTTATCTGACGTTCTCATACTTTTTGACCTTATTTACATTGAGCTTATGCATTAGCTTGACATTTATGGGGATGAAATTATTTCCATGACTTCATCTGCAGAAAGACCTTTTCGGGCTGCGCTTGAATGAAGGGCGTGAGGGTGATGAGAGATGCATACTCCAAATACCCATCCTTTCTTAGTTCTTCTTTATTATCCATTGCAAACATCAATGGCAGGGATGAATAATTTAGGAAAATTTTAAGTTGTTGAAATCTTGATTCTAAGTTAATTCCTCAGTCTGAACTTCAACTTAACAGATTTTATTGTTAAATTGAAAATATAATAGTTATGAAATTGCTAAGATTGACCTCACGTAAACCAACTGTTTAAATTCTACAGAGACTGATTGTCATCAACTTTTTCTTTCTTTATGCTTTTTAAATAGGTAAGATAATTTTAAAGCTTTAAAAAAAAAACAAACTCGAACAAAACTTGGAATATTCTACATGAAAAAAAACAAACAAAAAAACATACATGACATACATATACACTTACCAATCCTCTCCAAGTTTATAGACATAAATAATGCTGTCAGATTGAGCCACTGCAAGCTTTGTAGAATCCGGCGAAAATGCCAGTCCTTTGATTGTATAACTCTTTCGCCCATTCTGAAAAACCAATTTTACATGGAAATATTGCTGGAAATTTAGAGACTGTCAGGCAAGACAAAAGAAATGTGTAAACAGTCAATTTTTGTGGAAGCTCTTTCAAATTAGCTAAATATTGTCTCTTTTGTCACTTATGCATAAAATTCAGGGTGATTCAAACCATGCATCCACTATATCTGGACAGCTAGGACTATTTGAGCCAATTGCTGCCTGACTGATGGCCTCCAAGGCCACCTCCATGAGTGTCAAGCTTCTGTCTAGCTCAGCACCAGCTCGATTGACTGGTGTTCCAAAAACTAAAACGATATAACTTCATCATCCAATATAGAATGACAAGAAACAGATCAGCACCCCAGTACCCTTTCAAATCATGAAAATATACTGATACAGAGGAGAAAAATCAATCAATATGAATCTACTAAACCACAAAATGAACTGTCAAGATTCCTCTCTGGTCAGTTGAAACTACTTGGTGTTGCTAATAAACAACCCAGCTGTGAAAGGGAAAATTTGCTATGAATGAATTTTTTCCTTTGAGTATTTATCGACAGTGCAAGTTCGCAACGACGTGTCTTGGTTTGTGTTTGTGACATTGCAGACTTCCTGTAATACTTCATTTTTTAGATGAAAATCGACTCAACCGCAATTCTAACAAAGTGCCTTGATTTTTCCTCTCTCTACACAGAAAATTCTGCGAAAATTTCCAGGAATGATGTCGAAAAATAAAATAGAGACTGAGATTGTCAAACACTGCAATTAGACTTGCAATGTGTATGCAGTTGTTTTCTTGATTGTTGTGTTGCCCCAAGGCATCAAATACTGCTGAGAGGGAATGCCTTGCTCTTATTGCGTATTTCCCCTCTGAAATAAGTATTACTAGGTATTTTACAAAAGCAAGCATGCCAATGATAGCAAGCCTATGATGTAATGTCAACATGTCTGTCTCTAATTTTGATTTGAGGCAAAGGGAGTATTTCCGCCCAAGATACTCCTAAAGGCCACCCCTGATCTGAGAACCATAAGTAATTTGGCTGCCAAGACAAAAGATACTAAGATGGGTGCGTACAGGCTTATTATGACTTTAACAAACCTTAGAACTAGCAGCTTTAGTTGGAAATTTGTCCTTCTTTTCACCTTTGTCATCATAGAGGTAAATGATGCGATCATTATTGCAAATAGCTAGTTTCAGATTGTTCGGAGACCATGCCACTGCTAGTATACTAGATTGAGCTTCCTGAGAACACAATGAATTACAAAGTCTGGTTAATAAATCAGAATTACTAATTACCAACTGAAATATCCATGATAAGGCTGCACTGTAGTTCGTGTGAAAAACATCATGAAAAAAACATTCTTCAGTGTACTAAATACATCTTCAACACCAACACTCATACTTGGTTGTATTTCTACCCAACAGAACTATATCGACGGTGAAACTACCAAACCACGTATCTCGGTTTGCGACGTCGCAGACTTCCTGTCATACTTTATTTTTTAAATGAAAAACTACTCAACGTCCAGTCTTGAAAATTTGATTTTTCCTCTTCGTGCGGAGAAAATTCTGTGAAAATTTCAAGGAATAATATTGATTTGGTCTACTTCAAAAAAATAAAATACGAGCGTAGATTTTTAAACACCGCAAACGAGGTACGTGGTTTGGTAGTTTCACCGTCGATATGTGCAGGTGGGAAAGATGGGGTGTGCTCATCAGTTGAGGGCCGTAAGAATGAATGGGAATTATAAAGCATCAGTGACAAGAGCAGCGATGACCGAGCCAAAGGGTGGTGATTTGAGACATTGGGTCATGAGCTCTGTCTACAACGCTCTTGTAACATGCTCACGGCTCTTGAGTCTCCCATACAGGTGGCACATAGTACCTACCGTTTGCTGAATTGGAAAAGGGGGATTTCACATTTTGCCAAACAGATGCAAGTGCTCTATGCAGGACTCATGAGCCATGGGCATATGTGTCTAAAGAGTGGCGGACAGGGCTCATGAGTTAATGCCTCAGATCGTCGCCCTTCGGCTCTGTCATCAGCCGCTCCCGTTTATTCTTACGACCCTTGACTAACGAGCACAACTCATATTTTCCACCAGCACACATAGTTCTATTTGATAGGAATACGTTCATTTAACATACAAGTGTACTTGACGCACAATTTGGACTAACACTAACTCTTAAAAATAGACGTTAGTCAAAAGGAATGAATTTATTATTGAGTTGGTTGTTGTGATATAAGTGAAATGCCTGATGCATATCGGCGATCCAATCCACCAGTAAACATAGATTTTTAGTACCTCATAGGGATTTCAAGCTTTGGCAGGTTTTTTTTTTTTTTTTTTTAAATTTTTTTTATATAAGTATGAGAGCTAGCGCACTCTAGAATTTTGAGTTTAGTGTTATCTGTTCTCAGATTTTTTTTGCTGGTTAAATCTCTGACTAAAGCTGAGCTGAACTGAAAAGCTGACTAAAAGCAAAGATTAATTTGAGCAAAGCTAGCTTACCAGAGCTGGTGAAACGGAAGTTAGATGTTTCAATTGCATTTCCCTTACTTACAGCAAGGCTAGAAGCAGAGATTAGAAAGTGAAAATGGAAATAGTCTGGAACCCAACATTCCTAAGATCACACATTTCTCTAGTTGACCGCAAGAAGAGTAGATATAAGCATATTCGAACAGACCTTTAATAAACTTCGAAAGAAGGAAATGTAAAAGAAGTTCCCTTACTTCGGGAAATGGGTTTTGTTTACAAACACTCGACGGTTACCATGGTGACAGACTTTGTTTACTTATCAGGTGGCAGAACGCATGGTCCGATGGCAATCAAGGTCACGCAAGAGTTACTCTGTGACGTCACGACCAGCGTTGCAGAGTCCGGCGACGCAAATTTTCACGAATATTTATAATGCGGAATTTTGCACAGTTTTACGCAATTTCGTCCAATTTTTAAAATTTGGGCAGTGATCGAACTCGATAAACAGCGAAACACATGCAAACAGTAAAATCTTAGTTCCAAAAAAAAGAAAAGAAAGTGTTTCATTTCGTAGCATGACACTGTGCCATATCTTGTCTAATTCTCGTATAATTGTTACAGATTGAATACGTAGCCTCTGAAAAATCATTGAAATTTCATGGAAGGTTAAATACATTTTGGAGAATTTTCATTTCTAGTGCGGTCACATCATTGCCACGATTGTATAAAGAAGAGCATCAATCGGGGGACTGAATTCTAATGGTGCATATCTTTATGTCAATGTTTGAGAAACACCGATTAGGTAGGTAATATTCCTACAACGCAGATGACATATTAAAAATAAATACCTCCATTTAGGTTGATTTTGAATTAGCTACAAAATTGTATACTAGCAGGATACATGTTATTTGCCTTCTGGAGATTATGGCCGAAAAAAGTCAGGAAGTTGCTTTAAAACACAACGAAAAATGTAAACTTGCATCTCTGGCTTATAGTTCCCAAAAAAATGTATCTCCAAACCTTGGCTTCAGCCCCTTCTTTTAGCGGAAAATGCAACTATTTAAGGATCCATATGGGCTCTGTCCGCACAGAGCTGAACTACTCCTTACTCACCTGCTGTTTCTAGTTTATTCCTGTTGCAACAACTCCGATTCTGGTCTAAAAATTTGCAGAGACTGTGAGTTGTCAGTTCAAATATAGCAGGCTAATCCATTTAGAAATATTAACCCACCAACATTAAATTGTGTATTACGATTAATATTATGAAATTAATGAGGACTGACTAAATGAAAAAGATAGGATTAAAAACAAAATGTCAATGTTTTATTCAAAAGCGTTCAACAAATCTCGTTGAACAGTCTTCTTAACTGGTAAAAATATTAAACAGAAATAACTATAACAAAGTTGTGTTCCTCACTACTTGCAACAAAACACGTTGCAGAGATGAGTCCTGCTTTGTTCGTAGTTTCCCTTTCAATAGGGTGGAAATAAAGAACTAAATAAAATCACAATAATTCAACAGAACATACTTTACAGCACTCCCAGTTACAGCCATACAATATTACATTATCCTTTCTTAAAAATTAACATATGCCAAATGGATGCAGGCGCACTGCCACCTTTTTCATTTCACAGCTGACTCAAAACTTGTGACTTTCTAATTTTTAAAGCATGAAAGTAACGATTGCAAGAAGTAGCATTATTTTCGTTTGTGTTTTCTGGTTTAAAATCTTCCTATGCTTTTAGATTGCAATTTGCAAATAAAGTAAATGGTGAAAATTTATTTTTGAAATAATTAATATTATTACATAGTAAAAAAAAAAAGAAAAAAAATACAGATGTTTCTTCAAAGGCAATTGCAAAGCAATAAGACTTTTTAGGTCCCACCATCCACCCATCCAATTGTGAGCAACTTTGCTTCAAATATGAATCGTGAATCAAATCTTCAAAGCTTCTTTAAGTTTCTTATAGATTTTCTGACATTTCTTCCTTTCATGTGAGTCGAATAGCTAATGAAGAATAGTAAGCTTACTAAAATAATAATCGAGTTGCACATGTTTTTGACGCTCAGTTGATACTTGATTTTTACATTTGATTTCTTTGTTTTTTCCCCAACTGATGCACTATATGTAGGGCTCTGATATCACTGCCTAACGTATGAACTAGACTTTATTTACTGGAAAAATAAAAATCTGCACAAAATTAGCAAGGCTCAAAAGTTGAAAAATTTTACAGATTGTGAACCAAAATTGAGCTGCTTCCTGTGGCTTTCCTGCTTTAGCTTCAGCAACCAATGAATGATGGACTAAAATTGAAAGATACCTTTACCTTAGATGATTTCAATCCCCGAGCCTTTTATAATAAAAATCCAATTGTTGTGAAATTTGTCTATTAACTTTTTCGCCTTCTTCACTAATTTCAGCTGTTTCATTGGTCTAAGAATTAGTAGAAAGTTATCAATGCAAATCTTAACAAATTTTCCTGCAAAAATCAATGAGAAATGCAATTTTAAAGTGAATGACAATAGATATGATCCAGAGAATTTTTGTCAATTTGCAAATTATGAGACTCTAAATATTGAACAAATAATGATTTCTTGATTTAAATTGCCGACGATCATTTTTGACAGAGCCTGAGAAGATTCGAAGATGTTGTGACACTAATTAAATAATAAACGGTTTAGATTACAGATAGAGACCTCTTTAGAGAGCTCCAAAGTGATAGAGAAGTATCCCAGACCATGAGTCCATACGGACACTTTTTGTGCTCTTTTGAGAAACAGTATAAAAAACCTTTCTGGAATTACTTCAGCCCTATCTCCTTTATGGCTTTTCAAAATGAACTGCAAGAAAAAGAACAAATTAAAGCATTCTGATTCATTTCTCTAAATTAAAATTTGACATAGAACACGATTTGAGCGGTGAAAATTGCTTAAATTAACTCCTATCTGAGATACTCAAGGTTTTTCAATGCGTAAACTCAAACCTCCCGCTCTTGAAAAAACAAAACTTTATATGAGTCAAAGCACACACTAAACTTTCCCATAATAGTCTCTGCAGCATGAAAATATGACAACCTCAATCCTAGCACTTTGGTTCAGTTTTTGCATGTCGTTTACACTATACACAACACATGGTAGGAGAGGAACACTGCTTCATTAAGAAGCCTGCCACATCTGTTGTAGTTAGCGATAAGACTCACCAACAGTGATGTTTTTCTTGTGGGCGGGCAACTCACATTTCCTATGACTAATGTTGACTGAAAACGTTAATATCTTAATTAAAAGTTAATTTAAGCAATTTTTACTATCTGAATCAAATTCTTTGTTAAATTTTGATTAAAAAATAAGAATTATAATGCTTTAGTTCATACTTGTATAGTGGTTCATTATTTTATGCCTAAGTTAAAGGACAAACACCCGACTTCAAACATAAAATCTGAATATACTTAATGTGCACCACTGACTCTACATATTAATTTGGAAGTTATTTCCTGTTTGGTGGTTTAAAAATCTAATGCGCACTGGAAGTTTTTCCAAGTATTTGTCACCTGCTACGTCAATTTCACTATGGTGGAAGAACCCACATTTGTATACATGTATACAGCCTTCGCATAAACAACAGCTTTTACTTGAATTGCTAAGGCTGTTACTTCTCTTTCTTTTAAACAAAAATAAATTTTCCCATAGGGGCTCTCGTGAGAGAATTTTTCATTTGTGAATATTCATTTTTCAGTGTTTTACTGATGTTTTGATATTTTTAGACAACAACAGCACATATTAAAACATAATGATCAGCATATTTGTGATTCTACGGAGTAAATCTAAATTTTTTACCTTTGTATGAAGTGAAATTATTTTGATCACATCCAAGCAACCAAGGACCATCTTTTCCTGTTGAGTGGCAAAGTTTTTGCAATACTAGGATTGAAAGTGATCACAGATCTAGCATATTTTGCTTGAACCAAAAATATGTATAGTCAAGAAGCATGGATGAATTTTAAGACTAAATTCACCCTGTAAGATCAATATATTTGAGGCTGCCAATATATCCTGGCTGGAACCTTCTTTTCTTTGTTTCTCATAATATCTGTTAAATGTGATTCAATTGTAAGTTGCGTTTCATATTCCTTGTGTTCATGTATAGGCTTAATTTTAAGGCTGTGTCTCAGAACATACTGACAAATAGTATCCTCATACTCCATACTGCGTTCAAAATGCCTAAATAGTAAGTGAAGGATTAAAACATTTCTCTAAAAGATCGTTCAAACTTGGATACTTATTTTTTACCTCAGACACAATCAATGTAAATATTTGTTGAATTATAGAGAAAAATATTCAAGGGAAACACAAGTTGAATTCATTATGAATGTTAGAATCTTGGCATCATGAGACGTAGAAATGGTCCTTGATGGCAAAGTCATAGAACTGATTAACTGGAGGTTAAAATATGATAAAATTCCACAATTTGCAGAGCGCAAAAAACTTAACAATTTTGAACATGTTCTGGCGTCATCTGCTTTTGTGTACATTAGCCACACTGGCTCTCAGGATAATATGAGTGCTTGTTTTTACAGTTGTGCTAGTAAAGCATTAACAGCGTAGACAATTTTCTTACATACTCTGATCAAAAAGTAAAACATTCGGATGATGATGACAGTTTATCAAGATACTTGGTTTTGTACACAAAATTACATGGATCAAGATCTATTTCTGAATTCTATGAATTCTTTAGTGAAGTCGACAGAGACACACTTTACGGGCAGTTTTGAAAAAAAATTGATGCTAGATTAGAGCTCTTACACGCCACTAAGAATTGTAATATAAATACCTCATCTCATGTAAAATTTTGTGAGTAACGCAATTGTGACAAGCATTTTTGCAAAAATGACCATTCAGGCTTGAAAAAAACTTTCAGAGAGCTTATAAAAGTTGGAGGAGATGCCTGGCATGATGAAAGGACTCACCTAGTCTGACTTTATAAGCAAATGGGGAGCAAATACACCAGCAGGGTTGCAATCTTGTGTGGGAACTCTGAGGGTCAAAATGGTAAATTTTTAGCTTGCAGCAACGGCAACCCTAGTGATCTATTTGATCTCGAACTTCATATGGAGAGTTTGACTGGGTACAGAGGTAGACTCTCAAACCGTCAAAGATTCCCTCCATGAAAGCCTTAACTTTGAATGGTTTCTTTCAGCTTATCAGTTCATTCTGGAGGTATTTGGTGGCACCATTGCCAAGGATTGCAAATTCCTGGGGCATGCCAGAGGTCTATACCACAGTGAAATTTATGAGGTTTTTAAGAGACAAATACAATCTTCAAATTCCGAGGTAATTCTACCATAGGTTCTGAATTTTTTCTTAAAGCAAACACAATTTGAAAGCACGAAATTGAACAAAAAACTCAGAAATGGAGTGAAAATTCACCTAAGAATAAAATGCAATTTTTTGGTTACCAATGGAGTTGTTGGTCTTTGATGGTGATACTCCCATGGGTGAATGATGTTCCTCGTTGGAAATTTTTGAAGCACTCTCCACATACTTAAAATGAAAGGCTAATTTAGACCTCACCGATGAATCAATAAATCCTCAAACCAGCAGGCCGAACGATTTTGGCCGGTTGATGAGCTTTTGTTGAGCAAAGACTTCCATTTTAAGAGAGTTTCAAGTCTCCTTTTTGAGCTTGTGCAGAGTGCCGAACGTTGCGTCGCGAATGTGACCAGTCTTGTGACAATAGCATATTTTTGTACAAATCCAGGGCCCTCTAGTCACCAGGGTGCTCTGGACATGATCGATTCACATCAAACCATTTGTCAATACAACTGAAAAAAAAAAAAAAATGAATTACTCACTTATATGAATTTAAGAAAGGATTCTATTTTCAGGATTTACTAGTAGTGCAGGGTTAGTCAGCGTGAATATGAAGATTATGAGAATCGTTCATTAAAAATAGGACTTTTCCAGACAATGAATTTGTTTCAGACGTAAGTCAATCTAAAGTCAGAGTCATCGGTATGGAAAAATTTCCATCATTTTCCTTAATTGGGGAGTAATAGTTCTTTTTGTAGGTAATGATAAAAGCTTAACATGTTCTGCAATGCTAATGCAATATATTTTTAAATGTCATCCATAGATCTATCTAATACACAAAAACCTAAAGGAAACGGAAACAGGCACCAACCTTTTGTGGTAGATACATAAGCAAGGCAGCCTGGCAATGGTGTCCCCTTCAGTTAAATCTTCCAAACAAATCACGCATTCCCCTTTATCATCTGTTAAGACATCCTCTGCAAAATAAAGATTTCATTGTTTATGAGACATTACAGGAGAAGAACAAAGCCTGATAAGTGTTCATAGACATTACATTTTTGTAGAACCTTTTTCTTACCGATTTTCCAAATTGTTGATGCTTTTACACTGCAGCCGTTTCGAGCGACCGCTCATTGTCAGGTCTTTAAAAATTTCTAAAAAAACTAAAATTGTGATAGGCTTTCGCAATCAAGAGTAGTCGTTCGGGTTCCTCGTCCAAGTTCGCTATTTGGACACGACTTGGATAGTCACATCACCAACACAGAAACCATTGAACTACTCGCGATCGCGAAAGCGTACCATAATTTTAGTTTTTTTACAAATTTTTTAGACACCCAACGATAAGCGGTTGCTCGAAATGGCCGCAGTGTAAAAGCATCAACAATTTGGAAAATCGGTGAGAAAAAGGTTCTACAAAAATTTGATAAATACGACCGATAAGGTTAATAAAAGAAGTGATTTCATAGACATTGTTTGACATTAATTTAGATGACACTCTTAATGATTTAAAGAGCAGTTTTTTTCTTGAGAGCTCAAACGCAGACCCTGAAACTGTGGTATTGTGATGAGTGCAGGGATCTTTCTCCTCAAAAAGTGCGCTTAACTCTCATAACACTTCAATTAGTTTCTCATTCCCTATGGTACATAATCACCACATATTATTGTATCATGAAAAAATTGACCTCGAGAGATAAATGGACAACTCCAAAAGGATTGAATTGAAATGTCTTTTCAAGGACATTTATAGGAAAAACTTCATCCCATGGGAGTCATAAGAAACTATTTATTGACTGACACTCGAACTCACAGGTCTCACAATCAGACATGGGTCAGACTCACACGAGTTATTACAGTTTGCTCGCCATATCCAAGCCTTAAAAATATCAAAAGAACTTATGCAAATTTTGGCAAATCTAAGAAAAAAATATCAATCCAACTCACCATTATAAATTAATCTAGGTTTGGTTAGGCACATGACAAGGTGGCATTCTATGTCGTCTGGGAGAACAAACTTGGAGCAAACAGGACACTTTAAACCTGTGAAATGAAGTACAAATTTTACTCAGGGAAAAAAATCCATCTAGATATTGGTTGTTATTTTTGGCAATAATTGTCACTGCCTAATGCACTACAACTTTCAGAGGAATCTAAAGAGATGATTTTTAAGGCTGTTACTTTATAGTCAACTGGATTTGGCTGAAGAGGTGGTCGGCATAACCATGCAGCAGAGTAGGAAAGTAGAGTGACTTCTAAATTGCTGCAGTTGGCTTGTTATCAGCTGCACAATATTCTTCTGTAAAAAATTACGGACCTAACACCAGCTACCCAATGCATTAACAAACACTTAACCCCTTTTGTTTTCTCTGTGGTCATAGAGATACTTATGACATAGACTAATACATACTAGTAACACATATCGACAGTTTAAGTTGCCGATCACATAACTCAGTTTGCGACGTCGCAGACTTCTTGTCATACTTTATTTTGTAAACAGAAAACTACTCAACGGCAACTCTTTAAAACTGCTGTGATTTTTCCTCTCTGTGCGAAGAAAATTCTGCAAAAACTTCAAGGAATGATGTCAATTTGTTATCCTTCAAAAAAGTAACATAAAGGCGGAGATTTTCAGACACCGCTAACAAGATATGTGATTGCAAACTTGCGCCGTCGATATAAACTATGTATGAGCTACGCTCAATGGCATGACTAAATGACATTCTATTGCCACTTCATATCTTGTAAACACTTTTTCTTTTAAAAAAAATTGATAAATAAATAAAATGTACATTGGCTTAATCAAATCTCGGAGCAAAAAAAAATACAAATGATGCGGGAACGAAAGCTTTTTATCAGGGGAGGGCTAAGAACAGGGGTTTTGGCCTCAGTTTGAAAACACAAAGGCCACTATCGTATTTCTGTAAATGGATTGAACAGTTTAATGGTTGAAATCAATGGAAGAGCCAATAATCTTGTACACTTCTGGGTTTTTTGACAGCTGATCTCAGTACGATTTCGTCAAGTTGATCAAGAGTGATAAGTAATGCTGTATACACACTCTGAAGAGTTGAACTAGGAGTTGAAATAGTAGCAGACAAACAGTAAAGCAAAATGGTCAGTGAGTAGCAAATGCCTATAAATGACAGATCACTTCGGACAGAGTGCACATCATGTTTTCTAAAATCTTCCTGATCCGCAGTGAATAGTCTGCACTGCTTTTTCTGCATCTTCCGTCCCGTAAAAGACTGATACGTGCATAGTGAGACTTACCGTTCCAAGACCATATGTGAGAAGGTAGAGACTGTGCTGCGTAAACTCGACCAAGACTAATGTTTGCTGAGATCGGGCTGTCTAGCACATGATCTTCTGCGGAGCTACTATCTGTCTCGGGTGACTCTGAAATGTTATAGTTGCCATCATTCCGATTGGTTACACCTATGTTTTCATGACTATCTGGGACACTGGATAAGGATCTAGCTCTCTGCCGGTTGTCACTGGAGACTACGCTGGGCAAAGAACGTAGCAAACTAAGCCCGCCACTGCCCGTAACGACGGAGACATCTGAACTGCTGCTAGTTGAAAAAGTCCTATCCCTTGCACTAGAATCGTCCCCATTCGCTGTGCTAGATTTAGCGCCCATCACAATTTCACTAAAATGGCCACTAGGGATTCGACTCAAAGGATTGCAAGGGGAAAAAAACTAAGTCTAGACTAGCTAAATCCAATCATCAAGTCAGAGAATAATGACACTTCGCATTCGCAATAACAATTCGGACATGTTGAAATGCATGTTGTTCAGGTTTGCACGGTAGGCAGCACAAGTTGTTACTGCTAAACAGGGATTATTAATTTTAATGTTTCCAAGAAAGTATCCCCAAATCCCTGATTTTAAGGGATTGCCGTCCATCTTGTTCATGACACAGAAAATGCATGAGACAAGAAATAGTTGTCAGTTTGAAAATATGAAGTTTTCTGCAACTGACCGTGACTGACTTAATTAAATCGGAGCAGTTGTTTATTTACTATGGTGGTATGGCTTGAACTTGAACCATGTCCTCCGGTGCTCCACCTCAAGAGCAAAAGTTCTTCCGATGCTCCATTTTGGAGCAAGAAAGAACTTCCTCCTGATGTCCCGTGCTCCGACTTGGAGCAGTAGTTCGGAAATTGGTTCCACCTATATCGGAAAACTTTATTAAATTTTGCTCTTGTCAAGAGCTCCTCAAGACATGCTCAAGACATCAAGATTCGTAGTTTCGTGCAATAGCTAAACGATACGATTTCGATCGAACAGAAACAAAATATGTTTTTGGATGGATGATGTTGACACTGCATAACGATTGCAGAAAAAATGCAATTTTATTAACAATTATACTCTGTAATACAAAATCGTAAGAGAAACGCGAAATCTGCGGCACGAAAGTCTTTGCAGGAAATTGGACATGTGGACCGCGAGGCAATCAGGGGTTCAGGGGGCGCAACCCCTAGTAATTTCAATACAATTGAAGATTCATTTGGTGTGATAATACTATTAATATACCTAGGTCATTTTGCTGGGGGGTCTGGAGGGTATCGAATACCCTCAGTCTAGGGAGGGGGGTCCGGGGGGGCCTCCTTCGAAAAATTGTGAGCCTTTAACCCTTTTTGAACGCATTTTTAGACGTCCATGACGCAAATGTTCCATTAAATTCTGCCAGAAAATTACGTTTATTATTTCACTTTCAGCAAAGAATACCTCCTCTCGAATTGTTGCATGGAACGGATCTGGAAAATTTCTGAAATTTCAACCCGAATTGGACCCATTTTGAGGCCTCCCAAATGCAAATTTTAGAAAAAAACTAAGTGCATGAACACTGTGTTTTTTAGGGAATGATTTTCGTAATTCACTTTGGTGGGGGTCCAAATTTCGGAAAAAGGGGGGGGGGGTGTTACCCAGAAAGAGGGGGTTCCAAATCTCGGAAAAATACAAGGGGTCACCAGTCAAAGAGGGGGGGGGGTCACAAAAAATAGGGGAGGTCACTAAAAACAGGGGGGTCGCAAAAACAGTGGGGGTCTCCGAACTCGTCAAGGACCCCCCTCCTCGAGATTTTTGGATTTTTCCACAGCACCATCCCCCCCCCCCCCCTTGGGATTGTTGTCACCGCTTCCGTTCCTTCTTCGGAAGCGGAACACTACGGCGCGGATTTGAATTTCAGGCGGGAAATTCAAATGAGCGGTAAGAACCCGGAATTGCCGACAGAGCACAGGGGATAATTTCATGAGCCGCCCTGCGCCGTTCGCAGCGCGTGTATGGCGCACGACTCGCCTTTCATTATTACACTTCATCTAGCGTTGAAAGTTCACCAATTAATTCACACGACCAGTGTGTAATTTTAAAAGTCGAAAAAAAAAAGGAAAAAAAATTACTTGATATACGAGTTTCTCTGCCAAGGAGCTCTCCCCGCCTGAAATCGGTCACCACCCACCTGCCAGGAGAGCCCCGGCGTGCTGCCGGCGCGAAACGTGCACTGACGCCTACAAACCTACAAAGCTACTTCACGCATTGCGCAATTCTTGAAGTTTCCCTGTAGGTTTGTAGGCGCCAATGTGCGTTTCGTGCTGGCAGTCCGCCGTGCCGTGCCGCGTCGCAGCGTGCCATGAACTTGCCCACAATTAATAGGTCCGCGTGTTAAATGCAAAAAAGTTTTGAAAAACTTTTTAAAGATAGACCGTTCTTTTTCAATGAGTGCTTAAAACGTATAAAAGAGCTAGGGTTAAAAAACTGTGAAACAATCTGCCGTAGATTTTTCAGGACTTTTTGCGAACATTTTAATAAAACAAGATTTTATTAAAGAAAATACTTATACTTAAACAGGGTTTCCTTTAATGGAAATCTCAAGTAAGCCTTTAAAGGGAGTTTTTGAAAAATGCCTTTAGACAGTCATTGAGTTTTACAACAGATTTTTTCACAATTTGTGTCGATTGAACTGAAAATTTGGAGGATACATGGGTCAAAATGTCACTTAGAGGTTGACCAAACTGATAAAGAGGGAGACAAACAATAGATTTAAAGTGATATTTCTGGTGGCACTATGTTTCACTGGCTGGCAGAATTTCAGTTCAAATGACAGTTCAGTGAAGCTGAGATACCCAAACAAAAATACTTAAGTGCACATAAAAATGTTCCGCCAAGTCAAAAATGATGTAAACACTTTTGTGTAAGAACACTGAGTTAAATATATTAGAGATGACTTGTTTCCAAAAAGTAGGAATATCACCTGAGTAAACAACACAGTATTTTCACTTGGTGATGCTTAGTAAAAATTCCTTGATATTTTTTGCATGTTCACTTAACAAAAAATATTTTGAAATTTTCATGGAACAAAACCTTTTATAAATAATAAGGCTCTTTCAGACGACGTCACTACATTTTTAGGGATAAATCATTCCTGATATTTTCAACTTGGCATTGCATTTTCGCATATACATGTTTTTGATGGGATAGTAATGTGAGAGAAGAAAGTTGATTACCGGCTTGAATAGATTACTATTTATGATTGAAAATGAACTTCTGAAGCCACCGAGGAAATAGTCATCTTCATTGTTCTTTCGTACAAAATGGAGGATATTATGACAAAAATTAATTCTTACTTCGATATTTTGATAAAATAGTTTAATACTGCATTTCAAAAATAGTTTGACATTATTACAAAGCAAGTCAATATCATGTCAAGAAAAATTAACACAACAAGAGGAGTACTGAGAAAATAGGTTAATAGTAAAAATATTTGTGATTTGAGGCATCTTTTGTTCAAAATGAAAATTCAACAAAATAAAACAACGAGTTGAAAACGAAATAATTAACTTAGCTTAAACAAGAAGATTAATCAAGAAGGTTATTTGAACTAGCTCTTAGGAAAAACAAAAACTTCACAAACAGAACAATTTGACTTTTCTTTGTTACAAAAATAGCTTTCAGACATTCTTTTGAATATGTCAACATAAAATAAAAGATTACCGACATGAATAGAAACTACCTATGTCAGTGATCAATGTTACAATAAAATACTTTGATCTTCTGAAGCTAAGGAAAAGACTTTATCGTGTTTTGACGATAATTCAATAGAATAAGATAAAAATTATACATTTTGTGGGGAAGATATTAATTCGTACTATTTAAGACAGATAGGGGTATTTTTTTCATACTTAATGTAAGGGGGAAAAATATAAATTGGTTCACTGAGAAGAAAAGGGGAGATGGAGGGGTGAGACCACTGAAATAGTGCTGAAAAATCCTTACTTCACTGGGGGGTCCTGTAAAAATTGTGCTCAAATCTTAATGCATTTTTCTTCAGGACAAAAACCTGACTGACCACTAACAAAAAAATAATTTTAACTTGAGACTTGAAAATTTAAAAGCGGATTCATTTTCAGTGTAAAAAAAGGTGTACTTGCAAGTTATGAGGAGAAGAAAGGAGAGAAAAAATGCAGATAGAATATTCTCTTGAAGTGTGATTTCATTTGCAGGGCTTTTAAACTGATGAGTCAGTTTTTTGATTATGTTCGGTTCGTCTCTATGCTCCAGACTAACTGTTAATATGTGGGCTTACATCTTTCAGATGATTTATACTGATTAAACATAGGTTGTTTTTAATTTAAAGGTGTCAAGCTAAAAATGAAAATAGCGACTCAAATAATAAGCCTCACTGACTCAGATTATACAACAGACTTGCCAAATGATGAGAAACATCTTAAAAATTACAAAAGTTGTACAGTTGTTAAAAACAGAGTTTTACAATACTTGCCCAAAAGAGCAGATTGTTCTATTGGCTAGGAAGTTACTGGTATGCAGTATTTGTAAATATGCTCAATTTATCCCGGCAAAAGTGTCCAAGTCTACTACTGTCCACATTCAAGAACATTTTTTAGGAAAGCATAAAAAAAGGCAGAAGTACGAATCTTTCAAAAAAGGAAGAGAGAAAAGCACCTGCATTAATAAAAAATCATGCGATCAAAATAGACTTAGAATAAACATGTGAATGATCCTTCTCAGATGCATAGGAGACCTTTTGTCCAAAGACATTGTAAAAATGCTAGAGTCTCCACATAAGCCATGCTATATAAAAACCTTAGAGTGAATGCATCTTTCCTTTGTTTCAATGGCCTCTATACATCAAATTAGAAAGGATTACTTATTAAAAAAGAGAGAGGAAAAAAAAAAAAAAATTGCAACAGAGAATTAAAAATTCTAATTTTTAAGAGAAACTATTGCAAATGTTTTGGATGGTATAGTGAATTCAAAAGCTATCTGTAAAGTTAGCAAAGTGTAAAATTGTTCAGTTTGCTCTTATGGCTACGGAACAGCTGAGTGAAAAGTTATTTAGAGACTAAGAGAAAATATTTCAGGTGTTTGTTGAGACATTAATTGGACAGGAAATCACATGAAACTGTCTATGTTAGGCAGTGTGTTACAATTGCTTGAGTTCAAAACTTTAACAAAGGATTTTTTATAATTTCAGTTACAATAACTCTTGCACTATTCAGAAAAGGATAAAACGAATAAAAATTCAGCCCTTACAGCAACTACGGGTGAATAAATCTTATACATGGAACATTTAAAGAGATATTTGTTTTTATTCTGTATTGGACACCTTGGTGAATTACTGAACAGCAGGGAGAAACTAAAAAATTCAGCTTATAATACGGAGAGATATGTCAAAATTGGTTAGAGAGAAATTCATTAGAATGATGGAAAGCCCCAGCTAAAGAACCATAAATTGTCAGAGCCAAACAAATTAAGCAAAACTTATTCAGACCAATAGCAAGAAATACATGTTTTTGTGTTTAACAGATGCTTAAACTGCAGAAAACAAGATGAAAACACAAAAACATTGGGCGAGACATTTCAGCACTCACCTATGTATCCTTCAGTCACCGAAAATTCAATTCAAAATATTAAAGAATAGCTGGAGTTATACTATGGTATCAGATTGAGAGTGTTGAACAAAATGTTATGGTAAACATTTCTGGACTAAAATTATACCATGCTGTCATTATACCTCAAAACATCAATAATTCCAAGTTCTGTGCTCATCAAAAACTACTTTGCCACACAATGTTTTCAATTACTTATATTTTTAAGTATCTTATCTTATAGAGTATAAAATTTTAGGTCATCTACAAAAAACCGGAGCATTATTGACCACTAAATTTTTCTCTAGCATGCATTTGTCACTGTTTACAGGGGTGCATGTATGAGTCACTTTCTGAGCACCGGTGATTAGCTGTTGATTGTTTACATTGAATCCAAAAATTCTTAGTCTTGTTGCTGGGCTTGGTTCTGTCAAAGTATAACTCCAACATTCCTTAGATACTTGATGTTTTAACTTTTACTTTTAAAAACGGACAAAAGCACAAGTGAGTGCCAAAATGTCTGACCCTCTGTTTGATATTTTCAGATTTGCTTCCTACAATCTTGGTGTCTCTGAAGTCCATGTAATGCGCCTTCTAAATTTAGGCTGGAAATTTATTCCTATGTTATATACAACCATCAAATGTACATAAATACCTTGCATGCTCTACAGAGAAACCACAGGGTTACGAAGGTACTTTGATAAGAAAAGGGCAAAATTTCGACAGAATTCTACAATATTTCTCCTCTTACCAGAGAGCAATATCTTACTTTTCACCCACACAATTTAGCTGACTAGAGTCTCTTCGCTGTTCTTGATCCTCTTATAGATTACAGTTCTTCTCACTGAACACACTTAGCAGATTGTGATATTAAAAATTTTGGTTTATTCAATGGAGCAGACAAGCAATGTGTTTGCAGAGTAACATTGATGGATTTTTATGTCTTCCATAAAAGAAAAAAAAAGGTATGTAACATACAGAAAAGCTGCAAAGGGTTCAAAAGGACGCAAGAGTTTTGATCCAACAACTTTGGACTAAAACAAAGCATAACAAAAGACAAATATGTACAGAATACGGTGTATAAAGAGACGAGGATCAAGTGAATCAGGTGGACTTAGTAAGAGCCAAGATCATATCACGGTAGCATGCAGAGCAGAAATTCTGCGTTGCTGGGTTCCCAAAATAAGGGCAGTCTTTCGCCCGACAATGTTGACTTGTGTCATAAAACGTGGACTTACTCAAATAGACTGTTCGGTCATTATTTGTGGCTGGCTTCACACTGGCTAGCTGGTTCACCTTTTCATGCGACTCTAGATCGGCCTCTGCATAGAACTGTGATTTTCCTGCTCCATAGCGTGGCGCTAGATCACTGTCCTTCATTTTCTGCGGACAAAAATTTTTTCATGGTGAGCCCATCACAAATTCACCATTCACAAAAACAAAGGGACGAAGAATTGCTTCGTCTGCCTGGGAAGAATCGGAGGGGTTTTTATTTCTTTTCTGGATAATGCATTTGCCTGCAGCATTTAGGCTTCAATTGCCTTCAAGGTACTAACCAATGGACATGATACTGGTCAGACCTAAAGACCAGGTTTGTCATAAACTGTGATGCAGCGAGTGTACCAGATCCGTTCCCGTGTAAAAGTGACCGTTTAGAAAATCCGAAATCGGGGATGTTTTTAAGTGGGGGTTATTTTTTGGGGTTTCCTGTGGTCAAAAAATTCCAGGAAAATTCCGGCGACATCAGGAGCCTTAGTTCTTTTGATGCAAGCAATAAAAAAAAATTATGCGACAGGCTCATTACATCAAATTTACCTATCAAACCCTCCGCAATTTCAAAAGCTTTTTTTTTATAACCTTTGCAGGCTTATGTAATAGGTAAATGAGTAGAATGAGTAAAAAGACAAGACTAGTTAATCTTGCTTACTTGCTGTTCTCTTATGTTGTGGAATTTGAAGTTGACCAAATGTACAGTTCATAAAAAAAAGATACGAAAAAATACGGAGTTACAGTACTTACATGATTAGTTTCATGGAAGCGGCTTTTGGCTGACTGCAGATAGTTGTTCTTTAGAGTATCATGGTAGTCAGATCTTTTAATATGAAGAAGAGCGCACAAATAAGCTTCATGCTCTTTATTTTGTGCTGTACTTTTGTGCGAATCTGAGCGACTTAACTTCAGTCTTAATTTCTGACTTACACTTTTGCCTATGCTTCCAAACACTCCATTCTTTTCTGTGTGCTCTGTGATCTGAAATAAGAAATTTCATAAATTTCTTGCGAAAAATGGCAAAAATGAAATGAAAAATTAATAATTTAATAAGTTTCCTAGGATTTTCAACTAATGGTGATAACTGATCCTCAGAGACTTTTTATTAAAAGGCATATGAAGTCAGATAGAGTGATATTTTGTTCAGCTAGACTGGCAAAGACTAGAATCTTTCATAGTGGTTGGTTTTTGCTTTGTCCTATTGATTTTTCCATAAAAACACTATACCGGACTCATGCTATGAGTCAGTATTTAGTATTTTATCAATGTTGGAAATTCACTTTTGACTTGTTTGAGTATATGAAGTCTGAAGTTTATTTTTAATGATTTTAGATTTTGTGATTTTTGAGGAAATGACTTACCACAGGATCCAACTTAACAACATCGAGGAATTTATTGAGTAGGTCTATTTTTTCCGAAAAAGATAGTTCAAACTCTAGATTTTCTTCTTCAGCATCATTTGGATCAATACTGAACTGGATAGGAAGTAGTTCATGTGACGAATCTGTTAGTGGAATTGCGGCTGCAACAGAATGAAAGCAAACCTTAGACCATAGTGGAAATCAGACACTGTGCATTTTTCAGCTAATTTTTTTCCTTTTTTTCCCCTCCAATTTAGTCTAATGCCTCTGAAAAATTCAAAGAAAAATTTTCGTTGATTGTCTATGAAATGAACTGTTTCATTGCATGGGGGAGGGAGGTGGGTGGGGGGAAGGTTCTGGCAACATTCGAATGTCCATGAAGCATTTTACCTTAGCATGATGAATTGGTAGACTGGTAGCTGTTTGAGTGGTTGATAGGGTACCAAAAAATTATACAATCAATGATTCTAAGCTTTTGGAGTTCTTCAGTGGTGAGAGAAGTTCATTTTGGTGATTAGATATTCTTCCTTCAGAGGAAAATAGGAAACTTACCTGGTAAGGGACTATTATCCATAATGACTAGAGCTGAAAAATGACCACCATCATAGGCAAGTAGCAGAGGTGATCTTTCACACTCCTCTGCTGGTATCTCGAGAGGCAAATATATTCCACCGAATGGAATGGGAGCCAATGCATCTCCATTCATGTCCTACACAGTAAGTTAAAAAGTCATAGGATTGAAAACTCACAGATGATAAAATGAGTAAATACAAGAGCTAACAAAAATTTTGGACAAAAAATAACCAGCAAACCACAGTGCACTGCGCAGTGGCAAGGAATTTTTTCAGGGTTGAAATTTAGTTATACTTGCATAAGATTTTGAGAAAACGCCAAAAAGTTCATTAAAAAGTGTTGAACAGATATTTTTAAAGAGGAGACAAAGTCGCCTAATAAAAAGCCGAGGCGAGGCAATGCCAGAAGATGATTCAGTCAATTAGCAAATGCCGGTTCTTCCACCTGGTTACGTTATCGGCCCTCGCCAAATGCCAAAAATATTGTTTCTAACGGGTTCAAATTTTTGGCACTTTCAAAACGAAGTTTCTTTGTCATTACAGGTTTAAAAAAAAAATCTAAGAGAAATCCTAGAGGCTTAGCTCAGCTCCATGCTTTCAAAAAATAAATTTCCGAAAAAATGGGTGCCACTGACCCATTATTTGGCTAATATAATTAAACTCTATGTTCAGCCTCAGTTTATAAAAAAATTCAAAATTACTTAAGAATTGATGGACCGGTTTATTGCAAAACACTGAGAAAGTTAAAGTGATTCATCTCTGTTTCTAGCATGGTCGAACTGGTGTGTGATATAAGGTGCAAACTAAAACGTTATGATGAATGTTTTCTCATCAAAATTTCATGTAGAATATGATTTGGGCAACGAAAATTATTGAAAATAACTTCTTGTCGAGATGTTAACATTTTCCACTCTATAAATTGTAACTTCCCACTCATGAAGAAACAATAATCTAACTGAGTAAAACAGCATCCTGAATGTTACTGAAAAGGTACCTTATGGAAATATGGCAACTTCTATCTTGGCACTTCAGCTCAGCAGTTGCACAATGTTCACACTTTGGACAACACAGGGGTGGGGAAGGAAAAATGGCTCGATTAAAAAGCATACCAAAACAGTTGTAACTCGTGATTTGATTCTTGTAGACTCTGGTTTTTTACCAACGCAAGAAATTTAAATTTTTTGTAACCAGTGCTAAATAAGAACATTAAAATCTTCATTAGAAGTTGATGGCAGTAATTATTTGTTGGGTTAATCATGTTCTGCATGAAATTTTCAAGAGGAAAATTTATCAGAATGCTGAAATTCAAATTTTTTTTGGCGATCCATTTAGAGATTTTGAAATGATCAGACCGCAGAATCCACATTACTACATGAAATATAACGGAATATACGGTTAGTAAAATACTTAGGTGGTATATTTACTTTGAGGACTGTGTCAGCAACAACAATGATAGGTCGTTTGAGGACATGAGCCAGAGCAAGAACATGGATTTCTTCTAAACTTTCGTAAACAGCTCCAGCCAAGTCACCAGCATCATTACTGGTGGAATAAAAACTCAAGTTACTTCTTATGCTAGGGCTAGCTCCTTAATGAGAAGAAATCGTTTTGCATACAGTTCAAACAGTTGTGCCTTTCAGATTGAGCTTAAACCTGAGCTTAGAACTCAAAATACATCATCTCTCTAAGTTGGAAAAACCAAAAACTTTGCAGCTTTTTATTACACCCTCAATTCGGGAAATCAGTTCATTTTAAATCTTCCAGTTTTGGTAGATTATGTTTACTTGATGGTGCAACATTGTTTCTTCAGATCAGTTTGACTCTTCTGCTTCTTTAAAATTGAATTTGAAAATCTAAAGTTTCATTCATCAAAACTTCTAAAAAGAATTCAATGACAAAACTTTAGATCAAAGATGTATTAAACTTAAAGCACTCTATTTTCGATTTTGACACTCAAAAACAGCCACAACTTTGAATTTGAAAATTAAAAGTTTGATTCATCAAAACTTCTAAAAAGAATTTAATGACGAAACTTTAGATCAAAGATGTATTAAATTTAAAGCACTCTATTTTCGATTTTGACACTCAAAAACGGCCACAATTTTGAGCCTGGATTCCAGAAAAGCACTGAAAGAAAGAGAAAGAACGTCTCAAGGAAATTCCAAGTTTTTACTGGAACATGATAGAAAAAAATCAACCTCCATGATTTTAACCTTCCCAAAATTAGAAAGATCCATATCAGTTTGAAAATGATGATAATAATAATAAAAAAACCTAAAAAAAATTGGAGAAAGAAACAAGAGAAGAAAATTAGTGTGAGGTTTGCAAAGAGTGATGCATTTTTGAAAAATCATTCTGAGCTTTTTGAAAGGAAAAAAAAATTACCCTGCAAAACTCTGCCGCCTAATGCGTGGCGTGATAGAGGCCATGGAGACAATGGCATTCCACTCCTGGCGCCATTCAATCTCTGAGTATACAAGTCCTGACTGCACATTCAGCACACTCTGCTGCCGCTTCCAGCGTCGCCAAAGAGCATCAATGAAACCACTATGTGTTAGGAAATTGTGAAGAGCTTTTCGTAGTGACAGCCTTCTATCATGAAATCCAAAAATTCCTAGCAAAAACACAAAGCATGAAGTGATGTACACTGAGATTTTTTCCAAACAAAAGGAAGAAGTAAGTACTGTGACCAGGCACGTAGCCAGAGGGGCGGCTTAGGGGGCTCAAGCCCCCTCCAAAAGCAAAAAAAGGAGGGAAAAAATGAAGAAAAGGGGAGTCAAAAAGTACAAAAAGGCGAGAAAAGAGGAAGTTTTAACTTACAAAATGCATTGAAATAGATTTAAAATTTAAAAAAATTTCCAGATGTGTTGAATGCAACTTCGCAGAAACTGCTGAAAAATCTGCGTCACAGAAGCCTCAGAATGCGTCCAAATAGAATTAAAATTTCAAAAATTTGCCGGGGGAAGTCCCTCAAACCCCCCCCCTCTGAACTGGGAGTTATTCCATACCCCTCCAACTTCTCCCTTAACCAGGGAGGGGGAGGAGAACCCTGTTCACCCGACCAAGCCCCCCTCAATACAAAATCCTGGCTACGTGCCTGATTGTGACCAAGCAGGATGAATATCTTTCATCACTCACCATATTTACCTGATCTAGCAGCTTCAGAATTTTTTGTTTCCAAACCTAGAGTAGGCGTTATAAGACCTGGAAAGTGTTAGTAGCAGAGATCCAGGAAAATTCTTTGAAAGCGCACTCAAATCTGAAGAATGGGCCTATTGCAAACTTTTGCTAGGGCAAAAATAAGAGTTGTTTCTATCAGTAAATGTCTCAAAAATCACAATGAGCGCATTAGCAAAGTTTAAAATGCACTTTCAACTTCACAATTTGTGTAAGAGATTTGCGTTTTTTTGAGCTTCCCGCTTTAAAAACGATACTGCGACACAGATGAACATTACATTAGAGGTGTCGTTCTATCCAACCCCTGTGCACTAGGATACTACACAATATTCAGAATGGCCAACTTCAATCCATCAAAACACAAGTGCCTGGACGAGATTCTACCCATTTGTCAACAACCTGGCGTGTTTGCATTCTCGATTTCTTTGTTTGGGTAAAGATCCGCTTTGGTTGACCTTGTGCTCCCGATTAAGATTTTTGCGTGGAAGCATCGGCTATGTTGGGTATTGCTATTGTAAAAGGGTTGAATGGAACGACGCCTCTAACGAAATGTTCACCTGTGCCATAGTATCGATTTTGAAGCAGGAAGCTTAAAAAAACGCAAATTTCTTGCGCAAATTGTAAAGTTAGGAGTGCATTTCAAACTTTATTAATGCGCTCATCGTGATTTTTGAGACGTTACTGATAGAGAAAACTCTTATATTTGCTCTGGCAAGAGTTTGCAACAGGCCCACTTAAAGGCCACTTTCCTAAATTAGGGTGATATTGGTAAAAATACATCCAGGTGGGAGGTCACTTCTTCAAGGAAGATAGCAGGTGCAAAAATTATGACTAATTAGTTTACCATCATGTAAAGCTTGTTATTTTTTTAGTCAAATCAGTTTTTCAAAAAAATATACGTGAAATGAGGGCTACTTTTTGAGAAGATATAAACAATTTTGCACAGTCCTAACCATGCCTCATTTTAAGCCACAAAATGCTACAACTGATTGAAAAAGTCAATATTTTCTGGGCAATTTGTGGTAAAGTAGGTTCTCAACTCTCTAGAAATCCAATCAAAATTATACTTGATTACTCAAAGGGCTAGAAAGTGTTAAGCTTTGGTTCTTAATCTATTGGATCTCATACATTCTTACACACATACACTTTTTGACAAATTTAATATGTTGGGTTATTAATTTAACTTCATTTAATTGGTTAGTAAACAGATAGCTCTATCAAAGAGAAAGAGAGGAAGGCCAGGGCTAAGATGGCAAGATGAGGAAGAGAAAGATCTTAGAGTTATGAAAGTAATAGGGTGGAAAGAAAAGACTATGGACAGAGTAGGATGGAGACGCTTCGTCTCGGAGGCTAAAGCCCACCCCTGGCTGTAGTGCCATTAGTAAGTAAGGAAGTCAGTAAATGGATGATAAAAAGAGACGATTGGAAATACCTAAGGAAGCAGCATGCAATAAGCAATTGCCATCGCCTGATGTGGAAAGAGGCCAGAGCTTCTGAGTAAAATTTGTCCACCAGTTCAGCCGATTTGCTTGCTCCAATGATGACAATGTTGAAAGAGCCATCAAATCCTTCTCAATGAAAACACGAAAATCCTCTGCAATGCCAAACAATGAACAAATATGATAGAAGCATTTGTGACTGGATTTGCAAAAAAGGGACCATACCTCCTAGAAGACAATGGGCTTCTAAGCAAGGTATGAATTAAAGCAACATGTTTACTCTTCAAAATGTCATGAGGAAAACAAATCATACAATGGAGAGTTCGAATATTAACTACTAAACAAGATATGAGTGTTCATTATTAACATTGATCAAATTGTAAAAATACAGATGACGCCATTTAATTAACCTTGTTTCCATTCGATCCAGTTACAAATATATGTTAATATCTTAATTAGGAGTTGGTTTCAGAACTTTCCATTCTGTGACTTTCTTTCTACAAAAGATTTTGAAAAGGACACGTGACGTTTAATACTAGTTTGGACCTTGTCGCACAGCCCATCTTTTTGCAGTAAGATTTAAAAAAAGAGAAAGAAAAAAAATAATCATTCTTTCTGGAGTTCGAAGCGATACAGTTTATTCCAGTCATCAAAGTTTAGGCCAAGAACTCCGTTTTTGAAACATCATAAAAAGACTTCATCTTCCGGAATCACACATTCATTAAGAATTTTAAGTCCCATTTCTTCAAATCTCAATTTTACTTTTACTTTTAAGTTTAGGAGAAGAAATACTTTCTGCATATGTGACTTACTCTATTAGTGGAAATGAATATTTCTCGTATCATTGTTTTTTTAATCATCCTACTTTGAAGACCCAATATTCTTTAACCATGCAAATTAAATTAAGTTGAGATTTCTATCTGGAGATGTTACACAGAGAGGCTACGCTCTTGTGCTAAGTAAGAAATGCAGGATTCCACTCAGAGTTTCACAAGTCATTCTCAGACAGTACGCTTCATAAAAAGAACTCGCTTTTCTAACTGTGCTTACAAAACTTTTTCCACACGCATTTTAAAAGTTTCGTGGTAGTTCTGACATACTTCAGAATTTTATATTTCAGTGACCAATATTTCAGCTGTTTGACTGCACTTGGCTTAAAGTCTTTTCTACAGTGTTATCTGCAGGTCTTTTTTCGGTGTACTGAACTATACCGTCACATTTTTTAGAGGATTAACTAATGTAGACACATTTAAAATTCTTGATTTATTTCTAGAATCAAGTATAAGAGATACTACTTTCAAATGCAGCGCAATATCAAAGATGAAAGCAGCTTCAGATCAGAATCAAATGTTCATCAAAATTTCATTGACTACTCATCATTATCGTTCATTAAAGTAAAACTTCCAAACTTCCACTCAAACTTCTAGTCTATTTAAGATTTGAGAAGATACTAAGCCCATTTAAAAGTAAGTCAAGCAAACCTGGAAGTGTTGACAGGTCAGGCAGTGTGAAATTATAAACTGGAAACTCGAACACATTGCTATCTTCATTCACATTGTCCAACTCTGTTCTGGCTCGCATGACAATGTTCACATTATCTGTTGCTCTTGATATACCTCGATTCAATTTTTTATCTGTAATAAAAAAGTACATAAAATTATTATCAGCGAGGTAAAATCGGCCCCCTTCTTCACATTATGTTCTCTTTTCATTTTACTCTCTATTATTATTTTTTCAACATACTAGGGTAAATTGAACACTAATTTAAACTCTGTTGCAGGTAAATTAAAAATCTGGATTAGTTATTTGTTAACGGAAAATTTTGGGTCAAGAGGCAGTTTTCAATAATAATTAGGGCTGGGTAAATATTCGGGTTCAAATTTTTTTCCTGATATTTGATTCAAACTCAAACCTAGAAACCTCTGATGATCAAACTAGACATCCACATTGACGAAATTTCAGGACAAAGACCTGATATTCTACAACTAATTCACTCGAATGCCACCTTACATGTCTAAAAAGAACTTTCCACGTCCCTGATGACACGAATCAAGAATATGACCATGATGAGGCATGAACTTAAGATCCCAACAAAGGGTCATGTTTTGGAGATTACTGACTTAGCGGCACATCATGAAATCCACTGGCAGCTTTAAGTGTTCCTCAGTCATGTTTGAAAAATTCTACTTTCCTATGGCCTGATTCCGCCGCCTCAAATGACAGATTTATCATCTGCTCAAAAAACTTAAGAGCCGATCCTTCAAACAGAGCATTTTGATAGCTTTCCACTTTTCTTCATTTCACAGATGAAATCATTCATTTAAAGAGAGAAAAAATGTAATGGAATGGGGGGAAAAAGAGATCGCAGTGTTACCGTTGTGCTTAAGCAATCCTGATGGCAAATTATGTAACATTACGCAGATATATTTCCTAATTGCGCAGACATTTTTTTGAATTACACAGCAATTGTGCAAAATAATGGAAATTATGCAGAATTTTGTGCTTATTTTAAGATTCTGAAATATTAATGTTTCCTATACGAGGTAGGAATCCAGAAACAAAGTCTGCAACATTGCTTCTAGATAAAAAACTATCTTCACTACGACCGTTTACCACTGGTTTACCAAGATCGGCAAGACCGGGCAAGACTCACCTAACCTAAAAACAACAATTATAAACTAAAATTTTTAAAAAGCTTCAATTACGCACGAATTACGTAGATTTCTTTAAATTACGCAGCTATTACGCATTGCGCAGCCACTATGCAGCGACCCTCAATTACGCAGAATAGTAACACTGAGAGATTGGTCAAATGTCACATCAGAAAATGGCACCATTCAACAGAAATGTAGGTGCTAGTCAATGGGCTACTTGATGATTGATGCATAAAGGTTGATAAGAATTTTATAAAATCTTTTGTTTCCCCAGCTCTTACTAGACATTGGTTGAATAATTCTTCATTTTCCTCCTTTTTTAATCCAGAGACACAACTGGAAAATTGAAGCAAATTTCATGGTTCTACAGAGAAAGAACCCAGTAATTGAAGCCTTACCATTAGTTTCGGGCGAAGAGGGGAGTTCAATCTGAAAAACTGAGTCAGTGTCATCCACACCATCAGAGCGAACCAAAGTGGCTCGAGACTTTGCAGCTTCGCTATCCAGAGCAGTGTCATTTTGATCTTGGGTTGTTTCTCCACTTAACATTTTCTCATCCAATGGATGATAATCAAGAGATATAGGGATGAATGTTGTCTTCCCAGGAAGATTCCCATTTAGCGCATCGTCATTAACATCAGGCCAGTTTTGGACTGAATGGAGACCATGGCCTCCAACCCGAAGATCGAGTCTCTCCAGTTTAACAGCTTACAAAAATCTGTAGGGAAATGATAAAAAATCGATGAGTAATTGGTTGGTAATTGGATGTAAAGGGGAAGAGTAAATACCATGTGTAACTTGATTCTTGAACACACCCACGCACGAAAGGCAAGCTCAGGGAGACTCTGAACACGATAAGCCGTTTGATCATAAATTGAGCGGCATCACCAAAAACAAACAAAAAATAAAAAGGTGGCAAACGAAAAATCGGTGATGAAGCGGTTGGAGACAACAACAAAACACACGAATTCCAGAAGCTGAATCAAACAGTAGTATCAAGGTTACAGGCTCAGGGGTTGAGAGCTGTTGAAGCTAGAGGCAAACTGACAGGGATAATAAAAATGGCAGGATTGTAATAAGCCAGGGATATGTTTAAAAGAAAGACTGAGACTTACTAATGGAGCGAAAAGTAAAATGCGAAGTTTTAAGAGGAATTTTCAGTTTAGAAGTCTCTGAGACTATGCACAATTATCACATTTCAGCGCCATGGATGAAAGACGCTCCAGAATTCCAAAATAAACATTGCGACGTAACCTTCAAAACCACGAATGACCACGAGCCAAGCATCAATAGCGCTAAAGTTCCCCTATCGGCCGAACTTCGAACATTGCAGGGTAAACAAACAATCATGGCTGAAGCTTCGTATAGGCATAATATAGGCAAGGTAATGGCAAGGCAATGGCTAGGCAAGGCAATCTAGGTTTTGGCATGTTTTAGGTTATTTTGATCGGATCGGACACGGACATCCTAGTATCGGTGCGAAAATGAGCGTTTATATTGCAACTTCAGCAATTTGACCGTGCGCAAATTATTGAGTTCATATTCTGCCTCTTTCTTTTATTTCGTGTGTTTTGTTTCCCCGCCTGCAATAGAATCAGCTGCAAAGTGCTGAATTGCTGACCCAGACCACTGCCCTGCCATGGAGTTAGGTGTAGGTCTATCGGAAGCAATGCAGAAAATTTTAGGAAAAGGAATATCGGAAATGGGGAGTCATTTTCCCCAGTCAAGCTACATTACCGAAAAAGTGTACCCGCTCCTTCAAGTTTATCTCCAAAACAAGGGATGGAATTCTGCTGAACTCTTACAATGTTTCTCAGAGTTGAAAGAAGCTTCAATGCTACCAAGCTTATCATACCTGCAGTGAGTACTTCATTCTCTCAATGTTTTAATTTTCTCATTTGCACTACCGCTGAAGATACAGTCGCAAAATCTTACACTACTTTGCCATTCTGTGGTTCTCTACATCAGTTTTCAGTTGTTCTCTACTCTCAGGGACTTTTGAAGATTCCATATCCAAATTAATTACCTGGATTTGATGGACAATCTTCGAGCCAGTTATTGCATTTATCGACCGGACATGATAAGACCAAGATAAAATGGCCTTATGTGATCGGTCGTTTTCGATGTATTTGTAACAATGGCATCATTCTGAGGCATTCATCAAGTCGAATAATCAACTAGTTGTCAGCCAGCAAGGGGGTGCATTTAACTAGTTGATTAATTGATTGTCCTATAGTACATGGACTGCCGAATTTTTTACTTATCATTTTCAGGGATTGGATCACTGTTAGAGGAGGAAGTCTGACATTTAAAGCGTCTGAAATGAAGGATAACAAATTATGAACTCTCAAAGTTCCGTGAAATAGCTGATTTTGCATTGGCTAACGCCCGTACACTTACAGATGATATGCTAACTTAACAACGGGGACGTCTCTACTACGATGCCACATGCAACTGAAGCGCTGTTACTAAGACATTTTGAATCTTTAATCTTGGAATATCTAGTTAATTCAATGAGTTGTAACGAAGTCGTTTCGCTAGAATGAGGCATAAGCTTTGCTGACAGGCAAGAAGAGTCTCTCTCAGTCCCCACAAAGCACAATTCACACCAGCAAACTTTTTATTCAACTCTTGAATGCAACTTGTCAAATGAAAAGTTGGACAGTGTGATGCTGATGTGAAACAATGACGATTTGATGAAATATTGAATGGAAAATTGAATGTGACGTCACATGCAACTTTTCGTTCAACTTTCCAGCCAATAAGCACTGCCAATTGGATGGAAAGTTAAACGGAGAGTTGGAATGAAATCTTCCGACTGACATCAGCCAAAGCTGGATTTGCGATCTGAAGACTGACGGCAATATCACACTGCAACGGTAATTGAATCAAATGTTTTTGCATTCAACTTTCCATCCAACTTTTCGTTCAATTATATCAGGTGAAAAGTCTCATATTGTGAATTGGGCACAAGCCTGTGAGTGAGGAGATGGAGGACAGAGCATATGTTAAGCATGGGGAAATTCCTAATTTAACAGAACATTGAAAGTTCTGAATTTCTTGGTTTTAAGTTTTAGTCCTTAATTACAACAACCAGCCTTGCATTTGTACCTTATACGTAAATTATAAACGATCAAAAGAATTGAAAAATCGACAACAATATATTTAATTACTTCCAATACTCTCCTTTCAGTGACGATGAAGTCATTTGAATGAGACAAAATAATAGTATTTCATATCTTAGAATCATCCAAAAAGGCCCTCAACTTCCAAGGATATTGGAATACAGCATGACTTTTTTGAAGCAAATGTGACCAGTAAGGTTTCCCTGCCCACCATTTGGATTCTGTAGTCATGGCTGTCCCTCACATGAGAGATAACTTATCATTCAGAATGCACTCGTATATAAAATCGCTTCCCTCTTTTTTTCAGAATGATTGCTTCCCGAGTTACTCTGGATTCTCAAAATAGACTTATTCTGCGGGAATCAGGAAAGATCATCTTACCCTTTGAACATTTCGCTAATGCAGTGATGTTGAAACATATGAATGGACCCCATGGACTTCACCTGGGTGTTGAGGGAACTATCAGAGCTGTAAGTATCTGAAAAAAAAGTTGCCTTGATTTTCAATTACTTTTTCAGGCAGAGCTCAAACCTGTGATTTAAAGCGATGACTGAAACCAATTGAGTAATCATTATTTTAATGCTTTAATTGCATACACCTCAAGACAGTATTGTATTTTCTTAACTTTGATCAACTAAATTTGTCAACTCCATCTTTTGGTACCCGATTGAGGTCCATTCCCTCTTGATAATTGAATTGTTTCTGAACATTCGAGATACTTATCCAAGAAGGAGTCTCTAATGGTTAGAGTGGTGATAGTTAGTCCAGACTTCAGGGCTGTCATGATGTTTTCTTAACCAAATTTTGAGCAAGATGTTAATTGTTTTAAAAATCACTTTTATTACATAATGAACTTTCAAATCAAATGAACTTTATCTTCCAATTACTTATTGTCTTGTTAATTACATAATATTTGACCAAAAATCAATCGATTAGGAAAGGTTAAATCCTATTTTTCCTTCACCACTACAATGGGGCTGTAACCTATCTCTCCTCTCCCTCCCCCGCGCAAGGAGCTTTGCACCTCTTATGTACATGCTTTCAAGAGCAAAGGTGTTTTTATCATGTTGATAAAATGAAATAAATTAAGTAAATAGAAAAAATAATATAATTGTAGGAATAATGAATCCGGTTTGGAGTAAAATTAACAAAAAACAAATAAATTGAGAATGGAGATAGTGAAGATTATTTACAATAAAAAAGGACATCGTTTTATGAAGAGTGGCTAAGGAAGGAAACTATGCTAAAAATTACCAAGTAAGTGAACAAGAGTAAAAATAAAAGAAAGAAAAAAACCTTCCTAAACCCTTAAGTATAAGGAAAGGGTTGAGCCGAATGTAATCTTCAACCGGGCGGACCGGGCCCTATGGTAGGACTTACTGAATTAAAAAAGCCCTCCATCTTTATCCCTGTCCGAATAAAAGATAATAATTTTAAAGAAAAGAGAAAACAATTGATACTGTCAAAATACTAAACAAATAACAAAAATAATAAGCCAGGATGAAGAAAAAGAAGGGTAGAAAGTTAACAGGTAAGATTGACAAGGTAGCACAAAAGAGTGTAGAAGATCTTCATGTCGCAAAGATGTAGAGAAAACTGGACTGTCACTCATAAATGGTTGGAGTAGAATGTGGGGAAAAGGTGGGAGAGAAAGTTACGGTGGAGTTAGAGCTCTCTATGAGGAGGCGTAGCGGATTGGTTAGCTGAAAGCTGCCGTTGAATGGAAGAGGTACTGAACTGATACAGCTTTATGCGTCATGTGATACTCTCATGATTTTATATTATAGAGTACGGTTTGTTCCTCTACTACAGAGAAAGTGTTTCAGTGATATAGTAACTCTACCTGAATATGGAGCTTTTACTTACAAAAGTATTTAAAGCAAATGTGAATTTCTTGACAACAAGAATCTTTTTTCATAGGTCATGGATTCCTACACAATCGGCCGAGAGCAATTTGGAATGGAGAAAGAATTCATTATTGAAGTGATGCAAAACTGTCCGAATCCTGCTTGCCGTTACTATAAAAATCAGCTTGACATGCCGCATTCTAAAGCTTCATTCATCCCAGAACTTCCAGCAAAGACTAAAATGTCAAGCAAAGGTATATTAACAAAAAATAATGATAACCATCTCAGTGGTGGGTTGAGCTACTGACCAAGTGGTGTAGATTTTCCAAGAAGTACGGCCAGTTCTTTGGGAGAAAGCTCTCCTGCACTTGCTTTTAAATCATTTCTGCTATTGTCGGGGAAAGTGCCTTTATCAAAAAATCTTTACATGATGCACAGCTTTTTGACTTAGTGAGATGGTCAAAGTTACAAAGTGAAGGAAATGGTCACTCAGTAATTTTCACTATAGTAGTTTTCGAAGTTGTAGCCGTATTTAGAGAATCAGTGAGCAGTATATGAAATCTAAGATCAGAAGCATAAGCAGTTTTGCCAGCAGTTGCACATCAATCAGAGGAGTCCTTAGTGACCAATCAACATTATTTGTGCTCTTTTGCTATTAGTATCTTGCCCTGTTTGAATCTCTCCTAAAAAATAAAAGATCTCAACACAGCAAAGACATCAATGTACAGGATCACCGAACTCTACGATAGCCCCTGTACTATTAGCCTAAAAAGGTGATCGCTGATCAAGCCTTCCAAAGAATTTTTGAATCTTTAAAAATAAAAATTTTAAGCAGGTTTGGCAAACTTTTACTTCCAAATCCCTCCTTTTTATCTGTTCAAGTTTAAACAGGACCATCCACAGTCTTACTTCTAGACCACCATATTACAAAGTAATGCACAATTATCACACCTACATACCCTCAAGGCAGAATAGCTCGACTGACACTGTGACTTCCTTATTCTTAAGTATCCAGTTTTAAGACCTGGAATCAGAGCTTCAGTAAGAATTAACAGTAATTGAATCGAACCAGTTTTTTCAGGAAAGATCAATTTATGCAGGGTTATTAGTATTTTAAGATACGAGGAAGCTTCGCCTTCTGGCCTTTTTGCAGCCCTATGCCCCTAGGCACTTTGCATGTTTCGATTTACATCTTGATAATGCATTGTGAAGTTGCCTGTGACTGAAAAGGGGTCGTTGGATATAAAAGCCAGTTTCATTATCACATTGACCCTGGGATTTATTTATCCTCATAACAAATGCAAGAGGAAGGTAAACTGGGTTCAATTGACTAAAAAAGGTAAACTGATACTTTTACCAGTATCTAATGAAGTAAAAGTGTGGAAAAGTGGGCATGAAAAGGGGAGGAAAAACTGGTTTGGGGTATGATTAGCGTGATATGCTACCTTTATGATTTTATATTATGGAGTATGATTTAATTTGAAGATTTTGTTTGTTTGTAGGAAACTCAGACTCCAAAGGATCTGGTTCTGGAGGAGGATCACTGTCTTCATTACCGCTGCCTGTGGACCTGACTGCAGCTTTTGAGGCAAGCCTTGCTGCCGCTACTGCCCAAGCCCAGCAGCAGCAGATGCAGCAAAGGCACCATCAACAGCAACAGCAGCAACAGCTGTTACACCAACAGCAGCAGCAACAGCAACAAGAGAAGCCGTCCTCATCGCAACAGTCATTTTCGCGTCAGTCTTCATCTGCTTCCAACTCTGTTACAGGCTCCACTTCAACAACAGCCTCAACACCTACGTCACACAACAACAAATTAGCAGACTTCCTGAAAGCTAATTTAGAAAATCTTGACTCTCTCAGTTCTTCCAACAAGGTACATTGCAAAAGAAAGTTTGTATAATAAGCTGTTGAAAGTCTTAGTATCAACTGAAAAGCAGTGGAGAAAACGAGATGGTCGTTGGAGAAATCAGGAAAGATATTAGAAATATACAAGCAGACTTTTCAAAGGAAAATCTTGTTTTAAATTGAATTAGTTCACCTGGGTGTCCCGAAAAATTAATTATTAAGGTATTCACACTTTTGCACGATCTAATTTCAATTTTATTAGAAAATTTTAATTTCTATCTGTACTGGTAAATCCCATGAAGTAATACCTTTATTGTAGAAAAGTAAAATTGGGCATATTTTAGTTTCTTTGTCAAATTAAACATTTAAAAATGAGAATTCAAACTTTTAACCAGCGGCCACTTTGAAATGGTGATTGCTAAACACTTAGGATTGTGTCAAAAACATGAAGTTTTCTTAATCTCAAGCAAGGGAATGCTACAGTAGTAGTCCACTTATGATTTAAGTTAAATTGAAATATTTTTATTCCTTCAGGAATTATTGGCAGCACACAACGGAGCATGGACCACAATCACACACCATGATTCTCATGAACCCCCCGGAAAGCGAACACAGTCCTCCTTGACTGAAGGTAAAAGATGTATGTCATCCCAAGTAGCAGTCACTTTTTATAACTACATACTTTAATTAATTATAAGTTTTCAAGTGTACGAATCCATATCTCTTATTTTGAGGGTGTCTTGAAAGAAGGTTTTGATGGGTCACAAATGCCTATCAAGGTGTTGTCTAAGGCTCCAAGATTATTTTTTGGTTTTTATCAAATGACGAAGTTTGATTTAAATGGACTACTAGACTTAACTACCTTAAGCATCATATCATATTTCCCGTTTAAAAGTCACCTTGAACACAATTTTTGCAACGATAATTGCCGAAATTAATGCCAAATAAAAATATTAACGTTTTCATTGAGTACTAGTCATGAAAAATTTGAATTTTCCGTTCACAAAGAAAATCAAAGTCTATGGCAATCAAATTGGGCACTACAACGGTTTTGGCAGGCCTCTTTAATCTAGCAGTTTTTTTTCAAAGTTGGGTTTTTCAAAGTGTAAATAACATATAGCAGTTGAGCCGAAGTGCTGAGATTAAGATCACTTGATTTTCATCCTGCAAAGACTGTTACGGCAATGTTCAGTATGCGTTTTAATGCAAGTCAATAATGGTTTTTGCTTATGAGGAGGTTTGACTTCATGCATCGAAAATGGTTAATATCTTGGTTTGGAAATATTTTCAGAATTTTTGTCACATGATTGTATATTACGTAAAATTTTGACGAGAAAACATTTATGATAATGCTTAAATTTGCACCTTGTCTGTTGGTTCATTGTTATTCAGCTTGACCACCTTGGTTCATGACATTTTTCAAAAGTATTGGATGAAATGATCTATCATTATTTTTTTTTCCATTTACCCAATCCCTGTCTGAGGGTAAAATCGCTCAAAAATCACGTTGGGCTCATTAAAAAAAAGTCTGAAATCTGCGCCTTAGCGCACAATCTGTGTTGTTCGTAACACGGTTTCCAAGTTTCCTGCATCTGCGGCCAGTTTTCCTCAGTCTCGGCTACCAGGTTTGCAGGGTAACCTCAAGGTAAACAAACGATTAACTAACTTTTTCTATTGTATGATTTCATTTGTTTTCAAGCGTTTGTTTCCTTTTTCTTTCTTTATTTTGCAAAAACAAAAACTTTGAATCAATTTAATTCTTCCGCAAGGAGAGTTAATAACTGTTTGCAAGATTGTTTGTTTATTTAGGTTAGGTCTCTCTTCGGGCAAACCTGACTGCGGGCTGACATGAAAAACTACCTGTATACGTGGTAAAATTTGAAAATTCTTGTCACAAATCACACAGATTCGGCCCTAAGTAGCGGATTTCAGACTTTTTTCATGTGTCCAATGTGATTTTTGAGCGAATTTTCCCTTATATATTGTGTATTCAGTTGGCTGTACCTCTTGCTTGCAACCATAGAGTACAATAGAGTCGCAATGTACTAGAGCGCCAATGAAGTCAATCCATGAACAGGCCATTTCGAGCCCCTTGTTTGCCGGAAAATGTGAACCAAGTGTGAACCCGACGGCATTTTGTAACATGGCGGCTTATGAGAGAATCGCAGACTGTGAGTGGTTTTTGGGATTTATTATTTTAAATCAACAACTATTTTCGCGAAATTTGGCAAATTATATTGACCAATATCATTACAAATTAAAAAATGTACGGAGCTCGCGGTTTTAATGAGATAAATTTTATACCTGGATTTTCTGAGCGGACCCCGGAGCTCGGACTCCGCGGATACAGTACCGCTAATCGCCGCACACTAGTCTCAGAAGTCCTGGACAAAACAGTCTCAAAAAGTGACTTCATCTGCGCTCCAGTACATTGCGACTCTATTGTACTCTATGCTTGCAACAGACTCATTATGTCAGTGTCAAATTGGAAGCACTCCGATTTTTCTCTGAGTAGGAAAATAGTTCTCATGAGAAACTGAAAAACTAATAAAGTATCAAAGAAATCTAAAGGTAGTAAAGGCATGCCTCTAAGAAGCGTTGGTTCGCAACTGCTGAAGCTATATGGATTATTAACTGGAATACTCCAGTTGTTTGAAGGTTGACTCAATTGCACTTCAATATCTCATCTCTATATTTTTGGGATGTTACTGGCCAGTTACATTTGTTGCTTTGTGTAGGACAGGTCGCAAATTGTTGGAAAGAAGATTTTCTGGATGTGACCATTCGATTTAGCCCTTTATTACCTGAGTTCTCCTTGTTGTTTTCAGGTTACTCCTAGCTCAGATTTTTCTGGGTTTCTGTAGGTTTTCTAGACGTGTATTAACCCTGCATTAGCTTTATTTTGTTTACACGACATAACAAGCAGTTGCATTAGTATTGCCCCTATTTCTTAGAGTCATTGGTGGAGCACTCAAAACTGACATTTCACCCATGTCAGATATCAAGTAATGTTGTGTTATTTTTTTGCCATTTTACAGCTGGACAAGAAAAGATTGTACGTGCATTTGCTGAAATCATGAAGAACATGGGTCGAATGAAAACTTGTGTGAGGCCAGCAATGTGCAAACCGTACGGAAAGCAGTCAGAAGCTCTACAAAAGAGTAAGAGCTTTTCCTTATCCTTATTGTTTTCTACACTAAACACTTTCTTCATGGGGTTAAATTTTAGATTGTCTACACAGTCTTTACAGTCGGAACCCCTAATATTGAAATGCCTATGATGGCGGACTATGTTAATGGAATCGATTTTCACTGCTCTCACCAGAAGTTGGGAAATTATTAGGTTTGCACTGTCTGACAGCTAACCATTTACCCTGCATATGGAACTAAGCCCCCCTCCCCGCAGGAGTTGAGGATACATAGTGATACTAAAATCCTGCGCCATCCCTGTAAACCTTAGGTTTTTTAACTTTCTTTCAAAGAGGTCCCCCTAAACTTTTAAGGGATCCCAAAAGTCGTTGTATTTGACTTATAAGTACTCACAAAATTTGGAGGCTCCTTCTCAATCTGTTCAAAAGTTAGAATTGTTGTTCGTGGCACTGGTGGTGTGAGACTTTTGAATCACCCTGTATATGATGCTGCCTGAATTTGTGTACTGCACACAGGGGTCTATGGGCCGCAACTACCCAAATGCCTGTCATTTCGATGAACACTTGTTTACATACTTAATTATAATACGAAGCAGTGAACTCATAAATTCATTTTTTTTTTTGTAAATGAACAGGAAAATCTGTTTAAAACTTTGTACCTCTAAAATGACCTTTGTTTCGAAGTAAAATATCGTATCTTTTAAAGAAATGAACGAATCTAAATGAAAATCTATGAGTTTGCAGATTTGAGGGTGTGGATTTAAGAAAAAATTGCCTCAAACATCGCACTTGCCACGGAAGTGCTTCAAGGAGGTCTATTGACCAATTTTCAATGAACAATTTCTACTCAGCGAAAATGAACCTATCTCTAATCGAGACTAACCCAATTTTAAATTCGTACCTCTGCAAATAAATATTGAAGAAGCGGTCTCTTAGCAGCAGAAATTTGTATTTAAAATAAATTGTCAGTTTCCATCTGGTATGGCAATCTATGGTGCATGTTTTGTTCTTTGCCAATATTGGCCTCCCTTTTTTTGATACTTAGCCTATGAATTTGTCTTTGCTTGTTTCGCTTGAAGAGTATATTTTTCAGGAGGAAGATTGTAACTTTCATCTAGCTATTCCCTTCTGTTGTTGAGCGATGGAACTTGGCATAAAACAGAAAAGGCAGAAAAGAGATAGGTTATATTCTGGCACTAGCTAATAACTTTGCTCCTTGGTTTCTAATTCAAATCTTTATTTCCTTTCAGCATTAATTGATACTATTCAGTTAGTCCAGTCCTTGAGATCATGCTTACCTCCTCCACATATTGCTGTCAGTAGTTGGAAGAATGAAGACAAACACAGGTATTTGGAATGACTTATAATAAAATGAGCATAATTGTATTCAAGCACCATTTAGTTTTCTAAGAAGAAAGTGTAAAAAGCTGATGAATCTTAGTTCTTAACAGGAACTCTTGCTTATTTAAGAGTCTTATGAGATTAATAATTGCCAAGACATAATTGAAATAGTGAGTCTGTAACAGGTAGTGTGCTTGTATGCTCAATAGTACGTTCTGTGATGTAACTGCCACAGCAGTTCATGTAAAATCACTCGGTCAACTTTGTACTATAAAATGAGCTTGCAAATTCCGGACTAATCAATTATTCAGCTAAGATTTTCTACTCAATTGCCTCGGAGAGAAACCATTTCAATCATCAGCAGAAAATGCTTGTTATATGATTCACATGTAAATTAGTCTCCAACATTTCCCCACTTCTCTCAGTTTCTATTATTTCCCTAATCTTTAAATGAAGAAGTCACTCTTGAATAAAAACAAAATAATGTAGTAGGTATGGTAGCAATTACGTTCTCTTGATATTTTGCCACAACACAATGAAATCAAATTACCCAGTTTAAACCTTCAGACAGTAATCAAAAATACTTGAGCACTCAAAAACTTATTTTTAGTCTGAGTTACAGCAAATTTATGTATAGAATGGATGTAGAATCTGTCTCTTACTTGCATCGCAGTTAATCTACTTCTCTGTTTTTCAGAGTATCCATGGAGTCATCTGCAGGTCAAATGTAACAAAATTTGCTGCCTAGCTAAGATTAATAAAGACTGCAATCAAACAGCAGACATCTAGTGGATAAGCTACTAGAACAACAACTTGGAATGGAAAGGAATCAGAAGAGTGTTGATGAGTCCCTTTTCAAACAAAATGGAAGCGTCTTCTGGACCAAAAAGACTAAAGTCCAGGAATCAAATTCTGGTTCTTTACCAAAGAGTATAGCTTTTAGGAACTTTTTAGCATAAGTTTTAAAACAGCAAGCTATCAAGTTGATAATGTACATTTTTTATCATAATGACAATTCAATTTACTAATGTTTTAAGAGCTCTTTCCAGTTGCATTTCTGAGACCTGCCGCTCTTTTTTCATCCGGTCCATACTTCTAATGTGTTAATGGGCCTCTAGCCAAGGCATTAATGAAACCACAATGCTACAAGTTTTCTCTCTGAAATTCCACTAGGATAACGAATCGCACAATGGGAAGTCTGAAAATCTACCCCTGATCAAGATATAAGTGTTTTCTATTGACGCAGGTTAAATCGCAAATATACCAATGACGTCATTTGCATGATCGGACTTCCATTTGATCTGTGTCCAAAAGACTTGTTAATATCTTGTTCAGGAGTTGATTTCAAAACTTCCCATTGTGTAAATTGTTTTCGACATAAGATTTTGCAGAGGAGACATGTGACGTTTTCTTCTACTTCAAACCATGTCTAGTGGCCCATTTTAATGCAGTAATCACGTCAACACCGGAGACACATAAAAAATGTAGATAGCACGTCTTTGAAAGAAGTTTGGGAAGAGCTTCTGGATATACATATAAGTTAAATTAATTTTTGTTATGATCTGACCTGTGCGTAATTAGGTTAACTTAAGTTCATTTCTTCTATGTGAAGTAAGCCACAAGATGCCTGTTGAGCTGATCTTGTTCTATATGAGTAACTTTTAAACAATTTTTGAGAATTCCCAAAAAGGAATACCATGAATTGATCGTTGAAACTAATTAGAATCTTATCTCACTATGAAAAATTATCTATGTAATGGTTCATCCGCCAAGTAACTATGATGCATATTTTGTACTGTCTACACACTAGGCAGGAAAGAGTATGCATTGGAGTTCTGAATGATTTATGCTGATCTAAAGGGTGGAAGTCACGCCCATGATGTCCTCTGAGACAAAGCTGCATGGTTTTTAGTATTGATAGTCCCCTTGAATTTCACATTATAAAGTGCTTTGCAAAGCGGTGATCCTAATAAATCTGTAGGGTAGATACACTGATCGGTCAGATTTTCATCTGCTATTTCATGATTCGCAATTTAAGTTCTATAAATATGCATTTGAGTGCATTTAATATAGGAATCCTTTTTAGGTGTACAAGATACAGTTGCTGTGTATATTGTTGGACTATCAGCTTTTGTAATTTCTTGTTCACTAATTTTTATATAGTTTTTCGTGCTGTTTTTACAAAAGTGGTAAAAAATCTCAAAAATGCTACAATGTTAGGCAAAATATTTGAGAGGATGGGTAGAGTTTTTCTCTTAACATTAAATTATTAGTATCTTGAAGCTTTATTCAGAAGCTTGAGCCAGCTATTTTTATGTATACATATGTTAAAGGCAGTGTCTCTGATGCGGATATTGTAGATAGTGCAAGGGCACTTGATGACCATTCTGAAAAAGTCATTTAAATGGTTAGGTGAAATGGAGGAAGCAAAGTTGACATTACTCCAAGGTGCAGAAGCATTGTCATATCATCAGAAACATAAATCAGATGTTGTTTTATGAAAAATACTCATCTGTTCATCATTATAAAGGCTTTTTGCCTTAGGGTGAAGTTTCTTCAAAAATCTGATTTTTACAATTTTCAGCATCAGTTATGAATGATTTATTTTCCAGGATCATCAACTTCATGAGTTGTTCTGTCACTTGTAATTTCCTTTTCTTCAGAAATCTGAAGTTGATGAGTTACATCATCAATTGCGGTTTAATTGGTCTCCAATATCTCTTTTGGCCTTATTTTATTCTTCTTGTCTGATGACTCTTGCCTTTAGATGTTGCCTTTTATTTCATTCTTGAAAAGCAGCTAAATAGTGCTGTATATCAACTGAAACACTCTAACATAGTGAAAGGCATTATTTGTGATCTACTCTGAAAGAATTACTTCAAAATCACTAAAAATGTCCACTAAAATACCAGTTGTTGCCTGCATCCAATCAGAGGATGGTACTGTCAGTCAGATTTTGCCACATTTTTGGCACGCATGCTGAGCAAAGGACCATCTTGCTAAAACGAAAATTCTCAAAAATTTGACATGTGGTAACATGCCACCCGATCCACTAGGGGCAGCTATGCAGAGGTACCCAGCATAGGACAGCTAATACCAGAAATCCAGGACATTGTTATCTATTGCACTAAATTGGGCTGTGGCCAAACTGGCTGGCCAACATCGTCAATGACAAGGCTAAATTCGTCACAGACATTTCAAAATGACAATCAGCCAAAGATGCTTTGTTAACAGTAAAGATCTACTGTTCTTCATCTGCTCAACTTTTTTGTGAAAATTCTCAAAAATATTGCGTACGTTTTTTGAAAATTTTCTGAATAATCAGCCCCAAGCTGTCTATTTTTTTTTTTCTCTCAATAATACTCAACCGCTCAGATCGTAATTGACCTTTCACTCTGACCCTTAAAAAGTTCCTTAACTGGAAAAGGTTAAAACCCAGGAGTGAAATAAAACGATGACTGCAAAGGAGATGGCTAGAACTTTGTTCTCTATTTTCACTCTCATGAAACATGTTAAATAAAAAAATTACAGGAAAATTGGCAAAATGAACGTTTCATTCTAAAAGAATAGTTTCAGAGAACCTTGTAGGTAAATGAATTTTGGTCATTTATCACCTTTGAAATCACTTAAGTTTTAGCATGGGCGTACTTCAGGCGTTGCACAGCAAGTGTAATAGATGTTACCCAGTCACACTTATTTTTACACTACATTTCATATGAATTTCTCTTTAATGTATTTACATGAAATACGCATCAATTTGGTTTTCATCTAAGAAACTGCCAGGTTTTCCTTCAGTCTCAAAAATTTAAGCTAAGCAAACTGTTTTGTCATGAGTTAATTAAGTGTTTCAGTGAAAGCTGTGATATTGTTGTCTTGGAGTTTCAACTCCTGCAGTCTGCTTCACAAGCAATTTTGTGAAAATTAGTCAAACATGTTTATTTTCCAGGTTAAAAACTTGGTGAATTTGATTTAAAGACTTCCTAGAGAAAAGAAATAGTTCACAACATTTTAAATGTTTGGTTGACTGAGTTTTAATTTTAAGTTTAATATTTTGAATCCTGTACAGTTGTCATCAGTCTCAACCTATGGCCAGATGAGTTTTCGGCCAGTAAAATTTTCTTTTGTTTACCACAGCTAGGTTTTACATTTACTTCAAGAACTGTACATTGTCGACAGTCTTTTAAAATATAATTTATTATCTGTCTTGTGAAAACTGTGTCTTGTGAACTTCTTTTCTTTGCATTCCTTATTTTTTTTCAAAACAATTTGAATGTAACTGTTTAACACAGAGCACGGTGCGTTTTAAACAATTTTAATGCGGTCAACATACCACCCGCGATTTTTTTGCGGAAATGTCAACTAGAAGGCCTACTGATTGAGGAACAACAAACCGCGAAATCTGTGATGGGGCCGTTTTTGAGAAAATGCGATTTTTCGCTTTTTTGGCGGGAATTTCGGGTCAAGGCGCTGAAAAAGTCAAGTTAGGCTGTTTTTGTAGTTCGTAAATGCATATCCTATACATTTTGAGTCAATCAAGTGCCAGTAGATAGCTATTCGTGCATATTACCCAAAATTCATATCCTTAAATCCACGACTTTTGGGTTTTTGGGGGGTTAGTCAAGGAGAAATCCGAAAAAAAGAGGGTTAACCCGGAACAAATTGCTTAACAAACTTTTCCTACGTAAACTTCTTCAGTAGGTCCTATTGAACAACATACCAAAAGTTTACCACGGTTCGCTCCCGGAACACCCCCCCAAATTGCCTAAATTTCAAAATGGCGGCCATAATAAGGCCTCTGGGAGTTCGATTTTTTTAAAAATACGCATACAGTGTCATGTGAGGTGTCAATTCCTATTAATTTTGGTCGTAGATTTCAAATATGAAGGTGAATTTTTGAAATGTTTACGTGACATCCCTAGTATACTAGGGACTTCACCCTCCTGCCTTTCAAAGCTGGCCGCCATCTTTGCATTTGGAGCAATCCCTTTGACTTGAGGGCTTTTATGACTTCATAAATGAAATCTACGACCAAAATTACATAAGAAATGATACCTCACTTGCCTTATCACGCGAACTTTTTAAAAATCCACCCTCTTGACTTTCAAAATTGGCTGCCATCTTTGATTTGGGGTACCCCCTTTTGATCAAGGGACTTTTTTGACTTCATATTTGAAATCTACGACCAAAATTACGTAGGAATTGACACCTCACATGACACTGTATGCGTATTTTTAAAAAAATCGAACTCCCAAAGGCCTTATTATGGCCGCCAATTTGAAATTTAGGCATTTGGGGGGGGGGGGGGGGTTCCGGGAGCGAACCGTGGTAAACTTTTGGTATGTTGTTCAATAGGACCTACTGAAGAAGTTTACGTTGGAAAAGTTTGTTAAGCAATTTGTTCCGGGTTAACCCTCTTTTTTTCGGATTTCTCCTTGACTAACCCCCCAAAAACCCAAAAGTCGTGGATTTAAGGATATGAATTTTGGGCAATATGCACGAATAGCTATCTACTGGCACTTGATTGACTCAAAATGTATAGGATATGCATTTACGAACTACAAAAACAGCCTAACTTGACTTTTTCAGCGCCTTGACCCGAAATTCCCGCCAAAAAAGCGAAAAATCGCATTTTCTAAAAAACGGCCCCATCACAGATTTCGCGGTTTGTTGTTCCTCAATCAGTAGGCCTTCTAGTTGACATTTCCGCAAAAAAATCGCGGGTGGTATGTTGACCGCATTAAACTTGTTTAAAACGCACCGTGAGAGGCATCTCTGATCAAGTATGGTATGGTGCCTCCCTGGTACCTTATCCTTTATTAGGCCAAGTATTGTTAGCGTTTTTGTTAAAAAAAAAAAATTGAAGGTAGCATAAAACTTGACAGTTCATGGCAGTTATTGAATAAAAGCAGGTAATACTCGTAATTTAGCAGTCAAACTCAGATAAAAATTGAGGCTGTCTTAAATGCTAAGGCGGTTTCTTTGAAAGATTGCCATGAACAAAAAACCTAATTCAACGTGTTTCTTCCATTGTTACATGGATCGGAAAAACAATCCAATCCTGAACCATGGTTGAGTGTTAAGAGCTGTAATCTAGATTATGACGGCAATTGTATATTGTAGAAATTGCTTTTGATATTTTTTCAAGAAGGAGATGATCTCACAGTGTCAGATAAAGCCAGGAAAGATTATTCCTCAGCGGAAATTTATTCAAAAGAAAAAAGACAGGGAACATAAAAAGTATCAAAGGTATCTTTGTAAAATGAATCTAATGGCCTATTTTTATTGTTTAACTTCTGTTAAAATTCTGAAATAGGCCCCAAACACAAATAACCCAGCATAGCAAATTACCATTGAATTTTTAACAAGATACAGTGGATGACCATAACTTCAGTACATACAAAGATCTCTTAGCTTTACCTTTAGTCACTGAGACAGAACACCCCTGCCATAAACTGAAAGCTTCAGGAATTCAGATCAGACAGAGACAAACTTCAGTGACATAGCAAATGAGGCACATAAAACAAATATAAACTGGAAAAAAAATCAGTTCGATTTTCAGGTTCACAGCTTTGCATAGAGTGTGTATACTAATATGGGAGGTCTCGGAGCTTATAGTATAGATACGTATCCTCATTTGGAACAAAGAAAATAAAAAATATTAGAAAAGAAAGACAATTTGAGGTTAAACCAATATTCGCACAATTAACCGACAATCAAAAGGAGACAGTCGATTCATTCCTTTCAGGCAACATAGTACATACTACTAAAATGAGGTTTAAGAAAATAATTAAGACAAATGACTGATAAAATATAAAAAGGAAAAGGATTTACTTCCGGGTTTTTTTTTTCTTATTTTGACGATTTTTACGAGAAGGGTCTGGTTTGTACAAGAGGGCTCCTTGTCGAGCCAAGGCGTCCGCTGCTTCATTTCCTTCATTTCCATCATGGCCCCGTACATATGTCTAGCAAAAGAAAAACTCTATGAATTAGAGACGCTTCTTCACAATGCATAATTCTAGGACAGTTGCAGTGATTGAGAAATGTTGGCAAACTTTTATATTTCATTACTCTTTATCCAGCAGCTTTATCCATTCCATTTGATTTGAAAAGATCCCTAGCCAATTCCTTGCTGGATTGGTTCGTACTAACCTGTACCTAGAAACTGGTATTCTTGTACAACTGCCTTTTTAGATTAAAAAATGTGTGTGAACGAAAGAACCGATTTTAATTTTATTTGCGCCATTTTTCTTGTCTTTTTAAGTTCTTTTTAACCATGTCTAAAAAAATGGGGGTTGCTATTAGAATGTTTAAAGTTGCCCCCGCTGGGAGCCCCCAGGGGGAGGGTCCACCAAGAAAAATCCCTTATCGAAAAATTTCCTTTTTTGGATGATGAAGAATGCCACAAACCGTGACCTTCTATCTTTTTTTGTTCAAAAATTATACCCACTTTTCAGTTACTTTACGGACACCCGGTATGTATCGGCATGAATTTCAAAAGATTCACTTAGAAATCGGTAAGAGGACAGCTTCTTTGATCAGATGGAATGGATACAGTAATGAGGAGCAACAAAAATATACAACTTGCCAAAAATAGACACTATTGTATGATAGATGACATCAAATTCCACGACATGAAACTTGACCCTTTACGCATGGGAAGACCTCAAATATGCAATGAATGCCTACTTAAAACTATTATGTATAACAGTGATTCTATTCATACTTCCCAAAAATAACTTGTCCTCTGAGATTGAACCAGATTGAGTATTATTTATAAGATATAAAAAATATTAAGAAATTAAAAATTTAATTTAATTAAACGAGTCCTATTTACCACTACTACAGCTTTCATCAGTGATTTGGCTGTGATAGTTTAAAAACTGCTGCACTCAGACCCACTTATTGGCTATGAATTCATTTGCAGTTATAAAATGAGAAACAACTTAAAATGATAAAGGACAACCAGACTGGTGAATGATATACTTTTAGGAATTTGATAATTTGTTTTCTTTTACTTGATTTGCACTACACATACAAATTAATATGATTTATATAAATCACAGACATTATACTGTGATAAAAATTTCATGAAAGGAACCTGCTTAGGAAATAAAAAAAGTAAGTTGGAATTCGGACGTTCTGTATGATCTCCTAGGGACAATGAAATTTGAAATCCAACTTTCTATGCGTGCTGTTTCCAGAAAAGTAGAGATGAGAAGGGGATGTTTCGGAATTGTTACAGGGTTTTACTTTCAAAGACAACAACACTGCTTCTATGTTGAATATGTAGAGCTTTTCTTTCAAAAAAAATTGATGCATGGTTGAGCAGCGTCTGACTTATCATCTCAGCCGGCGCGCAGCTAGGTAAAAGGAACTCTCTGTGATCACCAACCACTCTACTAAATAATGTGCAATAAAATGCTGAAAAATTCACTTCTTAGCATTCTTCAAATTTGCCACGGATAAAGTTTGATTTAAAAGCTGACTGTGCTTAGGTGAGCATAAAAAACATCCTACCGGATTATAACAAAATTTAGATAGCGCAAAATTCCTTTGCATTTCATTCTTTTGCAGAATTCTACACAGATCATTTGTGATTAACCCTAACATCACTGATTATTCATTATTACAAAAAAACGAGAGGAGGATATCATACCCAAGAAACGGAGGTCATAGACTTTATTGCTTGGTCTAACTCAACTAATTTTTCCTTATTCTTGACAGGTCCACCTGTTGAAAGCTGCCAGTTGTTCGTCTTCCATTTGTGAATCCAACGCGTTATGCACTGGATTAAGAACTGTGAGTCTGTATTTATGTCCAAATCCATAACACCTTTCAAAAAATGAAGATTGAGAGAGGTAAGGTGAGACAATTGGAAGTCACAATTAATTAAATTGATTTAGGAGAAATTTTTCACCCACTTTTGGATAGGAACCATTGATTTTTTAAACATTTAGGGGAATATGAAAAAGAATTGAACACGGTACCATTTATTTGGAAATTTTTAGCATTTTTCGTTTTGATAGGCGAGAAGAATTGTATCCAAAATTTAAGTCATCACAGAAACGATCTCTGAAATCAGTTACTGCAATGTTGTTTTACTTCAAAATAACATTTTGGACATTTGGCAACCGTGCTATGAATTTGCAGGAGATGGGCCATTGGCTAGATGAGTAGGGACTGTGGGAACTTTCCTATCAAATTATTAAAGCATTAAAAATATGTAGGGCCAAAATCGGAGGAATGTTAGTAAATGGAACAGATGAATGGGGAAAGCCTCTGGAAGGAGGACCAAATGGAACACTCTTTGCAATTTGGAACTACACCTCCTGGCTCAATTGAGAGACAACGTGTTTGCCATTAGTTTCCCTGTGCACATGAGTGTTTTCACGGATGAGTTAGAAATTATGGTTCCTAATTGCAAAATGAAGTCCAAATCAAGAAAATGTGAATTTCTGGTACAGCTACATAGGTCATAACTTCAAAGATTATCTTGTCAGTAGGCAAACTTGAGTCTATGGACCTTGGTCTGACTTAGCCATCAGTGGTGAAGAAATTGTGATCGAAAATCCTTATTCTATAATATACTAAATTAAAAATTGGGATTTTATCTCCTTAGAGACCGTTTACGAAATATTTAACACTGTGCTTCGGATTTTTTGACACCCCCTCCCCCTACCCTTGTAACAGTTTTGTGATGTAGGATCCGACATTTTGACACGAAAAAACAAAATGGCGTAACGCTCTTGTCAACCCCCACTCCTCCTAGAGGATTGCATTTTTACGAACAGCTCTTTAGGTAATGTTCCTCTACCATGGATGATCACCAAGTCTCTAAGGCATTGAATAGTAGTCAGGAAAAATTATCATAAGGGCATAAAATTAAAAGATGATTCATGTTTCTATTAAGTTTCAAAACATTAAGATGTGGTCGTAACCAAAATAGGATTTGTCTCATAGATTTGCCTTTCCCTCTTTACAGGCTATCTCTTCAAACATCATGTAATAATACTTAGATAAGTACCTGCTTTTAAGGCTTGCTGCATGGCACGAGTTGCTGCTTGAATCTCAGCATTGTTATTTGTGGCAGGCCCAACCACAGGTTCAGACAAATTTCTGCAATAAATTAATAAATTATGTAATGAGCTGATGATTTGAGAAATTACAGAGAGAATTTTGACACTTTTAAAAGCTTCCCCTCAAAACCTGCACCTTCTGAAGTAACTATTAGAGGTGCACAAACTTTCCGATCACATAGTCATGAGCGCAGGCTGCTCGCAAAAAAAGGTAAGGCCAGCCTTCAACAGCATTGAAATTGCATATTTTATTACCAATTGTAGTAAAATTCGTGGGGTTTTCTTTTGCAAAATTGTGCCAATTAGTGGAAAAAAGACGAAATAAAGGCCATGGGTGTGAGAATTCTGGACAAAAAATGGATTTTGAGAGGAGAGAGGCCACTTCGAAACCTGACAAGGCTGGGAACTTTCTGCACCTCTGGCAACAAATTATCAATATCTTACGGTACATTTCATTTCCTTACATACAATAAAATTTACTGAGTCCAAAGTAGTTTATTTGTAAGAATTGCATCAGTATTGTCTGTGTCACACTATCAAAGCTAGCCATCAAAATGTCAAGGTCAGGTGTTGTGATTGGCTAATTCGATGTCTTGGACCAATCAAAGCACTTGACTTTGACATTTTGTTGGAGTATTTTGAAAGTGTGACACAGGCTTATGTGCAGAGTGTATGTTTTTAAGATGATAAAGAATTTGAGAGGGTTTGAATAAAATCTGAAATTTTTTGCATTAAAGAAGTAAAATTTTGAGATTACAGAACGAATGTGAGAGTGGTTGCAGTTTTTTGAACTACAGATAAATGTTGAATATTAGAAGTTGAGACTCAAAAAAATGGAGAGGTGAATGCAGCTCACCATACATTATGACGATGTGCGATGAGCTTCCTCCTTATGTTTTTTACATGATGAACCAGTTACAATCTTTTGAGCATGGGACATTACAATTTAACGTTCTTAAAAAATTGAGGAAGTGACGATTCCGAGTGATTTGTTCACAGAACTTAAAGTTACCCTTACCAGGAAGAGTCACATTTTATTATTAGAGTTCAGTGAAAGTTCATGAAAATTCAATCAGGAGTAACAATCATATATTCATTGCTACCATAAGAAAATAAAAAAGGAAAACGTGGTAGGCTTACAAAGGATGATTGTGATTAAACCAAACTCCAAGACCAGCTTGAGCACAAATTCTTCCATTATTGCTGCAGGCACCATCAGTATAAACCACTACAACACCATAGCTATTGAATTTGAAGCTTACAGGTTTTCCTGAAATACAGCAAAACTATGCAATTATCCGTGGATTGGGGTTTACTTTCTTTTTAATAGCATCTTATGGTTAGCTTACTTCTTCTCATGAAACAATAATGTCTGATAATGAGAAACTTTGGTTTGTGAATTGTGATAGGCCCTTAAGAAGTCAAAAGTTTGCAGCATCCTCTCTAATTTCACTCCAAAAAATCAGGCTAATCTCTTTATGCTCTCTGTCTTTAAAGCACAAGCTTTCACCAAAAGAATTGTATGGCTATGTATTCTCTTTTATCAGAGCTGTTTTGAATACTTAACAGACTGAAGCCCGAGGAACACACAAAGTTGGAGGCATCTTGATCTCATCAAACAGAGGGAACTCCCACCTGCGAGACTAATCTCAAACTCAGCTTCCTTAACTAAGTCACTATTCATAAAGTGAGCAAGTTTGTCCAGTCGCAGAATAATTATAGCTTTGCTAAAAGAAGCGCCTCAGCAATGTTTTCAACCGACCATTTCCTAAGACCTTGAATGAAAGCGGGTGACCTTAAAGTTGGCAACATCCAATCAATTATTACTAGGCATTGATCTTCAAACAAACACATTCAGAAACGTAGCACCAATTTTTCTCCATTGCTTTAAAATCTGAATTAATATTACAAACTGGCAAACATTTGAAGTTCACGAACGTTTTAAGTCAAACAGTTTTTTGTAATTTTGGTCCAAGAATTTGAAAACGTTGACTGCAACGGTGCAATCTTGGAAACATTTCGTTCTCTCAGTCTTGAAAATTGAAGAGATCAATTTTGGATGAAATAAATTTTTGCCAACAATTATGGAATCATATAATTTTTGGCAAAAATCGAGTTCATTTGATTTTTGTCCTGGCTGACCACCTCTGTAATCTATGCTTTGGTTGACGAGCTTGTAGAGTGATACAAAATCCACACAGAACACCGAAAGAACCAATGGCAAAACATTCCAAGGCCATCTATTGGCCTTTCGTGGCTTAGCCCACTAATTATTGAAACTAAGTTAGCACAACAAGACAAAGTTATAGCTTCCATCGCAATTCATTGTCTCAGTATGCTAATGCATAATTTCAATAATCCCTCTCACAGATTCCGACACACTTTTATTATTGTTCTACATCAGGGCTATAGTCATTCTACAGTTCAATGGTACTTTTCATCATCCATGAACAAAATTTTGAAAATACTTAGCTTTAAACCAGGAGAAATAACAGCACCAACTTATTTGCAAGTATGTCCTGTTTTCAGCTCAACTAACAAACTGTGGGAATAAAAGCATGATATAGTTGAGTTGGGGAGGCATCATTGCAGCCAAATCTTGGGGAAAGAGTTAAAACTTCAAAAAATTTCCAGAATTGCACTAAAATTTGTTATAGTTTGGTACTTGGGTTGTTAAAACCAATACTTCCTCTACTCACGAGGGGAATGAGAAAGTAAGACTTATAATGCAAGGATTCAAAGGAAATGCTGATGCCTGACACCCCCCCCTTCCCCCGAACAAGTACTTACCACTTGGCCCCTTCATAAGAGGAATGGAGGAGCTGGATGGGTGGTTATGATGATTAGAATTTGCAGCGCAGAGAGATGCTGCCGGTGTAAGTAAAAATTCAGGTACTTCTTCAAAAATGTCATCATCCTCCCAGATATCAGAGCTTGGCTCAGAATCACTGCCAGATGAAGAAATCACTTCTATCACTCGTGAAGGTTTTGCAGGAACTACTTTCTTTGTCTCTGGGATTTCTTCGTCAGAATCTGATATCGACACAGTGTCAATTAGGCGTCTGCGTTTGATGTTTTCTGTTGTCTCATTGCTTGCAAGGACAGACGGACTTCTGATAGGGGAAAAATAAACTCAAATGAGACAATTCATGAAAAAAGATAAACCTATTACGGTCATAGGTCATACGATACCATTTTCAGTCATTATTTTGGAGTTGGGTCATTATCAGCAACTTAAGTCAGGACATACTTCGTGACTAGTCACGGTATAGAGGAGTTGTCGTACTCGCAGTTGGACATTGTTACCTATAGAAAAAGTTTGGCCTCCATTGAGACTTATCCTGATCGTATACGTAAATGTATAAGGACTCTCATGTAAAAGAAATTTTAAAATAACAGTAATGGAATAATGAAAATGTATTGCTTCATGAAGTCAAAAAAGTTTAATTAATTGATAGTCCAATATTTAATGTATTCTGTATGTACATATAATGGGAGAATTTTAAGAAGTAAGCTAGAGAAGAGTAAAAGTTAAAGAATGCTAACCTGCTTCTTTTAGAATTGCAGTCTTTCACCTCAGTTAGGGGTGAGCTTTTTGCAGATGGTGGAGGATTTGGATTTCCTCTCCTCGTTTGATTTAATTTCTCTAATCTTTCTGAGAGCTCATCATAAGAGCGGAACTTGGAAGTTGATTTGGTCTCAAACTTTTTTTTCACAGCTACTGGCTTGGAGAAATCACAGTCACTTTTGAGCAAAATTTTACTGGCGATCCTGCTTTGAGATGCTACCCCATTTTCAGGAAGAATTTTATTATCTGATAGCTGCCCAGTTGAATAAAACTCATGGTTGTGATCAGCTAGGTAATCTTGTGCTTCTTTAAGGGTTTTGAACTTCTTGCAACGTGCCCCACTGACGCCATTAGTGCAAGCTTTTGCTTTATCCCTGGAAAAAGAGAAAATGTTTAATATGACAATTGAGGAAAAGCATGGAGAGGACCAAGATTTTGAAAATTTTCCAACAGTTTGTAGGAGAACTCGATTTCACTTAGGATAGGTACAAACTGTCTCTACGTGGATCCCTCATTCGATTCTCCCAGAATTTCCTACAAATTGAAGGACCCTGGAAGCATAGGTGTTAAATTTATGTTTATCTACATATTCTTAGCTTTCTAGTGTATTGGTACTGCGTTTTTGAACAACCAGTTGTTAAGAAAATCGGATTTTTTCACTGCAATATAACCTCTCATTCAAGGCACATGCTTACTTTTTGTTCCCATATTTAGGTAGCATAGGCATACATTGCACAACATGCATTCATTAAAACCATTTAAAATTTAAACACAGACTTCTATTGATCTTTACAGTTGTGGTAGAACGACGCCATTATTTAGTGTGAGTTATTTCATGAACTAAAGTGTTCTATTAATTGATAGGAGACAATTAATGAATTGTCAATATCTTTCGAAAACTCCAAAATTACGAATCTTTTCTTAGTAGAAGTACACAATTTGTCTCATTGAGGAATGAAAGCTTGTAGTGGATAGAGGGACTTTGGAAATTTTGTCTTATACAAGCCACTGTTGAAAAAATAGCTACCTAGATTTACCTACACTGAACTAAAAATCTGGATTCAAAGACAGAGTTGGATTGGAATTTGAATTCCAAAGATGGCATGAAGGGATGAAGGAAATCCGGGTTTTATAAAACAATATCTATTCGGGGATCGAAATTTCCTGAATGACACATCTTTTGTCGTACTGCTATATCTAAGAATCTATCACAAAAAAGCTATCTGTTCTTTTTTTTTCACTTTAAACATCCCTGAGCGGATAATCTGACGCTTACAGTCCCTAAAGTCCCATCCCCTTCAGTCCCTAACTAAGCCAGTCCCAGGTAACCATTGTTTGAGACCATCAAACTTGGGAATCGAACCCAGGATATCCCGATCATAGAGCAAACGTTACAAAAACTACACCGCAGGAGGCCAACAAGAAGTTCTGAAAAGATCTTTGACTATCAGGTGGAAAAGGGCAAGACTTCCACCCTTCTCCTTTTAGCACATTAAATTTGAAAAAGGAAAGCAATGAAAAAAATTACCATGTATTAAAAATGCCTGCTTTTGGACCAATGACACCATAATAAAACGACATAACAGCGGTGGATACTGCTGGACGAAAGGCTAACAAACTTCTCAGCATAAAAACTAGAAGACCTGATTTTGTTGAAGAAATTTTACTATGTTTAATGAACCTACAACAAAGGGAGCTACCAGACGTTAGGAATGCTTGAGCATTAGAAGCAGCTCATCCGTCACAATCCTTAAGCTGATCATACTAACGTTTTGAAGAAACTGAAATGAAAGGGAAAGACACAAAGAGGGTCTGGGGGATAGTTGAAACATAAAGAGATTTATATTGCACACGCCTCTGGTATGCGATGGACTGCAGTGATCAGTTAATTCTTTACGTGACCTTACGATCGTGCTAAAGGAATGCTTAATCTGATACGAAGACTTTCAGAAGCTTCTGCCATTCAATATATCACATAATAAATCCGAATCACAAAAAAATATTGTATTCTATAGAGAATATAGACGGAAAAATATTGTTTTCACTTGTTACTTTGTCTTTAGATGGTCTTCATTTTCTATCTAATAATAAATTTGGAGGTTATGTAAATATTTTCGTTATTATTATTAACCAATCTGATACCTTCTAGGAGGTACTGACCAATCACATAACGACGTAACGAGGACAAACTCAGGTAGCACTTGCCAAGAGAATTTTGTTTACATTCATACATTCCCCCACACTCAAGACTGCAACTGCATGAGCATGAGTTTACAGGGTTTTTGATTCCTCCTACAAACCTGTACCCTTTTCTCATTTGATTGATGGTAAAACCTCTTCACTCAAGTACAAATTTTCATGTTTTGTGCCCTATTTAATTTTAGTCATTAGAAAAACAGTCAGTGATCATGTCCTCTTTATCCCCTAAATCACCGGATCAGTCAGAGAAGAGTAAGAAGTATGATCGACAACTAAGGTGAGTGCTAGTGCTTTATTCCTGCATTCTTAGGGTATTTTCGGAAGGCAAATACCCCCTTACAAGCTTCCCTGATTCACCAGATCTTCCCAAGAGAACCAGATGCGGCTGTAGAATGCAACTACGACAGCTGTTCAGCAGTCCGATTCTTGAAATTTTGTGTTTGTCGGGTGGATATAGCTATGTCTTATCGTTGCTTAGTCGGTTGGAATAGACAACAAACTAAAGGCTCCTCTTGAGTATCCGAAAGTATGTTGTCCATTCTACCCGACAAAGCAATGATAAGACATAGCCAACGAATCACGCTTCGCTATTTAACCTCTGTCATCCATTTCCACCTGTCAAACACAAAATTTCAGCAATCAGGCTGCAGATCCTCTTCTTACTACATATATCTATGGCCAAAGTGCAAAATCCAGTATCTCTGTCGTGATGTTTCACAAAGTAGAGGTGCAAATTGTTCCGGACTTCTCAACCTAATTGTGGTTCTTCGGAAATTGCGGAGGCAGAGAATTTTTTATTTTTCATTTTTCTGTTTTCAACTCTAGTGGAATATTGCGACTTTTGCACACATTAAAATTCGGAAAAAATTTTGATCAGCACATTGTGTTGACCCGTTGACGAAAACACAGCCGGTTTTTGTGGATTGCGGAGGCCTAGAACAACTTAATCCCTGTCAAAATGTGACTTCCTGTTTTATTTTTTTGAGGAGGACCAACCAAACTTTATGGCTTGAATTTCTTACTGAATATTCTGCTTATACAGGAGAAAGAATAAGGAAGTTTTCAAGAAATTACGTCAACCAGTTTTGCACACATAAAAGAAAGTAAGACAGGAAAGATGCATTATCGCAATCGAAGGTACAATTTTTTGCACTTCAGCCATCCATACATTTGTATGGTATATGCCTTTATCCAATCATGTATCCATATTTTTTCAAATGTTAATTATTTTGGAAGATTAGGAAGCTTAAATCTCAGCTAGTTTTAAAGTTTTTTACGCCAATTTTTTGGTAACGTAGTGCACCATCTGCACCGTTGCGGATTGCCTGATATAAAAAGACATTTTTGGTCAAAAGTATCCCAAGAAAAAATTCTAACTATTTATCTAGCTTTTTGACATTTTAGGAGACTTTTCAGTACATCATATATTATGTTGAGGTAAATTTTACTCTGATAGTCCTGCTTTTTTTTTAGACTGTGGGGAGACCATGGACAAGCTGCATTAGAGTATGCTCACGTTTGTCTGATAAATGCAACTGGCCTTGGTTCTGAGATATTGAAGTCTTTGGTTCTTGCTGGAGTAGGAGCTTTCACAATTGTAGATGGCGAAAAAATTTCCGATGAAGATGTTGGAGTCAAGTAAGAAATTAAGTTAAAGTCATATATTTTTTCCTGGTCTCTTAGGTTCTTTACTTAGCAGCAAATGAGAGAAGCCTTATCTCTATCACTAGTAAAAGTTCATGCATATGATAGTCTTGCGTTGAGCAGGAGTGAGAAAAGTTCTTTGCTTTTACAAAAATACCCTTTCAGAGAAGAGGCTCAGTGCTTAAGAAAAACTCCGTTTTCACTAATACGCTGTACTTTCAGCTACTCTCTTCATCAAAACCAACTTGCCATCTCTTCCTCTTAAATCAACAAAGCTTTTTTTTTCAGGGATGTGGACAGATAATTTAGAACATATATTGGGAGAGGTGGGGAACTGCTTTTGCTAAAGTAACTCGTCCTTCACTACTTTCCCTAAAAAGTGCAAAAGCACTGCGAGAATGCGCCTTAGCATTTTTTGAATCCCTGTCATTGAGTATGCCAAAAAATTAGATTAATGTAGTTATTAATATCAATGAAGTTGATAAGTTTGTCTCAGTTCACTCTTATTTTCTTTTTAAAATATTTTTTATCATTGAGTGACAAATCAAAATGATCAATGCTGGAACGCTCATGAATGGCCCTTCATGTATGCATTTTGATGATCTGAAAATCATATTTTCTGTTGAATTTGCTGTGATGTTATCATTGTATGTATCTGTTATCAACAATTACAAGATGATTAGAACTAATGGGGAAGTGACACATATCAAGTGAAATCAAAGGTATGATTGAGCAGGGTCTGACCCCACTCTTACAGAGATGCACTACAGTTTAATTTTTGACTGCAAAGAAGAGGAGGCACACATGTCTTATCAGACTAATTTTTGTGTATACCTCAAATTAATTGTAGTTTTTTTAAGATCTATCAGTGAGAAAGGACTTAGTTCTCCCAGGGTTCCCAACAGTCCGTGAAAACCTGGAATTTTCATGGGGAGATAAACTACTTTGAAGACCTAGGAAAGTCAAGACATTGCCCTAAAAGGTGTGAAATGTCTGAGAATTTGTCTAAAGACTTAAAATCTAAGGAAAAAAATGAGATCTCCACTGTTTGATTCAATTTTTGTATTTTTAAGTTTCCCACCACTGAGAATACAATTCAGAACTTGGAAATAGCCCAAGCTATTTGGCTCTGTTTGGGTTATGTCTGCGAACAGGTAGAGTGCAGAGGAGAATTTTGTGTAGTGTCTGCAGCATCACTCATCACAAATTATGGCACCTACATGGTCTGGATTATTTCTCAAAATAAATCTGAATCTAATCGATTAGCAGTAATATAGTGATGGTCAAAGTGCGAAACCATATATCTTTATTGAGGTGTTCGGAAATTTACGCTCCTACTTCATTTTTTCAAAGAGAAGCAAGCCAACTATAGAGTTTGAAATTTAAAGAGAATATTCTTGTAACAGTGAAGAAAAATCACAGGAGTTTTCAAGAAACTATGTTGACTTGTTTTTTAAAGAAGAAATGAAGTATGCCAGGAAGGCTGCGTTTTCGCACTTTGGCCATCGATAGGTCTTGGCAACATTTTTAAAATGGCACACTGCATCTAATTTACAGTACAGTAGGTATATCAGATTCTTCTCCAGAAGACATCAGGGTCGACTTTCCATTTGGTCTAGAAAACCTGAAAAAACCTGAAGAAGTCAAGAAAATATTTTTTCCTCAGTGGCTAGACACCCTGCTCTGCCCAACAATTTTTAGAGGACTACTACTTTCCAAAATTTTGTGGAAATTGAAGGGGGATAGCAAGGGTATTTTCTGTAATAGTTCACCCCTGATATCTTCAGAAGACTCTCTTTGTGTATTCTTCCAGTGTTAATCCATTCCCTTGGTTTTCCAGCTTCTTCTTAGATCCTGATAGCATTGGCCAACCACGAGGTGAGATCACAACTCAATTGTTATTGGAACTGAACCCTGATGTGCGTGGTGATGCGATAGATGAAAGCCTAGATAAACTCCTTACTAATAATCCAGATTTTTTCAACAATTTTTCAGTCATTGTTGCCACTCGCCTATCCGAAAAGTAAGTATAACATTGTCACAGTCCAAAAAAAGTAGAAATTCATTAACACTTTCATGGATTCTACATAATCCTGATCTTATCACACAGGTCTAGGCCAAAGTTTTAAAATGCTTGGAGTAAAAAGTTTCTGCTTACTGTTCCACTCTTCCTCTCTCTTCCTCCTTTTTTGTTCTTTCAATAATTAACAACCTAATGAAAGCTCTTAAGTTAGTCGCAACTAGTACCTAGTTAACTTTAGAGAGTTCTTTTCCAAAAATTGACCGAAATTACTGACAAAGAATTCCATAAATAATGCAATAATTTACACCGTCCAATTTGTAAGAGAATAATCACCTTATTTACGAAAAGCCTAATTCAAAATATGTATGTAATGTATTGCCTGTAAAAGTGTTGTTGGGTAGTTGTTTCTACCAGAAAACCAAGCAAAAAAATAGTAAACTTAGGTGAATAATTGAAGAACCACCCAAACTAGCGTCAAAATGTTTTTCACGCGAATCAGTACGTAGTTATTGTCGATTTCCTATTAGTATTCGGACATCAGATGACCATGGCCTAATGAGACTAGGTCTGTCCTTCCGAAAACAAAAATAAGGCCTCTACTGCGCATGACGTCAGCAGGAGCCCACTCGAGCGGGAAGTTTGAAAACGGTAGGCTATCCCGCGGGGGGCGGGAGGTTATCTCTAGTGGGCTCCTGCTGATGTCACGGCAAAACTCCGATGGGTGAGGGGTAGCTGTGCAGTCGCGCGGGCGGGGGGATCTGCGCAAGGACAGACCTAGTCTCATTAGGCCATGTCAGATGACAGACAATGCCTGATGCAGCGCCAAGCAGGACTGCAGAAACTTTCCAACCAAGTGCCTAGGCTGCTCGCATGAAAAAGAGGAAGCCCTCTCAGAATGATGAAAAATGGAGGAAAGCTATTGTAATTTTCCTAAATTTTTGTTTTCATGACATTTAGCACAGAATTTACCAACCTAAAATAACAGAGGAAAAAGCCTGGTATGGGTGGTCTGGGTCACCCTATTTAGAATAACTCTTAATAGACTCTAGTTTGGAATCCCATGAAGAGGTGAAAAAATTTAATTTCAATTTTAATTATGTATTTTCAGAGAAATAATAACTTTGTCAAAGAAGCTGTGGGAAGCTGACATTCCACTCATTGTCTGTCAAAGCATTGGTTTCATTGGCAGTGGGAGACTACAAGTTCAAGAACACACAGTCGTTGAGTCGCACCCAGAGAATCAGAACCCAGACTTACGCCTAGACTGTCCATTCCCTTCATTGAAGGAGTATTTCGATCAAATCGACCTCGAGGCAATGGAGTTTAAAGACCACGCCCACACACCCTTTGTTGTCATTCTTTATAAGTATCTAGAGAAGTGGAAAAAACTTCATAACTCATCCAAGGGACCCTCAAATTTCAAAGAAAAAGCAAGCTTACGCGAACTCATTAAAAGTGGTGAGGAATTTCAGAAATCAATCCGTGTCAACCTAAAATTGTAAGAAACATAGACTTATAGCACAAAGATTGTGTCATGAGTCTATAATTAGAAAGAATAATTGTATGAATACTCCTGTAGATTAATCAAAGAAAATTACTTTTGAAAGAGCATCAAATCGGGAGATTTTTATAATCAATATCGGATTTTTTTTTGGGGGGGGGGGGGGGGGGGGCAGATTTTTCCAGCATTAGGTAGCAAAATGTTTTCCACAACAAATCATGGAATTATGTGTTTAATGCATTGGCTGCTAATGTAAACTCATAGAGTTGAGGAGCAAGTTTTCTTCTTTTCTTTTTTCTTTCCAAGAGACCTCTGACATGTCTGTTTCTGTGTAATGAGTATGGTACACACTCACACCTTTATTCTTCCTGTAATGAGTCTTTTACCAATTTCTGTAAAATGAATTTAAATTACTTCTTCAAAGAAGGCTTCAACACACGTTACATTAAGCGTTCTATATCTTATCACCCCGGAAATTTCCACAATCTTTAAGAATTTCATGAAGCATAAACGGATTCCAAGGTGCGCTTTCAGCAAATTAACCTGGTTTTGATGGTAAATTAGCATTTAAAAGCCATGGTTTATGACCAGTCATAAAAACTTTGGAAAGATACCCTTTCAACCTCTCTAAACATTTTTGGAACCCTAATTAAAGAAAAAGGTCCATCTTCAATTTTCTAGAAAAATTTCTACAAGCATAGAAGCTTTTTTGATGTTATATGATTCTTCAAACTTTGTGAAGCACTGGGATGTTGCAATCACTTTTTCAGAATTCGACCCTAAAGGTATCAGTAACCGGATCTGAAGAGTTTTTACATTTATGAGTCATTGTATGTATGTAATGGTACAGATGAACATTTATTTCATTAACATTTGGTGAAGTTAAAGAAATGTTTATGTTCATTTTGTTCTCACTTTAACAGGTTGCATAAACCTTGTTTCAAAGGATCACTGTCAGTTTCTCACTATCCAGTATCAGAACTTTTCATTTTGTTTGATACACTTCAGCAAGTAATTATATTTCAAGTCTACTTGAATTTTCCAGGAATTCACCGAGATGAGCAGGGGAATCCATTAGCAGAAGAAAATTTCGAAGAGGCCATCCGAGCGGTGAACTATGCCATTTCCACATCCGAAATTCCACAAAGCATCAAAGACATCTTAAATGATGGTTCTTGTATCAATCTAACTGGAAAGGTATTGTTATTCTTCCACATAATACCTTGACAAACAAAAGCTAATCATTTCAGTCGTAGATATTTTGTCAGAAGAAGTCGTTGATGTGATTGAAAGCCAATGTATTTAACATCATGAACATAATGTATGATTTGAAAGATTTTAGACCCTCTTAATTACCACCACAATATCCAGGAGTGTGATATGATTGTAGATTGTAGATTTCATATGATTGTAGTCCTGCAGGTAGGAGACGAAATGCCTGTAGTAAGCCCAGGGATTTTCTTTTCTTCTTCTTCTTTTTATCATAATTAGTGTTGATTTTTTTACTTATATTTTGATTTCTCACTCCCATCAATCATTTCTATGTGCAGAGTAAGCCGTTCTGGATAATAGCAAAAGCAATCAAAGATTTTGTAGAAAATGAAGGTAATGGGTACTTACCACTTAGAGGGACGTTACCAGATATGACGGCGGACACAGCCAAATATGTAGCTATTCAACAACTGTAAGTATTATCCATGAATTGAAGAAATTTTCTGACAAACTCAATTTTAGGAAATCATGTATGGCAAGTGCCAGGTTTTATTTTCACAAAAGTATCTGTAACTGATGCATTAATTGTATGAAGTTCCTAATTTTTCACAGCCTCTACATTTTTAAAGAATTTCTCTTCAGAGAAAATTAACATGTTGGAGGTTAAGACTTTTACGAATGCCTTGTAATGTTAATTGCAGATGTTTTCAGTTAAATATCAAATTAATACCTGCCCAAACCCTCTGAGTTTAAAATCAGGCATCGAAACTTTTCATAAATGCTCAGCGATAAGCCTATCAACTCATCGAACTTTCAAAATATTATTTGGATAAGATTAAATAAAAAAAATTAACAAATTAACAAATTAATTTTTAAAATCCCATGAGAAATGATTTATTTACCACCGGGTGCTTTTCTTGACAGGGTTCACTTTGTTGAACGTTTAACATCTTAGGTTTCAGAAATCTTTGTCTTAGTCTTTAGTGAGTGGAAAAAGTACATTTATTTTGCTTTTTGTTTTTTGATTGAAACTACAAATATTATAAAATTGAACTATACAATTAATTTTTTAAAAATAGTCCTCCTGGTTGACAGGGTTTCTGGCTGTGGGAAACCCTTGGAAGTCAGGGAATTCACAGAGACCTGGAAAAGTCAAGAAATTCATGAGGAAAATCATGGAAGTTTGCGAGTAGTACATCAGTTTAGCAACTTCAGCTGATGCCATTCAAGAGAGCGGAAATAACTTCAGAGTGTTTTTTTTCTTTATTTAATTTCTGGAAGTGAAGATTTCGTTCATAAAAATGAAAATTAAAAATAGTTAATTTGGTTGTTATTATATTTGTAAAACAAAGTTAATTTACACTTGTAAACAGGTGGTTGTAACATAATTTGATGGATTAAAAAAAAAAAAAAAAAATTCAACAAAAGTCAGCTTAGTTAGAAGAAAAAAATCTAAATGGAGGTTCTTATTGGAGCTTAGGGAAAGTCTGGAAAAAGATTCGAAATTCGGAAATTTTAGAGTGCTCAAAGCTCAAGAAGTCGGGAAAAAGTTAGGGAATTGGAAAATGAAGAAATAATGGAAACCTTGACTGAAAATGTGCTTCTTAATGAACCGCCGCACAGTGGGAAGAACGGTCAATCTAGCTGCTCAAAAGTCGGATTTTCTGATGTTTGGCAGAAAGCTATTCAAACCTTAATTCCATTCTTAGAATATCCACTGTCATGGAATCAGCAAATAAAATCACAAAAAAATTGTCGAAACCCGTTGATCGGAGGACACTGGCAACAATGCGAGTTCGGCCGAGGAGTGTGATTTGCAGAACTGAGCGGAAGGGGAAGTTCTTTTTCTGATCAACACCGCGCGTGTAGTTTAAAATAACCAATTTTCCCGACCTTGGCTCCTTTCCACTCTTATAACTTGCGATCAAAACATCCCCCCAGCGTACGGTCAAGAGCTAGAGAAGCTACAGAGAGTCAGGAACAACATATTAGTTTTTCATCAAAATTAAAATATGGCTTTTTTGGAATCGGCCTGGACGTGGAAAAAAAGGAGGTCTTTTCTTAGCGTTCCGGCGCTTTGGAGGCAATAACTAGAGCTAAAGTTGACAAAACCGTATGATGTTATACATTTTCTGAAAGCTCTTGTCCCGCTGAAAATGCTCGTTTAATCCGCGTTTTTCAAAACTTCTTGGTTCTCGAATAACATATTCACAAAGACTTTGCTCAATTTTAACCTTGATCCCCCGCCGCGTCTCCCCAAAATTTTTGGGGGCTCGAAACCATAGAGTACAATAGAGTCGCAAAGTACTGGATCGCCGTTGAAGTCACTTTTCGAGGCTGTTTTGTCCAGTTCTCCGGAGACTAGTGTGCGGCGACTAGCGACGACGCATACGCAGAGACTCGCGCTCAGCGCTCCCCACCTCCCCACTCCCGACTCGGCTCCGTTCGTCGGCTAGGTCCACACACATTGAATCAGCTAAGTAGGCCGGTAATAAGTCTGAAATTGAGTCCATATATGAATATTACCCAGGAGTAACATACATTAATGGATTCGTTATGGCTTTGAATATCTATTGATAGCAAAATTTGCACAAATTAATATAGATGGAATTTAAAAAAGTCGAAAAAACACAAGCAGTCGTTGATTTCTCCATAAGCCACCGTGTTAAAAAATGCCGGTTGGTTCACAACTTGGTAGTTAAGTCAGAAATTAAATCCCTATATGAATATTCTCCAGGAGTAATATACATCAATGGATTCATTATGGCTTTGGCTATCTAATTATAGCAAAATTTGCACAAATTAATATCGATTGAATAAAAAATGTCGAAAAAACACAGGCAGTCGTTGCTTTCCCCGTAAGCCGCCGTGATAAGAAATGCCGGTTGGTTCACACTTGGTATAAGTCAGAAATTAAATCCCAATATGAATATTATCCAGGAGTAATATACATCAATGGATTCATTATGGCTTTGACTACCTTTAAATAGCAAAATTTGCAAAAATTAATGCTGATTGAATTATAAAATACCTAAAAAACACAAGCAATTCTTGATTTCTCCATAAGCCGCCGTGTTACAAAATGCCGTTGGGTTCGCAAATGGTTCACTATTTTCGGAGCACACGTGGCTCGGAAACGCCTGTTAATGGATTGGCTTCATCGGCGCTCCAGTACTTTGCGACTCTATTGTACTCTATGCTCGAAACTTTGGGAAAAGATGGGGCATTGTTTGGTGAATGAATAGGGCAAGTCTCAGAGGTATCCGCCTTGAGCCTGACATGGCCCGTTTTGCAGGTGCCCCTTTATAGCAGAGAAAAGCCAGGGTATGAAAAAAAAATTTTTTGACTGCTAACCCTGAGATGGTCAAGGAAGCACCTCTGGATGTTATCACAAAGAGGAAATGTAATGTTATTGATAACCTTCCTACAACCTCATATTTTTTTACCCACTTATTTATACTCATCACACATTAATAAAGGTCACAATGGAGTGCTTCAAAGCTGTGAAATTTTTCTTTATATTATATATTATTAGTTTGTTTTGTTTTTCAGTTATCGAGATCAAGCTGCAAAAGATGCAGAAATTGTGTTCCGGAGAGTGCAGCAGTTGTTAAGGCAGTTGAATCAACCGGATGACACAATCACAGAAAATGAAGTGAGGCAGTTTTGCAAACACGCAAGCTCCATCAGCGTCATAAGAGGCAGTTCTATAGCCGATGAATACACTTTTAGGAACATATCCCAAAAAATAGGTAAAATAACTCGGTTCACTCCCTCCAAAAAATTTTACAGGCTCATTACTTTCATAGAATGATAAATGTTCTGGTTTATTCACCACTAAGATCTCATTTTATGCTCTTCCTCACAGATCTGTATCATTCCACCTTTTTGTAGTAATAAGTTTCATTTAATACCACAATCATTAAAATTGGAGGTTTACTCATTGTGACCTCTCCTTACGAGTGCCGTTTTAACAGATTTAAGACAAAATCCAGTAAACTACTCTCCCTATTGGCTGCCCTTGAATGGTTTACTTTTTTGCTTTTGAATTTACAAGATTACACTATCAGGATACGGTGATGCCACTTTTGCTTGACCTTCTCCCCTTTCGCCACTCAGCTCTAGACTCCCTCCTCCTCGTTGGGTGGCTGATGTTATTTATAGATGACCCCTAAAATATGCCCCCAGGGTTTTGCGGTTTCCTAAGGGTATCATCTGGGATTTTATTCAACTACCTCTGTGTAATAGTGCCCTGCTGATGTGATGTTCCAATTTCTGGAATGTCATCGTGAAAAAGGAAAACAATTACCATGCATACATACTTACTCTATACCCATTTCGCACGCACATTTCACTTTCCATACAGCAGCTTATCTAAATTATACTCCAAATAATATTATCTCAACTAACAAATATTTTTTTGTATACATGTTATGATTTCTTACTTGGTGTAATTGCCTATTCAGCATTAAACAAGAGTTATCATTTTGGTCAAGAGAAATGGGTGGATCTTAGAGATAATTCATAACTCACTGTCTTCATAAGCAAGACTAATAACTTGATGTGATTCTTTGGTTTCAGTTACTGACCTGGAATCTCCTCATAATCTAATGGTGTACTATGTGATGCTACGTGGTTTAGATAGATTTTACTCTGAATACAACACATATCCTGGGGTTTATAATGATCAGGTGGAACCAGATATTGTCAAAATGAAGGTTTGTATTTCTCTTTTTGAGTCTCACTAAAGGCAATTTAGGGTAATGTTACCCAGAAGGTGGAAACAGCACAAAAGACATCTCTTAATTGCCATAAATTTTTTAGTCTGTGAGGCAGTGTAATTGTTAGGCTTAAAATCTTATCTTTTTGTCTGCATTTTGCAAAAAGGAATCAAGAGCATTCCAACATCTCTAAGATTGTGCAACTGTTTTTACCTTGCAATTCAAAACTGATCATCTAAACAAGTTTTTTATTCCCAATAAATTATCATTTCAAGACGAAGATTACCACTGTTTTACATTTTTGCATGATTTCAGTAATTTTATCGCGAAGAATGCAAGTTGTACAATCTTAGCAACACTGGATTGCTCTTGGCTCCATTTTGCAAATTGCAATCCATTTGTAGCTCTGGCTGGATGTTTTCCCTCAGAATTTTCTATGACCTCCACGCACAACGCACAGTGTACCCAAACATTCAATTTTTATACAAGAAGAAGCAAAAGCTGTAATCCGCATAACCTACTATGCAGCAACCCTGACTCTAAATGATGAGGAAGAGATCCTGTCTTATTTCTAAACAGTCCCCACACACTTTTGGTATAGCTGGGCTGTTCCCCTCTGCTGATGAGAATTATTTGCCGTCCTCTTCATCAGCATTTACATCCCAGGGGTCAGAGTTGGCACAACAGTGCCCTTTGTCAGTAAGTCAGAAGCCCTCCTCTTCCCACCATGCATATTTCTGTTCCATGTTGTTTCCCCCTCTTTCGGAGAAGAAAGTTGTTACTTTTCTGCTCTGCTTTGAAACAGCATTTCAGCGTTTAGCTATATTTTTGCATTTGTTTTTTCTTTCTTGAATTTTGATAACTCACAATGGGAATTTTCCAAGCTGTAGCCTCCATTTGGACTGAAATTTTCTCGATGGACTCTCGGATGAATTCATTGTACCTTTGGTTTTTTCCTATGCACTCTACAAACAGCATAAAATATTCCAAAAATTCGGATTCTGAGTGAGCATCAGACACCCAGTTAAGCTTTGCCGGAAGGACAAGGCAAGACAAAGCAGCATGAGTCCATAATGGCAGATTTATCGAGCGGCAGCTCTACGGAAGAGTGCTGGCCTTGCACTTGTGAGGTCCTAAGTTTCATTCTGCATTGAACCCAATAATTTTCAAGGTCAAATTCAAATTTTTCATATTTTTTGGCAACAGCACTCCATCTCAAGTCACATTTAATACATAAGAATTTAACATTAATTTGATTTTTTGACCATAATCAATCACGTATTTACCTAAAACTTCTTCAATTGTAACTACTTACTTACTTACTAATGGTGCTACAGCTCGGGGAGGGCTTTGGCCTCCAAGACGACGCGTCCCCATCTTATTCTGTCCATGGTCTTTTCCTTCCATCCTGACACGTTCATAACTCTAAGATCTTTCTCTACCTCATCTTGCCATCTTAACCCTGGCCTTCCTATCTTTCTCTTCGATAGAACTTTGGCTTTCATGATTCTCCTCGGCATTCTTTCCTCCTCCATTCTGCTAACGTGTCCCAGCCATCGAATTCTTTGCGATTTGATGAATCGAACTGTATCTTCTTGTTCCAGTATCATGTCGATTTTGCCGTTGTTTCGAATTCTCCATTCTCCATTTTCTTTGATGGCTCCAAAAATCCTTCTTATAATTTTTCTCTCAAATCTTCTCAGCATGCTCCTATCATTCTCTACCATAGTCCACGTTTCTCTGCCATATGTAACGATTGGTCTAATAAGGGTCTTATATATTTGTAACTTGGTCTTCCGAGATATCATTCTGCTTTTAATTAGCTTCAAATTGGCGTAATATGCTGCATTACCAGTTTGTATTCTATCCTTAATTGGAGTAGTTGTTCTGGCTTCATTATCGATTAGGTTTCCCAGATACTTGAATTTTTTGACTCCTTCAAATTCTTTGCCATCAATTATTAAGTTTTGCGGTTTTCTTTTTGACTCTGAGGATGATAATACCATGTACTTGGTTTTAATTACATTTAACACTAGTCCTAATTCTCTTGCTCTTTTTTCCAATTCTTTATAGATCTCAATTAGTTTTTCTTTAGTTCTCGCAATTAGGGCAATATCATAGGCATACGATTGACTAAATTTCGTGAATATTGTACCTCTTTGGTCGACATGTTTGACTGCCATGTGCAGTGCTATCATAAATAATGTACTTGACAATCCATCCCCTTGCTTCAGGCCTTTGTTAAAGTCGAATACATTGCTCACTTTATTTCCTATTTTAACCTTGGCTTTGGTGCTACTCATGGTCATTGTTGTAAGTTTGGTAAGCTTTCTTGGTACTTTCATCTCATCCAGGGCCTTTATAAGTGCCTTTCAATTGACACTGTCGAATGCTTCCTTGAAGTCTACGAAGAGCATGTGTAAATCGATTCCATACCCATGACATTTTTCCATGGTCTGTCTGATCACAAATAATTGATCGGCTGTGCATCTTCCTGGTCGAAAGCCGCATTGGTATTCACCTATCTCCTTTTCAACTACCTTCTTCAGTCTTTCATTGAAAATTGATGACATTATTTTATATGCCGTGCTTAAGAGTGTAATGCTTCTGTAATTTTTGCATTCTAATTTGTCTCCTTTTTTGAATATTGGACAAATTGTTCCGATAAATCATTTTGATGGCATTTTTTCAGATTTCCATATTGCTTTTATTAATTTGTGTATTTCTTTGATTAACATTAATTTGTCCTCCATTTTTAAGTGGCTCTGCTGTAATTCTATCTTTGCCTGGAGCTTTGTTATTTTTTATTCTTCTGATTCTTTCTGCAACTTCTTCCATACACAACCCTCTTCCTTTTCCTGGGCTTGGGACCAGATAGAGAAAAAAAACTCGCCTCTAGGTGTAGTTTCAATTGTAACTACAGGTGATTTCTTTGAACATTCCTGTCAAACATGCATCTCTATGCTTAAGCAGATATATTATCAACCAAGTTTTATTTTCAGGCCTGCATTTCTCGACTGATATCGGAGTGGGGCTGTAGCTCTTTTAGCAAAGATGATTTTGTTCATGAGATTTGTAGGTATGGTGGTGCTGAACTTCACTCCGTTTCTGCATTCCTAGGTAAACATTTTTTCCATCAGTTATGAAAAGAAAGATTAATCTGCATTATTTCATCTACAGGGTGTTCGAAAAGTCCCCTCCCCCCCCCCCCTCTAACTTTTGACCTAATTGAGGTAGAGATTTGAAACTTGGAGGGTGTTCCTAGATCAAAGGGAGCTACTTTTTGACCCCCCCCAAAAATTTTGGGGGGCTCCATTTTGGGGGGGTTACGGACCCTAACTTTTAATTTTCAAATGGGAAGACCCCCTTTGTGATACCTCGTTCGAAAGAGCATAAAAAAAGAAAATTTTTCGCGCAAACCGGAAGTCATTATCTCAAACCGTTTCAAAATGGCGGCCGGTCAAAGTTCCAAATGGCCGAAAATTGGCACCTCTGCTATTTGCACATGGATTTGCTTGAAACTCGGTATCTGGAGGTATTTTGGCACGAGAAAAACGAATTTAACGTTAGATTTTCAAAGAAACCCTAATTTTTCAAATTGGCGACCGGTTTAGGCTCAAAAAGGCCGAAAATTTGACAAACTGGATTTTTTTGCCAATGGATTCACCTGAAATTCGGTATCTGGGGGTATTTTGACCCGAGAATAACGAATTCAACGTTAGATTTTTAAACAAACCCTAATTTTTCAAAATGGCCGCCGATTAAAGTTCAAAATGGTCAACAATTGGCAACCTCGACTTTTTGCCGATAGATTCGCCTCAAACTCGGTATTTGAGGGTATCTGGGTGGGAGAAAACGAATTCGACGTTATTTCACCGAGTTTCAGGCGAATCTATTGGCAAAAAGTCGAGGTTGCCAATTGTTGACCATTTTGAACTTTAATCGGCGGCCATTTTGAAAAATTAGGGTTTGTTTAAAAATCTAACGTTGAATTCGTTATTCTCGGGTCAAAATACCCCCAGATACCGAATTTCAGGTGAATCCATTGGCAAAAAAATCCAGTTTGTCAAATTTTCGGCCTTTTTGAGCCTAAACCGGTCGCCAATTTGAAAAATTAGGGTTTTTTTGAAAATCTAACGTTAAATTCGTTTTTCTCGTGCCAAAATACCCCCAGATACCGAGTTTCAAGCAAATCCATGTGCAAATAGCAGAGGTGCCAATTTTCGGCCATTTGGAACTTTGACCGGCCGCCATTTTGAAACGGTTTGAGATAATGACTTCCGGTTTGCGCGAAAAATTTTCTTTTTTTATGCTCTTTCGAACGAGGTATCACAAAGGGGGTCTTCCCATTTGAAAATTAAAAGTTGGGGTACGTAACCCCCCCAAAATGGGGCCCCCAAAATTTTTGGGGGGTCAAAAAGTAGCTCCCTTTGATCTAGGAACACCCTCCAAGTTTCAAATCTCTACCTCAATTAGGTCAAAAGTTAGAGGGGGGGGAGGGGACTTTTCGAACACCCTGTATATACTAACTGTATCCAACTCTAACTGTTCTTTGATTGGCCAAAAAATCGTCTTACCTGTTTAGCTTGTCCGAAAGATGCGAAGTCACATGAACAAATACTTCGCTGCAGCCTCATTAAATAAGTGCATACTGGGCAGTGAGTTTATGAACAGAGTCAGTGCCCTATCTAGAGTGATCCCATTGTTGTAAGAATGGGTGCAAGTTCATCCTTTTGAGTCTGTTAGTGAACTCTTAAAGATTGGACTGCTACATTTAAGTCTAGCTGTAGAACTTAGCGAATCAGGTATTATTCATTTTTGGCTGGGCATAACTCTGTATTAATCAGCTTTAAAGTATTGATTTTTAAGAAAATGACAATAACTTTATTGACAACTAGTCGTGATTAGCTCGCTTTGCGAGCTGACACGTCTAGCCGGGGAGTGCCCCTGGACCCCAGTTCTACGCTTCGCGACGAACATGCGACTCGCTCCGCGAGCCGCCACCGCCCCGCACAGTTTTTAACATTGCTGAGGAGACAACATCTATGTCTTAATCTTCTTTTTCACCAAGTTTTACAGAAATTGATATTCTAGGAGTCCGGACCGCGTTTTCGTGCGGGCCGCCATCTTGGATTTGGAAATGTTGAAAATCCGACCAAAAATGCGAGTTTTCCGTCGAAATACACCTCCTAATACCGAATTTCACAAAATTCGATGGATCGGAAGCGAAGATAGCAATTTAGACCACGTTCGTCATCTTAGATTTTTGAATTTTGAAAATCGGACCCTAAATTCTAATTTCCCGTCGAAATACACCTCCTAATACCGAATTTCACAAAAATCGATGGATCGGGAAGCCAAGATAGCAATTTAAACCACGTTCGTCATCTTGGATTTTTGAATTTTGAAAATCGGACCTTAAATTCTAATTTCCCGTCGAAATATACCTCCTAATACCGAATTTCACAAAAATCGATCGATATTAGGAAGCTATATAGCATTTTAGGCCACGACCGCCATCTTGGATTTTGAAATTTTGAAAATCTAACCAAAAATTCGAGTTCCCCGTCGAAAAGTACCCTAGATCTCCGAGTTTCACAAAAATCGATCAAACAGGAGCCGACTTAGCAATTTAGGCCACGGCCGCCATCTTGGATTTGGAAATTTTGAAAATCTAACCAAAAATTCGAGTTTCTCGTCGAAAAATACCTGTAGATACCGAGTTTCACGAAAATCGATATATCAGGAGCCGACTTAGCATTTTAGGCCACTGCCGCCATCTTGGATTTGGAAATTTTGAAAATCTGACCAAAAATCCGAGTTTCTCGTCGAAAAATACCTGCGGATACCGAGTTTCACGAAAATCGATAGAACAGAAGCCGACTTAGCATTTTAGGCCACGGCCGCCATCTTGGATTTTGAGATTTTGAAAATCCGACCAAAAATTCGAGTTTCTCGTCGAAAAATACCCCTGGATTCCGAGTTTCACGAAAATCGATATAACAGGAGCCGACTTAATATTTTAGGCCACGGCCGCCATCTTGGATTTGGAAATTTTGAAAATCCGACCAAAAATTCGAGTTTCTCGTCGAAAAATATCTGTGGATACCGAGTATCACGAAAATCGATCAAACAGGAGCCGACTTAGCATTTTAGGCCACGGCCGCCATCTTGGATTTTGAGATTTTGAAAATCCGACCAAAAATTCGAGATCCCCGTTGAAAAATACCCCCGCTAACCAATTTCCACAAAAATCCGTTGAAAAATACCGCCTAAAACCTTATATTTCGTCTATAAGGCAGTGACGTCACGCAACAGGATTGAACCTGTTCGGCGCGATGCGCGTAAACAACCGCGTATCTCCAATGTAATGCTATATGGAGAAACAACTTTTCGCTCTTGCGGGCGTCCTAAGCAGCGGATTTGAACGGGAATAATTTTAATCAACTCCTCGTTACAATAGCTAAGCGTGTACCAATTTTAAAGGAAATCGCTTCGGCCAATTTTTATCTAGGGGGGGCAGAGTGAGTGGGAACAGCAGCTGTATATAGAGTAACTAGTCGTGATTAGCTCGCTTTGCGAGCTGACACGTCTAGCCGGGGAGTGCCCCTGGACCCCAGTTCTGCGCTTCGCGACGAACTTGCGACTCGCTCCGCGAGCCGCCACCGCCCCGCGCAGTTTTTAACATTGATGAGGAGACAACATCTATGTCTTAATCTTCTTTTTCACCAAGTTTTACAGAAATTGATGTTCTAGGAGTCCGGGCCGCGTTTTCGTGCGGGGCCGCCATCTTGGATTTGGAAATGTTGAAAATCTGACCAAAAATGCGAGTTTTCCGTCGAAATACACCTCCTAATACCGAATTTCACAAAAATCGATGGATCGGAAGCCGAGATAACAACTTAGACCACGATCGCCATTTTTGATTTTTGAATTTTGAAAATCGGACCTAAAATTCTAATTTCCCGTCGAAATACACCTTTTGATACCGAGTTTCACAAAAATCGATCGATATCAGGAAGCGATGTAGCATTTTAGACCACAGCCGCCATCTTGAATTTTTGAATTTTGAAAATCTGACCAAACATTCTAGTTTCCCGTCGAAAAGTACCCTAGATCTCCGAGTTTCACAAAAATCGATCAAACAGGAGCCGACTTAGCATTTTAGGCCACGGCCGCCATCTTGGATTTTGAGATTTTGAAAATCCGACCGAAAATTCGAGATCCCCGTCGAAAAGTACCTCCTAATACCGAATTTCACAAAAATCGATCGATATCAGGAAGCGATATAGCATTTTAGGCCACGGCCACCATCTTGGATTTTGAAATTTTGAAAATCTAACCAAAAATTCGAGTTCCCCGTCGAAAAGTACCCTAGATCTCCGAGTTTCACAAAAATCGATCAAACAGGAGCCGACTTAGCATTTTAGGCCACGGCCGCCATCTTGGATTTTGAGATGTTGAAAATCCGACCAAAAATTTGAGATCCCCGTCGAGAAGTACCCCCGGATACCGAGTTTCACGAAAATCGATCGAACAGGAGCCAACTTAACATTTTAGGCCACCGCCGCCATCTTGGATTTTGAAATTTTGAAAATCTGACCAAAAAATCGAGTTCCCCGTCGAAAAGTACCCTGGATCTCCGAGTTTCACAAAAATCGATCAAACAGGAGCCGACTTAGCATTTTAGGCCACGGCCGCCATCTTGGATTTTGAAATGTTGAAAATCCGACCAAAAATTCGAGATCCCCGTCGAAAAGTACCCCCGGATACCGAGTTTCACGAAAATCGATCAAACAGGAGCCGACTTAGCATTTTAGGCCACCGCCGCCATCTTGGATTTTGAAATTTTGAAAATCTGACCAAAAATTCGAGTTCCCCGTCGAAAAGTACCCTGGATCTCCGAGTTTCACAAAAATCGATCAAACAGGAGCCGACTTAGCATTTTAGGCCGCCGCCGCCATCTTGGATTTTGAAATTTTGAAAATCTGACCAAAAATTCGAGTTTCCCGTCGAAAAGTACCCCCGGATGCCGAGTTTCACGAAAATCGATCGAACAGGAGCCGACTTAGCATTTTAGGATACGGCCGCCATCTTGGATTTTGAGATTTTGAAAATCCGACCAAAAATTCGAGATCCCCGTTGAAAAATACCCCCGCTTACCAATTTCCACAAAAATCCGTAGAAAAATACCGCCTAAAACCTTATATTTCGTCTATACGGCAGTGACGTCACGCAACAGGATTGAACCTGTTCGGCACGATGCGCGTAAACAACCGCGTATCTCCAATGTAATACTATATGGAGAAACAACTTTTCGCTCTTGCGGGTGTCCTAAGCAGCGGATTTGAATGGGAATAATTTTAATCAACTCCTCATTACAATAGCTAAGCGTGTACCAATTTTAAAGGAAATCGCTTCGGCCAATTTTTATCTAGGGGGGGCAGAGTGAGTGGGAACAGCAGCTTTATATAGAGTAACTAGTCGTGATTAGCTCGCTTTGCGAGCTGACACGTCTAGCCAGGGAGTGCCCCTGGACCCCAGTTCTACGCTTCGCGACGAACTTGCGACTCGCTCCGCGAGCCGCCACCGCCCCGCACAGTTTTTAACATTGATGAGGAGACAACATCTATGTCTTAATCTTCTTTTTCACCAAGTTGTACAGAAATTGATGTTCTGGGAGTCCGGACCGCGTTTTCGTGTGGGGCCGCCATCTTGGATTTGGAAATGTTGAAAATCGGACCTAAAATTCTAATTTCCCTTCGAAATACACCTCCTAAAATCGAATTTCACAAATATTGATGGATCGGAAGCCAAGATAGCAATTTAGACAACGTTCGTCATCTTGGATTTTTGAATTTTGAAAACCGGACCTTAAATTCTAATTTCCCGTCGAAATATACCCCCTAATACCGAATTTTACAAAAATCGATCGATATCCGGAAGCGATATAGCATTTTAGGCCACGGCCGCCATCTTGGATTTTGAAATTTTGAAAATCTAACCAAAAATTCGAGTTCCCCGTCGAAAAGTACCCTAGATCTCCGAGTTTCACAAAAATCGATCAAACAGGAGCCGACTTAGCATTTTAGGCCATGGCCGCCATCTTGGATTTGGAAATTTTGAAAATCTGACCGAAAATTCGAGTTTCTCGTCGAAAAATACCCGAGGATACTGAGTTTCACGAAAATCGATAGAACAGGAGCCGACGTAGCATTTTAGGCCACGGCCGCCATCTTTTGGATTTGAAAATTTTGAAAATCTGACCGAAAATTCGAGTTTCTCGTCAAAAAATACCCCTGGATACAGAGTTTCACGAAAATCGATATAACAGGAGCCGACTGAGCATTTTAGGCCACGGCCGCCATCTTGGATTTTGAAATTTTGAAAATCTGACCAAAAATTCGAGTTTCTCGTCGAAAAGTACCCTTGATCTCCGAGTTTCACAAAAATCGATCAAACAGGAGCCGACTTAGCATTTTAGGCCATGGCCGCCATCTTGAATTTGGAAATTTTGAAAATTTGACCAAAAATTCGAGTTTCTCGTCGAAAAATACCCGAGGATACCGAGTTTCACGAAAATCGATAGAACAGGAGCCGACGTAGCATTTAAGGCCACGGCCGCCATCTTTTGGATTTGAAAATTTTGAAAATCTGACCGAAAATTCGAGTTTCTCGTCGAAAAATACCCCTGGATACCGAGTTTCACGAAAATCGATATGACAGGAGCCGACTGAGCATTTTAGGCCACGGCCGCCATCTTGGGTTTTGAGATTTTGAAAATCCGACCAAAAATTCGAGATCCCCCGAGAAAAATACCCCCGCTTACCAATTTTCCACAAACATTCGTCGAAAAATACCTCCTAAAACCTTAAATTTCTTCTATAAGGCAGTGACGTCACGCAACAGGATTGAACCTGTTCGGTGCGATGCGCGTAAACAACCGCGTATCTCCAATGTAACACTATATGGAGAAATAACTTTTCGCTCTTGCGGGCATCCGAGGCAGCGGATTTGAATGGGAATAATTTTAATCAACTCCTCATTACAATAGCTAAGCGTGTACCAATTTTAAAGGAAATCGCTTCGGCCAATTTTTCTCTAGGGGGGGCAGAGTGAGTGGGAACAGCAGCTTTATATAGAGTAATGTTGCCATTTTCAGTCTTAAATTTTATCGCAACCAACATGGGTCCTCGAGAGAATGTGTAATTAGCAATTCCATTTCATTAGCATGGGCATTTAAGACCTCAATTTTTCATCACATTTGCAGAAAACGAAATTCGTTCGCAATCAATTTACTTCCATACAAAATTATATATTGTGAGAAAAATACAGAGCAGATTCAAAAATTCATGGTAGAGCTTTGGACTAGGTTACTTGTAACGAAGAACAATGTTTCACAATCAGTTATATTAGAAGCTTCATTCGCTCTTTTAGTGAAGAAAATCTCAATTTTAGCAAGGACAATCTTTTCAGAGGCCATCACACTCTCAGCCAACACCTCTGAGGTTGGCTTGTTAAAATTTGAGAGTATGATTAGGTGTTTAGTCGGTAATGTGTCATTTGTTGTGATGTCCAAAACGTGGAAAACGGCAGGGACAAGTGCCCCCCTCCTAAGTGAGAAGGGGCAGCGTCCCAATTATGGGAATTTTGAATTTGTGGACTGGGCAAGATTAAAGAGGAATTGAGCTGATTGGTGATCGGTGAGCTATCTCCTTCAGTCTACCGAGATCCGCGACACAAGCTGCCCCTTATCTGGCCAAATAATTGACTAGCTTTAGGCACCTCCTCGGTAGCCGATAACCAGTTTAACTTCCACCGGACAAGGAGCTTGCTGAACTTGCTCGGACTCAGTTGACGGAACAAGATAGCCCACCAATCACATAGCTTCAATGGGTCACTAAATCATGAACAAATTTTCTCTTGCGAATACATTTTTTCAAAGGTAATGGATACTTAGTATGAGATGCGCACATTAAAAATTTAACTCAAAAATCGAGAAACACGCAGTTCAGAAAGCACAACTTTTCTGCTAATTTAAAATGCCCTGGTTTTACGCCGGACCAAATGATGTCATCGGACACCAATTAGAAGCAAGCATGGGTTTCTACGACTTCTGTCAAAATTCTTTCTACTCCTTGTGTATGGAAACTATGGGAAAGTCGAAACTATATCAGAATCAAATCTTATTCTTGTGGTCTCTAGTAAACTAGCAACAATTTCACACTGAAATAAGTTTCTTTTTTCAACTAACACGAATGGAAAATGAGAGAAGATGGCTATTAGACTGCTGCAGTACATCACCTTTATCATTTTTGCTGTGCGTTTGAAATTCCTCCTGAGTCATTGGACTTTTTAAATGGGGATTTGTCCGAGATTTTTGCTCTAAAAATACGCAGCAAAGCACCATTTAATCCATTTACGTGGTACTTTTAGAATATTAATTGAAAACCGCAAGGTTTAGTAACTCATTCCTCACAAACTTGTCTTGTCTACTAGACAAATACCTTTTTGTAATCGGGCTCATTTCTTGTGAATGAGACAAATAACAGCATGTAGAACCTTCAAAATTCCCTTTGTTGGGATAAAATATCAAACAGACTACCATTTTAGTGGTAACTATTATTCTCGAGCCTTATTTCCTTGAAAAAAAAAATTCAGTTTATCTAATCCATCATCGGTTTTCTTTTCCAGGGGGAGCTGTTAGCCATGAAATAATAAAACTCATAACAAAACAGTATAAACCCATTAACAACACATTCATCTATGATGCTATTTCTGCAGAAACTGCTACATTTACCTTCTGAGTTTACTGAATTCGCCGCTAAGAAACTTAAATGCCACCCAAGACCTCATGCTATGTTTCTCTGTCAACTTTTGTCCTTGAATGCTGTAAAAAATTGTTGATGTCCTAGAAACAACTTTTTGCATCGTAAATTTTTATACCAATTATCTTGAATAGAATTGTTGAATTCTTTGAAACATTCACTTTCATTCTCTAGTCCAAAATATATAAGCTCGGAAAAATTCCGTTTACCCGTCTCTTCACAGAAACAGGGGTCCTCAGGATGTCACGATGACGGAAAAAAGTTCATTTGAAAATTCGACAAGGAACTTGGCTGCCAGGGGCAATTTTCATCAAGACTTCTCACATGGGTTTTCCATTAATAGTAAAAAACCAATTATCGACAGCGTAAGTCCACAATCAAATATCTTGTTTGCGGTGTCTGAAAATCTCCGCCTTCTTGTCAATTTTTAAAAGGGGAACAAATTGACATCATTCCTTGAAGTTTATGCAGAATTTTCTCTGCCCAGAGATGAAAAATCAGCAGTTTTAAAGAATTGCTGTTGAGTAGTTTTCTGTTATGACAGTAAAGGGACGTTATGAAAATAAAGTATGATAGGAAGTCTGCGATGTCGCAAACCGAGTTATGTGATTGCCAACTTACACCTTCCATATGCCTTATGTAAAAAATGCATGAGACCCGGTAAATCAGCTTATGCGACAATTGCTGATGGCAATGTATAAGAAACTTTCAATTTGCCAAGAAAAAACTTAAATACTTCCCTCTTCAGATTGCGAGCAGTTTGGCCTGTGGTAAGAGAAGGAAAATATTGTAAAAATCACAATTTGTAAATCCAAGTATATCACTTTATTGGATTAAATAATAATACATTTAAAATAAATACCGCTTTAGACGCGAAGGATGAACGAAAACAAGGAATGTAATCAAGTTCCCTAAAAATGCAAGGCACCAAAAACAATTTAACAACACTTTTTCACTTGACTCAGCAAGAGGTGGTTATGGAAAACTGCTTGTACTATTTTCCTTTTAAAAAATAAATAAATTCTTAATTGTAATTATGAACTAACAGCCAATAAAAGAGAAAAGAAACTAGGTGGAACTTCTCATCATGAAGTGCAGCTCAATTAGGGAACTTGATTAGATTTCCCCTGCTAAGAAACAAATCAGTACAAGCAGGGGTGCAGGATATTCTCAAATAGTACGTATAACATTAAGTCAATTTGGAACTGTAAAAATTTAAGTTGTTCAAAATTTTTCATTTCTTCTCAGTCTTGCGCAACATTTTGTAGGCAGAATGGTTCTGCAAAACTGACTTCTTGACACAAGAAGTTGATGAGAAACAGTTGATAGTCGTTTCTTGCACTGATTTTGGCAAATATCAAATGAGTATGTACACCACTTCTGTGGTGGAAAAAATCTGAGCCTTGCTGTGCAAGGATACTATTATGAATTCAATGATTCAATGGCTTAGTCTTTCTTCATTACCTTAAATGTTTCACAAAGAAAAAGTTATGCGATAATACTTAACCTATCACATGGGGGAATTAGCGGATTTAGATGGAAAAATGACTCCAAGGGCAAAAAAAGGCATTTTGAGAAAAATTAACCAAAATTTTAACATTTCTCATAGGGTAGATAATTTTTCTTCGAGAATAAAATTCATGAAGTAGATGGGACCCCAAGACTAGGCATACATAAAGGTTAGGCTCAAGAAACAGATCTCTGGTGCGGAAAAGATAGCTTGCTCACATAATTGACCTTATTTGCCTTTGCCTCACTGACTTTATTTGCTGTCATAGCTATGTTCTTTTCAACTGTGTCTAGCTATGGCAATCATCAAGCACACGGTTCAATTTCAGTAAACAATATTAAATTGCAGAATTAAAAACTTGAGAGATTCTCTCGCAATTCACTCCCATGTGAGCTAACACAGAAAGAAGTTGTAAGAGGGAAACGTTTAGTGATATCATTCATTAATATGTAATGGTATTCTCTCCCTTTTTAATTTTAAAGTCACTTCTCCATCAATGAGGAACAACTAGCTATCACCACAAGTTAATGAGTTAATGTTAAGTTAAAAATACAATATTCCATGAGATTAGTGAGAATATTTTGGACTCCCCAAATATTTAAAGTTAATTATGTGTTTCAAATACGTTGCCGATGAATACATAGAGAGACTAAGCCACTTCATCGGTGAATGGGGGGTATGTTTTGAGGAATTGAGAGGCAAAAGTCTCCCTGCACCCCCGAATAAAAACAATCATTGATATGGTCAGAGTTCTTCATTCCTTTGTGAGTTTAATTCTTCCCAGATTTAGATGCATCGTCTCTGCCCAGCCGAGGAAGAAATTTTCTGCGTTAATTGCCATACCTTGAGACAAAGGACCAATGCAATTCATTGCATTCTTGCGAAGTATGTTTTCTTTAAGAAAAGGTGGAGAGAGATTTTATAGACTACCCCAAGACTACGAGATGGAATACATCTTTTTTTTTTTTTTTTAATATTGGTGTTTAAATTGTTTAAAAATCGATGATGAAGAGCACTCTGAAATTTCTTTCATTCAAAATAGTAAATTCAAGATCTGGCAGCAAATTTTAAAACAAAAGGACAGAGAATGCTCTAATAGTGGGTTTACACAGGAAATAAGTGATCCCTACTGGCTAGGTGTGGCATTATGCACTGTTTATCAGCTTGGGGTGAAACAATCACCGGGGTCATTGGGTCCCAGAACAATCACCATAACAATGTTAAATGCTGCAAAATGCTTAAAAAACAAATACATTATTTTTGCAATTTACAAATAATATTTTGCAATATACAGTTGGGTTTTTTTTTTTTACACTATTACTACATGCTTATGAGTATCAGCGACTAGTATTTAGAAAACGTAAGTACTTAGGTCACTGAAAAGTAAAATTAAAATACACCGGGACCATTCTACTGGTGCCAAAGATTACATCACGCAACATTTATGATTCATGGACAGATCTGGAAAATTCCTTGTTCACAAAATATTTTCATCAAGTGAGAATGTAGTGAAATATTTGAAAAAAACATCATCACAATAAAAATTTTGGGAGCATTCTGTGTCAACACAATGAAGATGCACAAGTCTATTTTAGTTTCCACAGATTTTAAAGAATGTAATATGCTTTTAAACGGAGGTGATTCTGCCAGGAGCATGAATATTCTGCTAGTGACATAGATAAGGTGGAAAAAACTGAGGGAGTTCCCAAAAAGATGGCAAGACAATTTTCACAAAAAAACAGATGATCTCAAGGAGAAACTGAAACATTATTTTGATCACACTGACTTTTACGACAGTCTGAAGTCTTCACTTGATCCAAGTCTGACGATTTTTATTAAATGTATTTCAACTTCTGCATAATAAAATGCTTTGTGATTAAAAAGCAAGATTTGAAGGTAGAGTCTCCTGTCATCAGATTACAAATGATCAGATAGATTTAAAAAACCTCAGCGATCGCTTTAAAAGAAGGAAATGAAGATTCACATCCTGGTCACTTTATCTGCACCATCATACTGTGAGAGGGACAGTAAAGTTCTTGAGACTAACAAAGGACTAAGCAGATACATTTGCATAAAGAGCGGTGTAAAAGAAGCAGAGATTTGCATAATTGAACAGGGCGAAAGATAAAAAATTTCAACTGCCATAAAATGAATTTCTGTCCTGCTTGGCACCCGCCATTAATTGAAGCTGCAGAATTGGCTTAAAATAGCTTCAGATCTTAATACTGGAAAATTTTTATTATGCAAAAAGATTTACGCAGGCTTGGTATGATCAAAGAAAGAATGATGCCATGAATGACAGCAAAGAATGCTATTAGGGTTTGACACTACTTGGAGACAAGAATATGGCAGTCACTGAGAAAATCGATGATATCATCAACTAGTAATAATTCTTTGCACGAGTTCATAAGTAGTTAGTGTTAGGATTCGTCTAATTTTCATGCATGAAAAATGTGTCATCATTTCCCACTTTAGGCCAGAACATAGGATTAAAGAACATCAAAAACAAACATTTACTGGGACCTAAAAATTGGTGAAAAATTCTGAAAATCAACGAATGCTAATAGCAAGGTCAAAAACCAGACAAATTGGAAACTCACACAGTGGAATTCACAAAAATCTTACAAATCCAAGATCACAAAACAAAGGGCTGCGCCACTGACAACAGCCCACAAAATTATGGGAGGAATTTATAGGTGGAAAATACACTAGGACATTAGAACATCCCAATTATTAGAGACCCCTTCCCATTACAACAGCTTTTCACAGTCCAATTTTCAAGGGAAAATTTTTTCTCAAAAGTTAAAATAACATGAATAAAAAGCGAGGGCTTAACAACAACAGAGCCGTCAACATTCCAACTCCTTGGTCTTTCAGCATAGTCAGGAGCTGAATCAACAGGCCTCACACAGAGACCACGTCTCTCTTAAAACAAAGCACATGCATTAAAAATGGCCAACACATGAACTACAATAGCCCTATTAACAATAGTTCTGCCCAGAAAAAGAATTGAACTGAAAAACTTCTGCTATCGAAAGCAGGAACACCGTAACTCAATTTAAAATATTTTTTCAGACAAGAAAATAGACCATTGATCACACTCCATCATTTTTTCCCCCTTTCTTTTGAAAAAACCGTGTCATACCATTAAAAACTCAACCTGAAAAAATGAAGCATGAAGGTAATGTTCTTTTTAGATAATCGATTGTAAGTGAAGGTAAAATGCAAAATCTGGAATGAGGTTACGGTGTTATTGCTTTTAACAACAGAATTGGGTGTTCAATGATAAAAAATAAAAGAGGAAACTCATGGTAGGAATAGGTAAAACTCTCTCCTGACTAAGCCAACGGTTCAGAGCTTGGTTTTGGGTCCCTAGGTAGCATTGCCTATGTTCATGGGTCAGCAATATGGCAATGTTATTGGTGAGGACCATGCATGATAAACCGCCAGGCTCACAATTAACATGTTGGGTCTAAAATTAGAATACACTAACGACTCTGTTAAGAAAACAGGATCATAAAAAAGAGGTGTCAATAAATAAATAAATTAATGAATAATCAAAAAAGAAATTCCAAAAATGTCTAACGGAAAGATGTAACAACTTTTAATTATTTACATTAACGTCTACTTAGATACAAACTTTGATTAAAGATGAGGCAAGCAAGGGTTTATAATGATGTGACAATTCTCCAACCATGATCGGTCGGTAACTCTCAGCCAAGTCTTGCCAGTCCATCCTGTTTTTCTATTCTTTTTGTAGGGTTTTGATGAATATTTCCTGTCGGAGGCTTATAAACCTAATCGTCATTGATAGAGATGTTCATTCAACTGAGAGAGGTGTGAGAGTCTTCAACAGGAGGAAATTCGCCATTATTTAGCACTCTTCCAAGTCGTACAAGAGCTAGCTACTCAATTTTATTCTTCAACTGAGTGGTGATGAAATTCTCACCTTTTAAAATGTTTAAAAGGTAAAACTTACTTTTTACTCCTGGAATTATCCAGTATGTAACTTTTTGAACAGGTTAGACACTCTGAGATTATGCTCCAGTATTAAAGTTTAACACATTTGTCAAGTCATTGGATAATTGATTCTTTTCGCAAAAAACCTGCAGATTGGATTAATGATGCTCACAGTCCGGACACAACTTCAAGAACTGTGAGAAGCCAGATATAAATAATGAATATTTACGATTAACCATGAAATACATGATCGTTTTTGACATTAGATACATCCAGATTCAAAGTGCAAGATTAAGATCATGATATATTTCCAAGGCTGTTGATAATAAATTTGATTTCAAAATTCCATTCTTTCTAGAGAAATGAGAAATTTTAAAAGCAATATCCTCCAGTTCATTCTCTAAAAATGTTGTAAAAATAATTCATGAAGATGAATACATGGAAAATTCACTGCCTTATATTCGAGTTTATTCTGAATAGATAATGAGGCCTGAAAACTTAATTCCAAAAAAAGTTAACAAATGGTAAGTATATCTAGAGTTGCATTAATTTAAAATTTATCGATATTCAATTCATCGACATTCCACTCCCAAACCTCCACCTGTGCTTTTTAAAGTTCCGCTCCTGTTAGATCACAAATCCATTTCCAAGTATTTAATTCTGCTTTCTCCCAATATCTCAACGAATTTCAACTTTTTGATGAGACTCACTTATAAAAAGGCCACTTTTCAAAACCGAGAACCTCAAAACATGACATTAAAAATTTAACCTGCAGCCCTGACTTACGGCAAGAGCAGCACAAATTAAAAGCAAGAAACCCCCAACCAAAGAGCAGCTTGTGTTTGCTTGAAGAACGGGCAACTGAAAATTTCTATTCAAGATATTTCTATTCATTACGCGGCAAAAAATCCGCAGGACGGTCACTGAAAATTGGTTCGTGGGGGGGCAGGTTTTCAAAAAGAAAGCATAGATTCGACGAGGGAATAAATGTAAAAATAGGAGAGGAAAGAGACAGGGAGATTAACGATGGGAGAAAGATAAAATTTGAATGCTTCATGGGCAATGTAAGAAAGGATAGATGAAATAGAGGCCTCTAAATTGCGTACTTGCCAATTAGTACACCGATTAAGCCGACAATGATAGCAAGAAAGACAGAAGTGAGGGAATATCTGTCAAGGAGTCCCTGGTCTTCTGAATCGCCTTTTGGTGGATTGATGCGTTTCCACGTGTGCATTTGCTTCTGCTGGTCATAGCCACCATACGTCCAGTGCGGGTTTCCCCCCTTCCATGCTTGGATCAGTTTCTGAAAATATTAAATTTCAGTGAGATTCAGTGCCTTTAACTCTGAAAGGAATCTTCATCTTTATTTGGCAAGTGAAATACCTCTTCAGCGAACAATCCATCAATCTAGTCTGATGATCCTTAAATATTCACGACCGCTCTCTTCTACACTCGCCGTATCAGCCGGAATAGCTGAAGTAAGTAAAAATAAAATTCTCATGAGTAAAACTTTGTCGCCTCTTTGACATATGGGCGGAACTCCAGTTCCACTGGAGACTCGCTTCTTTTTTTGAGGTTAGGTATGTGGGGGAGAAGGCTCACCTCGAATGCTGTTACGCTTTTGTGCTTGAGGAGCACCAATTTTTTGGGATGAAATGTCACAATTCTGATCCCAATTCAAGTTAGCACTGAATTATTGTAATCAGCAGCCTCACAGGAATTTGACAGGACCAAGCAAAAATTCTACTTGGCGGAAAATTTGTCTTCCCCCACATGTGACTTAGCAGGGGTTACATGTATCTTGATGTTTGGAAAAGAACACCATGAGACAGCCATTACTATGCTAGCATCGGGACCAGAGAGTTACACCAGGTCAAGCGAGTTGGAGATGTAAACCGGTTTCCTCATTTTCTGACATACTTTTCCGAATTTTCAAAGCATGCATTGCGCAAAGAAATTTTATTAAGGATGATCAGTGAGTACATTTAAGTATCATCTGAGTTGATGAAAGGTAAATTCCCAAAAGAGATTTTGCACCTTATTTGGAATTTGAAATTAAAATCCAATAACTAGAATGGGCTAAATAATTTACACATTAGAAGACTGGTCACACTGTGCAGTCAAACAGTGTTTTTTTCCCCCTTCTTCTTCTCATTTACTTACACAGTTTTGGATTTAGCATTAAGCATATTAAGAAAAAAAGGGGGGGGGGAAAGCCAAACGTTGGAAACGTTTGATGCTATGGACTTCCTCAATAAATATTAACACATTCAATTTTTTTGACGGACGAAAGTGTCATCTTCCATTACATATCAGAAAAAAATGTCAACCTTGAGAATCATACTGTCAAAATGGAAGCTTAAAATTTCTACTTTCTTTTGAAGTTAAGCTAATAACTCCTTTTAACAATCTATTCTTAGGCAGAGAAAGAACATATTTCCTGAATCAACTGAACTAATGAATCAAAGAAAATACAGAAAAAGTAAAAAAGGGCAGGAAAAAAAACAGTACCTTGAGTTCAGTATTCTCTAGTCTAAGGTTTGCTTCTTCTTGGCTGCAAGTTTTTGTTTCACTGGATGTCTTAGCATGCTCTTGTTCCTCACACGTTTCTGGTGGCTGTAAAGTCGAAAGAATCCATTAAAGAGGCAGTTTTACAAAAAGGTAGAAAAAAGAGACAAAAATCCATTTTGCATTGTTTGTACCCTAGGCAAGGCCTGGCACATCAAAGATTACCATTATATGGAAGTTTCAATTATCTCTGAGTTTTCTCTGAATTTCCCCTGTGTTGGTAAATAATTCAGCGCTGAAGCATAATTTCAGAAATTTAATGCAAGCTTTCGCATCAAACTATCCAGTACAGTCCATGCTTCTGAGCAGAACCAACAGTTTGTAGTTGAACCCACACATAATATCAATACCATATCTTTCATGAACCTTGCAGATACTAAAGCAGAATGATATTCAAAGCTTCAGAGCATTGGAGTCTTCGCCACATTTCCTCTACACCATACATTATTATCAAAGTAAAATGATGGGTAAATTGTGGGCAGCAAGGCAGTTTGTTATTTCATAAGAAAAGATAGGGATCAGGTGTGCAGAATGGGCTCTAACAGCAAACCATAGTTTGTCCGTGAAAGATGTGCGTTTCAAATCACGTTGCACATGCTGGCAAGCGCAGGAGAGGCAATTAGCAAATCAGAACTTATGTGTAACTGCATAGCGTTTGAATTACATCTACAATGTTGAAGGCGCTCCATACTGGCACAACGGATACAGACTGATTTAGAGATGTCATACGATAGCCTCTACACCCAATGATTCTACCCAGGATGTAAGAACTGTTTTAATATCAATTACTTTGCCACACTTTATGAGGGTGGCACAATTTGATTGCGGTTTGTCTATTGCTTGTGAGAATTCCAATTGAAGGCATCAGCATTTAAAAAAATGTCGACATCCTGCACAAAGCCTTATCATATTAATAATTTAAAGTAGGTTAGTGACAAAAAACTGATAGCAGGATAATACTTACTAAAACAGTGACAGATTTCTTTTCTTTTTCTTGCACATTTTCATCTTCTGACTCATTCATCTCAAAAACACATTTCAATTTGTAATCAACTAAGCACTCTGGCTTGACATCTTTCCACTGAAAATGCAACAAATCAATGATTAAAAATAAGATTAAAAGAAGAAAACATTACAAGAGAGCTTGCTATTTGGCTTACACACGTCCTGCAAAATTTCTTTGTGCAGGAGACACAACTACATGAATTGACTTTACACAGGTAAAATCACATAAAATTCCAGATGGGCACATTCAAAAAGCCTGTAATCCACTTTTTAGCCCCAGAATTTGCCAAATTACTAACTCTTCTTTTTCTTGCATCTGTGGACAGTTTTTCTGAGTTGTCAGCAACCAGGTTTGCCAAGAAACAGATGTTAGAGAACCTAAACTAAAACACTGCTGTGCTAAGGAAAAACACCATACTTGTGAAACTTCAGACATTACAAAATTATCTTTGATAAAAAAAGAAAATTTTGGAGTGGTTGAAATTTTTTTTTTAAATTTTAAGACAATTTTATTTATAATTCTACTATATACCTGTATGAGAATTTCAAGAAAAAATGTGCATACATTTTTTCCAAAATAAATGTTCCAGCAGGGGAAATTTGGCAACACTCAAATGTTCATACAGTGTTTTACCTTAGCACAGGAGATAAACAAGTAATCTTGCAGAGTTATTCTCCCATTGGATTTCGTAAGTGGTCATGGGTTCTGGAGAAACAAACGATTCAGGAGTTAGGACAAACTGATTTAATATAATCAGACCCCAGGAACTAAACAGTGGCACATGCAAATACGGGAAGTTACTTTGGAAATGTGGGCAAACTGAACCACCATTTTGCAAATATTATTGTTTTTAATTTTGTTATCAGACTGATCTGCATTTAGAGTTTCATAGGCTGCTGCAAGATCACGGACCCAGCCTGAACAAGGTTCATGCCAAAGGATTGCCCAACCGCATGTTGAGGCTTACTGTGAACAATCATTCATGAAATAATAATGGGTAACTTACGACAGATTCCACAGGAGTGTCCTCAGGCAAAATCACTGACTGTACCATAAATTTATGCTTATTCTTCTCATTGGGATCAATACCAGCTGATTGCAGCACAACTGAAAAAAATTTACGAGATACAATTATAATGGACATTATTTAACTAAACGAGGCTTTGTAAGTATGATAAAAGAAATTTAAATAATGAGATTTTATAGAAAGAGGAAAAAAGGCTTTTGTAGGGAATTCAACAATTTGGTTAAGAATGAATAAACAAAGCTCCAACAGTTCATTAAAATTGTTGCAAATGAGGCTATGGCATAGTCCTGAAATAAACTCAATATTTGGCACAACCTCGAGTAAAGTTACGTGAGAAATGGATGAGCAAGCTTAAAAATCTCTAATATGGCTGCTTTATGAAAACAAGTAAGAGTTAGAATAGGTACCATAAAGAACAAATCAAACTGGCTGTATCTTTCTGACATCATTAGAGGGTATCAGCGTATAACCTCAGTCACCATAGATCTTCTGTGAATATGGTAATAAAACTGCTGCCACACAGCTAGTGCTTACATAGTAATCATGTAATTACAGAAATTTTACCAAACTTGTCACTTTTTACCATTAATTTATCAAAATAATATAACGTACAACAGGTGTGCCAACCGTTTTTATTAGCCTTTCTATTATGGGAATTGGTCTTTCCGTTTAAAAGGCTTTTTCCCTCCAAAAATTTTCAATGCTACAAACTTTTTTGGTTGTTCTTTACTCACACAATGCTGCAATTTTGCAAAAAAAAGAAAGCAAAAAAATATATGGAAATTTCACTGCAGTTTTCGAAGAATCATTTTAACACTGTGGTACGCTAGCTTCCCCCATTTTTCCACATTGGCACCCATGTGATCATGGTCCGTTTCCGGAACTACAAGCATAGAACACCGAAAAGTAACCATGATGACTCCAGCACAAGCAGAGCAAATAGCCTTAAATGGTGGAAAGATCTAGAATATAGAGGATCGCGGTGGAGGAAACAGACGAAGCGGTCAATTCTTAACGAGATGTCAAAAAATCTATAGGCATGATATTGTTCCGGTTGAAATCAGTCAAAATTTTGACAAGTTTGAAAGTCGTTTCTTCAGATAAAATCTGCGTAGATGGAAAAAAAATTACACATTTTTCGGGACATCAGCAAAATATTAATTTTACTCCAGAATTCTCTGGTCACTTTAATATGTTATTTCAACTGTTTAAAGATTGAAACAAACCCCAATTGAATTGAGGAAACTCCTTTTCCATTGCCAAGGAGATGTCACATGCCCATTTGACAAGGGCATCTTGGAATTAATTCTCCTGTTTCAAGGCAGGTAGAACAAAATGAACGGCTAGATGGATGACATGAAAATAAAAAAGCATCAAAACTCTTTCAAGTGAAAATAGGACAGAGCATCACCCATTTGCTGACAAGTCTTCATCTCAGAATCTGACACAGTTGCGGTGCCATAATTCTGATAAAAAAGCAAGTAAAATCGCTGAAAAGTTAAGTTTGCAGCATTAGTGCTCAGTGAATGCATACAGGAGATACTGATTAACTGCCAACTAAGCGCAGTTGGTTGTAAAGGGCAAAAAAATTAAAAAGAACCAGAATTGGAAAGCGTTCTGTCCTCTGACAAATACTAGGGTGTCATTCCACAGAATGTCTAAGGGATCAGACCCTGGAGCCCCAATTTTCGTCTGATGTGTGGTAGAATGAAGAAATTTGACTGTAAAGTAAGAAGTGTAATCAAAGCAGCCTCATTTCTCCATCAATCAGTGAAGTCAATACTACCATCTGTCAATGGGTTCGGTGAGAGAAGATGACAATTCAATCATGGTAGAGATTCAGGTCCTGGACAGACATTTAAAGTCAAGCTCCTAAGTGATGGCTGCTTAGTCAAGTGTTAAGCATCAATGCAAAAAAAGAGAGCAGCCTGCTCTCCTTTGGTGATAATTGATGGCAACACTTTGCCAAACAGCCACCACTTAAGAGCTTCACTTTGACCGTCTGTCCAGGCCTTGTCTGAGATTAGAACTGGGGAAATTTAAGATTGGATTTCAACAAAAATGTAGGTTCTTACCATTGACTTATAACACAATCTAGACCGGGCACTAGGCTCGACTTTAGGCGGGGGAGGTAACAACAGCTAGCAGGGTAAATCAGGGTAAAGACACGCCTTCAGCTTAGTTGATACATCCGGATATACGAATGAAGTGTGCCCGTATCAGGCAACGGCACTGGCAAGACTGGCATTTCCATTGCCTCGGTACATATTGCTGGTACACTTGCTGGGTGTTGCTGGATTGCCTATCATCTTGCCTGAAGGGACTCTAGTCCCGCCGAAATTTCCAAATGCGCGGCTTAGATTGTATTAAACGTCAATGGTTCTTACCAGTCAGCCAACTGATAATTGATGCATATAGGCTTAGGTGACTTTTATAAATTCTTCATGTATTCTTTCCCCAGCCTTGGTGATAACATTAGGTAATTAAACCTCACATCATTAAGAATAGAGGTCCTGATGAGTTGATAACAAATGGAAATAAGATAAGATGAAGTACCTGCTACTTGCACACTTTGATGAGGGTCTACAGAGCCTGAATTTGGCCTGACACAATATTTTTTCGGAGCAGTAGTCTTGATTTTGAAACAAACTTTCTTGTCGCAAGGATTCTCCAAGGTTATGTAAGAGAAGACTGGAGAAGTGAATGGACCTAGGGACAAAAACAAAGATAGTTACTAACTGTAAAAAATAATTACCAATAACTTAATCTCAGCAATAGTTATGGAATTTTATTTGATGGAAGCTTTAAAATAATCATCGCTCTTTCCTAACCTACAGTAACCAAACTAAAGGATCATATACCTATGAACACGGGAAATTACCTGAACACTTCAGCAAGTCTAAAATAACATACTTATTGTATGGAAGTTTAGTGAAGAAAGAGGACTGCATGGCTATCTCACACTCCGTTATAATTTTCCTCCCTGGTAAAATAATTCACGGGTTTGAGCGAGACCTCTAGATCCTGCGAGACACTCACTGATAGGGAAACCAGGCAAGAAACATGAACACGGGCTACTGATTTGATGCATAGGTTGGAGAAAGTAGATAATGGGGCTCAGGATGCAAAGACAGATGAGTGTAAACAGGAAGTATATACATATTGGAGAGACAAGATCATCAGGATCCATCCAGCGATAGCCCAGATCATGCCCTAATAACCAACCCTTGGAATTATCATTGGTTCACTCAGCAGAGTGGCAAATTTCTACAGCAAATAAACGAGACGAAATTTTGGGCACATCTAGGAGGCGGAAATGTAAAAGCACGGGGCATTGCATAAAATCAATAAGCATTCTAACGTGCAAAATAAACGGACAAAGCCTAAAAAAGAGGGAAGGTCTCGATGAAAAAAACGGAAAAATTAACGATTGGTGAATAGATAGCGATCTTACCGACGAATTTAAGTTCATTTTGAGGGTGTATCTTCAATATTTGCTCTTTTTGAGCTAGTGCCATTATGATAATTGATCGATAAAAACAATTCACGGGGATTAGATGCAGGATAAATGGCCAAAATGTTCCGGGACCTAGTCAGCGATGCAACGAAACGATTCAGCGATCCGTTCCACGGCTCGCACGTAACGTAACGAATGCATTACGCATGCGCTGGACTCAATTGTGCAATCCGTGCAGTAATTGCGCCAAATTGCGCGCGCAATCAAATTAGGGACAAAAGTTTTCCGCAACTTACAACTTTTCTTTTTTTCCATCAGTTCATTGAAATCATGAAATCAGAGGCGGGAAGAGAATAAGATCGTTACTTGGAAATGAAAAAGATACGACGTCTCTTCTTATGATTTTTTATTGACAATATTCTACATTTCTACATCATCAGCAGCCTTTTACTTTCAAGGATATGCCGGATTATGCCCGCTGTCATTATCTCCTACGTACCTCGGCTGATTTTTTTTAAGTATTCCATGTAGGTAATTAGAAGTATTGCCATGCTAAGGAAAAAATACCGCATGAACATGTATGAACCTCCAGGCGTGGTCAAATTTCCTCTGATGAAATACGAATTTATTGGGGAAATTGTGAATATGTTTCTTCTGATTTTTCAGACTATTTTGTTCGCAATTCATTCTAAAATATCTGAAAATTTTAAGGATTAATATACAAAAATTTCGTCAAAAATACTGTTTTATCCGGGGTAATTTGATAACTCGAATGTTCATACGGCGTTCTTCCTTAGCACGGCAGTATGCAGGTGTATCCAGTAAAGTAATCCACATTTGCCGAAGTTTCATGGATATAAAGGGACTCTATTTCGTGTCATTGTCTTCATTCTGTTGACAGCATCATTGAAAATATGTTTCATCTGATTTTCATAATGTTCAGAAATACTGCTTCTGAACTGAACTGTGAACAGCGCAGTCTTATATTCTCTCCTTCCGAAGTACGAGATACAAAAAGCGTGGCCTGTTTGTAATCACATGTTCCTGTTATCACATGTTATCATTTTGCACAAAAGTAATAACAACAACACTTTTAGGTTATGTTTTGTATGTTTTGTAGTTTTATCAACATGATTGCAACCACAGGTGTAATTACCATTAAATAATCAGAATTAAGTGACGATTACTGTCGATAGAACCTCGTGTGATAGTTAAAAATGTCATCTGCTTATGATTTCAAAAAGGAAGAAGATGTAAAAACATTCATTAAAAATCTTGGAATCGAATACAGATATGGATGCTATAGAGAGAACAACCCTGAAGGTATCACCCTGTTCATTGTTAAAAAATTTGTCTTAATTTACCTTTCATTATCTCCCATTTTTGCTACATTATTCAAACATAAGATAAATTCAACATGGAACAATACCCCATCACTAATATCCTGTTGAATAGGAATGCAGATTGAGCTTGTAGATTAAATTTGCTGCTCTTCGCACCTTATATGCAGTAACTAAAATTACCAATGTTTCTCTAACATACAAGTACAATTAACATTTCTTGAAGAAAAGAATCCTCCCAAAATTACAGGCGCCTGCCTTACTGAATTTGTAGAAAGCCTTTCGAACAGATGAAAGTAAGATGAGAAGTGCTGAAATTTGAGTAGGAGCTTACAGCAGTGAAAGGCTTTACCAACGCTCAAGTGGGAGGGTGAAGACGTTCAGAGCTATCAAAGAAGCTTGGATTTTTCCCGCTTTCTACATAACATTAACCTCTATTCACCATAACTCTCGAACCTATCATCTCTCCAACGGACAACCACTCTGTGAATGATCTTCCATGGGCAATATTAAAGCCGTTTTTGGTTTAGATCAGAAGCTTTGTGTGCTTTGTAAGACAGAAGTCTTTCTACAATTACTTCTTTATCATGTGTCATTGAATATGATTCTTGACTTGCCAACATCCAAAAAGAGGAGTCAAAGAATATTTCATTGAAAATTTTTTGCTGTATGCCGTCCTGTCCATTGAAGACAAGTAACCTCCCCCGTTGCTACACTCTCTCTCTTTGGCAAACTATTTCACTCGGATGATTTGTTTTTTTTTTTTGTTATTTTAGCGTGTCATCTGCTAGGTGACTACCTTGAATCGGTTGAAAAAAAGTCAGAACAAGCGAGTGAATTGTACAAGAAAAATTGTGATGAAAATAATTATGGTCACAGTTGTCGCAAGTATGGAGCCTACCTTATCAAAGGCGAAAAAATAGATAATCCAGCTCAACTAGCTTTGGTGAGTGTTCCTCTTCACTTACGTTTTTTCTCTTTTTACTTGCAATGGGAATTAAATTATTCTGATCTTCGTAATTCAACGCATTTATGCCACCAGCTGCATTTTTTCCCTCGCTCTTGGACGGCTTAAAACGATTTTCTGGAGGCCAGTGGCTTTGCGTGGCTACATAATTAAAGCTTTGATTATTGATGTGAAGAACTACACATAGGTACATTTGGTTGGGGGGGGGGGGGATCTCCTTTACACTCAAAGAGACTCATGACCAATACATCAAATTCCTATTGTTTCAAGATTTGTATTTTGCTTCCCTCTCGTTTCTTGATGATAACAATAACCTTTACAAGTTCAATCAAGATATTGGTAGCTACAGGAATAGATACAAGCAACTTTTATGTTGATGGAGGGTATCAAGAAGTTCCGAAGATCAGTGTATCACTTTGGCTAATTGTCTACCTGAAGAATTGAAAGGATCATAGACACTCTACCTTATGAAATCTGTAAAATGTAATGATTCATCTAACTAGTTCTTAGACTGCATTCTAATTGAAAGTCTACACGGAAAAAATTAAAGTGCTGATTTAACAATTCAATTGCTAAAAAAAGTGACAGCAATGTTTCACCCCTATAAATTTTTCTCTGATGAAGTCATCAGGTTGAAACTTTGGGAATGTTCCCAAGTTGAAAAGAACTAATCTTGTCCCTGCCAAAATTTTAAGATGGAGAATTAGGGTGGGCCACAAAACAGCCCTTCTTGAAAATCAAAACTTAATAGTACAGAGAATTGAACGTTGTGTATTGGCATTCTTTGAAGTCTACGGAAGGTGATTTTGAAAACAAATTGTTCTAGCTTGCCCCCTTAGGCTTTGCGTATAGTAAATTTTTTTATTCCTCCGTTTTTTGCCATTACTAATTATATTACTTTATGTATGTATTATTCTACCTCTCCTTCTCTATCGCTAATGATTAATATATATATCATTAGTTTATAATTATTAGTGTTATTATTATTTATAACTATCATTAGTTTTTGGATAAAAATAAATATTATCTTCAGTCAACTTTATACTTCTGCAATTGCAAAAAATTTGAAAGGTTTCATCGCATCTATGATAGGTAATTTTATTACGGACTCCTATCTAGTGCAGCATAATAAACCTACGAAAAAATTTCATCATTGAAACTGATTTACTCTGTGACTACCTCTGTTAATCTTGTCACAGAAGATTCCTTTTAAACTTCAGCTTTGACTTGTAATTTTTCATCTTTCGTGTTTCTCTTAGTCAACCGAATATTCAAGTAAAGGCTGTGATCTAGGTCGGTTGGATTCTTGCGTACTGGCAGGAAGGTGTGGTATTAAACTCATCGAGAATAAGGATAAATCTGCTCCGGAAAGCGCATATTCCAAGGTAAGTAAGATAAATTGGTAAAATCTTACATGTTAGCTCAGCACCAAAAATAGCATATACTGATTATAAAAGAATTCGTAGAGGTCCTTTTCAGGCTTATTTAATCTTCACTCAGACCAGGGTAATCTGATCAACATGCTCAGATTATGAGGTCAGATTTAAACCAACCAATACGCCTGGCTGTGAGGGTGGAATATTGAGGTACAATTGCAGTACGAACAAGCAGACTTAATGCAGATGAAAATTTGTATGGAAAGGGTTCAATAAGAGCATAAAGGATTCTTCATTTTGAAACAAGTCTTACTGTAATTCTAAATCCAAGGAAGGAAACCCTTACAGAGAATGATCAAAGTAGGCTTAGAATTGAGAGGCTTGGAGGACAAAGCACACAAGTAAATTTTTTGCTATTTCAAGAAGTATGTGTTTAATATTTCAAAATTACATGGAGCCTTGTGGCAGAAAGAAAACTCAAATTCGCTTACGGATGCCTAAAAATTGAATTTCAATCATAAATTTTGTACAAGTATATTTCAAAACTAATTTTAAAGCTAGAAATCATTAATATCTCAGTTTGTCAAAAACTGCACCTATGCCCTACAAGCCTCTCAATTCACCCCCTCTGCTAAGCTCTATGAATCGGCAAGGCCCGCAAAAAGTGGAGCAAGGAATTTTTTTATATTGTATCACAGTAAACTGGAAAAGAATAGTTCTTAAATTCTTAAACCATGGCCTAGTTATTTTTTTCTTAAAATTTATCACAGTCCACTTGTGTGCGCTTTGCATGGCTCAATATTACATAAAATTATTCGGGTTGTTATGTAAGAAAAAGAGAGGAGGTGATCATCCTCCTTCTGATCACAGAATTAAAATTGATTAGAAACTAAGCTATAAATTCAAGAAATTGTTTGATGGAATTTCTTTATTTACAGTACATCGACTACCTGGTGAAAAGTTGTGAAGTAGAACACAGCAAACAAGAAGAAGGGTGCTTTGCTTTGGGTTCCTTCTACTTGAACATGCTCAACTTCAAAAAAGCAGTAGATCCACTGCTAAGAGCCTGCGAAATGGAGAATCCCTATGCTTGTGCCAATCTGAGTGTCATGTATCGTAAAGGTAATGGAGTGGTGCCAAGTCCAGAATTGGAGGAAAAGTACAAAGTAAGAGCCAAAGAGATTTGGAAAGATATGAGCAAAGAAAGACCCAGAACAAAATTCCAAGAAGGGCTTGAGACCAGTTAAAATGTGCTAATTAAGGAAGTTTGTAGAGTCATAAGTGTCATGTTGGACAAGCAAGATCAGATCAACAGACTATTGACCTAGGACAACTTTAAAGCTGCATTTATAGTGAGTAGACTCAATTTGATCATATTTGACACATATTCGATTTGACTGAGACACGTAAAATCAGGGGTGCAGAATCTTCCAAGCTTCCACATTTTCACGCATCCGCCCGCCGGCTTTTCACATTTTTCTCATCGGTGTTTCACAAAATTTCAAAAGTGAGGACCTTTTTATTATTCTTTCGTTTGATTTTTGACTTTTGATTTTCCTCTCATCACATTTGTAAGGTCCTTTCCACATTTTCACAAGTCCGGGCAAGCCTGTGATGGAGTATTTTCTGCACCCGTGGGTGAAATCTGTAAAGAAACGGGTACATCCAATCTAATTTAGAGGGATGTACATGCCATGTATCAACTCTTAGTTTATGGGAGCTATCGATTCTTCCTCAGATACCTTCTGCACTGAAGTAAGAGTGCTTCATGTCTTATTTCACCTGAGTTTTGAGCACAGAGCCTTGATGCGCGAATCGATACGATTAAATTTGATCATACTAATTACAACTATGTCTGATTCAAGAGAGTATAAAACCCCTTGTGTCCTGTTACCAGCATCAAATCGAATCTGTGTTCAGTCTGACGGAGTCTGTTCAACGAAATGCAGTCTTTCTGTGAGCTTCCAATCAAATATTCAGTGTAGTCAAAAGTTAGCTGAGATAGACTGGTTGACTCATAATACATGTATTAGGTCAGTCCACCACTTTTATTGCATGTTTTTACGATTGTTGTAGTATGACATTGTTGTTTCAGAGTGGTGAAAGGAAATATGAGACAATATAATTTTGCTCTGATTCTTTCAGAAGGTGATCAGAATAAAATAATTTGTGTGTGTGTGAGACGGTGTTGTGGGGGGGGGGGGGTGTATGTCGCACAAGATAGTTTCTATCTTCCAAGGAGACATCCAGAACCGTAAAAGCGTTTTATAATAACAGCAAAAACTGCACCAGAGAATAAAAAAATAGTGGCATGATTTTTATATTGATGTCGTAAAAATACGTAATCTTGCAATATCTTCTCATTAACCATTAATTTACTTTTTGAAGTTCAGGATTTGTGAAGCAATGAGCTACCTAGTAAAATGCAGTAGCTCATAAAGATAATAAAAATAAAGACATTGCAGTATTACAAAAGTTTTCCGAAGTTTTAATTACTGTGTCGATTTCGGAAACATATTTAAGTAAACTTAGAAAATAGTTCTGAACTGCCTCGTCTCAGAACTATTTCCTTTTACATTCTAAGAAATGGTGTGTTTTCGAATCTCCCACTTCAATTTTCGAAAAAAAATTGCTGTCAACCAATTTTGTGCTCACGGTTGTCATCTCCTTTGCACAATTTTGGTGACCATGTTAACTTAATATGTAATTAAATCTCCAAAGCTGCTTGCTCGCAGTTTGCCCTTTTGTGGGGTAAATTCACTATTTTCAAGGTAAACAGCAGCCTTTAAAGTTGGAAATTGTTAACTTTCATTAGACCATTCTTTTAATTTTTATTTTAAGTTGAATCATTGAATTATTACTAAGTTGAAGGAAGTGGAATCAATGCATCATATACAACAGTCTACAATCTTAAGGAAACTAATTATTAAAATGGAAGGTGGAAATACGAAGAAAAACTTATTCTACCTCCTGCTCAAGCTTGCTGTAAAGGAGCTAAGTCTACCTGAAAACTTATCAAATGCTTGTTTGAAACCTAATGAGTTGGACAAAAGTGTAAGCTAACTCTTTGGGCAAGTAATTGTTTTGATTAACCTAATGCTCCTCCGTATTTGATAGGACAGCTATCGACGGTGAAACTGCAAAAATGCGTATCTTGGTTGTGAAGTTTTGAAATCTCTGCTCCTATTTTATACTTTAAAAGGAGATCGAACCAACATCATGGCTTAAAGTTTTCATATAATTTTCTCCATGAAAAGAAGAAAAGTCACTGAAATTTCTAATGGAATGACGTCCAGTAGTTTCCCATGTTGGAATTAAAGTACGGCAGAAAGTCAGCAATGTTGCAAACCGAGATCCACATTTCTGCAGTTTCACCATTGCTATGTAGAGTTCTAGCTTTAACTTATAGAAGAGCACCAAAATAGCTGTGGCTCAAACGTTTGTTGTGAATCTGATTTTAATGATTTGCAAACATTGTGAACTGAAGTCTGAAAAATATTTGTTTTACCATGTAAATCCTCATAGTTTTTTTGCTGAAAAAATTAGTTTTTGTTGAATACTTGAGCTGTAGTATTTTATTTTTCCAACACCAAAGGATGAGAAGCAGCCGCCTCGAAGTTACAACTCTAATATTTTGTAATTTTATTTATTCATAGTAAGACCTCAATTTATTAGAAAGGATTCTGCAATTTAATGGATTGATTTGAAAATCCTGTGACAGCTGATAAATCAAGATCTTTCTATAATAATTTATTTAAGTTAACAGTTCTTCAAAGATATACAGGTCCACTAGGGCCCCCAAACAAACTTTACTGACGCAGGAGTTAATTTATCGAAAATAAAATTTTGAAGAACTCTCTTCCTATTTTCAGACTTTACTAAGGTAACCTAGCTTTATTTTATTCATGAGTCATTGACATGACGAGGATAGGTTTCAAGAAAATAATGCAGAAAGTAAAATATTCCTTGTAATAATTTTCAGTAAAGTTGATCTCTGGAAAGCAATTGTTGTACCTCAAAGAAAGCTCATAGGTGATCTTACTATGCTACATTTCAGTTTGGTGTGTATCAATTTTTGAGAAGGTCAGTAGGCAGAAAAACAGAGAGAAAAGAAACATTTTTGCGGGATGACTCTCTCATTATGCAAGTCATGAGACTTGAAATGATGAAATTTGTTCACCAAGTTACGTTTTATCTCTTCTTAAGGCACATATCTGCCATTCTTCTTTGCTAAAAGTTTGCTGAAGTTGTCTGGAAAAACGGCGTACCCATTTCTGAAGTAGATGGCTTTTTTTTTTCAGAATGATAATATCTTTCTAGAAAATGAATACCTAGGAACCTACTGAGAAGTTGAAGCGTATGAGAATGTCTTACTATCGTTGAAAAACTAGAATATCAGTCTCATGAACCAAATTTGGCAACATTTAAAGGTTTTCAACGGTTTTATCTCAAAACGTTATTTTGCCAATCATTTTGTTATCTTATTGACTTTCTCATTCATGGTTTTTCACCGCATTGCACTTATGCTTGCATTGACTGATACACCTTGTGCTCTCATTCATTGTTTAATATATCGCAGCAAGGATCCTTGTATTCATGGCTCTTAGGCTTTAAGACATAATTAAAACATTCTTGCAAACTAATGGAGAAAAACCCTCTGCTGCAGTGAAAAACTAAACTCAAGTGCTTGATGAATTTCAGTCAACATTTGCATCCATTCACTTTTCAACCCACCTCGGGAGCTGGTCGAGAATTTTGGATTTGGTCGTCATTGCTGCCAGCATGAAAACCCAATGTTGAGGGCTCACCATTACCCGCAGTGAATATCATTTTGTTGTAATGGAGGGTGGCAAACTTCGACCAAATCCACTCATGAAAATTTTCCTAATAAAACCTCAGCTGAATAAATTAACACCACTGACCCCACAGAGGAAGAAAAGTGCTCTTTATGGGTTGGATTGTTGGCACAAAAAAGGGGGCAAAATGACAAAAAGAAGGAATTAAAAAATGACTCTCTTTTATTCTTAAAAAATACAAAAATAAATAGAAAAAAGGTAACCAGGAAAGTATGAGTGGGACAGTCATAATACTACGCTAAATACGAATAAGGAAACAAATGTAGAAACGCACAATTTTAAGTGGGAAGGAACATTACACCTCCTTGGAAAACTGCAACAAAAACAAACTTTTCACGGTAACAACAATCTTAAAAAAAGGAGACAAGAAACTGTATCAAAAGCTCGATCTATTTTTTACATACATTTACTACAACTTCTTTTGTTGGCAATTCACATTAAAATGAGCTGGAGAGAAACTTTTACTACTGGCTCATCAGCGTTAAGAGAGGTGTACAAAAGTTTTCTTGGGTTTTCGTTCCACATTTCAAAGCTATTGGCTTCGCAACAGTTGCATCACTTTCATATGCCAATAAAACCTAAAAAATAGACTGGAAAAGTGACTTATGTAAAGAAGCCTCTTCTTTTAATTAAGAACTCTTTATTTCAACCTTTCCCAATTTTAGAACTATTCATCTCAGCCTTCCCTAATCAAGCCAAGCTATTTCAACTGCTTTCCTGCTTTTAATAATTAATTCTAGACTAGAGATGCTTTTTTCCTGTTGGAATAAGGACTGTTAGTGAGAAACACTGAAGAGGATTGGCCGCAAGAGCCATTTTTCTAGAAAATGAGGTGCCATGTTTTAAACTACACGACTCAATTCTACTTGAAAACGAGGACACATGTTGGTTTTGATGTTTTGAGATTGATCTTTAATTAGAATAAATAGAGTTAAAAAACAAATAACGTGAATGAGAGAGAAGATTTTGGAGCATTAGCTCAGGAAAACTGTCCTTCATACTTTATATGAAGTACCAAACAAGCAAAGTTTATGGAAACGTTCATTCTTGATAACCTTTACAAAAATGAAGTAGGTAATGAATGTAATGAAAACAAATGAAATGGTAAGAAAATAAGCTGCACAGGGACACAACCAGAAGAATAATGTTTCCTATTTGAACACTTGTAAATCAGCTGATGTATACTTATAAATCTGGTAACTGCTGGATGAGTGTTTACCTTAAAACAAAAGTCTTGAAAAGAAAAATACTGTGTGGTTTTGATTTCTACACCAATTCCAAATTTTCTATTTTTGTTCACACTTCAAACATTCCACGAGCTATAATCCTGTGCTCTACCGTCCCTAATCAAGCCAACCCCAGATAACCGTTATTTGAGACCATCAAGCTCGGGTCACCTGGCTGAGAATCAAACCAAGGACTTCCCGATCATTGAGCAAGCGCTACAACCACTACACCACAGAAGGATGACAATATGCTGGTTATTTTTTCATAAATCAAGGTACGATTCTTCTTGATCTCTAGTTGGGAGAAAGCAATGAAATGTTCTGTGCACTTGCATGTTGCTGTTACTTTCCGACTTTTTTTAATGGCAGTTTTTTTTAAATTAATATTTTCTTCAATGTTAACAGCTATGGGAGATTTTTATACAATTTCCTTAAAGTAAAAATACAAAAGTAAGAAAATAAAACAGAGGAACACTTCATGAGCTTAAATGTAAAAAGAGGGAGGGAATAATGACAGTAAAATAAAAATAAAATAAAAATAAAATAAAAATAAAATAAACAAATTAAGATATTTTATTGCTTCCCTACACAGTTTCAATGGACTACTACATCAGGTTAGAGACCAAGTATCCCAAAACAATCAATCTCATCAAAATTTTACATGAAACACAATAAAGCACGTTGAAAATTTTTAACTTGAACTTGAAAGAATTCACGATTTTAGTGTGTTCATTCAAACGATTATTTTGCCAAAGGCCTAACTTTGCTGAATCTACTTGAGCAATTTAGCCAATTTTCGTGTGATTTGCGGTGAAATAATTTTATCTCTCATCTAAGTAAATTATTTTTGAAAAGTTTACAAGTAAGAAACTTTAGAGGAAATGAAAGGATTGTTAATGAAATCGAATACTAAATTGTTCGTCAGAGGAAACACACCTTCGTTTTCAATGCTCGATTTAAGCTTTTGATTTTCTCACCGAGTTGAATATTGGAATTTTTTAAATTTAATGTAAACAATAAAGGTGACTATTTGTTTAATCTGGGAGTTGATTTTGAAAATTTTCAGTGTGAATAGTGTTGTGTCCATAATCTTTAAGTGACGGAAGATGTCTCACGATCTTTTCCTGCTCAGGCCTTCGTTTTCTTTAAAAGGAAATAGGTTTAATTTTAGATGCATGCAAACGCTCTATACAGAAATGGTGGATTTTGATGAAAAGTTGCCCAATGCAAATACATATTTAAATGTAAAAAGAACTAAAAAAACTTGTGAAAAAAACCATTTAGCAATATCGCACAATAATTACTCAGTTTAGAAAATGAATGTAATCTGGCAGCGTTACTGGTGAGTTTCCACAGCTGTTCATGTCAATTTACACTGTGCAGAAAAGTGAACCACATTACAAAATTATGATCCATAGAATAAAATCAACTAATTGCTGGAAAAGTAAGTTTTAAAAGTTCTGACCAGAGAGGATAGAGATGCAAGTAAATAGCAATGAATATTGATGAAATTATTTCTTTCATTTTTTGATGCTTGATGATGAAAAAAGTGACCATTAAAGGATCCTATTGAATGATCTCTTAGCTAGAAACAAAAATATGTAGTTAAGTCCAGAAACCAAAAGAGATTACAAAATGGTCAAATGAGAGTTTGGCTCCAAGACTCAGAAAGACGAGAAACTCAGAGGCAAGGAAACAGAAAGAAACAACCCAGAGAACTATGATTGACGAAGTCTCTGTAGTTTAGAAACCCAAGGCACTATACCAAACTAACTGATAGTTACACAAACAAATAAAAAACCACAAAATTAGCAAAAGGGGCTCATTCCACTTGTAAATTCACATCCTCAAAAAAAGGATGAAAGTGAGGGTTGAAATTTTGAAAAAGAAAAAACAGAAGGTGTGGTATAGTTGAGATGTGGCAATCTCGCATGTCCATAACTGTAGTTGGCCGCCATTGTTATGTGATTCTATGTGCATGTGCCACGGGCACACCGTTATCTGTTTCCTCAAATAAAATATATTTTATTTTCCGTCTCATTTCTCGCTCGCTCCCTCACTCGTTGCCCTCTGCAACATGGCGCAGTCGCGGTTTTCGATGATGTATTATATCATACTAAAATTATAAGTGTGCAAACATCGCGTATCGGTTTCGGTAGTGTGGCTTAAAACCATGACGTGTTTTTGAACTTATTTGTTTAAAATGAAATCCGCTAATCGAGATACTGTGATTCCTTACTTTTGGTGGCACTCAAGTAGCGTCGCCTGTACTCGTTTAAGTAAGAATCAATTGAATTAGCAGGTCGTGTTGTGCAAACTTCAAACGGAGCTCTTATCAGCCATCACACAGCCAAGACCCTTCAGCCTAACCGGGAACCTTGTTGAGAACTGGAGGTTATTTAAGGATGAATATGGCCTCCGGCTCTTAGGCACTGAAGCCCGAGAGCTCGTCTACAGCGTTGAGGCAGAACATGGGGACCCGCAAGATCCGGCCATTATCATACAGCATCTTGATGACTACACTAGGCCAAAAACAAATCTGGTGCACAACAGATTCATCTTCTTCAAGCGGGAACAAAAAGAAGGTGAGCCATTTGACACGTTCTACGTAGCGATAAAAAAGTTAGCAGAGAACTGTCAATTTGGAGACTTGCGAGAATCCCTCATCCGGGATAGAATTATTGGAGGCATCGATAATCAACAGCTCAGAGAGAGACTTCTTGGCGAAGATTATGAGCTAGCCAAGGTCGTCAAACTATGTCAAGCGGTAGAAGCGGGCAAAGTCCGAGGCAAGGACTTCGTCAAAACAGAAGTTATTCCTGTTGATGCAGTACGCTATGGGCATCTAAGTACACATACACATCATCAAAAGAACCAATCATCATCCAACAACCATTCAACAGTCAACAACTATTCATCATCCAGCAACCAGACGCGTCACAAATTAACACACGCAGGTACGCAACAAAAGCAATCTTCAAACTTCCAAAACAGGAACACAAATTCACACCAGTCGCACAGTTCAGGGCGTAAGTGCAGCAAATGTGGTACACAACATGAGTATCGTCATTGTCCAGCATTCGGTAAGCAATGTGTAAATTGTAATAATTATAATAATTTTGCCAGTGTTTGTAGGCGTTCTAAAAATCAACTCTCAACTGCTGAAAAGGCACCCCATCAATGTGATAGCCTGTGCGCTTGTAACTATCAAAGCTTCCTAACTATCGACAACTTAACAATTTCCAATCAATCTCACAGCTGTACTACTTTAACTTCGTCTAACAATCTGCGCAGCGGTAGAGACATGTCTACATGTAATAATTGCAACTGTCATAACATATGTACCTGCAATAATTGGTGTCACTACAACGACTCGTCAGAAAATGGGAAATCGTCTAGGTGTCTTGATTTTGTGAAACCTAATAACAAATTTTGGAATATAACTGTAGAGATTAACAATGTACCAATGCAACTAAAACTCGATACTGGCGCTGAAGTAAACGTTTTGCCTGTGCATGTCTTTGAACAAATAGCTAACGGGGATAACCTTGTAAGAGAGCCTGACAGTAGTATTGTTGCATACGGAGGGTCGGTAATCGAATCCAGTGGTGTTGTTGAACTGGAATGCAAAAGTAAATCTAGAATTCACAAACTGAATTTCACTCTTGTACCTTATAAATCTTGTCCCCTGCTAGGTATTGCAGCATGTCAAACATTAGAAGTGATCAGTTTTGTAGGATATGTCTCTGAAGATATGGAGTCCAGGTATAAAATGTACGCGAGTGATAAAATTCTGTCGCCATTCTTGTCTGTGTTTCAAGGCCTAGGCTCATATCCAGATGAGTATACATTAAAAATAGATCCGAACAGCAAACAAACCCCTGGACCCCCCAGAAGAATTCCAGCGAAGATTATCAGTCCACTAAAGCAAAAAGTTGATGAGTTGGTAGCTTTAAATATATTAAGCACTGACACTGAAGATGTAATATGGTGGAATGACCTCGTGATTGTAGAAAAACCTGCAACGCAGAGTATACGTATTTGTTTAGATCCAAAAGACCTCAACAAAAGTATTAAGAGAGACTTCTGTCTGATCCCAACGTTTGAAGAGATCAAACAAAGTCTTAGTGGGAAAACACACTTCACAGTCTTCGACATCAAAGATGGATTTTACCACATCAAACTAAGTAAAGAATCAACCAACTATCTAGTTTTCATACATCCTTCGGGTCATAAAAATTCTTAAGGATGGCACCCGGTATAAACTGTGCCCTAGAGGTCTTCCAAACTAACAACACTAAATCCTTTGGTCATTTGCGTACTGTGTCTGAATATTTTGATGATATTTTATGTGCAAGCGTGAGTGAGAAGGAACACGATGAAGATAATACGGGAATTTTGAGAGGAGCAGATGTTTTAAATATTAAGTTTAACATTAAAAAGTTACAATACAAATAACCATCTGTTTTTTACATGAGCACCATACTTAGTGAATCTGGAGTCAGACCAAACGGTGAGAGGATACAAGGTATACTGAATTTGCAAATTCAAGTGCCCTCCTACCGTCCCGCAAGGAAGGAGATTGAAGAGACTTTGTTGAACGACCCTCGTAGTTCTGTTGCAACTTACAAAAGCAGACTTCATGACTTGGACGTTAACCTGAGGCTATAAAGTCTCAAACAGTAGTTCATCAAGACTACTGAACATAAGTTTCAGCGTTTTGCTTTTGGAACTTGGTAGAACTAATGTCTGTTATGGAACATACTTATTATAATCATTATAACTCATGATCATTTAATGGACATTGCAATCCTTTGCAAAAAGGATTCTTTCACTTAACGAAATAAACCGGAATTACAATTTTGGCAAAATTACGCGGCTTTGACCGCAACTTCTGCACTTCTTCCGTAAACGAATGGCGTCACTTTGATCACATTGTACCTACTTTGTCTCTGCCCGCGTATTTGCCGACTGTCCCTCGCATGCTATGAACAGATGACACCTACCGCTCCAGTCAAAACGCCTCGGCGGCTATCCGAGAAGCCCAGGAACACAAGTCAGGCCAACGGCTAATAGCGTTCTTGAAGCCGTAGAATAATAACTAGCTAGGCTAGTTGCGGGACTGAACTTGAAACGGGAAAAGAGAAACTTATTTAACTGTGGATGGAAGAATTTGACACCCGTCTTCAAAGGCGATAGCTCTACACGACGTTTATAGACTTAACCCTATCAGAGATCCTGAAGGACAGGTTATCGGAAGCCTGGCTGGCCTCCGAACCGCAACCTGCTTTGTTCCCCTTCACGAACATCCACGTCATCCACGACTGTAATTACGAAAACTCAACTTGCAGATGCTACTTTATAAAATCCTTGCGCGGCATCTACAGGTAATGGATGACTAATTATAAATATATGATTCTATGTTAAAGCTATCAAAGCTTGTCTCTTTTCCGGGATGTACGTTTCTCCTTTCTTTCGAATCAGCCCTTCGGAGCTGAATTATCGTTTTAGCTTCTCTTGCGTTCATGTAGTTCATTAGTGTGGCTTTGTGGCTCATCGGCAAAAAGAAGAAAAAAGAACAAAAACTGGAGATGGAAAAACAAGAGAAGCTGGAGGAATCAATGAAATTACTGGAAGCCCACTCTTTCGCGGAGCTGATGAGAAATTTTATAGAATACTCGGACGAGGATCTACCGCCAATGATGCGCTCCCTGGAGGAATTGGAAGCGAAAATGAAAGCGATTGCTCCGCCTCTTTTTCCAATCAGTCGTATAAGTAGTGTGAAAATTTTCAATCCTAGGTCGTTTTTTTCCCTTATCTGCATTCTCTCAGGACTGCGGTCTAATGCGGCGGCTTTTCCCCCAACAAGAAAAGTCGACTGTTAGATATAGTGCCGACACGGCAACCCTGTCAGCCTAGCCGCCCGGGTGTGTGGTAGCGGCAACCCCCAATACAGTTCCTGATGGCGTCCTAGCAGTCTATCTCGGTCTCGTCTTTTCTCTCCTCGATCCACCCTCAACACGGTGTCAGGTGCGGGGTCGTTAAATTTTTCGTAATGTTCTAGTTTGTTTTTAGCCTTATTTCGTTTTTCATACCAAATCTATATGTTTTTTTCAAGTCTTTCACCTACAAATTTTAACTCGCATCCTCGCGACGCGTCGCGTGGCCTATTTTTATTAATATGCCGTTTCTCGATTTATTAGTGTCAAACCATCCTCCAATCGTGTTCTTATAGTGGAACGTCGTCTAGTCAATCACGTACGTTTGTCAATCAACCCTCAACATCGACTTGTACAAGGGATTGGAAAACTTAACTCTTATTATTATCATTATAAATTACATGGAATTTCAGGGACGTAAAAATTATTTACAAATAGGATACTTTCACGTCATGGAATCTATACCTATTATCATTATAACTCATGATCATTTAATGGACATTGCAATCCTTTGCATGAAGAACAATCATGGGGGGGTCTTTTGTACTTGGAACTTGCTAGTATGATGTGGTCCTCTCCTAACATGAGAAAATTGTAAAAGCGACTATGAGAGTGTAACAAAGTTTCCCCCTACCCCTTCATTTTTCAAAAAAGAGAGCTACTTTTGTTTTCTCGACGATAGTTTGTTGTATGTTTCAGATATAACAAGACAGATATTCTGACCACCTCTGTAACCGTTGATACGGTATGCCAGAAGAATCCAACTTATCAAATGACCAGTTTTATGGATAGTGCCAGATGGGTGCGCTGGTCAATTCAGTCGACACTAACATGTTTTACTATGATGTGGCCGGACTCAATACCAAGTTAGCCTATTGGGCTATGATGTGATCAACTTCTCCGGCCTTGCACCCGCCTACGAAACTTACCCTGAAGGAGCAGCCCCAGTCACTTGGACCAATTTAACAGATATGAGTGTGGTGTCCATTTCTACCTCCAACGCTATCACACAGGGTCGCATGATCTTCCAATAAGACCGCGACTATTCTGAGAACGACTTATCTCTTCTTATGTGACTGGCACATGCCGGTGCCCATGTTAGTACCCGCCGGGCAAAGAAAGCCAGATTGTTGCTACGTCAAGTGGCATGAAATATAATTCCACATTCACACACAGCTCGTCATGGCCAGCCCAACCCTATGCCTGGAGCTTCCACCTTCTCTCAGATCTCCGGCTTCCTGTACCGACTGCCCACCATCCGCAGTGAGTCCTCTCACTTTCGCAAGGGACTGTACTCGGCGCTGAACTCGGTCGATATGCGCCATAGGCTCCAAAATGACCGCCGCTTCCGCCTGTTGGCAACTTTCTCTTATCACATACCCAGGATCCCAAAGCCCATGCAAGCCAATATATTCGTGACATGGGCACGAGCTGTCCAACCTATGGAGCAAGTGCTGCGTAATGAGGTCAGCAATTGGGCCGCCAACCAACCAAACACGCAGGCCATGGTCCAAGCTCTGCATGATGCCCTACAACGGACGTTCGCTACCACCATCATTGGTAGTTAGTCATTGTGGGGGACTAACGTAATTGACTACATCGCGGGCAATCCCGGCCAGACTTTCGCCAACAGTGTCAAGGAGCAACTCAAAGCGACATCCCACCTGAAGGTCAGCAGGTGGGGTGCATGTTCTGGGATTGGCTGGGCCAGTGCTTTGCGGCCAACACTATTGGAAGTGGGCTATGTCCAAACGAGCCGTTGCAGTTGGAAGGCCTTGCCCGCTATCCGGATAGAGCTTGCATTATACAAGCCTTCTACTGAGAGAATGACGTCGCATCCAGAGAAGAAAAAAAGAAATGATGAACCCGAAATAATTGCCGAAACAGCCGAAACACCATCTTGTATTCGGCGAAGAAGACAAGAGCACGCCTTTATCGGACTTGGAAACTGTGCCCGAGGGCATTTTAATACACACATACGGAGGAATCTGGTGTTTGGGAGTTACATGACGATTTGCAATCACAGTGGTTATCAAATCCATAGTTGCAGAACAATCATTCCGCTCTTGTCGTTTATGTGAAACAAAGCAGCTCAGCCAGTGACGAATGAAGAGTGCGAGTGAGCTTAATTTCTGGTAAGGAAGCTACCCGAATCCGATCCTAGTTGAGTTGAATACTGAAACTTGACGACTTGCCACCGGCAGGCTTGTTGGCGGTACTATTTTCGGACAATTGCCCGTGGACGGAAATAAAATACGCTTAAACCTACTTGACGAAGACAGTGTTCGAATGAAGACACATCCATTCTCCTCTCACTGTACATCGGTATCCAGCACAACCTTTTACACACCCTTAAAATCTATTCCGTCGATTCGTCTCACTCCTTTCTGAGGTACTACGACGCAATCAAAATAATGAGGTATTCATGAAGCAATTCAGTATCTCTCATCGAAATGTTCCAGAATTTTCAAGAGTGACATCACTCCCCGGAGGCATACTTATTCAATAAGGTAGGGGTTTCCATTTTATTAAAAGGGACTATCATTGTTTTCTACAAATGATTACATCTCCTCAAGGGCAATTTTAAAAACTTCTGTGATTATCCTTTTCTGTGGGAGGAAAATCTTGTGAAAACTTTAAAATATGATGCTGATTGGTTCTCTTTTTAAAGAAAATTGGAATCACTCATTCTGAAACAGGACTCTGTACCTAGTTGTACGTATTTGGTGCAGATGTGTCGTCAAATTACTCCCGATTTCTCGTATTTTTCGCGGTGTGATATACGAATAAAAATTTTATTGCGGGGTAATTTTTTCCATGTAGACTCGCCTCTACGGCTGGTAAAATGAATACCCGATTCGCGGGAGCAATGCCCTCCAAGATTTTATACACTAATGATGTAACATTACGAACTGCCTGTTCTAGATTTTATCTTATTGTTATTGTCGGGGACGGATCTCATTTCGTATTCCCTGATACTAACGTACTTATGTCCAGACAGGATTTTAAAAGTAGAATTTATAATTGTGAGGTATCAAATGATTGCGTAAGCGTTACTAAGCCTCAGGGAGAATCCGAAGTGTCAACAGTGGCAAGTATCGAACTCGAGGCTCCTCCCGCTATATTCACTATTAAAAATCGTTAAAAGATTACCTCGTTACCCGTACCTCGTTAAAAAAAAGAATTATCAGAGAGAGAAACAGAGAAAACAATTTTTTGGCCCACCCTTTCAAGATGCAAGAATTGAAAGACGCTGTTATGGAAATGAAGGACAACAAAGCAGCAGGAGTAGACGATATTCGAGCTAAACAGATAAAACACTTTGGACCAAAAACGCTAACTTGGGTTCTTGAATTTATGAGAAACTGTGTTACTGGCATGCATATACCTAAAAGCTGGAGGAAAGCACGAGTCGTAGCCTTACTAAAGCCAGGCAAAGAGCCCACTGAACCCAATAACTATCGACCTGTCTCACTACTTTGTCACCTGTTCAAAGTGCTAGAAAGGCTAGTCCTGAAGCGAATCCAGTGCCACGTGGACAACGCCTTCATTAAGGAACAAGCGGGCTTTCGACCAAGCAAATCATGCTGCGGCCAGATTCTAAATTTAACGCAATACATAGAGGACGGTTTTGAAAGAGGGCAAGTGACTTTAGTAGCTTTTTTGGACCTCACTGCTGCCTATGACAGAGTAAATCACAAGTTGCTCTCCCAGAAAGTGTACCAAATAACAAGAGACCACACACTAACTAGGTTCATCGCATGTATGCTACAAAATAGGCGCTTTTTCGTCACGATGGGGAGCAAAAACAGTCGGTGGAGGAGACAGAAAAATGGACTCGCCCAAGGAAGCGTTCTGGTCCCAATACTGTTCAACATTTACACGAATGACCAGCCAGCTAATCCTCACACCAGAAGATTTATCTACGCCGACGATATAGCGGTCGCTGCACAAGGTAAGACCTTTGAGGAGGTGGAAGAGAAACTCACGAAAGCCTTGAGTGAACTTGCAATCTACTAGAGGATAACAACCTTACCCCTAACCCGAGTAAATCTCAAGTGTGTACATTTCACCTTAGAAACAGACAAGCCAAAAGGAAACTGAAGGTCAGCTGGCAAGGCCAAGAACTTGAACACTGTAGCACCCCAAAATACCTTTGAGTAAAACTGGACAGAACCCTCACATTTAAATATCACTGTCACGATACCAAGAAAAAAGAATGTGCCAGAAATAGCAAATTGAGGAAGCTAACGGGAACAAACTGGGGAGCCGAGCCACACGTTCTGCGTACGACAGGCGAACACACCATCGCTATACAACTCTTCATATCTCTTCAGGGTGTCCTTAGACTTATCTGTCAGTCCGGCAATAAATTGTGTGCGGGAGCCTCTAGGTATGAGTCGTCTAGATACTTCTTTTACTAGGTCTACTAAGTCTTCATACGCTTGTGGCTCAGGCTTGATTTGAGTAATTTTGCTGTCGAAATCTTATGTGAAGGGACCCCACTGAGCACGTTTGAAGTTGAATCGTCTTTTAAGCGGAACGGTGTCAGGTTTGATAACAGCTGTTATACACCACGTTATTCCCAATTAGCATGAGTTGCAATATGTTGTACTAATGTAGTAAGAAAATCGCAACTTATCGAATGGCGTGGATGTTGCCTATTCGCGTGATGCAAGGGGCGCGGAGAATCGCAACTTCATTGCAATAAAATCACGACTCTCGCAGTCTCGCGACAACATACCGCCAGACTGCTGCTGCTGCCGCCAGACCGCACTCGCGTCGCGCTATAATGGACCAATAGAATTTGTCCGTCTGCGTGGCTCGCCGCTTGCGCACCTTCAACGGATTTTGTTCGCTTCGCTCGCTCTGCCTGCCTTTGTTGGTAGCCTCGTGTCTGGTATTTGCTCTCATCGTGTTTGATTTAGCATTTATACAAGTGTTTCTGTTTTACCCACGCGAAATAAACTAATTTAGAAACTGTGGAACTGTCGTTCTTATGGTGTAACTGTGTAAGTTGGAAGTTCTCCTGAAGTGTTGGTGAATGTGATGTGATGCCGGTTCGCTAACCAAGATGGCGGAAACTGCACATGCCAGGAATTAACCGAATTCTTCAATTTTGTTGAGTACGTGTTCTTTGATGTTGATGACTTTATTTTAATATTGTCTTGTCATGTCTCGACGCAATTATGACCGCCCCGAAAAATTTGGGAAATTATCAGAAAGAACCATCAAAAGGAGAAGATTGAATGAGGACTCATCTAGCCAAGAGTCTGACTCTGATAATCAGCTGATGCGCGGTGTTGTGTCTGAGGGATTGGATATTCAACTGATTTGGTGCATTGTTTGGCTATCCTTTCACTCACAAAGATATTATCTGGGTTGTATCCTCTCTTCCACCTACCACTGTTGAATGAGAGGGGGAGTTTAAGGTCGTGTAGTAGTATTAGTTCAGTGTGGTCGGCCCATATTTCTAGCTTTCCACCATCTTCATCCGTTTCATCGTATCCCAAAGCTGAATTATGACAGTTGAGGTCTCCCATGACGATTTTAGTGCTTTTGTTGTCAAAGTTGTGCGGTTTGTGGAATATAAAATTGGCACCGGGTGGTTTATAAACAAAGGTTACCGCGCAAGACTGAAATTCTACCTTCAGTATTTCTATATCGTCGTTACATGTCATAGCAGCTGAGCAGATATCAATGTTATTTTTTACAAATATTGCACTCCATACTGATCATGCTGCCTTTCTATTATTAGTTTCATGCCCTCTATCTTAGGTCTGTATTTTGTAGGTCCTCTATGGGTCTCCTGAAGGAGTAGTATATCACAGTCATTTTTTTTTCACATAAGGAACTAAGTAAAAGAGATTTATTTGGAGATAGTCCCTCTATATTACATGAAGTCGTTACCAAGGATGGCCTTGATAAAAGCCGTTTTGAGAGCTCTTTGGTTCGCCGTGTTGGCATATCTGTTGCTCCGGTGTTTGAAGGATCAGCTAGCCAGAGATATGTACCTTTGGCCATTGCCTAGGGGGCGCCTGATTGCTAAAGAGAAATTTCCAATGTCTTTCCTTGTAGTAATCTGAACAGATTTCACACCTTCTCTCCATTGTGAGCTCTTTGCAGCAAACAATTTCTGAGGGGTTAGTATAATAATCATTAGTGCTTCTAGCCTCCTTTTTCTTTCTTTGCTCTAATATAATTATATTATCCCTTTTTTAACTATTCGCTCTTCAGGTCTTATCCACTTCTTGAAGCTTTGCGAAATTGGATGGTCCCCCTAATTCTCCCAGTTTTTGGCGCCCCCCCCCCCCCCTCCTCCCGTTCTTGGGGTCAGACCTGGGAAATCTTTAACGTCGAATGACTATGATTCCCTCTTCCTCTACCCTTGGATGGTTTTGTTGGGCTCCACTTCTGGTGAAGCCCTTTTCTCGCTCAATGCTTCTTATCTCATCCTATTCTATTATCTTTTTCACGTTTAATTAACTACTTCTTCCTCTTTCTCTCCGGGTTTTTCGCCGATGGTATGCTAATGCAATTCCGGCGTCCTTTCCCCCTTTCTTCCTTTAATTTCTATGTCTCAATTTAACTTCATATTTGTTCTTTTATTATTCTGTAACTTTTTTTCCTGTATTAACTTATCACAGTTATTTTGATTTGTATTGTATTAATTTTTTTACATAATAAAGGACAACTTCAAAAAGCAAAAAATACAAATAAAAAATGCTTCACTAGAATTCGGGTATGAAATAAGTATGTGAACACCTGATTTCCCTTCAGTGCAACAGTGTTAGTGTGTGCCTAGACATTTGAAACTTTCTGCCTACACATAACTTGTACTTGCGCAAAAGAATGTCAAGAATTTGTGGAATTCAACAAGCACACTGAAAGGAAACTAAACGCATGGTTCGATAAGAAAGTAAAGTGAAGAAGGTAAAGTCGATTGATCCAAGGAGATTGATAAGTATCACGGTATATCGCGATATACTTTGGGCGTACTCACAGCAAAAATTATATCAACCACTATTAGGAATATCATTAAGTCGATCGCTGGACTATCGACGGCGAGCACTCAAACCGTGACAGTGTCTCCACAAACAGAAGCATATGCACAAAAGAGTAATTCGAACAAAGAGAAGGAGCCAGAGAGGACAGACGCAAAATCTGACAAGAAGAACGTCTTTAATTCCACCAGGCCCTCACTATCTTCATCGCCAATCCATGCAGTAGGCAAAAGCGCCGCGAAACGCGAGAGGATTATGTCCAAGCTCAAATCAAAGGTTACAACAGCGACACCCAGCAGCCGAGCCTCTCAAAATATTGCCAGCAATGCACAGGAAGAGAAATACAGCGTTTTTATCATCCTCCAAGTCTCTTGCCCCTTCATCTAACAGCGATACAACAACTGCTTCACCCACGTCTTCACTACAAAGTGTGTTACCAGATTCAAGCCCCACTCATGCAACTTCACAAAACCGGAAATGCCCTTCTATACAGATGAAAGGCCGAAGTAATAAATATGCTTCTCCAACAAAAACTGTAAATTATAGCCCTAATAAGTATTTGTCCAAAAACTGTACTTGTGAAAAACCAGCAGCATCTGTATCCATAGACACTCAAACGGAACCTCCTGATAAGAAAACTTGTGAAAGTAATGATCGGATGCAAGGACTCCGGCACCAACCCGACTCTCTAATTAAAGAAATAATTAATATGAAAAAATTAAATAAATCATTGTCAAAAGAAAATCTAGGGTTAGGTAATCAAATTGAAACATTAAAGGAAAATGCACTAAAGCAAAATAGAATATTGAGTAAGAAAGCTAAATAAATTGAATCATACTTGACTGAATTAAAAATGACTAACATGACAATAAATAAACTCATTGAAGACAATAAAAAATTCTCGGAGCAGGTATTATCCCCAGTGACAACTTATTGCCTAAAATCTCTAAGAATGAAACACCAATAAAAAGTTTCTTCACAGCTCAATCTTGAAAGAAAAATTCAATATGTCATTCAATGAAAGCGTGCAGGAAATAGAACAAAAATGAACCTGCTCATTCTTAGTGCGTCTCTCATGGGCAGGGTCTATCCAATATATTTAGAGACTACAGTAATTCACTCATCCAGTAAATGACTACCTTTTCTGTCATTAAGCCAAACTTATTTTAAGATCACAGCCAGCTGCAAAACCTGCCTTCATAAAATTAAAAATCATACTACTACAACTTTACTAAGTTCTAAATTTCTCTCCCCCTTCTTGATTTGCCTATTATCTTGATACAGCATGATAATATGCAAGATTCAATATGTTTGTTTTTGTATGTGTTTGTGCATCTATAACAGTATATTGAGAATATGTCTGAGTGAACAGGTCTTGCACATCCTTAGCTTCACTATCTGAATTAGACATCAACAACAAAGTTTGGAGTTACGTTTAATGAATTGCAAGCTTAAGAATAGAGTAAAACTACATAAATATTGCTTTTCAAGCTGTTTGAGTGGCAGTAAGCAGTAGCAATGGCAATATGTAACATGAAAGTTCTCTGTGGCGTGGATTCTCGGGGCTGCTGAACAAAACATAGAATCGCAGAATCCATTGATTTAAATTTACAAACATCATCAAAAATACAAAAAATTCTTAAAGATTGACATTTCAAAAAAAAAAATGAGAGAAAAAAAATGAAGGATAATCACAGTTTTTCCCCATATGGAGTTGCAGTCTAAAAATAAAAATTAGGACTGGGACAAGATATGGATTTATGAGAAATACCGGTCAGTTGGGCACCCAACTAACGAGTATTTCATTCGATTCATTGAAATGGCAACTTATGTTAAAAACATACATTTCCCGGAGGCCCAGGAGTATAACACTAGAGTGTCTTAGACAATGGACCACTGAACAAGGTGCGAATTGAAGCATTCTGATATAAGTCTTCTTATCAAAATTTCACTTGGAACACGATTTGTGCAATGATATTTATTGAAATTAGCTCCTAACTAAAATATTCGACAGTTTGGGCTATGTGAATTCAAACCTATCTCTCATGAGAAAACGAAAGTCTTTGCAAGTAAAATCGTGCATTAAACGTTGCTGTAACAGCCTCTGCAGTGCAAAAATACGGAAACCTGAAATCTCGGTGCTTCGGCTCACCTGTTGCACATTGTCAACGCGATGAACAATTTAAGGTAAGAAAGGAATGTTCCTCGATCAAGGAGTCCATCGAAACCTTTGTAGAACGCAATTTGATTCAAGGAGCCTGTTGTTTTTCTTGTGAGCGGGGAATTCAAAGTTTCCTTGACAGATGTGTGGTGTGTACATTATTACAAGGAGACCCCATATTCTACTTTTTGCCTTTTTTCCATATTTTTTTCAAATCGTAATCATTTTCAGTCAAAAAGCATATCCAAGTTACAATCTCTAATCTTTGCAACTTGGGCAATTCATTTTAATAGCGCATTATCGCCCTGTTCAAAAGCCTTGCTTCTCGACATATCTGATCTTCCTCCTGTCCCCCCTACCCCTTCATGCTTCAAAAATTTAACCCACCAAGGAGCGCTAGTGGTCACGTGGCGGCTACTAGCACTACTCGGCCCCCCACTTTTCTCATTCTGTCCTCGAGTTTGTGTTCGGGTCGGTTGTTCTCTTGTCATCCTTGTAAGAACAGCCAATTATTATTTCTTTAAATTGTAAGTGAAAACCAAGTATTGCCCTGACGGGTGGCTAAACCCATCAAACTTCAGTTTTCCGTCCCCTTTTCCCGTATTCATGTGTTTACTGCCTTTATTGTGTCGCTTGCACGCCTTTTCTTGTTCACCTTAACACAACACAACATGTCAACAACACAAATGTGTGGCGGCTGTGTATTCCTGAGTCCCTAGAAATTGCCATCATTGACATTGCGCATTGTAACATTGGTCATTTTGGTGCTACTAAAACCTATTTGTATTTAAAAAGCTTTGTTCACTTTCCATGCATGGAAGATAAAGTGCAAAAATTTGTAAGGCAATGTCTGTTATGCCAAAGATGTAAAACTAATGTACAATCATCTTATGTACCCATGAAATCAGTTGTTGCTAAAGACCTCCTTAGTGTAGTCTCTGTCGATCTACATGGCCCATTGCCAGTCTCAAAAAGGAATTTTTCCTTTATTTTTGTACTGCTAGATGTTCATGCTAAATTTGTGAAGCTGTGCCCATTACGTAATGCAACAGGTATTTTGGTTACAAGAAAATTTTTGCAAGATTACATTAATGATCTTGGCTCCCGGGCCAAGCCGATTTATCACAAACCAGTTTTCAATAGACAGACCCATCGATAAAATAATCACTCTACAAAAATTTCCGCTGCTTTTATGCCTATCGAAAATTATACATACGTCCTCTTGTAACTACTTTCTATCGTATATATTGCATCAATTCTTACAGGCCAATATTTTATGCGTGTTGATGCATAAAGATAGAAGGAGCTAATCCAGGATATCCAAACAAAACAAACCGTCCGTATAGATGCAGATCAACACCCCCCGTCGCGGTAAAAAAGAAGACCCGGTAACACACACACAAATCTATCTCCGTATGTATTTATCGCAACGACGAATCGTTTTTTTTATATGTGTCACACAACCAATGCATAATCTTCTTTGTTTCAGAGTGCAAGAAATTCCAGTTACAGATAATATCCGAAACATAATAGTCCCACAAGTCAGAGCCCCATACCTGCAAACTCAAGTGTCAGACGATTCAGTTCAGATAGTATTCCTCAGCATGAAGGGAAAAATTTCCTCCATTAATAGATCGATAGTTCAAGGATTTCCCCGACAGCTACACACCCTTCATAGACGCCGTCATCAGACAAGGAAACGAGGGAGAAATTTGGTCCGACGATAAAAGATTATACGCGCTACAATCCAAACCCGACAAGCAACAGCTTAAACAAGTAGCAAAAGCTACCTGCTGAGGGGGCGCCGCCCCCCCAGACCCCCCCTTTCAAATTATATATGTGAGACTTTGAGTATCATAGAAGTCGTGCGGCGACATGCCGAATGAAATGCCACAATTAAAATTATTGGATCAGATGATGAGCTGATAAAAGCCTTACCCAGTAATTTGGGAACATTTCTGACACAGTTTGGTTGCTTTAACAATCACTTTGATTTGCGAAATACAAATCGTTTTCACTTCGTATGTAGTTAAATTTGATTTTGACTGACTTAGTTTCTGATGGATTCAAATTCATAATATACATTTAGGTTCCAGGGAAAGAAAAATGCAGATGAGCTACACTTCACATGAATACAGATTGATTAAAAATAAATAATCCGAAGAAGTGATGGAATAATTGATAATTGTTTACTACAGTAAATACTAAACCTAGGCTTCATAGGAATTTTAAATAAAATCCCACCCATCACTAAAATAACCCATATGTATATACTCGTGGTGCCTGCTCTTGGCTCGATTTCGCTAAATGGAATTCTTTATCATCGCGGTTGTCCTTGTTGCGTGCGGGAGGAAATGAAGGCGCGCTCGCAGTAGCAAGAAGCAGACGCGCCAGGTTGCTTGCGACGCGTGAATGTAGCTTAACCTCCACAGATTAACAAACCGTCGAGCAGCCACTCGAAAAGTCCTATACCTACATAGAGAAAAAAAAGGAGGTATTTGCATCTTGAGGTTTGTTTACCCTGTGACGTAGGTCTGTACAACCTGGCCAGCGAAATCCGAAATTCGAACTATGAAAAATTGACCATAATTTCCGATTTTCCGAGGTGTAAAATACACAACTCAGCAGAAGAAAGAAAGAAAAATCGATTCGATATTTCTGGAGATAAATGTATCGATACGGACGATATAGAAACGTTGAAATAATATCGATACAATATTTTGGTCTAAAATATCGATAGTCTGGTGGCGCGGAGCGTCTTCGAGGGGTTGGGCCGCGTAGTGGCCAGTCGCTAGACGATAGAATAATCGCACCCGAAGCCCGAACCCAAATTGAGCCTCATTCGAGCGGGCCTCACAGCGGCCCGCGGCGGGGGGCGGCGGGGCTAGGCTAGCGGCCACCGACCCTCGGAAAAGTCGTAAAAACGAATGACTCAAGTTCACACGTGCAGGGCTCGGAGCATTGCAGCCAAATTGGTCTGTTTGTTATTCAGGGATAGTGTCCTAGCATAGGTTTATTTAAAAAACAATTAAATAAGAGGAAGGATTTCAACCCTGAACAATGAGACCACCGACAGCCTCTGACCCCGGGAGCCGGGACCACAGTCAGTCCCCCGTCAGTTATGGTGAGCACAGTTACTGAGATGGACCATTTTTTTTAGGGAGCGAACAAATCAAAATTTTGAGCCTTAAGTTGGTCGCAACCATATCCGGAAGTCGTTACAGTGACATTTTTGTGCAGTATGCTTCTGTGGAAAGTGCAACACTTAATGAATACTTTTGACAAATCGTGTTTTATCCGGTTTGCGCTTCAAACGTGATTTCTTTGTGGAGTGTCATACGTTCCTTTTTGAATTGAAAAACTCGTCAGATGCATTGGGTAATGGAGTAAGGCATCTCTCATTTCTTAACGCAGGGGGCGGCAAATTTTGCATTTTTTTAAAATGTAGGTTTAAAAAAAATCGGATTCAGAAAAAAAAAAATTACAAACGAGAAAGCGTCTTTCGGTGACACAAGAGACAGCACCTTTAATTAGTCGGGTTAAGGGAGAAACTAAACACGCAATTTGGCATGGAGCGGTGCAGCAGTGATGATGAGGACTTGAGATAAAAAGGAGAAGCCCTCAGCGCGGCGCACGGTGAATCGAGTCAATGAGAGAGGTCGGAAAAAATTTGGGAACTTAAAACGCTCATAACTCCGTTTATACAAGAACCTAATGTTCTACAAGCTGTTCCACTGGTTTTCTCGTGATATTTTCTTCCAGTATCACCCCTTGAACTTTAAAATGTGACGAAATAAACATCAACATTTGCAGATTTTGTCAAAAATTTCATGTCCAACCCCTCTAATTGACTCAATCCACTGTGCGGCGGTCGGCGTGAAACGCATAACGCCTACAAGACTGTACGAATACTTCACGCATTGTGCCAAACACAGTGCGGTCAGCGCGGCGCGCCGGCGGAAGTTAAAATTATTAAACCACACTTATGTTTGTTCTTGCATAATTTTTACCTTCATTTCTTACAAATGGAAGGCCTTGTTCACACATAGATAGGTTTACGGAACTTAACTTTCGCGCAAAGTTCCGTGCGAACTTTTGCTAGTAGTGAGGGGCATAGTGTCCTTTCTTTTAATTTTTCTTGTTTTGCCGGTTGAAAATGCGGGTGTGATCCCTGCGAAACGTCCCGGGTTTCTTATTATATTTTATGTGTTTCTTTTTTATTATTTGCGGCCTTAGTCCCGTTTTAAGTTGTTTCTCTGTTACTGTTTCGGGCCGATTAAGTTGTTTTTTATTGATGTTTCGAAACGAATGAGAAGGGGGCGGCAAAATACAGGTGGCCCATAGGCAGCAAGTAGGTAAATCCGGCCCATGGGCGGCAAGTAGGTAAATCCAGCCCTGTTTTTTAAATGAATTTTGAGTCAAATTTACGTGAGAAATTGATTTACCAAGATTATTTTTCTTAATTAAAATTAACTTTCTTTTTAATACAGTTTTTACGTCAATACATTTGTTCGTAATTTCCAATACTTTTTACGAAATTTTTATGTTAATTTAATTATTATGTAAATTTGACTTCCTTTTCCGAATTTTTTCTTTTTTCGCGTTTTTCTGTGACTTTTAACAATTTTAGACTTTCTTTCCTTACTCTAGTAAGGATCTAGTCGTCAGAATCTATCCTGAACGACAACTTACATTCATGGAAAATAAAGCTTTAAATGTTCCTGACCATTTTTTACCATCCAAACTCACTAGAACACATTGTATAGGTATATGAAAAATTTGAAGAGCATCGCTGTCAAAAGCTAAGTTCTCCTTCAATTTAGCTCTTTTTGTATGGTCTACGGGTAAGGACAAAACTAACTGTTTTTGCTAAACGCTTACTGTTTTTTATTCATAAAATTTGAAAGTCTCAATGAAAGCAAAGCTATGTCCAATCACAGCTAGGTATTTTTATTTTGAGACTGCACATCCCAACTTCTCCCACTTTTTCAGCCGAATTATTTTTTTTTTTGGCTAGATTTTGGTTGGTGCAGTAATGCTGATGGTTATTTTTAGAAGACTATGATAGTGAAACCTAAAGTTTCCAATGATATTTTATCAGCATAGTAAACTCAACCACGACTTCAATCATAAATAATTCCATTTAGCAAAATCAAGCTGAAAGGCACAAGTAAGGGTTCATGAAAGTTGAAGTCATAGCTCAACATTATAGGGTAGGTTCAAGTAACTTTTAACGTGTTTTAGACTTTTTTTTCTTACCGTAGACCCTGAAAAACCACTTAAATTCAAGGAAAATAAAGCCTTAAATGTTCATACCCATTTTTAAATGTCAGAACTCACTAGACCACATTATATTCATGATAAATTTGAAGAATATCGCTGTGAAAAGTTGAGTTTTCCGTAGATTTAGCACTTTCCGTATGGTCTTTAAGGTAATGACAAAAAATGCTAAATTGAAGGAGAACTCAACTTTTGACAGCGATATTCTTTAAATTCATCATGAATAAAATGTGGTCTAGGGAGTTCTGACAGTTAAAAATGGTTATGAACATTGAAAACTTTTAGTTCGATGAATTGAAGTTGTCCCTTAGGGTCCATTAGCGCTAAGGAAAAAAATTCTAAAACTTGTTTGAACCAACCCTATAATATTCTCCCACAGGATTCACTTTCAGACAGTAATAATTAATCAACATAAACATCAACCATTACTGATAAATCATCAAAGATCCTATTGGGCGAAATTCAGCCAAAAAGCACCAGTTTGGAGTCTTGACATTTTGGCCACCGTTGGTTGCTTATTTACGCTATTAAACTGTGACTCGATGATAAAGAATGCCATAGGGCGACATTCCGCCTAAAGGCACCTGTGTGGGTTCTTTACATTATGGTCACAGTTGATTGCTAAACGCTACCAAACCATGGCTAAATGATCAGAAATTCCATTTGGCGACATATGTTAACACTCTTTGAACATCTGAGGTATGAGTTCTGGAAATTTTGGCTATGCTTGGTTGCTAAACGCTACTTAACAGTAAATGTTCAACAGTGACTTGATGATAAAGAATGCCATAGGGCGACATTCCGCCGAAAGGCACCTGTGTGGGTTCTTTACATTATGGTCACAGTTGATTGCTAAACGCTACCAAACCATGGCTAAATGATCAGAAATTTCATTTGGCATAATGGAGATGTTGCATGTGTGAGGAATTTGCGATTTGACAGTTGAATCTTGAGTAAAAGGTCACGAGAAACACGATGGTGCCACTGGTTTTCTCTGAAATCATCTCCCAAGCTCAAATAAAAGCACTCAAGTTGAGGCCAAAATGAAGGGAATATCCCACCCTACCCTGAGAGTCCAAGTCTAGATCAAGACCAACTCTCCATGCAAAGACAGGGAGCTAATACATTGACAGGGCTATCAATTTATCTGGGGACTCCAAAACTGAAAACACGGCAACCCTGCTAATGTATTTGCTCCCTATCTTTGCATGGAGAGTTTGTCTTCATGTAGACGTGGACTCTCAGGGTAAGGTGGGATATCCCCTCCATTTTGGCCTCAACTTGAGAGCTTTTTTTGAGCTTGGGAGATGATTTCAGAGAAAACCAGTGGCACCATTGTGTTCCTCGCGAACTTTTATACAAGAATCAACAGTTAAATTGCAAATTCCTCGCACATGTAACATCTCCATTGGGCCAAAATGCACCGATATCAATACCTCATATGTTACTTGGTTCCTCGAAAATTCTCCTCTTGGACTTAGCCTAAAAGTGTACACACTTTTTAGCCTCCGGCAAAACCAAGAGTCTATACGGCTTCGCCGCACGACTAAAAAGTAAGTATTATTTTCTGAGCCAGCAAAAGGAGTCTTTTTTCCCGAAGGGACCACTTTCCGCTAGATAACGTACCACTCCAATGCCGAGAAAATGTTTCCCCTTCAGCAGTAAACAAAGTGCCCCCCAATAAGATTACAGTTGGACGTAACGCAGGCGCCGATGAACATAAACCCCGAACCCCCCCCCCCCCCCAGTAGACGGCATACGTTACGAGAGGCACCCCTCTCAGCACGATACTTACATAGAATTTCCACACATCATTTGTGGTAGACCCCGTGGGTCTTCTCCGCCACCAATAACAGCATCGCGCACTTACATTCGTATCTTCACCTGTAATACTAATAGGCCAACTGACTATCAACGCCCCGACCTCATCAGTGTCGAACTGTTACAATGCACGAATATCACAATCTACTAATAACCGAAAACCCCCCCCCCCCCCCATATAGCTATACAATATGTTGCCTTCCTGAATGGACATAACTAGTGTTGCTCCAAACAGCATATTTCTTTGAGGGCAAATTGTGCTTGTGTGTGAGATTTTTCCCTCTGTCATGAGATTTCAGCTTTAAGCTGAACTTTTTACGCACGTTGGCTAAAAACCTTCAACATCCCATCAATGTTAATAACTTAGTTAGGAGTTGATATAAGTAATTTTCATGGGGTGAATCAAGTTCAACGAGAAATTTTGAAGCAGGATCACCTATCAGAATGCTAAAATTCGCACCTTACCTAGTGGTCCATTAGAACTGCTCATTCATGTTTTCAGGCTTCGTAGATTTCCATCAACCTACATTTTCAGAGCTGTAAAATCATGAAGCAAGGCTCATGTTTTTGTGTGCTTACACTGTCAGATCAATAAGTAGATGGTATGAATATGGCAGCATGAGATGGATTTAAGTTGCAAACTTACCATAACTTAATTCTAGAGAAAGCTTAGAAAGGACACAATCTGGGGGAAGGTGGGATTTCATCTGTCAAAATAAGATTTTCGTCTAGAGCTGCACAAGATTCACTCTACAGTGCGTGCGCCATCAACAGGCATGGTGTGAAGGACCTCATCCAACAGTTGCAAGGCTCGGTGTAGATGGACCTAAAAAGCAAAATTAAAGAGATAATTCATTGGAATAATTAAATAAAAAAAAGTCCTAGATAGCATTTTTGACATTCTCATAAGATAAATCGCCCTCCTCTTAGGTTTTCAGATGAAGGAAGGGCACTTCTAGAGAGACCTCCTATTAAAATAAAGGCAATTGGAAGTGTGGTTCTTATATCCTGTAAGGCTCCAGGAGATATGATGCCAGAGGTTTTTATGGGAGGGGGGGGGGAGTTATCAGGTAGCTTAAACAACTTTGGAAGAGTTCTTGTAGAAAAACTCTTGCTCAGTGAGGTATGAATTGTAGATAAGCATCAGTTAGCTGACTGCTAACTGTACTCCGTGAGTTCTGATTTTTTTGATGGCTCATATAAATAATCTACTGTTCAACAACCTAATCAAGACAGCATTAAAGATCCATTTACTGTGTGACGAAGAATGAAAGTAGCTACAATCCCTTTGCATTTTAAGATGTATATAAATGTAAAAGAATCTATCAGAGGTATGGTTTGTGGATGGCACCAATGAATTGATGCACTTGAAAACTACTCTTCACATTAAACTTAATACTTCGATCACAGATGTAGAGAAAATAAGCACAGTATTACTCGTTTGGACTCATTAAATCTGAAATGTAAGGAGAGGGAGGGGCTGCAACAGCATCTATTGGCAAAGATGTATATGGTTAGAGATAGAAAAAGGAACGCAAGACAAGTATAAACTCAATTATTGATAATTTCAGGAAAGACTATTATGTTTTATGTAGACATGTTATGTTGACATTATATATGTAGACATTTTATGTTTTATAGAGCACATGTAAGGGCCGATTTTACCTCAATCCAGCATGGCGTTTCTTTGATGCTTTGGCGTGGATAGTCAGGACCCCAGCCCTTCACAAAACTTAACCTCAAGATGCAAAGACGTCTTAAATCATCTACTCCTATTCCAACTGCGGCACTTAAACCTGTGTACCAAAAATGAATTTAAATGACAAAGAATGAACATGAAACATATTAGATTCCTCATATCAACAGGAACAGAGATTTCCATCAACTTTTTTAATCTTCTCTTAAGAACTGTTCAGTATCTAATAAAAGATGAGAGTACTAACAATTTAACAACAACACGATGGTTATAACACATTCACTGCTTAGAAGCTTTGGATATAAATTGCTGCTGTCACCACAGAACACAATAGAAAACTTGTCTTTGTCAAAAGGAAAAGTCTCCTAATAAAAAGGCCCACAGAATGACTGTTAAAATTTCAATCAGATACAGGGTGATCCAGACCACCCGTCCACCATATTTTTCTCGAAAACGGCGGAGAATTGAGCTTCGGGACCAAAACTTTCATAGGGTAAATCGACCCCAAAGAATCGAATGAAAATATTTTCAGCCCCCCAAAATGGCCCCTTGGGGGGGTTTTGGGGGGGAGCCCCCCCGTTTCTCGCAATTTTCAAATGGGAAGGGTATGTTTTGACTTTGGATTCGGAATCTACGGTAAAAAATAAGAACATTTTGTTCCTTGCACTTTTTCCCTAAACCCCCATTTTTTGGAGTTATGGGGCATTTTTGGGGCAATTTTCAATTCGACGCTGTAAGCGGCCAAATCATCCAAATTTCAAAATCTAAAAATCTCCTGAGAGGAGAGGTCAATACCTTTTTATTCATGTGCCACATGACCCCTGTTGCTCCAAAATTTTGGGGGCCACGACCCCCCAAAAATTTTGGGGCTTTGGAGGGCCATGAGTCAAAAATTTCGAAAGGCAAGGGTATGTTTTGACTTCAGATTTGGATTCTACGCGAAAAGTTACGTAGAATTGATATGGCGCATGGCCTGTTTGCTCCAAATTACTGAAGAACCCCATTTCCCCATAAGAAGCCGTGTATTTTTGGACAAAATAAGGGGTAAAAAAAATTTGAGCAAACAGGCCACGCGCCATATCAATTCTACGTAACTTTTTGCGTAGAATCCAAATCTGAAGTCAAAACATACCCTTGCCTTACGAAATTTTTGACTCATGGCCCTCCAAAGCCCCAAAATTTTTGGGGGGTCGTGGCCCCCAAAATTTTGGAGCAACAGGGGTCATGTGGCACATCAATAAAAAGGTATTGACCTCTCCTCTCAGGAGATTTTTAGATTTTGAAATTTGGATGATTTGGCCGCTTACAGCGTCGAATTGAAAATTGCCCCAAAAATGCCCCATAACTCCAAAAAATGGGGGTTTAGGGAAAAAGTGCAAGGAACAAAATGTTCTTATTTTTTACCGTAGATTCCGAATCCAAAGTCAAAACATACCCTTCCCATTTGAAAATTGCGAGAAACGGGGGCGCTTCCCCCCAAAACCCCCCCAAGGGGCCATTTTGGGGGGCTGAAAATATTTTCATTCGATTCTTTGGGGTCGATTTACCCTAAGAAAGTTTTGGTCCCGAAGCTCAATTCTCCGCCGTTTTCGAGAAAAATATGGTGGACGGGTGGTCTGGATCACCCTGTATATCACAGCAGTGCCAGTTCACCCAACTGTCAGTTAATGCGGAAGAGACAATGACAGTGAAGGAATCAGAAGTTATGTGCAATTATTTGGTCCCTGCAGAATAAACGCATCATTCCTTGTCTAACCGATTGTCCCACAGTGAGTTACAATTCGTACAGTAATAGTCTCAAGAGAAAAGACTTACATATATGAACTTCCTAAACTCCTCTTTTGACCGAGTTGAACTTAATTTACTCTCTTTCATTGATTTCATTGGACTGGATTGTCTGCTATCTTTTTCAATGAGTCTCAGGATTAACGCGGAAATAGAGAGACCTATCACTCTAGTTAGAAAATCCCCAGCCATGTCCATTAGGCCTTGGCCACATGGGCATGGTTCAGGGAATTTCAGGCAAACTTGTTCCAGGAGCTTATTATAAGTTAGCTATAACTGGTTCCTCGAGGCCCCGAGTTCAAGAAACTAATAAGTCCATGCACTGAGCATGTGGACAAGGTCGTATGATTGCATTCGTAGGTGTGAAATTGGTATCAGCTAAAATATAGAGGAGGGGGGGGGGGGGGGGGGGGGCGTAATGATGGTCAACGATGGCGGTCATGAGAATTATGAGGATCCAAACCCAGTTGAGTTATTCTACAGGAATTAGAGGGTGATTTTTCTCTCTAATTAAAGTAATATTCTAACTACAGAAGACATATAGGAATCATTACTACCACCTAGAAGACTCATACCAAAAAAATAAGAAGCAAGGTGATCAATTTTGAAGTTTTGTACCACCTCTTTCTATCAAAGAAAATTAAAATTTATAGAAATGACTTTGGATCACAACGAATAAGCTGCAACATATTTAAGAAGCAAGATCCCCATAGTTTTTTCATCTCTAAATTTTTTGACTTTCCTTGATTCCAAAATAATTCAATTCTCTGATTTTTCCTGACCCTCCAGCAAAATTTCCACCCGTTTTACTTTCTTTAAATATGCTGACTTTTGCTACGCTTTGGACAAAATTTCATTGCTTATAGATTTAATTATGGTAAAAGGCATTCAGTGGCTAGTTCAAAGATGAAAAGCCTCAAAAATGAACGGAAAGGTTAAATTGTTGGTAGATCAGCGATATTTAAAAACATTTTAAAAAAAAAATTTAAAAAAAATGTAAAAGTTTTATCAGCGGTATGTTTCAGTCATTAGTAAAGGTGTCAGAAAATCCATGACTTTTCCCAGTTGCAGCAAATTCCATGATATTCCCAGTTTTTCAGACTGCCGACAACTCTGTAAGAGCTAATAAAATACTACAAACACTCACTGATAGCAGGAGCTATACCGCCAACACTATGCGGACCAGGAATGTGGCCAGCAACCGCTGCTGCTTGAGCTGCTGCAGCTGCCTGGGCGGTTGCAGCTTGTTGTTGCATTTGCCTATAACACTGCCGAAGGTCAAACACCTGGAAGATTCAATTTCACAAGTTACATTTTAGTGTTTGGAGGAACTCTACCTAAAATTTTTTCAGAGAGGATCTTTAAACATTTTGCCTCAAATTTCTGTAGATCCGAAAATTTTTGACCAAATAAGCTTGACACCGTTATGTCAGAAAAAAATAAAATTATCTTTCAGCTAACACCACCGGCATTTTGCTGGCTTTGTTTGTTCGCTCATGGGAAAGTGGGCAAGAAGACTTTTTGAACACTCTGCAGAATTGGCACCTTCACTTCCGCTGTCCATTTCTTGATTCATTTTTCCATGGGCACTATCTGTAAATTATACGAACCTATTTTTCAACTTGTTCGACTGCCCCTTCTTTTCATTTTATGACTATTCCTCTGTGCTACGGAAAAACGCTGTATGAACATTCAATAATTGCCAAATTTTCTTCAGTGAAATTTTTATTTTTAAGGAGAGTTATGAATGATTTCTCATGAAATTTTTGAATAACTTAGATTGCGAATACGACCCATGGAAAAATTAGCAGAAATATATTTACCAATGCCCCTAAAAATTTGTATTTAATAAAGGGAAATTTGGCAACACCCGAGAGTTCATACAGCGTTTTTCCTTTGCTCAACAGTATACTGCACACTGCAACTTTACACCCTTCTCCCCTCATTTTAAAATTCTCAAGAGACTACCCTCTAAATTTGAGTAGATATATCTCCCCCTTCCCCCCTTCACAAACGCAAGAAAAAAGAAGAAATTTTGAGGTAAAATAAGTCAAATGCATGACTGCAGTCTTTGATTTTCTAAAGATTGTAAGGCTTCGTGAGTTCCATGTAATTTTTTTAATTTAGGGCTTATTTTGGGTCAAAAATTTGGGTGAACATTTTTTAAGGTAACCTTGCCAAATTGGTCTTTTCTTCTATTATTATTATCATCAAATCGCCTTTATTTATTTAACATTCACAGATAAGAGGAATGATCACAATTCTTTAAATTTTTCTTGCGTAATCCTCTTAACCCCAGAATTTATTGTCTTCAAGTTTAAAAATGTGATTTGGTTAGACCAATATTTTGAACTTTTTCCAGCCATCAAAATTTTTCTTTTTTTTGATGAAGCGCTGCTTCTCTTTTTACAAAACTCCTTTGGGGAGAGTTTGATGTGGGCAAATAACTTTCCTCAACCGAGTTTCTTGAAAGTAAAGCAGCGTTTTACCAAATGTAAAAAAAAAAAAACTTGAGATGGCTGAAAAAAGTTGAAAATACTGGTGGAACAATGTACATGCAGCCATGAAGTTACTTTCTTCACAGTTTACTTATACAATTTAGCTTGAAACTATTTCATATATGAAGAGACTTTTTGTGGGGCTTGGATCCATATGAGCAAAGATAAAGAAACATCTGTGCACTGGTAGCAGAAGAAATGCTGCATTATAGATTAACCATTGATGAAATACTTGCCTTGATGTGTGCTGAGGGATATATTTTGTGTACTGCATCGCCTGGAGCCCTGCCTGCTTCTCGATCTAGGTAGTAAGACTGTACAAAAACAGAGTGGTCACTGAGACACTTGAGCCAAACGTCACCTTCTCCTCGTAGCTCTAATTCTACACCTTTTCCTATATGTAGCCTACAGAGCAAAACCAATAATTACAAGTTATAAAAAGGCAAAATTATGAATAATTTCATCATTAGTACTGTGAGTGTCTCTGTTATTCATTCAAAAATTTAAACCCATTTGAATTCAAAGGTCAATGGGCGCCAGGGCCGGATTAAGGGTAGGGCCACATGGGCCACAGCCCATGGCAGCAAATTTTGCGATTTTTTCAACTTATGTATGATGGAACGGAAAGGTATGATTCGAACGTTATAAAATTCTGGCTGAGGAAAAATTATCCAGCTTGAATGCACTTATGAGTAATAAAGATGCACAAGCACCAGAAATTGTGGTTAGCCCCGATCGACCAAGACCGAAACGAGTAATCAGAAATTTTTTTTTTTTTGACGCCTGTGAATCCTCGTCCTCAGAGTCATAGACGGAGCCAGATGAGCCACTGATAGAGAATTTACAGCAAATTTACTGTCATCAGCTGTCAATTTACAGCAAATTTACTGCACTGATTTGGAACCGGCACTTGCAGTCGAGTGCCTACATCTTAAGAGTTACTTGGCTTCAGTGAATCCAAGTACAAGAAAAAAACTGGTCGCTCCGCGTGGTCTTTACGTTATGTTGATTGAAAAGTCATTCGATTCTGTGTTTCTCAACGTCGTAATCGCCCTAAAAATTTTCCTGACAACCGCTGCCACTGATTGCACTGGCGAAAGATCCTTTTCTGATCTTAACAGAATAGAAAATTTCTCAAGGTGATCAACAACGGAAGAGAGGCTGAACCAAGAAGCTGTCCTGGCTATCGAAAACGATCTTACTTTGCTGCTTCAATTTGAGGAAGTGATAGAATTATAATCCAACATGAAAAGTAGAGAGAAATTTTTTTAGATGTAAGTATTTTCATCATTGCGGAAGCTAAAATTATTAAACTAAGTACAATCATGTTTCTTTTTTTCAATTTTCTCATTTATTTCTTTTCAATGCAACTTACAGAAGGCATGCTCTGGTTTACAGCACTTATTTCATGGAGTTAGGTTCTACACCGTGAGGAGCGCTACTGTCGAGCATTTCCCAGAGATGCCGCACAAGAGCGGCCAAGCGCCTCGTTGACGTCGGCCATTTTCGTAGGTTAGGGTTTTGTTTATACAATTTACGAGTCTGCTTTTAACGAAGTTCTGGTTATAACGAAGTTTTTCTGGGAACTGTGAACTTCATTATATACGGGCTCCACTGTACCAATAGTTTCCCTACGAACATAAGTATGATAAGATGAGCCAGAAATTGTAGTTCCAAATGAGTCTGTTGTAGGCAATGATGTAGAATTGAAAAGCACATTAAGGCATAAAGCGATTAAGTAATTCAGCACACTCACCTAGCTTTGTCACTCTGCTCAGTTCGATGTACATTGCTTAGGGCACCTAGACAAAATCTGTTTCCACTAGAAGGATCCACATAGCCATCAATGGTGACATTGGGACACGATGAAGGTACTTTAAAAGTTTCACCGACCTGAGCATCCAACTCGAAATAGGCCACTGAACACCAATATTCAGGGGCAGGTTGACTAGATAAGAGACCTCCTGCAGCTAGAGCAATGTCAGACTGAGCCCCTGAAAATTTAAGGATACAAGTTACATGGGATATGAAGATCAGGCAACTATAAATTATTTATTGATAATTTGAAATTATGGTGAACTTATTAAAAAACTGAATCTCTTACATTCTCAATCTCAAACAATCTAAGAAGATAGCACAATATTTTTTGCAGTGAAGTGGTTTCATGGGTAGCGCTTATTCATGTCTGGCTTTCATAGTTTTTTCAAAGTGAGGGGGTAAAAAGGGAATTTTTGACAGATTTTACATTTTTACCCCCTTACTCAGAGACAGAGGAAAAAATGATTTAAATTGCTGTCCCTTCACTTTTGGATCTCATGTGCTATCACAACAGGGCAGTAAGAGTTACAGTAGAAGTATGATGCAGGATGTAAAAAAGCTGTAAAATGCTCAAGAAAATAAAATGACCCTCAATCACAGATAAAGCAGAAAAAAATATGAACATAGCACTTTCAAATGATCATATAACTTTTTAATTCATTTGCTGAAAGTATGGAGTAAATGGCACTTGTTTGAAATTATACTTTTGGCAGGCTATGATGATGTAACCATAAGGGGGAAACAGCGTTTGCTGATCGATCCACTCAGCTTTAGGCATCGCCCTGATATGTGAACTTGATGACCATCTTTTTTATTGGTCAGATTTTAATCAGCTTTTTCTGCCCTTGGAAATGATTTTTTTTTAAAACTTTTTAAAGAACTTTTTGGTTTTTTCATAAGATGTTCTTATATTAGAGAAACTAAACTACAACCCTGCAAAAATTACCTGCTATTGCCCCATTTAGAGTCCCTTTATACCCAGAGTTAGGACAACTTACTTTTGGTTGGGCTGAAATTGGCCTAAAAAAAAATCCAATCCTGATTGGTTCTCGCTCATGGAGTCACAAACGAGTGCACCAAGATGGCGGTGGCTCGAATATAAACAAAAATAATGAAAATATTACCTACTTGTGGTTTATCAAGAGTAAATTGTTATTTCCATTGGTCCAAAATGAAAATAGATTAAGAAATTATTCACAAACCAATCTCATTTTCTTCTTAATTGATCAATTTGTAAATGCTGTTGTTTTTGTGTGACAGACATCGCAGGAGTCCTGATCCTTATCCCTCAATATCGTTCGTTTGGGTGCACTCGTTTGTGCCTCCATGGCCAGCCAAGGCCAGCTGCCAGTCAGCTGATAATCACGTTGTCTTAACTCTGGATATAAAGGGACTCTAGCCCCATTCAAGAGTTACATACAGTCTGACCACTAAATAGACAATCTGTAACATACTGCTTCATTCCCTGACTACTTATTTTTATTTATTTCTCGAAACTTAACTTTGAACTCTTAAGTTTATACAGCTGATTGGCATCATTTCTATTAAAGCGTGCTCATTTTAGTGACAATAACGCAAATCATTGATCAGGTTCAGTTTTAACTTATATATAATTTTTAGTTTCAATTCAAATTTAAGTCATTTTTCAATGAACCAATTAAAACATTAACTTACAGAGTGACCAATCATTCTGGTTTGGACGAACTGTGCCAGACATTGACTTTAGAATACATGAGCTATTCTTCATTCGATCACATTTACTTAGCTTATGGTCAACATTGGAATGGAACAAAAGAGAGGGTAAAACTTACAAAACGATGGTTGCATGGACTGAGTGTACGTTAATGTATTGGAACCAGTCCACGTTGCTTGAGGGCCAGGAGTGAATTGTGTTTGGGTCTGTGACTGTGTTGGTGATGCATGGTTAGAAGTTGCAGGAGGAAGCGTTGTACTACTGTTGCTAACAGAGGTTTCATTTTGGAGAGGAGTGCTCACTTGCTGTGATCTTACTGTAAAATCCATTGATGTAAATTTACCAAGGGTTTCTTAGTCAAATGTTCAAGCTAAGAGAATTTTAAGTACTTTTTATTTGTTACTACAGTACTCACTCTCTCTCTCTATTTCTTTCTCTCTCAATAATTAATTGGCAATGGGCCAAAAGATTTTCCGTTATAGAGATATTTTTGTGACATCGGGGGGCCATAATTAACATAATAAGTTTGAGGGGCCGGACAATTCTATTGTTGTGAAGAAATTTTCAGTTTAATGAGTGTCTTTACAAAGATAAAACACTGTATACAGAATACACACGAGTATCAACGAACGGCCAAAAGTACATGAATAAATGAAAAAAGTTCTGGGCATCTGAGGATTTAGAACATAAGCTCAAGAAATCTTTCTGAGAACAATTTCAAAGATATATGCTACACTCGTCCATCACCTTCTGCATTATAAAACACTTACATAATATTCATTGGTACCCTCCTCTAAGCTATTGATAATTTGATCAAAATTGTTGAGAAAAAGTAAGAAAAATATTCCCGAGGAAAAAATTTGTTTTACTTAAGCAGATGTTATTTCGCTTGCAATTTGAGTAAGGCCTAAATTATTCACATTAGCTTTATGGGGATTAGACAGAGCCTCGTAAAAACTCCAGTTGGTGGTAGGTTACGCAGCTTTAACTTCACAAAAGCTGACCGTGGTTGCCTTCTACGTAAATGCATTTTATCAGGATGTAATGAGATTAATTTCTACAAAAATTATTTTATACCTTGAGCAGTTTGAGCAGGCTGCTGTAAAGCAAAGGTTCCAGGAGTGGGGGTGTGATGTTTGACTGTTGTTGTTTCTGGGTCAATATCCATCCCTGGCGAGACTGCACTTAGGGAAGGACTGGATAGTCCAGTGCCGAAGGAATCATTAACAAGCCTTCCAGATGTGCTACATTGAAGGCTGAGGCCAGAGAGATCTATGAAAAAAGACATGAAGAGAGAAATATTATGATTCCAGCAAGTAAATATCATATAACAGATCAAACACACGGTGGAGCCAAAAAAAAAAAAAAAAAAGAAAAAACAGAAAAAAGATTTGAATTACCTACAAAATTGAAACAAGATGGTTTTTCAAAATTGTCATGGTGAATTTTGCAAGATTCTGTCCATGGTTAAAAGAAAATTGGAGATGATTGATAAAAAAAATTTGTCCCCTGTTTAATCATTGGCCTTATCAAATGAAATTACTCAAAATCTTTGGAAAGAGGGTCACATGAAATATGTGTACTAACATTCATTTTCAAACACGCTAAGAAATAAAATGGATACGCGGCATCACACAAGTGTGCATAGCTGTTTGTAAACATGTAAACAACGACATTTCTTCTCAAATTTCGTTGAACTTTTTCTTACCGATTTTTCTAAAATTGTTGTTGATACTTCTTACACTACAGCTGTTTTGAGCGACCGCTCATAGTCAGGTGTTTAAAAAATGTATAAAAACTAAAATTATGATGCGTTTTCGCGATCACGAGTAAATCGGTATCGGTGCTTGCGTTTGTGATGTGACTGATAACCCAGGTTTTCGTTGTTATGTCTTCCTTCCTCACTCCCTGTTATCATGTAGTAGTTCATCAAGGTGGGAGGAGTAATTATGGTTGTTAAGATGCTTTCTGTCTGAGAATTGAGGATGGCTTTGGTTTTGAATCTATCTATTTCGAGTTGTTCGCAAACGTTCATTTTCATTTCTTCTCTTTGAAAGGAGCTATCAGAGCAAAGCAACTAATTCATCCAAAAAAAAAAAAAACACACAAGTTATGATGTAATGCGATGATAAAAAGAACTCAGTGCTGTGGCAACATCATCACTGCATCAATGAAATGAGAGAAGACGGAAGTTGCTTATCTCCTTTGATTCAGATCTTTTATACATTGTCCCAAAAATTATTGGCAATAAGACAATTGCACTGTTCATGACTTCGGGAAAGACATTGCAATCTCACAATATTGAACATCTATGTATATGTTGCAGGCAAATAATTAAATCATGCATTTCATCAAGACCTAGGCAATAGTCAAATTTAGGAAGTTTACATAGCTTCGTGTGTTTTTACTAAGAGCTCTCGAATTTACAATATTTTGAAAGTAGGAATTCATCAAAAAACATACTATCATTGTATTTTCCTTTTCAAAACGTTCCTCATATACTTTCAACCATCAAAATCGTACAAACTCTGTACTTAAAAGATGTTGCATCTTTGGAAATGAATGTTAATTTCTGGGCTAGAACTCATTACAAAAATCATAGAGTGATGACAATGGGTCACTAACCCTTGTGTGTCTTACTTTATATTCTAAAAGTACGAGGTGCGTAGATTATGTGGTGATTTATTGCATATTTTTGGAGTCAAAATCCCGGGCGTGCCTGCTTTTAAAAAGTCAAAAGACTCCAAGAAATTTCAAACGCACCGGAATGGTTAGAAAATGATGAAAGCGATGAACTATGGAAGTCAAATCGCTGACTCCTCTCATTTTCCACTGATGATTGTTAAAGTTAAACAAATTTTAATGTGGAATTGTTGCTTGTGAACTACAGATGACACAAATGAGATCAAATTCTTTGATTCTGAAGATATAGTTTCAACTCTCGTATTGTTTTCATATACTAGGGGTAGAAGGCCACTTGACAGAAGTCGTAGAAACCTGTGCTTGCTTCAGATTGATGCTGAATGACATCATTTGGTTTGGCACGAAACCTGGGCGTTTTAAATTTGCCAAAAATTTGTGCTGTTTGAACTGCATATTTCTCAATTCCTGAATTACTTTTTAGCGTTTTTAATGTGTGCATAATGCTGTATGTGTCATTTGCCTTAGGAAAAATGTATTTGCAAATCAAAATTTGTTCATGGTTTGGTGACCCACTTTCAAAAACAATTCCTATCTTTGAGGGTAATGGATGATTTTGTCCAAAATTAACAAAAGGGTCAGAGTTTTGATTTGAGTCGGAATTTTTGACCCCTTGCTTAAGCATTGACCAAATGCCTGATTTAATTATTTGCCTGCAACATAAACTAAAGAAATATCTTGCAAAATGTTCCGTATCGCACAAAGATATGGGAAATTACAACCATTTGGTCTTGTAAGTCTAAATATACATGTTTTAAGGTTTGAGTTTCAGTCAAGTTTCAGAGAAAATATTTTAACTTGAATGTTAGAGATTCCCGAAAAAATTGCCTTGCCCTATTTCTTTCAGATTAAAGAGAAAACCAGTTATGCACAGGCAAAGTGAAACCTACTTACCAATTCCTGGAGATACAACCCTTTCATAATGGTACGGATTCACACAAACTGAATCACATTTCAGGTCAAAAGCGAATTGACAGAACTTCAAATGTTTCAATTCATTTTTATGCAAATCTGGCCATCGCCAAATTCGAGCGTAGATAACATGTGGGAACCCTTTCCTACCAGCAACCTGTAATGATTCAAGTAAGACTTGAGATAAAAATTCGCTCTATGTAAAACCTACACCAAAAAAAAAAAAAAAATGAGAGGAGGAAAATGTCAAGAGCTGCACACACACAAAAGGTTGACTTGGGCCATAACTGAATGTTCTTGTAGGTTATACTCAAATTCTCGGAGAATTACATTTACTACTTCAGTCAAAGCAAATGTAAAGCCTTTTATTCGATTGCTCACTATACCAGAGGGATTAATGCTGATTTTACTGATGTAAAATTTTTGGCTTTTGAGTTTTGCGTTTGGCCATCAAAGACATTGGAAAACCAAATATTCAATAAGTAGTTTTTTTCAGGAGCGTCTTAAAATACCTAACTTTAATATCCATGGTGATATTCAAGAGACTTATCAATATTTAGATGATCGTGAAGAGATAATGTTTTTGATTTTTCGGAATTCTAAAATTCCATTGGTGCCATTATGCTCAAAATTTTAGACAAGTTTGACATTTAGAAGGCCGTATTGAATAATAAACTATTGATAAACGTCCAGTTTCATACTGAGGCTGCTGGAAATATTTTAATTGATAAAATGGCAGATTTTGGGCAAGGTTTCTTTGTAAAATACGGTAGAATCTCGATTATCTAACACAATATGATGGTCTGGATGTCGGATAGTCAAAACCACAGATTGAGGACTGAAAAATGTCAACTCAGACTGTTTTTGTAACTAGACAGCAAAAGCTTGACCACATTTCTATCATTTTTGTAAGAAATAGTTATTTAATTAGAGAAAAATACAAAAAAACTACACATTTATTCAATTTTTCACCAAAAAACCGGTTACCATCAGGTTGTGTCAGGAAATGCCATGTTTCAGCGGTGAAACAATCGTTCCAGCTGGTAGAGGTGTTGGATAATCAAGAGTCCACTGTGCATAAATACATTTAATTGAATACATAAACATAAAAACGGACCAAGAGCATGATTCTTTCATAGCCAAATCTATACTATAAGTTAAAAAAAGTAAAAAAAGAAAAGTAAAAAAAAAAAAAAAAATGAGACACTAACTGTAACCCAGCATGGGAAAAGGACTTTGGTAGCCGCTAGCTTAACATTGAACTATTGATACAAGAACAAAGTGAGTAGTCTACGGAGATTGTGAAACAAAAAAAAACCCAAAATGTCAAGCCAAGCAGAGGTTAAACAGCTTGCAGTATAAAATGTAGTTCTACGAAAAAGTTCTTAAAATCTCAACTTGCCAGTTATAATGTGATGCAATTTCATAATTTTGATGGCATAAAAATGAACTAAACAGTTTGCGACTTCTTCTATAGGCCAAGAGAGTCAGTTTTTGGTTAAAATCTTAAAATGTGATCTTTCAATTCAACATGATTAAATTCGCTTTACTAATAAATTTTCCCACCATGAACTAAGATCTCTTCTTCCGCGGACAGTCACAAAGTCTTTCTCTTAAAAAGTAGTTCCAATGCTAGTTCTGCAAATTCCTCTATTTTGGCTCCAAAAAAGTTTGATACAGATAGTGATGGAGGAATTTACCTGAAGCCTTCCGTCGAGAGTCCTTTGAATGGTAACACATTTACTAGGATGGGACCCATTGGTGGTTATTGCTGTGATGAGGCTATCAAGTTCATCTCGTTTTTCCTGGAAATTAAAAGTTAAGGAAGTTGGTGTATTTAATTTTGATCCATAACCATGAAGTGTGCGGAAACCCCTGTTTTTAAATGAAAGTGATTATGATACTTACTTTTCTTTCATTCTCAAAGGAAACTTTTTCAGTTAAGTTTTGTGCAAAATTTAATAAGAATTATTTTTATCAGACAACAAAGTATCCATTGATTGGTTTGGTCTCTCTCACTTCTTAAAATATAGCAAGAATTTTGCACGATTGTAGATCAACACATGTTTTTAACAAGGAGCTGGGTTCACACCATTTCACAGGAAAAAAAAGCTAAAAAGTTCCAATTTTTTTTTTTTTTTTGGCTCTAATGAGTACCAGCATACGACTGAGGAGGGAGAGAGTTCAGCTCAGACAGCTTGCATTGGAATATTAAGTTGAGGTCACGCTCAGAGATCTGTAACGTTTTGGGTGTTTTCAGACCTCATCATTGTAGATCACAGTCATCAGTGATCCCACAAAATCCAAGACAGCATCGAAACAACGTCATGAATATGACGCGAGGCAAGACACAAAAGTGTGATCCATAACAAAACAAGGAAAACCTGAAAAAAAAAGATTATCACCAATCTACCACCTTGTTACATACAGTTCGGGCCATTTCTTAGTGGTTTTTCTCGTTTGTACCTCCGTTTCATCTCCAACCTGCCTGATAATAATTTTCTTCGGGTTTCCCTTGTTTTGAGGGACGGTAGATAGCGTGAGGATCATACCTTTGTGTCATGCCTTGCGTCATATTCATGACGACGTTTTGATGCTCTCTTGGATTTTGCAGGATGCTAAGTTGGGTTCACCGACGACTGTAATCTAATGATGAGGTCTAGAATAACCGAAAACGTTGGAGATCTCTGGGCGTGACCTCAACTTCATATTCCAACTCAAGCTGCCTGAGCTAAACACTCGGTTGCCACAATGCTTTAATGAAGAAAATGGAATCATTTCACAGAAAGGAACCAACTCAAAGCTGGTTCTGTCTAGGTAACGCTGCTTTCAAGATCACTGCTGAATTCACAGAAAGGAGCCACCTTGAATAGGATCTCCTCAGTGAATCTTGTTCTCAACTAAGCAAGGAAATTATTTCTGGAGGGACAAGGGAGGAAACGAGACAAGACAAGAGGCATAACCTAAGAAACAGGCATTATTCACAAGTGAAATGGCACAGTTCTGATGGCAAAAAAGTGCTTCCAGTTGCCCAGCTATGTTGAATGCCAAACGGTGAAACACAAACAGTCATATGATTGTTTTAAGAGATACACAGCTTCACACTAACCTCAGAGATATAATGGAATCAAAGAGACTTTGGTACCCTTCGGAGATATCCAAAATCCCAAAGCGAAACATACCCAATGTAAACTCAAAATGTTGGACTATAATATTTTTTTTTAAGAAAATGCTTTTGATACATTGGAGAAAATGACTGAGCTCATTCAGATCAATTAACTCAGATTTCCTGGGTTGGTTCCCTACGGGCTAATGCTATTCATCTTAAGCACATCAATTTGACCCAGTTTTTAGTGGAAAATAATGATTTAAGAGTAGTTTTGAATTTGAATAGTTATAAATTTAATCCTGCAAAAGAATCAAAGTTCAGAGAAAATATTATGAACATGAAAATAGTTGTTAGCTGTTGTCCTGGAAATTATGTCTGAACCTCAGATCTCCTTCTTTTGGTTCACAATTGATGAGACTAAATGAGTTTCAATTAAACTTGGTCCAAATGTAGGCAACATTGAACCGCGGCTGTAGTCAATGATGCTCATTGATTTCAAATTGCTTGAATAAAATAATTAAAATATTACCTTTAATTTCTTCACCAAGCTTTCGATGGCTCTTTTTGCAAAACTCTCTGACTCAGAGCCTTGCCGATGACACATTAAGCTATGAACAATACTTAAACAGGCATCTGCAGAAGTTGGAGCACCTGATTATAAAAGCAAAAAAATAAGATTAAAATTGTGGAGAATCGAGATGAGGATCATGCACAAAAACACTTTCAGTTTGGAATTACAGTTCCAATTGAAAATTTAGAGAAATAGTGAAAAATGAAACTGTTACAAATTTGTGATTGCAAAATTGGATAATTTCAAGATGATGGGCAGGAGCTGTAACCCAATGAATAAATTACTTCTTTTGCCTCTTGTGCTCCTAAAAAAGAACTGACCAACACACCAATTGTTATCACTGACTTTAGAAACTTACTCAATGGTATACCAGTGAGAGTCCATGGCATTTTACTGAAGGACAAACCTGATTGCTGCCAACTTAGAAATAAAGTGCTCTCGGACGCGGTATATTCTAAAGTGTGTCAAATGGACTATGAAAATTAAGCATTTTGGAGAATATTTCAGACATTTCTGATGTGCTTGAGGTGATTTCAATGTAATCTTATCAGAGCAACACCCATAAAACTGGCTGTGCATACCCTTATGTGCTACACACCTGTTCTTGATCCCTCCGAGTAATTATTCTGAGAACCAATTTCAATAACTAGGTAAATAGATTAAAACCGAAATATTGAAAGAATTTACCGGATGACTGAGGTGTGAGAGTATACTGAGTAGTCTGGACTGGTAAGTGGGCTGCCGAACTGTCCACATCCATTGCACGATTAACTTCACTTTTAAGCCACAGATCAAACTTGGTTAGCCAGTCAGATTCATTGGTTTTTACGAATCTGCAATGAAATAACCCGTTGACAAAAATATAATAAGATAAATATATTATAAGCTTCTTCTGTTCTCTTCCTGCATTAAAGGATTTGTTTTGTTTCTATCCTGCTCTTTACTCTCTTTCAGCCATAAAACCACTTGCACAGGATTTTTCCCATCTTCTTTCTTTTTTTTTTTTTTTTATTAGTGTTAAGCGAACTTTCACAATGAAATTATACACTTTGTTTCTAAATTCAAAATAAATGTGTGAGTACAAACGACCGGGTAGTCTGTAACTTATCTAAATGGTTAGAAATAATTGGTTACTAAAATTAATGGTTCAAACCAAGGGGCTGGCCAGTTCCCACGGTTTCACCCGTTTGAGGCGTCTAAACTCATTTGAGTTGTCAAGTAATAGTAAAGCCTCGGTGTTAGGATGGTGATGGAGCCGTCTCTCATAGTTGGTTGCAACTTTAGTTATAAATTGCGAGACGGTCTCCATCCCCAGGTCTCTATGGATATCAGAGTTACGTTCATACCATCGTGCTCCGACTATCTGTCTCAGAGCACGATTTTGGACTCTTTGTAAAATTTCTATATTGGACCGTGCTGCACACCCCCAGATTTGAGCTCCATATGCCCATGTGGGTCGTACAATTTGTTTATATAATAGAAGCTTATTACTAATACTTAACTTAGATTTTTTACCTATTAACCAATACAATTTTTTAAGTTTGAACAAGCATTCTTCTCTTTTGATTTTTATGTGTTCCTTCCACTTTAACTTAGTATCTAGGTGTATACCTAAATACTTGGCCACTTCTGAAGGTTTTAATAGGACTTTATTGAATATAATGTTAATGTCCTTGATACTACGGTTAGAGAATATCTTATAAATAGTTTTTGCACAATTAAGTTTGATGTCTTTTTCACTCGTCCAGTTATAGAAATTTTGAAGGTTATCTTCAAGTTCAAGTGTAGCTAATTCCTGACTTTTATTGCTAGACAAATACGTAGTATCATCAGCATACTTTCCTAAGAGGGATTTTCTGGTTGGAGCGGGAATATCTGAGGTAAACAGTAAATATAGCAATGGGCCTAGAACTGAGCCTTGCGGGACTCCTGCCAGAATTGGTTTTTCGTCCGACAGTGCCTCACCTACTCTAACTCGGAAAGTTCTGTCAGAGAGATACGATTGGATTAATCTAACATGACAAGCAGGGAGAAGATTTGCTAACATTTTAATAAGGAGTTTATGAGAGACTTTATCAAATGCTTGTGCAACGTCTAAGAATGCAGAGACGCAATATTCTCCTTTTTCAAGGGCTTTTTCAATAAAATTGGTTACTCTATGTATTTGTTCAATGGTAGAGTGTTTAGCTCTAAAACCGAATTGAATATCTGGCAGTATGTTTTTAATATTGATTACTTTTAATAGTCTAGGACCATCTTCTTTCTATTTGATACTGTTTTATTTAGTTCACTGTAAAAGATTCCGGAATCTATCCTGTCTAGCTGAATAAATCATGAGAATGTAACCTCTTTTAAAAATACTAGAAAAGGCCTGGTCCTTGCATTTAATTGATGTCATTTCCCTTTCAAGTATCTTGTTTTCCTTTATTTTTGTAGAATGGTTTGTTGTTGTTACTGTTTGTTTTAATCTTTTTTTTGGGGGGGGGGGGGGGGGGGGGCATTTTCAAATTTTATTCTGTACTCCAGTTTAGCACTGTTTTGGATTCTGGATATGTAATTCTCTTTGGTATGGGCTTCATTACCTGTTTGTGCGAAATAAATAAAAGCGCAAGCATTTGTAAGTACCTAAAAGGACCCTGCACACCTCTCATGGGAAGCTGCACCATGACCGAATGCTAATTTATGTATGTCATTCAATTCTCCTCAAGATGCTGATCAAAAGTTATAATTGCGCCAACTTTCTACAATGCACCATTTTCGCAAAAAAACCGCCGAGAAGATTCAATTATTCGGCGATAAAAAGGCAGAAAGATTCCTCATTTCAGTACTTGATTGACAAGTGGCTGTGTTTCAACAAGGAAATCATGGGAACTCCTGCACCCAGCGGCAGTCTTATCTCGGATTTCGCACGCCGTTTTGCTCGACCATCCAAATCAGATTCTTGAAGAGCATAAGAACAGGAAAGTCAGAACGTCAATCCGACGAGAGCGGGAGGGAGATAGCCCCAGAGTCGGCAGATAAAGATAAGAAGATGGACCACGCTACGTTTTTTCCTTATTTACATCAAGCCTGTTTGTTGCTTGAGCTTTGTTCATTTCTATTCATTGTCGCCAAATAATTGAATCTTCTCGGCGGTTTTTTCGCGAAAACCGTACAGCGTAGAAAGTTGCCGCAATTATAACTTTTGATCAGCATCTTGAGGAGAATCGAATGACATAACTAAATTAGCATTCAGTCATGGTGCAGCTTCCTATAAGAGGTGTGCGGGGTCCTTTCTAAAAAAAAGTGGGTTTCTCATCTATTTAGACTCCTACAAATAATAAATAGAATGTCACAAAACACTACAAGCAGAGGCTGATTTACAAGTAATAAAAGGTTGTAACTCAAACTCAGATATTTTTCACGTAATGGAGGGCATTCTAGGGTTGGATGTAAAAAATGGAGAAAATATTGATTACTTCATAATTCCAGCAAAATGTAAAAATAGTGCCTTCTTCTAGTTTTGAGTTTGAGTTCAGGTTGCATACACTTGCCCCTTAAAATATGAAATATTTCACAACCTCTTGAAATTTCATGAAATATATCACTGAAATTTCCAATCTTTCATTTCATTCTTACGTTTCATGCCACCCTGGTCGACAATAGAGGACTGTCGTTCACGATCTGATTCGTTCATATGAACGAATCCCGAGAGTGAACGAGTCATGCAATCGGATGACGCCAAATGATCCGACTCTTCGTGATCCGTTACGCGCTAGCGTCGCGTCTGAATACCTGAGCAGACATTTATTTTCTCAAATGTACAACAAAATATTACAGAAATTAGCTGAGAAATGGGAGTAGATGCTCACTGAGAGTCATCACGACAAAAATCAACCGGATCTTTTAGAAAACGATCGCATGATTTGACACGATCCAGCCGGTCATAACCTCATAACAACTCAGCTCGTTCACATGACCGAGATGATCTGTAAACCCTTGATCCTTCATTGTGATCCGTCTTCTTCCACGGCTCACGGCTCATTTGATCCAAAAACTATAATTCGCTCATTTTGAATATTTTGATCCGTCTCGTTCTATGGCTCATTATAGCTCATGCCCATGATTTAACTGATCTGTTGTTTGGCCCTTAAACTCCAGAACAGAGTTGAATTACTTTGCTATTATGAAATTTCTGCGGTCTCCTGGAATTAATTACATGCACAAAGAGAGACTGACTGGACTTGGAATGAAGAGCATCTATTTTCACATTTTTTGAGGAAGGTTGGCAAAAATGAATGATCTGTTTAGTTGTCAAATCGTTCATTTGACCAATGAGGGCTACATTGACCGAATGATCCGAAATGAGTCAAACCGTTCATACTGATTAGACAACTCAAATGAGTCGAATGATCTGTTTTCCCAAAAAATACTTATATTTGGCAATACTGAAACATGTATAAGAGGCACTACAGTAGTTTTTTATTTATTTTATTTACATTTATATATATACATATATTAATTAACGATTTTAAAAAGTTACTAAGTAGGGGGCTGAGCCCCCTGGCCGCTCCGCAGTCCAACCCCCCAGAGGCGCGAAGCGCCTCTGGGGGGTTGGACTGCGGAGCGGCATATTCTATCTATAATGATAAGGTGAAAAAACTCCCTTCCTTTTCCCTTCAGCTTAAATCGAGGCTTGATTCGTCTAATGGGCGGTGCCTGCAAAATGAACGAGATGATCCATATAATGATCCGTGGAGGTAAAATAATCGGATCATTTTGGTGAGTTGAATCATCATGAGCGAGTCTCAAAATGGAACAATCTGTCCGAGCACTAGTCGACAATGCTAGAACTCGGGAAAGAAAAGAAGGACAGATGTCATGTCTGAAATTGGCACCATTCAACATAGTTTAGTGTGTTAACCAATGGGCGCACAGATGATTGATGCATTCAGATTGATGTGACATTTGTTCATTCATCTTTCCCTAGTTCTACACATGCGCCGCTGGAGGTCACCTGCACGGCGGCCTGTGTTTGGAATCACACACAGAATCTATCTTGTTATTTGTGGTGGCTTTGCTTTCCCAATTCGAAAATACAGAGAAACGCAGGAGCCCCGAGATCATAAGTGGTGTCTTTAGGCAAAATTTCGACTCGATATCCGAGTTGCTCTGAAAAACTACCCTTGTTTGTTAAACACCTTCAGTGTAATAGTACTACAGTAGCTGCAAAAACAAAGAAACTTATATTTACCCGGGAGCCTCAAATGAAAGTTCCACGAAAGGTACTGGTTCTTGAATAAGCTAGAGGTAGGGCTAAGCATCTTAAGTTTGGTCAGGATGTGTAACAAAATCTGAGTTCGGGGCGTGAGTTAGGTTAATTGGGCGGCAAGTTCCTCGATTATCACGCGCCACCAAGCTATGATGTGGTAGAAGCACGGCTAAGCAGTTGGTGTATCAAATATTTCAGAGGCTGATAATTTCGGAGGTGAGTCCTACGAGGAATAAACAAGAAATTCACGAAAAAATAGCTGAAACAACACATACACAAGACAAATACCAAACAAATACGAAACTGGAATGGATGCATAGAGAAAAAAAAGGAGGTGTTTGCATTTCGGGCATCTTGGAATATTTTGATGACTTGATGACGTAGGTGGGTACAGCTGGGTACAGGGACGTCCCCTTCACACTGTACCCACCTACGTCATCAAGTCATCAAAAAATTCCAAGATGCCCGAAATGCAAACACCTCCTTTTTTATCATATTATGGAATGATTTCCGTAACCCTTGCGCGGGGGAGCGCTGCAGTCGCGGGCGGGTGACTGATTCGCGGGGGGGGAGACATTCTGGCGGGGGGGCGTATGTGAATCGCGCGCGGGCACCACTGTTGTGCGCGAGGGTGACTGATCCGGGGGAGGGGGCCATTGTTTCGATTCATCGAAGAATCGATACACTACAGTGTTGCCAAGCCTATACACCAAATTTTCATGTCTATGGTTTTGAAATGGACATTACAAGTTCGAGTTTGTTCTGAAGATGGAAGAAGAAGAAGTTACTGTTGTTTGTTTACATAGTTCACGAGGAATATGGGGTTAGGTTTTATGCTTCAAATTTATGCTGACTTTAATTTCGTGGATTACTGAATATCATAATACGTAATTTGGTGAAATTAAACGCCTATTGATTTGGAGATGGCTGCTATTGGGGGAATAGGTAAGTACGTAGAACTAATTTTATTTTATCGCTGACAGTCTTCCGAAACTGTAATTTGGGCAGCCCAAAACATTGCCATAGCAGATAACGTAAACAATCTGTAATCAACGTAATCAAACAGTTAGAACATGATTTTCTGTTGAATGGCGTTGTAAACTGATATGAATTTTGTCGACTCATTTTTTTCCCTAAACCTACGAAACACCAAGGAGGCCATTTCTTGGACTTTGGACATGAAACGACTTAATCTGTTTTTCCACAACCATACATCATTGCGCCAATATTTTTATATAGGTATTGGAAGAACTTTCAGACATTATCTTCCATAAAATTATAATGTTTCAATATAGCGATGTGTAAGATTGTTTACGTTATCTGCTGTGGCAATGTTTTGGGCTACCCAAATTACAGTTCCGGAAGACTGTCAGCGATAAAATAAAATTAGTTCACGTACTTACGTATTCCCTCATTAGCAGCCATCTCCAAATCAATAGGCGTTTAATTTCACCAAATTACGTATTAAGATATTCAGTAATTCACGAAATTAAAGTCAGCATAAATTTGAAGCATAAAACCTAACCCCATATTCCTCGTGAACTATGTAAACAAACAACAGTAACTTCTTCTTCTTCCATCTTCAGAACAAACTCGAACTTGTAATGTCCATTTCAAAACCATAGACATGAAAATTTGGTGTATAAGCTTGGCAACACTGTAGTGTATCGATTCTTCAATGAATCGAAACAATGGCCCCCTCCCCGGATCAGTCACCCTCGCGCACAACAGTGGTGCCCGCGCGCGATTCACATACGCCCCCCCGCCAGAATGTCTCCCCCCCGCGAATCAGTCACCCGCCCGCGACTGCAGCGCTCCCCCGCGCAAGGGTTACGGAAATCATTCCATACTTTTTTTTCTCTATGGAATGGATGAAGACTCTATGGGATGAAGCCAGAAGCATCAAGCATTTGATCAGAGGCGGCCCACTACCAAATCTGGTCGTGACGTAAATGTGTACGGGGGCCAATAAGCATTGAGGCGATCTCCTATTAGCCAATCAGAGCGACCAAAAAGTACCTCCTAGACACAAGTACTTCCACAACACATATGACCCAACTTTGTCACGGTTCTTGTTTAGAGACAGAGACCAATCGGAGACTAGCATCCGGAGAAAAATTAGGTTATGTTGCGTTACATATGCAATGCAAGATGCATTTCAAGTTTCAATTTCAACGAGTAAATTTCGAAGTTCAATTTTACTGAAGTATACGCATGGTCATGGTGAATTCATAACTTATCGGATTTTAAAAGTGTTCAGCAGTAATTTTGTATCTTGCATTAGTTCATTACTGTGTGTACATCATAGCACTCTTCCAAAAATCTATTCTTTATCAGGTAGGTAATTAAGATTGCCTCAAGAACAATGACTGATCTGTGTTGCTGTTTCAGAATCTTTCCTGGGCACTCACACTCACTTCCTTCCTCCATCTATGGTTCCTCGAAGTGAAATTCCAATTTTATTTATTACTTATTTATTTCAGGTTCCCTTCACTGTTTAAGGAGTATAACTACAACCATTTATTTACGTTCCTTTCCTCATGATGCAAGGAGAAGTACCAAAATTTGCCAGATTGAAAGCGTAAAATGTCAGGAGGCGAATATCTCCTGATATCACCCCTTCATAAATGAAAAATTATTACCCTTATTCAGCTGCAGAAAAATCATTTGCTGTATCAAAGTTTTTTAGTCATAAATTTAATCATGGGTCTCTCATGATGCCCTAAAAGTAACACTGCGTCACACTTGGAGGCTGAAAATATTTATAATCGCTCGTGTGTGATCTTTTAGGAACTTTTCTGTTGCAAGCCAAGACAATTTGGTCTAAGGAAGCTTTCATTTTAATTCATGGGGTACAGAAAGGTAGTGATTCCATGTCTCAGGCTGAGAACTGCCAGGGGTGCAGAATGTCGCGGATCACGCGATCATGATCACGTGGCCGCTCGTGTGGGAATTGGGGAAGACTGTAAAAATTTGTAGAAGTTGGGTAAGACTTTTTTGCCCCCTTTGTTTCTTAGGAAAAAACAGGGAAGTGCATTATTATTTGTGCTAGATGCCTTTCAAGCATACTGCTTTTGGGGAAGGAAACTATCTATCAAGTTGTTTGGTTTGCTGGAAGTCTTTCAAGCGCCCTGCTTGTGGGGAAAACTACTTTGAAGCGCGCTGATTTTAGGGAAGGAAACCTTTAAGCGTTTTGCTTTTGGGGAAGGAAACTTTTAAGCGCCCTATTTTATTTAGAGGCATAATCATAGGAAACTGGCAAATTTTGGGGAGCGCAGTTTATAAATTGGGGAAGGCTATGAACTTTCTGCAGCCTTGAGGATTGCCATTGTATTCCATCTGCATCAGCCGAAAAGAATTGACTCAGTGTTGGGTCTAACCATGGATCCTTTAAATGATTAACCATCAATTCTGACCTTTACTGCTGATCTGTAATTACTAAACTAGGCAGTAAATAATGCCCAAATTGTGATGCACTGATCCTGAATATGGAATTCTGAGTTGAGTTGGCAGGGGATCTCAAGTTCGAGGGTCTTCATGTGCACTTTTAGGTCTACTACTCCCTCTACTTGAGATTGAGATCAGACTCCAGTCCATGAGACAACCTGCTCATCCAAACTGTTTGTATATTGCATTAATTTTTTTTTCTTCTATTTTCGTAGGTGTTCAAATATGTAGGTATTGTCAAGGATGAGTGGTTCTAAATGCCAAAAGTGAACAACTGAGGATTCCCCATGGTGATATAAACCTCTGCTCTAAAATGTGTAGTCTTCCAAAAGAGGAAGAAGATGTGAAGCTGGAAACCCATTAAAGCCCTCCCGTACTAAAAGAACCTGAAGTAAATGTTAAAATGGAGTCTGATAAAAAGTCAATTGGTACCGAAGAAAGTCCTCAGGTTGCAGATGCTGGAGAAGGTGCTATCTGCCAGGAAAGTTCCAAAACTGAGAGTGAAGTAGATTCGACAGTCAAAGAAGAACCTCCGAAGATTGAATCTGGCGAAAACACTGTTGAAGATACCTCTACATTTAAATCTGATAAAACAAGTGTTGATTGCATAGATACTCTTAAAAATGAAAGTGATGATCAGAAAGTAGAGTGTCAAGAAACACCTCCAGAAATATGTAGAGTGGATTCATCAAACATTCAAGAATTCTGCAGGGATGAGCTTGAAAATAAAGAGATTGACAACAATATAAATAGTAATGCTACGTCAGACCACAAGAATGAAGTTGGCGAAGAAACTCAGGAAAACCAATGTGATGAGATGCTCGCGGACGGCGAAGAAACTTCAAAAAATGGGTCATCTGACGCAACTGTAGAGTCTCTAAATCCTCCTAAGAGCGAGATTGATGTGAAGTTAATGGGCAACAATAAAAGTCTTGTGAACGAGTCGAGTGAAAAGCTGGAAGGCAACAAAGAAACTCTACACCAAAATTTAAATGACAAAATAATAGAAAACCAGAAAACTCCAAAGAATAAGTCTCTCGAAAAAGTCAGCAAGGACGAAACTCCTCAAAGTGGATCAGATGGAAAAATGAAGGATAGCAAAAAAACTGTAAAGAGTCAGTGCAATGGAAAGACCCCTCACAAACGTGTCTCAAGTGATTCATCTTCTACCAATGTCCTTGCTGAATTCATTCAACGCTTTGAGCTTTCCAATTCCAGTAAAAAGTCAATTTCCAAAACTGAAGTAGAGGATACAATAACAGACTCTGGAAGGAGTACATCCACTGGATGCTCCAAATCACCTAGCATGGTTAAAACACTTCCAAGTTTAAACAATGATCCAATCGAAAGTCAAGAGTCAAAAGCAGATTGCAAAAGTGAGAGACCTCAAACAGAAGGTCTTAAAAATAGTGAAGATTGCCCTGCTGTCTCCGTTGAACAGGCAGAAAAGGTAAATTTCTCTAGGTTCATTCATCTAATAAGGTGTCCCAAAATAGAGAGTCATTATTATAAATAAGAGTAATTTTGAAGGTGGCGTAAATGACAACCGTCCATGATCTTTTCAAACAATTTACTCATCAAAATGTGCTCCTTTAAGTTTTCCGATGCTCCTATTCAGACAAGTATATTTGGGAACCTTGAACACAACTTTGCAACATTGTCTACTTAGTTGTCCTACAACTCCAGGCATAATAGTAGGAATACCTAGTGAAAATATGTTTTGAAAGAATTGACCCTATGGGAACGATCAGCGAAGTTCCTATCAAGATTGGTTTTTTTTGTGCCTATGCATCTCATGCAGCCTTCTATATTTCTCATGTCATTTTCGCAGTTTTTTCTTCAAACTTTTCTATTCTCTCATAAATTTTTTTCATCAATTTTTAAAAGAAGTTTGCAAAAATGGCATGAGGAACATGGAAAGCTGTATGATACCCACACGCACCCTGGAACAGCACGCTTGGAAAAAATTTCACTAATCGTCCCCATGTAACCGATCAATTCACAAATTTTTCCATTGTTACTATGGTTACACCCTAAGTCATTAGATAATCAGACAGTGTTGCTGAGTTTAGTTCAGTGTTGCTAATTGGTATTCTTCTGTGGTAGGCATCGGAAAAGTTCTGTCTGCAGATTTTGGTGAGAGTACATTGTTCAAACTTCCGGAGGCAGTTGTCCTTCATGTCAAGTCCAAACTACCATAGCGTGGCCAACTCTTGTTGAAATAAGTTCATCTTGATCTCAACCCACTGCTTCTCACGTCCTCTTTTGAATGAGACTAAGTTCAGCTCGATAGTTTGTCTACATTCTAAATCACAGCACCAGTCTCTGCCTGTCCCAGTCGTTTCGAAAGACACAATGTATTCTTATGAATCTCTCACTCTTTTCTTGTAATCATTATACTAGGCTCTAGCAATGAAGGAAATTAAGGTTGCATAAGGGAACAGGATAACATGATTTGTCGCTTAATTAAATGCATCCCTATGATTGTTTAATGACTCAAGCTCCAAAGGGAGATTTTTCATTGACATGTCATCAAAGTTGCATTTATTTTTGTCTTCCCTCAAATTGATCAACAACAGAAACATATCAAAATATTTTATACAATTGTCTTCTTTGATATATAATCGTTTTTAGCGGAAAATAATTTAACAGGAAAAGTATTGTCTCCAACTGAAGTGCATCTAAAATGCAGGTAAATGATGATCAGGCAAATGATTCTCCTGATGGTGCAATTATCTCAACATTTTTTGACAAAATGAAAGAGGTAAACAATGTACAAATTTTTCATGAGTGTTGAAAAGAAAAATTGAAAACACAGCAGTGCAGTCTTAAATTTCACAGTATCTTATTTGCACTACATTTTTGAAAGTATGCTCAACACGGAGTAACGCATGGTATCTGAAGTCATATTTGCTGCTTGTGTGAAATCCACTTTTCCTGTTGAATTCGGGCGACAATCAGAATTGAAGAAATTATGTAAGTAAGTTCAAGTCTTGGAATTAGACAATTGTAACCTATTCTTCACTGTCACTTTGATTTATATGCATTTTTTTGCTTAATTTATGTATTAAATCTTTGGTTTCAGAATGAAGTTTTAACGTTCATTACAGAGACAAAGCAACGCATACAGGCAAAGTTAGAAATCAGAATGCGAAATAAAAATGCAATTCGGCTGGATGAGCAGTCCCTGGCAAAGTTGGATTCCAGCCTTAAAAAGAATACAGCCTTTGTGAAGAAAGTGGTAAGTGGATAAACCCTGTGTCTCCCTCAATTTGAAATTTTATGAATTGAAGCTGTCTTGAATTTTCGATCATATGTAAAGATTTTCATTATTTAACCAAATGTTTACCAAATAATATAAGGTAGTTTCATAGCAATTATAAGCTCTTCAAAATAAGAAAATGTTTGTGAAAGTATTTTTCAATTCATCTAGTGGTAATCCTTTATCAGTGGCATTTGTTGTAAAGGTTCAGATTTGGTCAAAAATTGTTTTTCCCCTGGTTAGAGGTCAAAAACCTCCTTAAAAGTCCCTTATTTACAATGTCAAACCGAAAAAGGAGCTGTCTAAGGGGCTGTTTTGAATCCAGCCCTTATTGTGCAAAAGATAACCTAAAGCTAAAATTATTACTTTTTCATCCAAAGCAATTTTGTACCATTATTCAATGATCCTCATTTTTTGTTGCATTTTTTTTTTTTTTTGTCTGCAGCGAAATTTCACAGCCGCTCAATTAGACAGCCTGCTGAAGGAAATGCAAACTCTCAATTTGTCTAAATATTTGAGTGAAATAGCAGCAGCTCTCATTGAGACGAAATTAAAAATGAGTGATATTTCAGCAGCTGTTCTGCTTTGCACAGAAATCAATTGTCAGTATGCTGAATTTGGGAAATGTATGCTTGAGTGCTGGCAGAAAACTTTAGCTCAGAAGCGCGACGAAAAAGTAAGTTCAACCTCAATTTTACGTATCTAATGAAATAAAAACATGAAACAATAAAGGATTTTTGAGCAATTGTCTATCTGGTAAACCTTGTTCCGTTTACCAACTCAATTTCAAGAGAATCCAAGGGAAGATAAAAAATGGGGCATTTTGAATCTAGCTCTTAAACCTACGTCAAATTCCCTCCCAATCTCTTGTTTTTCATTGGTTCCTATTTATTTCTAGGTAGTGAATCTGAGTAAATTTCGAGTGGATCTTCGTTTTTATGCGGACCTAATCTCCTCTGGTGTATTCTCTTGCAAAGAAGCTCTGCCTCTCCTCGGTAATGTTCTCACGGTCCTAACAACATCAAGCCGTGAAGATTCTAGTCACATAAGTATTATCTTAAGTTTTTGCAAGTACTGCGGAGAAGATTATGCAGGTAATCAAGGTTTTATCTTTCTTTTTGCAAAATCTCCAAACTGTTTAGAATCGAGTGCACCAAAACTAACTTACTTTGGAAAGCATTGACTCATCGGCACTCTTTAGCTCACTACTTTAAAAGTGCTTAGGTTGTAACGCTAGGCCACTATCTCTAGGGACTGATCATGATACTGTTTGCGGGGTTGCCACTTTCAGGTAAAACCTCAAAATGTCAGGGGGAATGACTAAAGGGTCAAGAAAAAATATTTTTAATCAGAATTTTTCAAAGCGCATGATATGAATGAATACCATACAACCAATCTCCAGAATTTAATGTCTATTTATGAATGATCATCCACCAATACAAAAGGGAAGCAATATCTAAGTATGAGAAGGCAGAAATGTATCATGTAATGCAGTGTGTGGTTCAGGGAATTAGGTTTGAATAAACAAACATATCTGTTGTACTGAAAAGGCAGGCAAGAAATTGAAATAATAAAACAACAGTGAAACTATGTATTATGCTGCAAAGAAAGAAGATGAAAAAACTTTTGCCGAGTGGATAGGTTATTGGCTAATGAACTCGCTGGGACATCCTATTCTATTTTTATATTTACATTCGTTCGATGTAGGTTTGAAGTGTGTGGAACTTATCGTTCCATTAGTTTTAGTAACTGTTTTTACCATCTGTATGGATATTTTCTTTTCAGGCTTAGTACCACGTCGAGTCCACCTGCTTGCAGAAAAGTACAGTTTAGAAATCCCTAAAAGTGACTTAATCCCTCCAGAAAAGCAAAAAACAGTGCGTATGCTCCTAAAAGACTACCATGCAAATCTTCAGAAGCATTTATTAAAAGTAAGTCAAATTTTACTATATTCTCTGTTCTAAAAAAAAAAAAATAAACAAATAAACAGGAACACTTCAAAGGCACAGCTAATTTTTCATGAGTATGACTTCACAAAAATCATCCCAAACAGAACAATGTTATCAAAAATACACTCTAAAATTCACAATTTGAGCTGTCCTTTGTATGTATGTTCTGATTTTCCGCATTCATAGGCAATTTTTTCACAGTTGCCAGCAAAAACAGGTTAATACTGAAGAGAGATTAATTTTTTTTTTATTATTTTTATTTATTCAGCAACAGATTAATTACAAATGTCATATTGGCTTACAAATTAGACAATATAAAGGTTAAATAAGGAAATTTACTTTAGGTTTAACAAAATTTGCTGAGGAACGCTACCCCCCCTCGATCAAGATGGAGGGTGCGTTAAGCCGGGAGCGCCTGGTGGCATAACATCGGCTATGGTCCTGTTAAGGGCTGATAACACTAGTCTCTTGGTCTCTAACACACTTTTCACGAAGGACTTTACTCTGCACCAGTCCCCAAAACTTCTGGTCATCACTCGTTGGAAGTTGTTCGTGGAGAGATCCTCTCCAAGGTCCGCTGACAACTCTAGTCTTAGTCTGAGAGATTAATTGTAAACAAATGAATAATTTTGAAAAGTGTGTTCAATATTTTTCTAATAAAATATCTTTTGTTTTCTCCTTACTTATACTTAAAGACCAAATCTAATGTTTTAAATTGTTGTCTGGTAGTTACGTAATCGATGTGTATCAGTATTGACATATCATGGTTAAAAGCAACTAACTTTTCAGGGACAGGAAGTGGATGAACACAGAGAAAATCCAAAAAATAGTACAAAATATAATGAATAAATAAATAAAATCAAAAGTAAATAAATAATATGAAAGGTATTCAAATGCCTGGTTTGTTGTCAATTCCAACATTAATCTAATTCATAAAATCAAGGATTTTAAGCAATTGTAAAGGAAAATATTCAGTTGTTTATAAGTTCTTATAGGTAATATTTAGCGAAAAGTTCCCGGTGACTTTACAAAAAAAGTGAGTAATTTTCTTCTGTGAAAACTTGGGAGCTCTCAGGAAGTTTTTATTTTCCCATTTGATCTGATATTGGTTTGGACATTAAGCCTTAAAGAGCAACAAGACTTCTAGTTTCTTTTTCCTCCTTCTGAGTCAATGTCACTTGGTTCTCTTTTGCTACATGCTCCTCACATGATGATTATTATTTTACTGGTCAGTATTGTTTGGAGCTTACTTTATGTATTTGTGTGTAGGAGCACTCCGAGTTCCAAAGAATTGAATGCCAAAATCAAAAGATTCTTCAAACAAAAGGGGAATTGAGCAACGAGAAAAAGGAGAAGAGTGAAATGCTGAACAGCAATCTGCAGAAACTTCTCGTTTCTGTGTCAAGTCTTGCAGAGCTTGTGGATGAAGAAGCTGTTGTGCTCCCCGAAAATAGTAAGTTGCTGGCATTAGCTTTGCTGATTCATGAGTACTATACAGGGTGTCCCAAAAGTCCCTTCCACCCCCTCTAAAATTTTACCTAATTGATATTTTGAAACGAAACTTTGGGAATGTTCATCGATCAATGTTAGCTACTTTTGGGGCCCCCCAAAATTTTCGGGCCCCCCCGTGGGGAGGGGTTGCGGACCCCAACTTTTTTTTTTCAAATAGCAACCCCTATCTTGTGATACCTCATTCGAAAGAACATAAAAAACTAAGAATTTTGGCACAAACCGCAGATCAATATCTTAATTTTTGACCGAGTTATGATAGGTCAAAGGTCAAATTTGACCTATTTTCAAAAAATCATAACTCCGGTTCAAATTATCGTAATGAAAAAAATAAAACGAGAAAATTTACCAAATTGTAAGCAATTTTAAGCAAAAATCACAGAAATTACTTCAAACTAATTTTAAGGGGGGTTTCGGACCCCCAAATACGTCAATTCAAAGGTCATTCAATTTTATTGCGAAATAAGCCAATTTCCCCCAGATTTGCCTCCACACGACTTCAGTAAGGTCAAAATCAGTTCATTATTACGTTGGCAAGTCCCCAAATTTCGGGAAAAGTTTAAAAAACGAACTTTAAGGTGATTAAATTTGACCGTTTAAATTTTTTTTTTTAACTTTTCCCGAAATTTGGGGACTTGCCAACGTAATAATGAACTGATTTTGACCTTACTGAAGTCGTGTGGAGGCAAATCTGGGGGAAATTGGCTTATTTCGCGGTAAAATTGAATGACCTTTGAATCGACGTATTTGGGGGTCCGAAACCCCCCTTAAAATTAGTTTGAAGTAATTTCTGTGATTTTTGCTTAAAAGTGCTTACAATTTGGTAAATTTTCTCGTTTTATTTTTTTCATTACGATAATTTGAACCGGAGTTATGATTTTTTGAAAATAGGTCAAATTTGAACTTTGACCTATCATAACTCTGTCAAAAATTAAGATATTGATCTACGGTTTGCGCCAAAATTCTTAGTTTTTTATGCTCTTTCGAATGAGGTATCACAAGATAGGGGTTGCTATTTGAAAAAAAAAGTTGGGGTCCGCAACCCCTCCCCACGGGGGGGCCCGAAAATTTTGGGGGGCCCCAAAAGTAGCTAACATTGATCGATGAACATCCCCAAAGTTTCGTTTCAAAATATCAATTAGATAAAATTTTAGAGGGGGTGGAAGGGACTTTTGGGAAACCCTGTATTTATATACGTGGTCTGTCCGGAAAGTATCAGGACTTTTTGATTATCTCGGAATGTAATGCATATAATGACCTGAAACTTGGGTTGGACTTTGCCAATGTCCATTCCAATGCAGCCACACAATCGGGCTTTCACACTTTTAATCATTCGATTGCAATCAACTGATCAAAGTGTGTGTGTCAAGTGCTATCGTCGCGTTTTTTATTTTTCGTGAAATGACCGAGCGTGAAGATCAGAGAATTTGTATTAAATTTTGCTTTAATCTAGAAAAAACTGCCAAGGAGAACATGGAAATGATTCGGAAAGCTTTTGGCACTGATTCTATGAGCAAGAGCAATATTTATGAGTGATATGCTTGCTTTAAATCGGGTCGTGAAACAGTCGCTAGTGATCCGCGGTCTGGGAGACCTCCGTCGACGAATTCTCCCGATAATATGGAAAAAGTTCGGGAAACTATTGCCAAAGACAGTTGGTTAACCATGCGGGAACTGGAAAAACAGCTAAATATCCCGAAGACCGTCGTTGCGGAAATTTTAACTGAAAAACTCGGGCTCCGTAGAGTGGCAGCGAAATTTGTGCCAACGCTCCGGCTCATTCCTCCTGTCTTGTGCAACAGTTTTTGGGCAAAGCTCGGTATTCCTCTGGTTCCACATCCTCCATACAGTCCAGATATAGCTCCTTGCGACTTCTGGCTGTTCTCAAAGATAAAATCTCCAATGAAAGGGACTCGATTTGACTCCATCAATGACCCAAAAGAGAATACGACGAGAGCGCTGAAGGACATCCCAAAGGAGTGCTTTTTGGACTGTTTTGAACAGCTCAAAAATCGCTGGAACAAGTGCATTGTGTCTTACGGAGAGTACTTCGAAGGAGATTAAAGCCACAATGTCATAGGTAAGCTCGATTTCTCAAAATCTAAAAAGTCCTGATACTTTCCGGACAGACCACGTATATGAACTATACCGTATATACTGAAGAAGGCCTCTATGTTAGCGCCGAAACGTATGCAAAAATTGCAAACATTTATGACTGAAAGCTTGCAAGGTAAATTTACATTTATATATAAGAATAAAAGTTCAATTTTTTTCAGCCTTGTGTCTCCCTTATTCTACCACCTTGTCAGGTTATATGTTCTATGCACTTGTTACGTTATCCGCAATGCCTTGATGTATGGATAATAGGATGGCAGAATATGGCTGGATCCTTACTATTCTAAGGAGGAAACAAAGCATGCATGTATACATTTCTATACTTTTGCCTTTGGATTTAAAGTATAATCATAATGAAAAATCATAGTGGCATTAAAATGTATCGTGGAAAAAAAGTATAAAGGCAATATCTTCAGGATTTGTGATGTCCGGGAAGGGCCATTGGTGCACTTGCATTTTTTTTTCCAGTCTTCAATTTTTAAATATTCTAAATATTCTAATGATGAAGAAAAGCATGAAAATCCTTCATAGAGCACTAGAAAACGAACAAATTAAATGTAATCTTGTTACCAAGGGTCTACTGAAAATATCTGCACATGGATAGCTAAATATTTTTCAAATTAATATAGAAAGGTTGTTTTAAATGTTTCAGAGCAAACAACTACAGAGAGCACTTGTATGGTGGCCCCTGTCAATAAAACAGATGGAGTTTTTAAATGCTCAAGCATTTGGGAAGATGAAGAAACGCAGAAATTTTATGAAGATTATCCAGACATTACAGGGCTTGTTCCTGCCTCCCAGAAAAAACTACGAGAGTCATCAAAATCAGAAACAGAAGTCCCTGAACCAAAACTAGATGATATCAAAATAGAAGATGAAAGTGATGATCTGAAATTAGATGAGAAGAAAGAGGAGGATTCTGAAGACACAGAACCAATCAGCACAAATTTTAAGGTCCTTGTTGATAGTCTAATCACTGGACTGACAACTTGCGTTAACAGAGAAATGGTGGATCGAATTGCTGCAGAATTTGTTTTGCAGTTAGGTGTACCGAACAAGCATGTTCGTCGCAAGATTGTGAAAACTTTATTTATGGTGCCTCGGACACGACTGGACTTGTTGCCCCTATATGCACGTTTTGTAGCTGTCTTAAATCATATAGCCCCAGAAATTACAGCAGACCTCACCTATCAACTAAAACAAGAATTCAAGTACCATGTTCGGAAGAAGGACCAAATTAACATAGAATCCAAAGTGAAAACAGTAAGATTTATTGGAGAGCTTGTAAAATTTGGACTTTATCCGAAAGAAGAAGGATTGTATTGTATCAAAGTTCTTGTTCATGACTTTACTCATCACAATATTGAGATGGCTTGTAATCTCCTAGAAACTTGTGGCCGCTTCTTTTTCCGTTGTCCAGAAACTCATCAAAGAACTAAAGTATACCTGGTGAGTTCATTTGTTTCAATAATCTAATTGATTTATGCAATATCAGATATTTAATGAAATTTGTTCATCTATCAAAGGTTTATCTTATAGTAAAATCAGCTCCAAGAATTAGAGACGAAAAAGTTTATTCTTTTTTTTTTAGGAATACGTAGTGTAATGAATTCTTGATAAGTCAAAAATTCAGATTAAGCAAATTTTTGCTCCCATCCCAACAATTTCTTTTTGTAGGTGATTTAGTTAGTTTTCGGATAAGTTGGAATCTCCATTTTCGTTTGAGTTGGAAGTTTTTCCGTTTAGCCGGACAAAAATGCACAGTTGTCAGCAACACATTGACTACGTGAGAGTATGTTTTACAGACAGCGATGTCGGAAAGGAAGGAAAAGTAGAGTATCACGTATTGGTGACATATGCGCCTAACGTTTTAATATTTTGGAATGTCAAAAGAGGCTAATGAACTCCAGGAAGTCCTCAAATTCAGAAGCCAAACTATTTCTTTGAATTCAAATGAGAAAAACATTGTAGAATTTATATCCTACAACTTCCTTGACCTCCTGGTACCAAAGAAAATATGGAACAAACACTGTCTCATCAGACATCATTAAAGAGTTTGAATACACTGACATTGGAAGTCAAGTGTATGAGTGGTTGGTCGGTTGGTAGATACGTTTATTTGGTGCTTTTAACATATAAGCCATTTTCATCGTAGAGGAGAGATGAGTGCAACAGTTTAGAAGTAGCTACAGATATGATGTAGGGACTCTTACATAATCAGAAGAGTTTGCTAACACTAGCCTGCCAAGAGGAACGAAGTGTGCTCGCAAAAACCACCCAAAGCTTTATTAAACTCCAAATTCTCTTCAGTGTCATTCACTCTTCTATAGATATATTTGTTCTGCTAAGTATAATTCTCACTTATACACCATTTAAATGAGCGGACCTATCTGCATAGATTACAAAAGGAAAACATTGTATCTGCCAAATGCCACCAGTTAGGCTGTTTAATGCTCACTCCTTAAATTGCCGCAGGATTTTATCATAGAATTAGCTTACTCTCAGCCTCCATACAGCGATATTTAAGTCAAACATACCCTTGAAACAGGTAGACTCTTTCTCAAAAAGTGCCATGTAAAGAAAGTCCTATTGTCCAATGATACCCTAGTGCTCCTTGTTCCTACTCCAATGACTTTTACAATTTTGAGGAGAAGTTTGATATTTTTAGCTATTCATCAGATCATTCTTGTTTTTTCGAGATGTTAGCAGCATTACAATGATTCATGCTTCAATTTGTATCTAATTTTCACGACATATTTCTCTCTAGCTACAAAATTATTTTCGAAAAGCAACTGAATAAATTTGGATTATCAAATGACTCAAATGAAAAACATCATTATTGTTGCACTAAACTCATCAAAATAATTTGAAATTCTTCTTCAAATCTTCAAATTTATAATCCTATTGGGGTTTTTATGTTTTTTCTAATGCAGGAGCAAATGATGCGGAAGAAATCTGCTATGTCTTTAGATGCCCGTTACAAGAACATGGTTGAAAATGTCTACTTCTTTGTCAATCCGCCAGATAATCCAATTAAAAGGAAAAGGAGACCACCACTGCAAGAATACATAAAACAGTTGATTTATCAGGATTTAAGCCTTAAGACAGAGGAGTTTGTCCTGGAGCAACTGAGGAAGTTACCTTGGGATAATCGAGAAATTGCCCAATATGCTATTCTGTGCCTTGCAAGTGCTTGGAAAGTCAAGTATCTTAATATTCGTTGCCTAGCAAATCTGATCGCTGGATTAGTCGATTATCAAGTAAGCCTTCTCTCACAATCTATAATTAAAACTGATTGAGTGTCAATCATTGTAAGAGATGCATTATTTCTACTTCATTTCTTTCTAAACAAAGTCTCTCAATAGTTTTCTAGGTATGTTCATTTTATTTCACTATTTATTAACCTTTTTTGTTCGCTTGCATGAAAGGACTTATATAAGAAATTTTTCCCTCATCAAATCGTAGCAGAAAGAATTCTCTGCCATTTTTTATGATAATTAAGCATTGTAGTTTCCTGTTTTTTGGATATTAGCAAATTAGATGGGGATGGTTATATCTGAGGATGAATAAAAATTCTATGTTTTCATTAGTGAATTCTTATGGGAAGTAAAAGAGAGAAGGAGGAAGGAGACAAAAAGAAAAGGAAGGACAATTCAATGGTGAAACTATCAAACCTGGAATTCCTATTTGCGATGGTGCAAGTCATCTGTCTCATTTCACTTGCTAAAAGAGGCTTCTTTTTGTGCAAAATGTTGTTCGATTTCTCTTCGCTCTTTTAAGAATATTCTTTAACTCTTTTGCAGAAACATGCTGAGCAATATTTTTCTAAAAAATAAAATTGAAGGGAAAAATTTTCAAACTTTGTGATTGAGATCCCTGGTTTGGTTGTTGCACCATTGATGAGAAGAGAGAGGTTTAGAATTCACTAAGAAATCTTACACGAGAAAGGAATTGGATTTCATTTATTATTTATTTATTTATTTAAGTAGAGAGAAGAGAGTTCCAGCTATGAGGACCAATCATTTGAGGGACAACAACGGGAGGTGGGCTGATGAGTGCTAATCAGCTTTGTATATTACCTCTGTAACTGTCTTTGATTTAAGTTAATCATTTTTTTTTTTTTTCAGGAATTCATAGGAACTGAAGTTGTGGATAATGTTTTAGAGGATATAAGAATAGGCTTGGAGTTGAATCTACCAAAGCTGAATCAACGCAGATTAGCCATGATAAAATATTTAGGTGAACTGTACAATTATCGTCTATTAGAAAGCTCAGACGTTTTCAAGGTCAGAAGATACTATTTAAGTCTTAATGTATTTTTTTCGTACCTACTATGTAGTGTTTAGTTCGTATTTAGAACCTAAAATTCTAATAGTTCAAAGTACCCAGTTAAAGACCCTGCAGACTCCTGATGTGATTTTGTGGTTACTCCGTTTCCCAATTTTATAATTGCATTGCACATATGAGGACTTATATGTGACAACAGCGGTCGTTGACATCTGCCATTTTTAGGGCAAACGCTTTTTTCGAATTCTGGAACCCTCAAGAACGCCTTTGCAGAGTTTCAGACTTCCAGGACAATTTTTCGGCGAGATATGAACTAAAAACCATATTATTTCTAAAAACAGGGGATGTGAGAATCCACTGTTCTCCCCTGCCGGCGTGGCAGGACATGGTAGAGATTCGAATCCACTTGCGATAACTGCCCGCGCACCGACCATGGGCTATAGCTGACACTCAAATTGTACGTATCGGAACCGTCTCGCCAGAATTGTTGATTTTTTAACTGATTTTACAATTTGTTCCTTATTTTTGTTCTAGAAGTTACAAACGGTCTGGTTTTTTGTTCAATTGTATTAAATGACTCAGCATTGACCTACTTTTGGTTCATTTCAATCGTTTCACCAGCCTTAACCCTCCCGAAGACTTTGTTTCATGCATAAAAAACGTTTTCAGTAAAAACAGCGGATGTTACATTTTTTAAAATCGCTGTTACTCCTTAAATTTTTCACTTACAGAGATCACAAAACGTGTGTTTTTTACAGGAAGGGTTGCTCTTCATGAAAATCTTAATATGAATCCTCTCGGTTCTACGGGCGGCAAAGTGCAAAGCTTCGTAAACTTCAAACGCGATTTTCTCACAATCTGAAAACTCGATATCCGCTATTGTTACAGATAAGTCCTCATATGCAGTGATCCTGATCAAAAGTTGCAATTAAATCAAAGTTCTACAGGTCATTGATTTGTGCAAATTTTAGCCAAGGCTTCGGTAAGTTGCCCTGTAAATGAAGCTGGTGTGGCAAGAAAGGGTCTAAGTGGTCAGCAATCTCAGGCTCAGATTCCGTATGCCCTCTCATTGAACTATCCATCTCAGTTTCTTTCTCTATCGCTTTGTGTTCTTCACCTCTCACCCTTACTCGTTGAATTTGTTTTGTCTTGTTCGCCTTTTCCTTTTTTGAGGAGAGAAAATAGGGAAAGGGTAGGTATAAGGACTAAGTAGAAAGAGCACTGAGTTTTTCCGTGAAATTATGTTTGTCTTGGTTATAGTGTGGATTAAAAGAGAGTCCTTTCTAATTAGTGTGTTCAGCTTTGGCTTCATTCACTAGCCTTTGTGTCATTGATGCGCATCTTCATTAATTGACATAATTTAAAATAGTCCAAAATAGCTCTTATTTTCAGTTCAAAAGACTTTGTCAGCCTCATGAATAAAGGGCAGGGAAAGAGCTTGATGCAAATTACCCATTTTTCACCCTCTCTTGGATTTTCTTGAAATTTTGCATATGGATTGTGCTTGACGTGAGATGTCTTATTACAAAATTTCAGACTTCTTAAAAGAGGTTTTTTTTTTGGGGGGGGGGGGAGGGGTGTCGAAGTTGAAACCTTCATACCTTGACATCTTTCAAAGGAAAAAACATAACGGTATCCTGTTTGCACCAAAAGCCGTCTAAAATTACACACTTTAGCTTCCCGAAAGAAAGGTTAGGTTAGTCTTATATATTGTTTCCCCTGCAGATGCATAATGTATTTATGTATATATATATATTCTTATATTTTTTTACGTATTATATATTATCTATATATTTCTATATATCTGCATAATCTATATTTCTATTGCAGGTTTTGTATTCATTGATCTCATTTGGAGTATCGTTTGATCCCAAAATCATCTCTCCACTTGATCCTCCTGAAAATTTATTCCGCATCAAATTAGTATGTATTCTACTGGAAACTTGCGGGCAGTTTTTCAATCATGGTATGCCAAAGACTAAACTGGATTATTTCTTCATTTTTTTCCAGGTAAGTTCTCAGACAGAGCCTGTCATGAATTCTGTATCAGGGTTTCCGCCAATCTGGAAAGTCAGGGACCTTACGGTGACTTAAAGAAGTCAGGGACCTTATGGTGACTTGGAGAAGTCAGGGGATTCATAAAAAAAATCAGGGAATTTTGCAAGCATCGCAACAGAAATCAGTGTGATCTAAAGGGGAAAGATATAAGAGGAATTTTTTTGAGGTCAGGGAAAATCAGTGAATTCGAAAATTTTGGAGTTAAGGAGAAGCAAAAAAGACAAAGAAAAGTAAGAGGAAGTCAGGGAATCGGATATTGAAAACATAATGGAAACCCGTATACGCACTAAAGCAGGGTAAAATATGCCTCCAAATGAGGGAATCTAAACATGATATAACTACACTATAGCACAGAGGAGTTAATGTGTACATTTTGGCAGTTTTGCCGTCTAATTACAATCATTTACATTCACAATATTCTAATTACTTAGAAAGCAATTGGAATTTTTATTTTTTTTCCAACTTACCCATGCTTCTTTTTTTTTAAAATCAAAATTATGAATACAGTATTTTTCTCGTAGATAACTTGCAGTTGATATTTGCTTTTAAGCCCTGGTCAGGGCCCATTTATGCATTAGATTTTCATTATGTGTCGCTCAGTGACTTAGAATGGTGTGATTACCAACTACACAGGTGGTAGTGAAAGTGCTTATACTAACGACCAAAAATTGTTGCGGCAAAACTGTCATTGCAGCTTCTAGATCATGTTGCCGGTAGTTAGAAACCGCCAGCAGATCTATGTTACCAACAGTTTATAACCACACAGGGCTGTATGGATGTGTTCATGCCCTTATCTTGTTTTCCCTCCAGTGGCGACCAACATCGATGGACCGAGGTCAGTCTATGAGGAAAGTTGAGAGTGATAATCCTTGTGAAATGACGTTGAGGGCTGCTTGCTTCGCCAGAAGATGCCCCCGATTTTCTTGAATCGGTATTATGCAGATCGGGGGTGGGGGACCATGCAACAGAGCAGCGCCAATCAAGGAAACGTTTGGAAAGTAGTAAAACAACAAATCGGGAGGATTTGTCGACAGATCAGGAAATTCTGAAGAACATCTTGTTATCAGGCTGACCTTATCTTGGCGGTGACAAGCGCATACTCCAGTGCGATTATTTTCGTTTAGTTAGTACAACTGGAAAGAAATTAAATAAATTTATCACACCATTCCAAGAAATCTTGCGGCGTTGTGTCATAGGACAATGTATGGCTTAAAGTGCCTATGTAAGTGGGCTCTTCTTGGGTTTGAATGCTCATAAATTGAAGGTAAATAAGTCCTAAAGGTATCACTGAGCAATGAATCTACATTTTTGTCCAGATTATCTAACTAACATTTTAATCATTTGTTCATAGAATTACTATTGGCACAAATACTCTCACCCTATTTGGACCGAGCAGAGCAAATTTCCAGTAAATCTAACCTACATGTTCGAAGACACTCTTCTCAATCTCCGTCCAAATTTTAAAATGGCCTCCAGCCTTGAAGAGGCTATTGAAGCTTCACAAACACTCCAGACTAAACTCATGTCCAAACTACCTCCATCATTATTGCAGGTTAGTTCTCCTTTCTTGATTCTCATGTTTTATATAAAGTTGTAAAAATTCATACTGATATGAAAACTGGACATATCAGGTGTAATCAGTTCTAATCCTCTGAGTGACCGGTGATTCGTGGTTACTTCCTGCCTAGTTGTGTGCTGCCTGAGAAAAATGTTCAGCCAGGGGTCCAGCAAACGAGAAAAATGGAATAGTCAGGGCGAAGCCAAAAAGAGTCAGTGAGAGAAAATGGGTGACTGAAAGAGTCGCGAACTCCCTCGCAAGTCAATGATTTGCATAACTTCGCAGCAAGGAATTATATCATGTAAAAAATTGTCCCTCTACCATTTTCATCTCCATTGTCATAAACAAGTTCTACTCGGGCTAAAAATTGTAACATTTTAAGCATTTGGCTCAAAATGGGATCACTACAAAGCCTCAAAGGTGCATGCTACCTTCTTTTCCTCCTTATATTTTGTTACTCTTCTATCTTTTTTGTAGATTTCCAACAACAGCAAGTCAGGTCTTGGCACTATTGTGGAAACAGGTGAAAACAGTGGTAATGAGTCTGTGGATGAAGATGGAGATTCAGACAATGAAGGTTAGTCTACAATTTTCTCAATATCTTCATCAGGAATGCACCTGAGGACAATCTAAAGCAGTTCGTTTAGAGCGTTGGTCTGCATGCGAAGTGTACCTAAGAATAATGTATATTAGTACATACATGTAGAATGCTGGATGTAAGTCAAGTTTAAATTAGAAGGAACTATACAATGGATTAATTATATTAGCATAATCAATAGAATATTTTAATATCAGTCCATTTCAATACATTTTAACCCACCCCTTGAAAATTTGCATTTACTGAATTTGTTTTTTTTAATTGCATTTACTGAAAATTCTGTCTCATCACCAGATGGCCCACCAGTTCGATATGAGTATGAAGAGCACGCTCCAAGTTCAGAATGCATAACTGTTGAGCAATCTTGTAAGTATTTTTTTTCCTTATGCTTTTTTAATACAAAGAATTTCCTCATTTCTGAGGGTAAATTTTGTTTTAGAGAAAAATCTCTCAATGTAGCTTGCTTCACAATTTAGTTTAGATCAAGTCTCCTCTCAAGTTGAAAGCTCTCAAAAGAATATTTCAGAAAGAAAAGGAGAATTGAGGAATAGAAAAGCCATTCTGCATCTAATATCGAATGATGAGTGTGTTGCTTTCGAAAATGAAACAATTCATTTGATTTTCAGTGAACGGGCATGAAGAAACCATAAATCCGAGTGAGGACCCGGATGATGATGAAGATGAGGAAGAGGAGGATGTCGTTGATGATGATTATGATTACGACTCAGACAGCGAAGAAATGAAAGACTTTAATCAGGTAATTTATCTGTCAAGCTATTAAATTTAAATACGATGGCTGAGGAACAAGACAGCTTATGCGCAAACTGACGATTTTATAGTACAAAGAAAAAACTTAACCATTTTCGTTAGCACATGGTAAAATTTGCCATCTTTTTAAATACATCACTGTGTCATTAAAATGCTGCTTTGCGGAATGGGAAAAATTTATAAACATCAGTTTGCATTTTTATTCTGTAGAATGAAGTAGCCACTAGCTAATTTTTGCCATAATTGTCTGTTAGGTTGTATTGTTCTTTAGTCCTTGATATGTAATTTAGAAAAAGTTGAAGAACACATCATAAAATAGTTTAAGAATCAAATAAAAAAGAAGTTTCTGAATTTTTTGGGTTCATTGACTCAGTGTAGATTTTAGATTATCCTTTAAGCAACAGATGTCAGTAAGGTTGCAAAATGACAGCAAAATTCCTGTGTCTTGGGCTCCCCTGTGTATAGACGATTTCTTTTCGGAGGCAACACGTATAATAGTTGCTGAAAACAAGCAACAATGGCATTCTGTTCGGTGTTGTTTTAAGTTGGAAGGGCAAGACTTATTTTCGTGCGCAAAATTTTGGAGCCTTTGGAGCAACATTGTTGTTCAACAACTGCAATGAGCACAGAGGCAAGTTGTCTTTGTGTTGTTTTCCAAAGCAACCCTAGGCCACACTATTTCTAGTCGCTACCTTGAATGTTGCTCTCTCATTGGCTGTTTAAAATCGAGTAAGGAGAACAAGAAAAAAAACTGGAAACATTTTGCTGTTCTGAGCAAAATGCATCATATTTTAGTTAGAAATTTTAAGCCATTCTGAAGATGTAAACTTTGAAGTTGAATTTTTGGTAGGTCTGAGCTTTTTTTTTAAAGGTTTTGTTCACGTTACAATTGATGAGCATCGTCTCATGTCTTTTGAATGATATTCTTCAAGTCTCCAGTACAGATTGATTTAATGTCTATGTCATTTGACATGTCGATCCAGAATGAATGGACTATTTTACTCTTGATTGCTTTGCCTTGCTTAGTAGAGGAGGCCAATATTGTCGATGGTTTGAATAATGCAGCCACCAGATCAGTCTATTTAAGCGAGCAAGCTAATACACTTAGCTCTAGTTCAAAGTTTTGTTTCCGGCAAACGTTTCGTGTTTTGCCACTAGTAAATTAGTATTGTCTTAGAAGGCTAAATATCCAATAGCTTCAGTGTTTTTGTTGCTTTGTCAATTCCTCTAGGAGCCAGAGGATGCAGACTTTTTAAGTGCATTTGAGCAAATGGTATCCGACAATCTTCAAGATCGTATGAACGAGGTTGTGAAGCCGCCTAAAGTTGACATAGCCATCCCGCTACATTTCAAGTCAAGTACAAAGAAAACTTATGGTATTGTATTATTGAACTTAATCCCTTCAATTAACATTTTTTGTCAGTGATTATTGGTGACCTTTCTCTGCCTCTCCACTTTTCTCTGTTTTTTTGTTAAATTTATCCGTCAATAATGGTAATAATGTGTTAGTGGCAGGTAATAATGAGAATGGGTCTATTCAGAGATATAGCCAACTGAATATAGTTTCCAAGGGTAAATTCACTCGAAGATCACGTAGGGCACATCTGAAAAGTCTGAAATTCACTCCTCAGTGCACAATTTGTGTAGGTTTGAAACTTGCTTTTTCAAATTTACTATGTATGCCGGCGGTTTTTCTTGGTGGCTGGCAATTAGGTTTGCTTTAAGAGAGAGGGAGGGAGGGAGGGAGGGAGGAAGGAGGAGAGGAAGAGAGAGAGAGAGAGAGAGAGAAAGAAAGAGACTCAACCTAAATAAACTAACAATCGTGCGAACTTTCATAAACTCTTTTTGTGTAAGATTTCAATTGATTCAAAGCTTTTGCTTATGCAAAATAAAGAAAGAAAAAGGAAACAAACGCTTGAAAACGATTGAAATCATATGTTAGAAAAAGTTAGTGAAATCGTTTGTTTATTCAGGTTAGTTTTTCCTCCTCCTCTGCCTGTGCAAACCTGGTCGGCCGTGACTAGGAAAAACTGCCCTCAGACATGGGAAACTTGAAAAAGCAAATTACAAAGTAGGCAGATTGCGCATTAAGGAAAAGATATCCAGACTTTCTTGATGTCCCCAATGTGATTTTCGTGTGATTTTACCTGTTTAGAGTATATTAATACGACAGTATCTCTTGCATGCAACAGACCCATTGTAAAATAATGCTAATCACCTGCAACTTCCATCCCATCAGGCAACTTATGATGGTTGTTTGTTGATGAGGCTTTTTGTTAGCATTTGTTGTAATTTAGGGTCGTTTATACAAAGTAGTCGCGGATTTTTTGCTGGAAATTAAGGGGGTCTTTGCTTGCGTCATCATATTGATGGGTAAGGAATAATACCAATTATTGGACAATTTTGGTAAAAATGAGTCAGCGTCCTGTAAAATTGTGTGTTGCAGATTGGCGATATTGTTTCTCAATCATTGATATGTCTTTTAGTCAGTGTCCATCAACTGACATTTTAAACGATAACTTTCATCTGCATGTTTATTTTCAGAATTTTGGCATACTGTGACCAGTCTTCTTACATTTCATTTGAATCCAACCCTTAATTTTTTTCAGAGCAATTGATGCAAAATGAGGAAAAGGATGAAAACACCGTCAATTTTGTACTCATGCTCCGGAAAGGATCCAAGTCTCAGTGCAAAACCTTAAATGTTCCTGGAAATTCAGAGCTAGCTGTCAAACTGAAATCCCAAGAGAAAGTAAGTTTTCTACCCTCTTCCAAGACATTTTTCAAACACAAATTTTGAAACACTAGGTAACAATGAATTTACAAGTTTTTGACTGGAATGTTTTACAAAGGCCGTCCAAAAAAAACTTGACAGGAGTAAACTGTTGAGGTCAATTGGGAAACAGTTACCAAGAACTTTCAGCTTATTTCATTAGCTTTCGAGGAAGCTCTAGTTGAGCTCATTTGGTGAATAATTTGCATTTATAGGGGGATTTCTCGGTACAGTGTATACCCATTGGGAATTTTCAAGTGATTTTCACCTCTCAGCTCCTTACTATGAGGTCACTGAAATACTGGAAATATAAGTCTGTAAACTTTTAGATGCAAGATAAGACTAATCTGCTAAAGCTCTCATAAAAACTGAAAATTTTCCTCTCTTAAGAAGTCAGGGAATTCAGGATTGTCAAGTTGGCCTTGCCAGGTTGATGAGAAAAGTTGTAAAACGTTCAAAATAGTTCTTCTAAAATATATTGTTGCTACATTTTAACTCATTACATTCCAAAATGCCCTCAACTTTTTTAAAACTGATTGAAAATACAAATGTTGTCTTCTGCACCTACGCAGTTGGCTCATGAATCAATCATAAATACAGGAAACTGGGCTGGCCATACAATCTGTATCGGAACAAAATCAAAAGCATGTCTGTAAAGGGAAAATTTGAACATACTAAATTCATGTTTTTGGGGCATGCTGAAAAAATTGTGCATTTTGGAACCCTATACTGGATAATGTTTTATTTTTTCAAACTTTACTTGAAAGTAGACTTTTCATGCTCATTGAATTCAATTCAACAACTTAGTCTTGTGAAAGGTTGCTGTATTTGGTGAAGGTCTGTATTTTGTACAAGACTGTTGCAAAATACATTTTGCGGCAGCCTCCGGATGGTTTCATCTGGATTAAATTGTTATTTTAATATTTTTTTTAGCTTATTAAGTTGTTCCTCAGACATTCATGTATTGTTTTATCATTCAATTGTTTTACAGGCAGAGAGAATAGAAATGGAAAGAGTAAAACAGCTTACACTAAATATCAATAATAGATTAGAGGAAGAGGATTACCAAGATCAAGTGCTGCAGGTAAATTCATTAAAACCTAATTTATAACTTCGTTAATTCTAAGTAATTTTAGTATTTTTTTCTCTCCCTACTTTCTTTTAAAAATACAGTTGCTCCTGGAAAATTCTCAAGTAAAAATGAGTAAAACTCAGACAGAGCGGGAAAACAAGTGTATGCACTTCGGACATCTTGCACATAGGTTGCTGACAAATCTAGGCACATCGATTTTCTCGAAAATGGTGTGGTTTGTCATAATTCAAAAAGTTTTAATTCTGTACTGCACTATGCCAAAACAAAGAATGTTTTAAAAATCCAGGTTTTTCAGGAATATTGACTCCACATTGAATCCATCTAGGTCACGGTGTAATCAAATCAATAACTGCCATCACCTCTCTTTTTCTTCTTTGAGTGAAGCGAATTTGTAGCAAAATTTTAGCTCACGGTATCATTTTCGTTTTACCAGGTGTGTTGTCTAGAGGTATTTTACTGTAGTTTTCTGCTCTCAGATTTGGGGGTTTTGAATTTTTCATCTGGCCACCGTTAATACGACCCACAGCGTACTTAACAGATCTTACGAAAAGCATTTTCAGATTTAACTCCCTACTTGTATCAATTTTCTCAAATTGTGTCATCCTTTAATATCTCTCCAAACCTCCAAATTTACTAGATACTTTTTTTTTGTCTCTTAGAACTCACGATCTTCAGTTAGCAACTTTAATAGAGATAGAAAACAAAGATACCAACACCCCAAGGGTGCGCCAGACGCTGATGCCATTTTTGGTCGAAAGAAATTTCGGTGAACTTTCAGGCATGGTATGTATTTGCTCATATTTGTAATCCAGTTCATCTATTTGGCTTTTTTACTGAAATATATTTCATATCACTGAAACACAACTGAACATAAATGAAGGCCCTAATCTCGTCGTTTCACTGTCAAAGGAACGTACCTTCATTCCAAGGTCGGAAACTGTCTTCAGTAATTCAATTCTTTCCAAGAATATGACTTTGCAATTCCCTTCCAAAATTGTACTGATTTTACGGTATAATCAGGAGAAAAAACAATGAAATTCTCAGATCCAAATGTGTAGAGTCTCTCAAAATACAGTATGCAAGTGGAAATTTTGTAATGTTGGAATGTAGGTACGTTCTGTTAACTGTGGAACGACGATTTGTGCATGACTTATTATGTAAAAAAACCTTATTAGGAAGGAAATCTTGATGTAGAAGTAAAATGTACTTATCATTTAATGATCAGCTAAACTCAGAAGAGGTAAATTACGTCAGCTTTGCACCACCTCTTATTCTTTTGTTAAAGAAAAGGGCCATTCTATCATTCCATGCAAAATCAAACCAAAATTTGACCTGACCCCTCAGAATTTGATAAAAGATTCACTATTTTACTCACTGAGCTGATTCCATTAATGTAGTTCGTTAGTGTTTTAGTTTCCTTGTTAAACTTCTATGGAGCTTTAAAGTTCGAGTGGAAAATTTAATGTTCCTTACAATATTTTCATTTTCATTGTTTCAGACACCTGTGATCAAAATAGACTCTGTGACACAGCTCTGGTGAAAATATTCACAAAGCTGGATTTGAATGTCTGAGCCTGTCACGTCTGAGCGACCGTAGGTGAAGAATCAAAGCAGAATCAGACTTTTCATTTTCCTAGAAGTTGAGTGTTAAAGTGTGAAGATACTTCGAATATAGAAACCACTTATTCCCTCAATTGCTGAACATCTGAGGAATGTATCGTTCAATTGCAAAGTCTTAAGAGTTTCTAAGAAACATTTCTTGTAGGCTTTATCAGTTGTGTTATTAATTTTTTGACAAGGGTAAGTATTGTTGAAAAGAAATGAGAGTAAACTTTTTCATGTTCCAGTGGCCTAAGTGATTTTTTCACGATAAAATTTTAATACATAATTTCATACAGCTTGCAATTGTTTGCATATTTTTATTGAAATTTTTTTTTTGGATACAGAGGACATATTGAAATTAGAAGTTGCACCCTAGAGGCATTTTACTACAATTCAAAATTATCAACATTTAAACTAGAAATTTCCGTTGGTATTTTCATATTTCAATAGAATTGAGTAAATTTTCTTCAAATTGTCCCTTTTATTCAATCATAATGTGAGTAGAGGATGAAACACAAAAAAGGTAGAAGACATGTTAAGCCAGACATGGTGCATTGGTCTGATTTAAAAAAAAAAAATCATCTTGATGGGAAGAAGAAATTCTCTGCAGAGCATAAATAAGTGAATGATATTAGCATGGCATTCATGAACATGGAATCACATCAAGGCACTCGTGAACATGGAACCACATCAAATATTGAAAAAAAAATGAGCAAAAGTGAAGTTTCGTTTGTCATAAAAAATGTGGTTGCTTTAAAATGGTTCTTTCCTGTAGTGGTGAAACAATTTTGTTCCTAATCCAGTTGCTCCATGTACATGTATTTTTATTTATTGCTTGTTAATATGTACTTTTTTTTCTTCATGTATCCCTCATTATAATTCTTTGTTCAAAATTCTCCTTTAAACCAAAGCGATAGATCTCTCTGGTAATATTTAAAGTCATGCGCAACCTAGGGCAATTGTAATGTTTTGAAATATTCTCAATTCAGTGACAGAAAGCATATGAGGGGCATGTTTAAGATTCAAGATTGTTCCTTTGGTTTTAGTGCTAAGATTATAATCAGAAGACTATAGGGCAATGTATTGGCTCATGTTTTCAAGTAAATTGAAAATTTGATAAATTCGTCTCCAATGTATCATCCGACAGGGTAAAAAATCAACATCATTAAAATTATTCCTCTGAAACTTTTTAAACCAAATTTTATCAAATCTCCGTGAACAGGATCAGTTCAAAGTGTAAATTTTGACTTCACCTCCGGAGATCAAACCTTGCAAACATCACATAAAAATTTTGGATTAATTTTTAGAAAGAGTTCATAACTCCGAGACAGTGCTTGATGTTACTCTACTTGAAATCTTAATGTACAAAAGGTTAGTCATACTATTTATCCCATCCGGAAAATGCACAATGAATTGTTTTATCCTCCTCTATCTAATTGGAAAGGCCACAATTATGTGGTAGCAGCAGATTTTCGTGTCAAAGTTTGACGTTATTTTCCTTCGCCTTTTTCAACCTATGTAGGATGATGTAGAAGGAGCCATTTTAGTCAATTTTCAAAGATTCCACATGAAAGCAATGTCACATGCCGTGTCAGAGAACTCTGAAAGTAATACACCTCTTCTTTTTTACAGCAAAATACAAAAAAAGAAATGAACATTTAATTGTTTTTTCTACTTTCATTCACTGTTACGGAATGTTGCACTGAAGTAACTGACTGTTTTTTTTTTTTTTTTTTTATTTTTTTGTTTTTTTTTTAAATTATAATAAAAGAATCTCTCTCTTGTAAACTTCATTTAACCCCTGTTGAGTGGAATTTTAGTTTACTAGGTCAAAAACAGATAGTTTTAATTTTACTTTCTTTTTTTTTTAGCCTGTACCTAACATTTTTCTAATTAGTCTGCGAAAAAAGCTCTCCATCAAACATGGCCTACCACAATTCTGTTGGTACACCTACCTGTAGTGAGTTTCAACTGTAGGCGTCCCAAAGTTTGTACCCCGGAAAAATTTTAAAAATTCTACTTATCATCTCAAATCTTTCTCATCTTTTATTTTTTCATGGAACACAACCGAGAAAACTTTAGAATATATCTTACCCTTTGATCTTAGTAGAAATCTTTTCATCTTATTTTGTTCTGTAATATCTGCAACTTGTCGTTTTCTATTTTATTTCTATTCAGTAAATTTCTACCGATCATTTCTTTCATTTTTGGTCCATTTTTTTTCCTACCGATCTTATTGTACTTCATTGCATATCTGAGCATTTGGAAAATACATGTAATCCTTTAAATTACAGATAACTGAGAAAAAAAAAGTTTACTTTCTTCAAAGCATTTTTGAAAACTCGTAAGTCAAAAAAAAAAAAAAAAAAAAAAAAAAAAAACAAGAATGATATGATAAATGTTTATCCTGACCCAAAAAAGGAAAACTGAATGTGCTCTTCGGCTTCAGCAGCTAAAAATAAAAGAAAGTAGTCTGGGTAGGCAAGTTTTACAATTTTTAATGCCCAAGACGGGTAAGAGGAAGTTTCCTTCTAAAGAGAAAACATGATTTTTTTCAGAATTTTTGCTCAATTCCTCGGACCTGCACCTTTTAAGTCTTTGTTGCCAATTTTACTACTTTCCGCCGAATTTTGCTAATTTTGGAGAATTAAGGTTTGCAATGAGTTAGTTGCGCTAGTCATAATACCATGTTTTTGATGACTTTAGTTAATAGATAAGTAAAAAATAATAAGACTTTTCCAGACAACAAGTTCCCTTGTCCAATATTAACTAATATATCACCCTTCTAAAAACATAGTGCATGTTATCATCATGATTCAAATTTTGATTAGCAATCTCTCTATGAAGGAAAGCAAATAAAATAGCCCAAAGAAAACCGTGAATTTCCATGCTTTTATTTAGAAATCAAATTTGAATGAAAATAATAACAAAGTGACAGGAAAGATGCAAATAAACAGAGATGGACAAAACTCAATAATTGTAAGAAAAAATTAGAAAAATATTCTTACTCCTAATCTTATCTGTCCGCAGTTAGCTTAACATTGACGAACATGCATTATAACACTCAATAATCTAAATGTAATCATCACCAATGCGAGGAGTAAAAAAACAAATGTACAGTCACTGAACTTGCAAATCGCAGAAGAAAGGGGTTCTTTGCGTTAGAATGGAATGGAGGTGTTGACACAAACAAGGGCAGTGCAGTTTGATGATTCATGAGCGGCGGTATGGGTGATAGCCACTGGAGGCAGATGTTTGGGAGTAGTTGTTACCGCGCTGGGGTCCCGGAGCGTTGGAGTAACCACCACCTGAAGAAGATGATCCGACGGGTGAGTTCAACAAACGTTTGATGACGGAGGAGGAAGGATTGGGATTTGGGGAAGAGGAGGCATCTGTGAAACGGGAAAGGAAAGTGAAAGGTGTCAGAAATGGTTCAGGTTTATGCTGTGCACAAAATGAGCAGGAAAGAAATCGGATTTAATGAGAGAGGCAAAATCGTTACATTTACAACAAATGAAGCTTGATTACTTGAAAAATTTAGAGAGAAGTTTGCTCCAGATTTGAGCCTCAAAGTGTTGTACCTTCCAAAAAAGTGAACCTACTTAATTCTTAGAATCAAGTGCCAAATCGGTTGAGCAAATTCCCAGCATAAAAAGCTACCTTAGCATAGTGCATTGAATTTCTTCAATCAAATAATTATTTAAAAAAAACATTGAGAAGTTCAGATTTGGGATATCCATAAGTTCTGTAAAATTTTCTGACATGACTCAATAAGGATTTTAAATTGTCAAACAGTTGCCTGAGAATAGCTGTATTAAAAATTTCGTCAGTAAACTTTGAATTTAAATCATTTTAAAAACCTTAAAAGATACAGGAATATACTTGGGAGTCCGATTGAGTGGAGTTTAGAAATTTTCAAGGAAGAAGACAAAATCATTTTTATTTCCGTGCCACTGAGGGTTTGGAAGAAAAAGAGTAAAGTATATGTGCATATATTTAGCTGTTTTGCGACACTTGGGAAATTTTGTCATCAGACTGATTGTAAGGTTGGACGTGTAATGGAGTAGCACAAGTGACGCATATTTTCTGTTCTTTTGGTATTAGTTCATTAGCTGTTGACTTTTTAATAGCAGGTCAAGGGGTCTTAGCTTAGAACACTATTGCTGTAATATCATTCATGCGCTCAGGAGAAAGTAAAATCTGAGAGGATCAACTCCCAAACTTACTCAGGGAAATGCCAGGATGGAGTTGCTTTTATTGAAAATTTCCAACTCTCAGTCATCTAGAACTGGACTTGTTATCGAAATAATCTACATGATGATTCAATGATGCAATTCACTGAGAGTTTCTCTTGTGAACCTTGACAATTTAAATTCCAATATTTGAAATCAGCATTTAGCTCTAACAAGGAGTACCCGAAAATCTAAAAATTTGGTTTAATGAACATCTGGACACAAAATAGGTGCCTAATATTTTTCTTGAGAATTATGAAGTATTCAATGAAATTCTGCACTATCTGGGGCTTCTGTCAATATTCAGAGGATAATTTTTCTTGCATAGTATTCGAACATTTCTTGAAGAGCTACTCTTGAAATTCAAAACAATGAGGCTTCCTTGATTTGATACCCAAGAAAAAAAAGGGGGAAAAAAATCAACACATAATTTGAAGATAACTAGGTACAATATCAAAGACATTTTTTTGCTAATTCAAGCTTCAGTCTTGAAAAATGCTAGTATACCTAATGCAGTTGAACTGAAAGATTTACAACATTTTCAGGATATAACGAAACATTTCTCAATTTCCTTCTATAAAAAATGTTAAAAACATGAAGAGACGCTCCTTGTCAATGATCAAGCAAGCTACTGTGTCCACACATTAAACTCGACCTTCAAAGATAATTAAAATGTAAATAAGTAAGATTCATCACAAACAGTTGTATGAATAAGAAAACTAATAAGGCTCCTCGTTCTTTTGTAATGTGCTACTTTCAGTTAAAAAATAAACAAATAAGTGAAAAATACAAGTATTTTGAATCAATGACCAATCAATCAATACGTTCACCAGGTAATAATACACAAGAAGAAAGAATCAGGAAAATTTTCAGAGAATTTTCTAAGAGATATAATTTTCTTAATTTTACTTGGGTACCTATGCTAAAAATGATGATTTCTATGAACTTTTGTCTTCATAAGAATTTTTTTCTTCTGTCTTAAATGTTATCATTCATATATTACACTTGCAACTGGTACGCTTTTTTCGACAGGCCAATTGTCAATGATGAAAAAAATTTGAAGTTCAAAATTGATTGATTTGTTTTAGGGCTACGGAGTCATTTGCACCCAAATGTGAGATATTAATCTGAGAGACAAATTTTCTGAGAATCTTGTAATCTCAGAGAGAGGTTGTTATGGTAGGAATAGATTCTAACAAAATGTCTAACAAGAGGAAGCTCAGAAGAGGCCATCTGCCATTTTGTAGTTCGCAGCAATGAAAAGTTCAAATGCGGCAGATTGACAAGTGCTCTTCAGTTTTTACTGGTAGGCCCCTCAACCCCCCAAACTTTTATCACTTCTTATCACATGTGAAGATGAGGTATGTATGACTTTCATACGCAAAACCAATCAACAACAACCCCACAACGTTTTTGCACTTGCTTTACTGTTTGATTTTTTTGTGTAGATAAGTGTAATTACGTCCAAGAAGGTGGAGTGCGATTTTTCAAAAGAAAGCCATCATTAGTTCACCCCTGCAACTTAATAGGATTTTAAAAGATTTTCAGCTAAGAATTCGTACTCCACCTTTTTTGGGAAATAAAAAACCTGGCGAGTTCAATGACTTCTTTTTATCAACATTTTTTCAATTCATGACGATTCCTTTAAAGTAATAACTTCACAGAATTTCATGCGTGTGAGAGGAAACTGTATGAGAAATTTTTGAAATTGTACTTTTATGAAAATAAGAAAAGTTAAAATTGTCTTGAGAAAATGGCAGCTTACGCTTTGAATTGTGACAATTCGACCTTAAAATATGTGCCACATTCATTGCTGATGGATGGGATTGCCAGGGAAAAAAACACTTCTCACACTAAGTTCAGCTGATAGTCAAAGAGGCGTTTTAATAAAAAAACAAAAAAAAAATTCCGGAGATATGGGGTCCATTGGTAAAAATTGAAAAGCATCTCGATTAGCTCTATAGGAACGATAAGTTGCAGCAAACTTACCAAAACCGCAGGCAGGCACCTCTGCGGTTCCCCTCTACAGTTATTCATTAGCGACAGAACTCAAAAACGGAATTTTAGGCTAAAAACTACCTATTTAAATTTAAATATGCAGTTATAATACTAGTTCTTTAAAAACGTTAATGAAGTAAGATGCAACGGCAGTTCTAACATGGGTAAAACATTTTCAAGAGTTGGAATAAATTTCACTTTCAAGCACTTCATAAAATAAAATAAACCATATCAAGTTGTTACTTGAGCTCATTGGGAGTTACCATAATTTTGGATGTTTTAAAAAAATTTCCTTTAGTCTTTAAATGAAAATGATTCAGTAATCTCAAAAACAAGATGGTGAACTGAACCATTCTACTTCAGGGATTCCCTCTGCTTCTTAACTTCCCCGACACTAACTTTATAGAGTGTCAAGGAGAACATGAAAGTGAAATTAATTCCTTCTAAAAAGTACATTTTTACTAGACTATTTATCAGTTCATAGTTATTATTCTACAAGTGTGATACAAACAAAATACTTGAAAAATTTGTGGAAAAGTAAAAACAAATCATCTAATTTTGAACACGCAGAAACGTAGGGAATCTCTCGGAACTAGAAAATTCTCGAAATAGTTCCCTGTTATTGGGGCCAAAATCCACATCATGAACATCTAAAAAGCTAACTGATACTTCAACATCGTAAAACTAATTACGACTAATTTTTGGTCTTCAGTTTTTTAACAGAACTATTGAGGCTTAAGTTCTACACTTAAAATCAGAGTCTATGTATACTGATAATACTAATTTAACTGTCCGAAACACTTACAACCAAATCAGGTACTTTGAACATTAGAACAAGAGGACTTAAAGATATTCTATGAGCTATGGAGGTTTAAACTAAAGAGTGATTATGGTTTTGTTGATAGTTACAGTTAGGCATAGGAGTTGATGATTGGTAGATGGCGGTGTTCTTACTTACGCGGGTTGGTGGTTAAGCTCAGTAGCCTGCAAAGTATAAATTTAATTTGTAAACGCATGTGTCAAGTTAATTCTTTAATCTTGTGTATTATAAATACAAATAAACCAAGAAAGCATGATCTGCTAGGAATGATTCCTCTCCTTAAGAGAGTAAGAATAGGTGTGCTGAAATTTACACCATAATACGGACTTTCTTACTTACGGGTTTTACCTGACTTCAATTATCAGAGGATTTCGAAGTTTTCAAGGACTAAACTGGGTCCACAACTAGACAGTCTATACACAGACTGTTTCAAGCGACAACCAAATTTCCAAACCAATCCACGTACTTAATTGGCACTTCATGCAAGAGAAGGGACTCGCTTGTCTCTGATCAAGAATTAAACACGTATGTGTTGTGAGTGAAAATGTTTGCCACTTTAGAGTACTTATTGCTGAGCATAGGTAAGCATTCAGCAAAATACCTTACCAGAATCGATATGCTGCCGCCCCCCCCCCCCCCCCCAATCATGATCCAAAATACTAACAGACTGCGCAAATCTTTTTGAAGGTGCAAACGTATTTTTCGAGAGTTCATGTATACAACTTATTGTCAGTCTGCAAACTTGCGTCAAAGCCTGTGTTCCGAGTGTAAATTCGAGAGGGCAGTAGGAGAAATGTGACAATCTCTGCGTTTTGATGTTGAGAAAAAGGAAATTGATGGTGGGCATCTCAAATCTTCCGTAAACCTGGTCAAATTCAGAATCTAATGGAAGCTAACTACAGCCGTTGAATATTCTTAAAAACTAAGTGTTGCACCTTCAATACCAAAATAGTTGTCTTCGGAGGTGCAGATAAAATGCTCATGATACCAGTCCTTTGGCCAAGTGGAACATTTTGTTGGTCGTATATTTTGACAATACCATCAGATTGTACTTTGAATTGCTAACAAAAGGTGTAACATGTTGCAATCTTTTGATACATTTACCCTCGGAAAAGGTAAATGATAGGTGAATGTGACATATTATAGGGGAGAAAATCCCTTTTGCGTCTTGATTGAATCCAGCTGAAGTGACGGTTTCTGACATTATTGAGCCTAATGGTGTTCCCGAGGATTTTCTACAAGGGATAAGAGCTGATAATTCTCTAAGGAACACGGAAAATGAGTTTTTTCTTTTTCTTCTTCAAGTGCATAATTTATAATACTGAAGTTGATGAAACAGAACTTTTCAATGTTCGTAACATCAGCATCATTTAATACTTTTGGACATTAAAAGTGAATACGTCAATTTGATTTGTAGCTTACCAGTACCCATTACATCATCTTTACTTCTTTCTCTTTTGTTTTTTTCTCCCAGCTAGGTAAAGAGAGAAGGCTCGTCAGCTCACAAAGTAAGAGAGGTCAACGCAGTTTTCCTGTGATTACTTGTCTTGGGAAAATTTACACTCTTACAGTCAGGATGAATAACTGACCCCTCCCCTCTTTAAAGCCTCCCGTAGATGGTATTGTAATTAAAAATGGAAGGAAACTGAAATCATCAATGACTCCAACCGTTACAAAATGGCAGTCATTTAATGTTAGAAATGGCCAAATGAGTGTCTTGATGTGAAGGACGGATTTGCTTCTAACATAATTTCCCTGGAATTTATAGGGAACGCTGGACAAGAATTCGATGGTCAACTTTCAATGTATCCAGTCCTTTGCAAGATTGCATCATTAAAATTGACGAAAACCGTAATATTCCGATTTTCGGACTTTATTCAAGCAATATATTCAGAGGGTTTTTAGGACGCTGAACACAAATTTAAAGTTGGTCTTACAAAATACTCAATCTTTTCCAAGATAGCGGCTTGTCTCGGAAAATATGCATTTCCCATAATTCTGAGGCTGTCATTTTAGGAGGAAAGGAGCATTTTAAAAAACTGAAAGCTTGTAACAAATCCGTGGTACAGCCTACCAATGTGCAAAGGAATCACTCCATTCTGTCCCTTCACATTCACTCGTTAAATACCATTTCACATTTCTTTTAAATAAGAAATTCTAACATGTTGGAAATTATTAAAAGAATGCATAGTATGTTATATCTTTCGGAGTGAATTAGCACCTATAATAAGGTAGTTAAGAGTTTTGTTCAAAATTTGTCAGTGTTGCATGGCACACCCTGGCCTAATGCTGAGCTTACCCATGGGCAAAATGCTACTTCTTCACCATCATTTCAGCTCATCATTTTGAAAAGGATTGAGTGTTATGAAAGCCTAGTATCAAATTAGGGTTCAGTCCTCCTACAAACCTTGGCTATCGAGTGAAAAAATAAAGTAAAAATCTGTAGATACATTGCCAAAAGCCTTTTCCCCACTATTCTCCAATTCAACAAGTCACCATTGTGTAACGGTTTTGAAATAGTGACCTCAACTTGGCACGAAAAACTTATCTCCTCCCAACAATGTAACCCAAGATAGAAGTTACGATATACCTATTTGAAATTAAAAAATCTGTGCCCCCTCCCTTAGAGTTCCTCTAAAATTCTGGCGTGGAGCCAACGGCATTGCCATACTCACTGCCGTGAAGATGGCTTCATGCATGAAGCATGTGACTTATAAACTCAAATAATTTAAACTGAGCTATTGCTAAAAACACATGATGAAATTTCATTTTCTGTGTTTCAACGATATTTTCGGAGTTTCATGGGCAACCCGCAACAACTATTGAAAAATTTGATGAGAAACTTCGAAATTTGACTCTTGATACTATTTTTTTTTAAAACAAGTTCGAAATTAAGATTTTACCGTTTCTAGGCACTTCAAGGCATACCAAGTCATAGCCATGGCAAAAATCATGGCATGCTCTGCTGTGGCAGAAGTTTTAAAACATTTTATTTGATAAAGTTTCATGAAATTTTGCATCTCTGATTAAGACGTGAGAAAGAAGATGGGTGCTTTCTAATTGTACTCAAGATTAGCATGAGATGATTCACTGAAAATAAGCGCAACACGGCTGTCAAAACAGTTTTTAACATTTTGGAAAAGGTGGTTGAATCTAACTTACCTTTCAATTAGCCTCACCAGATCCCGTAAAGACCTCAAAAGCCCCACAGGTCTGCCTCTAAAGCCATCACAAATCAGCAATTTTAGATGTTTCTGTGGTTTCAAGAGGATTAATATAGCAGGGGGAAAAACCAGAAATTCTGATGAGCTCACTTTTTCTTAGAAGGGGAAGTTTCTGAGTTGCGTTGCTTTGAAGTAAAGCATCATGTGCAATACAAAAAACAATTTCAATAATGACTAGTTATAAAAATTAGTCAAAATAGGATAGGACTTGAATGCAAAACCTTCTAACACTCTCACGAGACTCAAAGATCACCAAAGTAAAATTTCCCACTATCAATGCCCAAACTCTATAAAGATTGCCTGATGTTAAGCTTCACTGATTAAAATTTTTATCTCTATAGTTATCTGTGATTTGTGACTAATTTAAGGCCACTTCTGGGAAGTACACACTAAACCCAGCCTAAGATCTGGACAAAAACTCGACTCGTATTTTTTTCATCCAACAATAAAATGCTTTGTGATCTTAACTTTCAGACTTAAGTTGAGTTTCAGAGTCTTTCACAATGCTTGCTGGTAAAAATTATTCTGACTGACGGTGAAACTTATTTCTGAGCTAGTTTTTGTCATATCATAATCAGGCTTTAAAAGATCATGCAGGAATATCATGAGGGTTAAATGAGTTATGGAACAACAGCAAAAAGGTGACTTAGTATGAATTTCTTTGTTTCTTCCTCCCACTAAAGCTCTGACTCCGAACCAATTATAAAATTAAGTCATTAAAACCCTGGCACACTAGTAGGCTAAGGTTAAAGATATAGTCACTAGATGTTCATGGAAAGAAATTAACCAAGACACGAGAAAAATGATGAACAGTCAACACCATTCATCAAATTATTTTTAGACAAAGAAAGCGTGGCATTATCGAATCTACATGATGCAGAAATAAATCAAAGACCACAACAATAAGAAATAAGTTTACTTCCGTTAACGAGATTGGTTAGTCATAGAATTAGAACAAAACAGTTTGAGGCGAAGTTGTGGATTTCCTGTGCATACAGGCTCCTCACCTCTTCAAGCTCAATCCTTTATGTTTCGTCCATTACCTTTCGGTCTGTTGCAGCTTTAGAGCGTAATAGAGTGGGTAAACCATCATAAAAATTGAAATGGGATAGTGTTAAAAAAATCAAAATTATCAACTTGCTCTCAGAATGACTCTCATTTTGTTTCAGGTAGTAAGTAGACATCATTCAGCAAAACGGAACCATCAACATCCAGTTATTTGTAAAAAAAAAAAAAAAAAAAAAAAAAGACTTTTCTATTTGGGATTTGATTTAAATTCAGTCATGAAGAAGCTCGGTTTGGGGTGACAACATGTGACAAGCGCTGCCACAAATTAAAAAGTAAACTTGGGCATACTTGATGACGGTATATACGTCAACTAGGCCTTGATTAATTGAAATATTCTATTTCTAAACGGTGCATACAAGGGGCTTGAATTTAAAAAACCGAACAAGGCAACTGAAGCAAGGAAGGTTGGCAAAACCTATAAAACTTCGGATTTTTATTGAGTTCTAAGTTTCTGGGCTCGATTCTGACTGAGATCAGTTGAATCACTAATTCTTCGAAAAATAGTCTGCGACCCTGAGTAACATGTATGTTTCCAGTCCTTTGTGTCTTTTTCTAGAATATCCAATGTATAATACAGTTTCAAACTGCTTGATGATGTCAAATTATTATAATGAGAAATGGAAGCGGACGAGCAAATTCACCTGCAGGCCTTCCTCAGCAGATTTGCCTTATCCTCTGGGCCAAGGTGCTAAACACCTCCGCCCAAATTCCAAAAGTCTTGCGCATTTTGCTCTCACTTCAAAATTATTAAACTTAGAGAAAATCCGATTAGATGTACACATGAGGCATACTTTCAGCTTTAATTTAAGCTCAAGTTTTTAAAATTCGGATGAACAGGACACTCAGGAGGTCATTTCTCCCGCACCGCCTTCAATGCGTTTCCCGCCACCTCCAGGCGGTAAGCTAGCATTTTCGGAACCCACCAGGCTCGAATTTTATTTTTAACCAACCATTTATGAACGATCCAATGCAAGACAGATCGAGAAATTACAGAATAATATTCGAGCATTCCTTTAAGTGTTATTCATTCGGCGGTCTTTGTGGATAAAAACGTCGACTCATTGCACTAAGTCACTATCGATCATACTTGCTGTTCTTCCTCCTCAAAACAATTGGATCAACCTTCGGACACTTCCATCGCTCATCGCATTGTTCCCTTAGACTGCTTGAAGTCTGGGAAAATTGTCACATGGCTTAACACCTTCCAAAGTCAAAACTCGAATCACTGACCGAACTTCAAAGTTCTCTGGCTTTGAAAGTGCCATCAACTTTACACAATTAGCTTACACAAATGTCGAAAGAACACTGACTGCACTCATCATCGAACGCCTAAAAATCAGCATGCTGAACAGTTAACAACCTGGTAAAAAAATATTGATAAGGATTTCAATGCTATTGGATCAGATGGACCAAAATCGTCCGCACATCTTACTTATCAAGGCAACCGTGCGCCTGAGGGTGGCAGGAAACGCGTCAAACGGCGCGGAAGAAATGACCTTCTGAGCATCCCCTCCATCCGATTTTAAAAAAACTTGTCCTTGAATTAATTCAGAGAGTATGCCTCATATGCACATTTAATCGGATTTTCCCTACCTTGAATACTTTTGAAATGAGAGCAAAACAAGCAAGACTTTTGGGATGACCCTTGTACATACACACCCCAACACACACACCCATACATACAAAACTGATCAAAAATTTGATCAAAACTTTTAATACTCGTTGAGTTCCTGAAGCATCTTTGGGTAAGTTATTACTTGATTTAGCCCGAGAGTTCTATTCATAAGTTGACCCACCTAAAAAGCCACCTGAGCTTCATAAAAAAATAATTAAATTAAACTAGCCAAACACTCCTTCAGGAAGAGATCCTTAATTTTTGGTAAGAAAGTACAAAAAAACAAATCAAATAAACTTTTGATAGTCTGATGCGGCCATACAACAACCATAGGAACGAACTTTTCTTTTCAATAAACAATGCATCTAAATAAATTGTCAGACTGCTACCTCTTTTTCGTGCTTGGTTATTTCTTTCCGCCAATCTAAACCCATTTGAAGAAATTGATAAAATATGAATTGATATCATAACTATACCAAGAACATAGCTACGAGTATGCGTAGATATTTGCTTTTCAGCTCTGCATGGCTTTTCAGTCTGTGGATCAGAACTGCCAAACATCTGGCATGGTGGAAAATTCTTTAAGATCAATGAACATCAATTACAAAACAGGGCAAACAAATAAAATGAACAAAAGATAAAATGAAATAAAATAAAATAAAAGAAATGATGAAAAGAAAACAAGTGAGGAATTTCGGATGAACCCTCTCGACTGAAGAGGAATCTCACACAAGTGTACTTGATCTGATCTTAACATTAATTACGATTTATCCTTTGTGGAAACCGAAGATCGAAGTGAGAGGAACTGATTTAATTTCAGATGGCTACCAGAAAGAAATTAGCAGTTGCATCCTCCCATTTAATTGTAAAAAATGGATTTCTCATAAGAAAAGATTAAAGATACTGAGGCAACACTTCAGTTTAAACTAGTTGAGTTCAAAATTGGCAGGAATTACTGCATTGCTGTAACGATTTTCTGGAAAATCAGTACGTCTTTCAAAAACAGACAGCGTAAACAAATAACAGTGAAAACCCTTTTTTCGATATTAATTTACAATTACTTCTAATTCAATACTGTTGGAAATTAAGAGAGAGAAGATATATGAAGTAAATGGGACTTCAGATGGACACTTTCAGGAGGAAAGACTAATGAGAAGGAGACCAAAGAACTTCACTTTTACGAACTGAATCAGTTTCCTTAAAGGGAGAACACTACCACCGTCGACGAGAGGGGTCAGATTATGAGAGAAAGAGATGAGATGAAATCTTGAAACTACTATCATAATAACCTGGCAGCTGGCAACTTTTCTTTACAATTATCGGTAATCGACAGCAGAGGAATTTAACATGGATGCTCAGCTAAATTAATTCAGAAAAGATCATTTTAATATCAAATGTACAGACAATAATAATAAAAAAAAATTAAGAAGAACTGGGTAGTTCGCTAATTCAAATTTTCTTACAAGAGCATCATGCGTCAGACATTCATATTTGGTTGGCAAACTAGACTTTAAGATGAAGTGCTTGAAAAAAGAAGGCCTCGTACAAATTCTTGAGGGAAAGGAATTCAGTTTACAATGTATTTGAAAAATAATACCTGACAAGGGAAGCAAACAAACAATGATTTCAATTGATCAAGACTCCGAGAAGAACCTTTCTGAAAGGAAAGTACCCTCAACCAAGTAGCAATTATAGCTACGACAAATAACTTCAACTTTCTTAGCACATGGAATGTTTTGATGAAAGAAAATTGAGGGGGAAAAGAGGCCCTTGAAATCTTCGGACTACCATCTTCCACTATTTGATCTGTTCATGGATTTAATTTTTGGTGATGCGTGAGAAACTTTATTCCTATGATAAATACATTCCCTATCACCCTTGGAATTCGGTTGCAGAGTTATGCATTTAAGAAGGACAAAAAAACTATGTCGAAAATCAAGGAGAGGGCGGAAAAGATGAGAAAACGAATGACGTAAAAACGATATTTTTCTTAGAATTTTTTCTTTTTTTTACTTATTAAACTTGGTTCTCAATAAAAAACTTAATACATACAAACAAACAATGTTTAATTTGAGTTTCCATATATAAACAATAATTTACATTCAATCATTACTGTTGAATTACAGAAAAAAAAAGGGAATAGATGCAAGAAAACGCTACTAAAAGTTATAACAACACATATTTTTCTTGCGCAAGAAATTTGTCACCTGGTGCAAGCTATTAGAAAAACTTGTTCCACTAATCAAATTATCAGGAAGTTAACAGAAACAACTGTCATATTCATGTCACTTAAGTTTAAGGTTTCATGTTTTTTCTGTAAAATGTGAGAGACGACAGAAAATGGAACTACCAAGATTCCAGCATGTCAAACAAAATGGGTCAATGATGTGAATCACACTTAATGTTCAGCTACACACAAAATTAGAACCTTATTGTTAGTACAACAAATTTTTTGGTCAGCTTTAATCATGCGGGAATGCGGGTGTCTGGGAGGAAGTTTAGAGAGTTAAGTTCTACCACCGACTGATAATTTGATTCTCTTCAATTGAAGCTGAAACTATTGAAATAACCTACCATTTGAGCTTTATGAGAAAATTATTTACTTTGAAGGGGAATTGGGCCAGAAAATTCACACAAATGAGATGGTAAGGTAAGGCAACAATAGGTAGAGGGACGAGCTAAAAAAAAGAGAGCCAACAAAATTGTAAAAGCAATGATCGTGTACGAGATTTTTGGTTTCCAGTTACTTGAACTTTTCATCAACATTATGTTTGTCATTTTTGGTTTTTGGGATTACAATACAATCTTCAACAAGAGAGGATGGACGAGGAGATAAGAGAGAGGAATTTCGAAGAAGAGAAAGAATTAGAAAGATAAGGAAGAGAGGAAGAGGTATTCATGAAAAGTCTGACAGGTGTAAAAATCAGACTAACTTTCATTCGCTAACGGAATACGAGTCGGGAGACTAAGGAACAATAAAATCAATACCAATACGAACAACAAAACAGGTTGGAAGGTAAATCCCAATCGATCGTAAAATTTTAACTTAAAAACATATCTGGTCAACAACGTGATTTTAAATAAACCTTGAAAAGTTTGTAAAAAGGCTACGTACTAGAGGAAATTTTTTTAAAAAAAATAAAAATAAATTAAGATTATACAAGAAACTGATTTGAGATGTACAATGTACAAACATAACAGGCGTATCAAATCTATCTATCGAAAAATCGAATTAAAGGTATAAAACTCGGTTTCCTTTCCACTGCTAAAAAATTGAAATCTTTACAAATTACAATTAAAAATCTAACAACAAAAAAAAAAAAAATAAATAAAAAAATAAAAAATGAAAATAAAGGATCGAAAAATAATAGTAGAAAAAAGGATAAAGGGAAAAGTTATTTGAAAAGTTAACTTGAAAAGTTTATAACCTATGAGATTTTGTACAGCTTCTTTCTTAAAGTTAAAAATCACGATTTCTTTTCTTCCTTAAAAAGTACCCTTAGTTCAAAGAGTGAAAACTTATTTCGACAAAAATTCAGTAAACCTAAAGTAGTAAATAGTCTTACCCAGAATTTAATAGTATTCAGTTTCCTGCTTCCGTAATGCTAGATCAGTTATCAATTAGAGGTAATTAATCAGTAATTAAATTTTATTGCTTTTTACAATAACAAAAAAATTAATCATTAATCAACAAAAATAATTTAAGAAAGGAGTGATAGGAAAGGAAGAGAAAGAGGAGACCTTTAAAAATTATGCTTACAATTAATGACTTGGTGGTTCTAAGGTTAAACGAGACAGAGGGGAGAGATGAAGCAAGGAAAGGACCAGGAGTGGGTTCAGAAATGAATAGAGGGCATGGGATATGAGGGGGCAGGGGGGCAAAGCTCCAGTAACTTAACTTCATACTTAAACAAACATTGACAAAAAAGCCACGATTAAGAATACCTCTACTACCTGTATGTACATTTCAGTCACGACAAGAGAGAAAAAAAAAATCAAATAAAAAAAAAACCAAAACAGATTTAAAAATAATCAAGGATCCATAGAAAAACAAAATCAGGTTGAGTTAGTTATCCCTAAGGTATCGTACATAATTTAAAGTTATCTCTAGAAAGACACTGGAGGGTTTAACTTTAGCTCGTAATTCGTAATTTTAATAGTTTACTGCGAAATATCATTACTGCTAACATTATTTCAATTAAAGTACGGGAGGGGAAACAGATTAAGAATTAAATCAAAGGGGCGAGAGAAATAATACATTAAGTGTAATCCATTAAAACGAACAAATTAACGTCTAATCTCACTTTTGTTTGCATCAGAAAAAGTCTAACCAATAAAATGTTGATAATAGTTAAAAAGGCTACCACTTAGACATGACCTTATCCTACAATCTTAACCGTAAAAAGGTGACCAAAATTTTCCATTTATTAAAGGGAGAAACAACTTTGCAAGAGGAGGCCAAATATAATTCAGAAGAGTGAGAAAGAGGGGGCTGAGAAGTATGTCGTGTTTTCCAGGCATGAGTAAAAAATTTAAAAAGGGGAGAACTTAAATTGATTAAAAAAACCCTTATGTTATAGATATATAAGCAATATATATGTAAATAAATAGTGTATATAAATATCATAATAATAATAATAATAAAGTTTATTATAGTAATAATAAGAAAGTAATAGTAATTTAATATCGAAATAGGGTATTTTAAATTAGAGAGAAAAAAAAAGAGAAAAAAAAACCACACATTAAAAAGTTCACCCTTCACCCTTCGCGGTACGTAATTCTAGATTCCTTCAGTCAAGAGGATGGCCATTCCTTAAATTCGAACGGCTTGTTGTACCCACCTCCTGAACCTTGCGCTGTGCCGTCTCCGCCTGCGTAGCTGCGTCCGCTGTATGACGTCGAGTCCTACACAGCGACAAAAACTCGCATTAATTCCAACACGTCGCTCAATCTTGCATCTCCTATCAAACAGCTGACTCTAGCCCCCCCTCCCCCCAGGGTTGCTACTGACATTAAATGAGGAGACTGACCCAAGTCAAAAAAAACTTAGACTTTGTTAACACCGACTGTTGTACAGAGGTTGGAAATTCTCCGAAATTACTCGATGTTGCTAGGTTTTCCTCAGAAAAACTGATTCACATACGAACAGGAAAGGGCTCCCTTATGAAACCTTCCCGATGCTTGGAAATTAATTTGACAATTTAGTAAAAAGATTCTACGCATTTCAAGGATTTCACACTTAATATGTTTCATGATAGCTACTTTGTGAGAACGATGCTGAGTTAAAAATTGACTATTTGGGGGATTAATAACCAACACATGAAGAGACAATCTTATGGAATTATTGGACATTTCAGAATCATTGGTAATTATAGAATTTATGCAGAGATTCCCTAATTAGGTTTTGGGTTTCTTTTTAACGGAAAAAGTGAATATCAAATAATCTAAAGATCACCAACGTCTTGATTGTTAATTTTTTTGTTTTTTTAACTTTTGTTTTTAAAACTTCATTACGAGGATTGAACTGAGCAAATCTTCAGAGAGGGGATGGTGGTCACAAAGCAGTAAAAAGTTAACACCCTAAAACAAAATGTATCAGTGCACACCAATGCACCATTAGTAGTTTTCAAAATTTTCTCAATTTTGGTTAGTACGTTTAGAATTAATGGGAAAACCTGAAATTTTTTTCCATAACTCTTGTTCCTCTTCTCAGTTCTCCTAAGGCAAGAAAATCATAATTTTGACACAAAGAATTCTTCAAACTATTTGCATAGGGTTGTCAAGATTTTGGCAGGTGTGTTAGCAGTAATTTTCAGAGGATCCTTCCTTTAGCCTGGCAAGTGTCATAAAATACTTCGCTTGGGATACCTCAGCTTAGAATTTGTCACATCATTTAAAGCTTAGCAACCCAATCCTACCCTACCCTACAATGGCTAGGTCAGTTCCTGAGAGCTGAGTTCCAAATCCATAAAACCCACCAGAAAAATGGTTATTGTTGAACTGGGTACTAAGCTAAAGGGCACTTTTTAATGGCCAAAATGGGGGAATTATTTAAAAGGAGATGCGATGTTGCAAGATTCAGAGGTTACTGGTAAAACTTAAGTCGACCTTGTTACGCTTAAGTTGGAGGAAATATCGTCATAAATTTGTATTGATCTGACCAACTGAAAAGAGCAGATTCAGTTTAGGTGTTTGGCTGACCTATTAATGTCCAATAGGAGTTGAGAAAACTCAAGGAGTAGAATATACATTTGAATTTAAAGAAAAAAAAAGATAAAAAATCGAGCCTAACAGATTTAAGTTGACCAATCTGTGACATCTTCTGAGGAAGCAGAAATCAGATGTCAACAGTTTATTCAATATGGATTGCTGCTATTAAAGCATTTGCGAGATAGTAATGGATCTCCTGGGTGGAAAGAAACTGCAGCATACTTTAAACTGATTTAAAATGAGTCAATTGCATGTTACTGATTTCCATACTAAGTTCTATGGACGCAGAGAAATCTGATATCATCAACATCTATGATTTTGAAAATAGTAACTTGAGAAGGTACATTTTCTGATGCTATAGTATGACTTCTTGAGATAACTTGCAGTTGCGGAGAAAATTCACGGAGCCTTTAGAGGTCAACAGAGAGTGTACATTTGTCGATAAAATGAAGTGGGGGAGGGGACAATAATGACACTGTGTAGTGCTTTGGAAACTCTTTTCGGGGCTCATAATGAAATCACCGAGGTTGGAAGAGAAACTCATGAAGCGAACAGCTCTTAATCGAGACACTTGACAAAATGACAAATTTAACTTTTTACAATTTTTGAAACAGAAAGAAGTAATGTAAGCTACTACTTCAGCCAAATTCAGGCAATAAATGTTCTACACATTACTTTTTGTTTTTAGAAGAGCTACTAAAATTTGTTGGCCTATTAGTGCCCTTCTGGATTAACTCTAAAAACTACTGTGATAAAGCATGAAAACCGTACCTGCAAAACAGTTTGGATTTACTGTGATCTTATTTTTCTTTAGACCTCATTTCTACGAAATAATTGAAAAGTTGACATTTAATTTTTTCCAGAGATATGCTAACGAGATTCAGCTCACTGATAATTAAATTAGTGTACCCTTTCTTACGAATAAGAATTGGAGCCTCAAAATCCATGGCAGGAGAGACTAAGAGAAACCAATAATTCTTTATCTTCCTTTAAATCTTGTTTTTAGCAACCATGATTGATGTAAAATGTATCTAAGAAGAGCACTGAGCCATACAATTTATTGAAAAACCATCAATAGTACGGATGATGATTTAATCATTTATAGTGCTCCGGTTGTGAATTTGAGAAAGAGAAAGAACAGAAATTTTGGAAAAGGCTTTCACTACATTTTGAAGAGAACAAAATTCCACTACTTCGATAATTTTAAGCCCACAGTGAAACTAATTGGTAAGTTCTGAGCTAAGCTTCTGATCATCGTACAGCTCAAGTACCCTTTTTGTCGAACAATGGAGACCCCCATACATCCTTCTGATCAAATGAAAAATCCAAAATGAATGAGGGAGATTGATCAGCTGGTTCACTAAATACACTCTTCATGCCAAAAACATACATACTCCACAAACGGGGAATCTAAGATCGCAAAGATTGGACTTCTTCACAGATCAAGAGGAAAATACCGTTTTAGGTTTCATTGGGCTCATAGATTTTTTCATTTCATTCGGTATGATTCATTTACTGTATGGGTCAGTTCAAGTGATCATAAAATAGTATGTATAATGATGGTTTCAACTAGAAAAATGATTCATCAGTCCAAACGTCAAGTTTTACATTCACTATTAAGGACAATATCAACCATAAAATGAAAAACGCGAAGATTGAGAAACACTGTCATAGTTCCTGCAGTCTTGGTTTTCTCAGTGATGTGCACCGAACGGGCAATAAAATTGAGATTATCACTGATAAATCAAGATTTGATTCACCATGATTGATGATCGATGGATTTCACCATGGTGAATTAAATTCACAGTATCTTTTTGAGGTAAATAATTCTACTGATAACTTGGCGTACGGGTTAATCTTCAAATTTTTTACTGATCACTAGGATTCAATCATTAAAGTATAGTTTTGTGACAAGCACTGCTCATTGAAAGGAAATGTGAATGTCTCAGAACCTTGCTGATGAAGTTACTTTTACATGCCTGGCCCAGTGTGATCTGATATTTAACATGACAAATTTACATCAAAATATACTGAAAGCCTTTTTCTTTTCTGAGGACAGTCCTCTTTCAGACACTTTCAGTGACATACAAATTTAGATCCTACCTATGAGTCATAAAACTTCGAGCGATGACCAATCATTCTGAAATTTGGAAAATTTTAAAGCCTGTTTTTCAGATACGATCATGTTCAGCACAGAAGCTGAAAGAGACGGTTGATACAATTTAGGTGAGACCAGAACTTCAGAGCACTAGGTCAGAGGCCACTAGGTGAGAGAGATGAGGGTGTTTACCTGTTGATAACCAGCATATCCGCCGTAGCCACCATAGTCAGTTGGTGGTTTTTGTCCTGCAGTCCCAGGGGGGGTAGGTCCAGCGGGAGCAGCGCCGGCCCCACCTGCATAACCAAACGAACGTTCTACGATTAAAACAAACACCGTTAATTGCTATTGGGCTCTCCAAAAAAGTGATCAACAGACAAGAGAAATTCTACACGCTGCCTGCCGAGCCAGTTACGGTTGTCATCCTTTTGTTAGTCCTAGGCCATGTAATGATTTTGACTCATCTTTTTAACAGCAGATTTTTATCGTGCTGACAGAAAGTAAAATGCCATCTGCAGGAGTGCCATGAAACTGAAAGCGAGGCGCTTTCAGACAAAAACTGGAGATAAAGCTAGCATCATGATGGTCCAGAGTGACAATACTTTGCAGCAGTCACTTTTGGAACTTTTTCTCTTCAAGATTTTTAGAACTAGTGAGAACACATACATAAAACCCACTAGCAGGCAGGCAATGTATTTACCTCTATCTTATCACTGTTGGAGGCAAGTTTTGACTGCCCCCAACGAAAATTGTACGAGAGAGATTCATTTTTGTTTGCATAATTTAAAACCAAGTCCAAATGAAACTTCTGGTATATAAACTTGAGTTTCTGAAAATTGAATTTGTTGCTCATAATTTTAAAAATTTGCTGCTAACATGTTCAAACCACCTGTTAAACTAAAAATAAAAGGATACATCAATGTTAAGGAAGTCTAAATAAACTTCTTTGCTATCGGTGCCATCAAATAAAACAGGACCATCAGCATATGGCATTGAAATAAGCATTACCGTCGCCTTGTAGCATCTTTAACAAGTGCAAACTGATTGCGGTAGAAGCAAGAGACATGTAGACAGTAAGTAGGAATTTTTTGGCCAATGTCCACTAATAATTGGCATAAAGCTGTCACAACCGTCTTTTTTTTTTTTTTTTTTTTTTTTTATTTGCACAAGAAAATAATATTGTACAATTTAACACTATTAGACAATATTCTTGTCTTTTGAAAGCTTAGTCTATCTGATAAGAATTATACTTAAATAAAAGGGTGACAGATTTCTTGGATTTCAAAATTCTCTGACTATGACATGACTTGTCAGGATTTTGGAACGTGAACTTCAATTATGTTTTTCAAATTATTTCTTTGGAAAATATGGTTGTCATTAAAAATTCGTAGCATGAAGTCTTTTGAAATTAAAAATATCAGAAAGCTTCCGCCTGAAGAACGAATTAAAAGGTTCTCCCAAAAAATTCCTTGACTTTGCAATGTTGGGAAAAATATTTGGACTTTTCCAGGTTTTCAATAACTTTTCAAGAACTTGTCGCTCAGATTTATATATTCTTTCAAAATTACCATTAATGAGTCGGCCCATCTAAAGAAGAAGGTGAATAATCAAAGCAACTCATAGAACAGAAAAAGATTACCTTGGTATCCATTGCCTTGTCCAGGAGGTCCTGCAGGGGTTGCTGGTCCATTTTGTGTCATGTTCCAGTTCCAACTATTCCCGTACGATTGTGGCGTTGCTTGCGCTCCTACAAAAATGACGATCAATTATAACTATCACACCACACAATTCATTATGACTTTGAATTTTCAAAAAGCTTTAGTAATCTCAATGTATCAGGTTAGAAACTTAATCTCAAAGATTTGAAAAGGCAGAGGGAGAGAAAAGAAAAACTCAATGAAAAAATGGCTACGGCTCGGAACATGGTGGCGAATGGGTCTGTTGCACGCCAAAGATACAGCCAACTGAATATACTATCTGAGGGGAAATTCACTCCTCAGTGTGCAATGTGCAAGGTTGGTGATATGCTTTTTCTTTACCATGTACGCTGGCAGTTTTTTCTGGTGGCCAGTAGACAGGTTTGCCCAGAGAGAGACCTAACCTTACTAAACGAACAATCTTGCCAACTGTTGAAAACTCTCCTAGCGTAAGATTTCAACTGATTCAAAGCTTTTGTTTTGGGAAAATAAAACAAGGAAAAGGAATAAATGCTTGAAAATGATTGAGATCATACAGCAGAAAAAGTTGATGTTATTGTTTGTTCACTCAGATTAGTTTGTCTTACTCCTCAGCTCATGCAAACCTGGTCAGCAGTGACTGAGAAAAACTGTCTGCAGACGCGGGAAACATGAAACGAATTTTGTCACAGACCTTGCAGATTGTGCCCTAGGGTATGAATTTCAAACTTTTATGACAGGCCCAACATAATTCTCTGGCAATTTCACTCGTAAAGAGAATATTTATGTGGCTGCATCTCTTGCCTACAACAGATCCATTCCCTCAATAAAACACAGATAATTTTCAGCTCTTTTCATTGTTCTATTTTACTATCTTACATCCATCTTGGACAGTGAGACAGTTTGAAGGCCTGTTTTAATATTATAAACCTTAAAGATTCTTACTCAACAACGCTGGGTTGCCTGCCAGGCTCAGGCATTCTTTCTTCGAAATGACACCGAACTTGGCTAAAAGGTGCATTTATAACCCCTGAAGTTGCATTTGTTTGAAAAGAAAAATTAACAGCAACAATAACGCCAAATGGGGCAAGAGCCATCTAAAAACACTAGCAATTGGCTTGTTTCCAGAAACTGGTGAAAAGTTTTCTTGGATTACAAAATTTACCAACTTATCAAGGTATAAAGAAAAAAAAATTGTCCCCCTGGATGACTAAAAGGACCCTTCAAGGAACACTGTTTCAAGAGAGAAAAAAGGCGAAAAATTTGAAAATGTGGGGGGCAAACATGCTCTTAGTAGGCACATGTTTGCCATTACAGGATGTCTAGTAAAAATTATTTCCCCTTCTCCTTGACTTTCTGGAGTTTCCCAAACCCTTGGATATTTCTTCTTCCTGACTTTGACTGATTCGACAAGACCTTTTGTATCCAAATCAAATGAAAGTAAGAGCACTAGCTTGGCACTGAGTACCAGTGCGGGTCGGCTTGCATTGCTTGAACAGGATTCTTTTGCAGTACATTGTGAATTGACTCACATTTTTCAAACTTCAAATTGTAAACCAATAAAAATCCTAACTTGAGATCTAACACTTCTTTGACCAACCTCTTTCCTTCTGCAAAGAATGTCAGAGGAGAGGTTAACCAAACAAGTTTGAGATCAGGTACCACCTAGAAGAAAACACCTGGCACTTTCCATGAAGAGATGGCAACAAGGTGTCGGCAAAGGGATTCTAGGATATCAGATGACCTTTGAAAGAACAGTCACATATTACATTAGAATGTTGCAGAGCGCTAGAATACGCTGAAGAAGCAATATACGTAGACAAAAGTTTGTCACAGTAAAACAACTGTGCAAAAAAATATCAAAAGATAGCCAATATCTCGTGATAAACTGCGAATTATACACATATGTATAATATAATGGATGAAAATAACACTGAATTTGCTTGCCAAGTTCGAACAACAGCAACGCTAAATCACCCACATTTTTGTTTACTACTGTTTACCTCTGATCACTATATGAGGACTTACATGTAACAATAGCAGTCGCTGACATCCGCCATTTTTAGGGAAAATGCATTCTTTAAACTCTGGAGCCTTCAAGAATGCCTAGACGCCCTAGTGCTTTAGACTTCCAGCACAATTTTTCAGCGAGATATGAACTGAAAACCATGTTATTTGTAAAAACAGCAGATTTGAGAATCCACTGTTCTCCCCAGCCGTCACCGCAGGATATCGCAGACATTCAAACGCACTTGCGATAACTGCCCGCACACCAGCTATGGGCTGCAGCTGACACTCAAATTATACGTATCAGGACCGTCTCGCCAGAATTGTTGATCTTCTAACTGATTTAATAATTTGTTCCTTATTTTTGTTGTAGAAGTTACAAACGGATTAGTTTTTTGTTTAAGTTTACTAAATGACTCAACATTGACTTATGTACAGTTCATTTCAATCGTTTCACCGGCCTTACCCTTCCTGAGGACTTTGTTTCATACATAAAAAAATGTTTTCAGTAAAAATAGCAGATGTCACTGTTTTTCAATTTGCTGTTACTCCTTTAATTTATCACTTACAGAAATCGTAAAACGCGTATTTTTTACAGGAAGAGTTGCTCTTCATGAAAATCTTTAAAAGAATCCTCTCAGTTCTACAAACAGCAAAGTGCAAAGCTTCAAAAACTTCAACGGGATTTTCTCACAATGTGAAAACTGGACATCAGCTATTGTTACATGTAAGTCCTCATATGCTCAAAATGAAGAAATGTTTTGTCCATGGACAACTTACCATAGGATCCATATCCTGTTTGTTGAGGGGGCGCTCCATAATTAGAGCCCCATTGAGGAGGAGCCATTTGCTGGCCTTGCGGCCCCGGAGGAGCACCCCAACCTTGGTATCCTTGAGGTCCAGATGGTGTGCCATAGCCAGCTGCAACAGAGCGAAAAATCATCAATCCATGATGAAACTAAGAAACATTGAAGCCAACACTAGCACATATATATTCAAACCATTGAAGATACACAATGATAGCTTCTAATAATCTGGCTTTTTTAAATTTTCTACCTGGGAATCGACATGAAATGGACTGTGCTAACTGAAATGAAAACCATAACAAAACTCAAAATATTTTGTAAAATAGATACAACTTGCTGTTAGACAAGTAAAGGATAAGTGGGAGCACGTTGGAAGAAGGATGGAATCAAACCACATTTCAAGGAGAAAATGATGAGTTTTGAGCTCAACTAGCTGCAGGATCTCCTAGCATATCTCCTGTCAAAAATTCAGCGTTGCCGATTGACATATTTTGCAACTGAGAACATGGGTCACACTACTTTTTGACGGCTAAGTCTTGTTAGGAAACTTCTAACCTCTTTAACTCGATCCTCTTTCAGTGTGGCTAGAATTCTTCTTCCAGGCTTCACTGGCATCAGTCCAATAGTAATTCAGAAATTGTGCCAGAAATTTAACCAGTTTTATTACCCAATTTTCACAATTTATGTTAAATGTTACACTGATGTAACAAATATGGAGTACAAATATGGAGGTAGCATTTTCTCAAAAGTTACCTTTTCTTCTTTTTAAACACTAAATTTCTATTACTTTCATCATTCAGTTTGATACCTGATATTCTGGGACTAAAACCTGCTAAGGTTGTGGCATTCAAGTTAAGCACAATCTACAGACTTTAAATTTTTAATCCTGCAATCTTCTGAGGATAAAGGCTTGAAGAGAAGAAATTAAGAAAGTGCAGCGTAATTATTGACATGCTTAAAAAGGAGTCTTTTCTCCTTCATGAGTTTTTCTACTTTTCGATTAATTTTTAATTTCAGTAGACTAAGGATGTGGACAAGTTTATATTAAGGGGTTCATCGTCCCTGAAGAGCCTAGGAAAGGGAAAAAACCGCAATGGAACAGACTAAAGTTTGAATTTATTTTGGTAAATGTGAGACCTTACACATTTGAAGACAATTTCGAAACATTGAGAGGTGTATACAAACAGCAGAAGCTATGTCATTTCTTCTTGAGCTTCTAAAAATCGGAAAAAAACACCAATTTTTTCTTATTTCAATGGGCTCTGCAAGGTAACACACAAACCTTTTCAGTGAATTAATTAGAATTGAGCCTAATATCCAGCAATTATCCTGCCAGATATGGTTTTTGAACGTATCTGAATCCATAGACGGAGGTGCTTTTCCAGCTGTGAAAATTTAGTGAAATTTTTGTAAAACTAAGGTCAACACTGGAATTACATCTTTGAGAGGACAGAAAACAACTTTCTACGGCTGCACTATGATCCTAAAGTCTTGCGTTCTGCCTTCTTGGAAAGGCGCAATGGGACAAAATGGGCTCTAAGAAATACATACAGACAATACAACACAGCAGCACCAAAAATGAAAGAGAAACCGTAACAAGAAGAACTGAATTAAATTAACAAACAAAATACGAACAACGAAACACATCAGCTCAAGAATGAATAAAAAACGCTAAAATGCGACGACCATTGCATCAAAAGTCAGCTAATTTCTAACGATACATGTATTGAACGGAGAAAAGAAAAAAATTTAAGAAAATTACAGTCATGCAACATTCACATGAAGTAAAAGAACATACAAGCTGCACACAATGCAATACAGCATTGTGAAATTTCAATGCCACACTTAAAATGTCACTCTGATGTTTCAAAAACACAATCGGACTCATGAAAAATAAATTGCTGTTCAACTAATCAGCACTTGGTTTAGGTTCCCTGGTCGGCTGGTTAGTTTGGGTCGGTTGTATTACTTTTACTATCAATAACAATCTGATTATCTCAGCATGGACAGCATGGTAAACAATTGTTCTTACAAACACCTAAAACACCTGTCCATGGACCTCGTTTACAAGAAGCAGAGAGTATATGGACATGCGATTTGTAGGAGGCTCTAAGGCAACACTTTAGCTTCAAAATGGACGAATGTGAAGCTCAATTTTCTAAGGATTGACTAATTATTTCCTGCAGGACCGAGCCCACAAAAAACGCCCTTTGGAAATTCAAACAACCAGGTGAACTCAGCAGGATACATCCATACCAGTCAAAACAACCAGCATGGCTGTCAATATATTCAGGAGCAAATGTCATCTTCCGAAAAATATCTTGTCTGCACTGTTTCAGTATTCATTAAATTTTTTCAATTTTTCATATGAAAATAGTCATATGAATTTGTCTAAAAATTTTAGTAGAGCAGATGAATACAGTGACTTGCATTTTCAACCAACATCTCACCATCTTTTTACTAATCTATCAGGACCTTTCCCAGGTTATTGGGTCAAAATATTGCTGAGGTATAGGCTTTTCAGGACATATTTTTCTACCACTAGGCGAATCATCTAGTGCACAGTTCTTTGAAGAAAACAAGACTCAAAAATCAAATTATAGAGCAAGTAAGCAACAGGATGGGACAACGGTGGGAAAACTTCTTCCAAAAGTCTCAGTTGGAAAAACCAGAGATGAAAGATATATAGTTGTTACATTGCGACAATTCTGTTCCCACACCTTAAGAGCAACTAATGCTTTCGTAGGATCTTGCTCCACGCTATTCATGGCTAGTCCCTCTAATGAAAACGCATTTAGGAGAAAGGCGGTTTGAAATAACTGAGGAGATCATAATAGCAATTCCAAAGTTCTCTTCAACAAATCAGAGAAGCAGAACACACAAAAATATTCCCTGCAAATGGGAGAAACATTGCAACAGAAGTAATGCCTCAAAAGCATCGGCGGGTATTTTGAGATGGAGAAGAAAGCTCTTGATTTATTTAATGAGGATTAAGCATAATCAAGTCTGTAAAATTGTTTATATTTACTCCAACTCCAAGAAACTAGCCTAAAAATCTTGCATAGTGCAGTGAAAAACATAGCTTCAGAGACGTCTATCCCAGCAACAACATCCAAACAGGTTTGCCAGGAATCAAAATCACGGCAATACTTAAGAGAAAAATTATGTATTTGTACCTCAATTTTCATGAAGAAGCAGACAGCTTACAGGAATGAATGAGAAGTCACTTTTTTTTACTTGAATAAAATAAATCACTGGGAATAAATTCTTAGTCCATCACAAACTACGATTTCTGCTTCAAGACTGTTGAACGCAACTGTATAGACCCTTTGGACATGCAATTTCTCACTAGAAACTTAATGGATTGAATAACATGTGTTCATCCTCAACTGAATCCTCAAATGTTCACAAACCTCAATATATTAGCATAAGTGAAATTCCCCGTTTTGGAGAATGAATGGAAGAATAGAGGAATGCTTAATACAGTATCAGAGATTGCTTTTTTTCTTATTTCTTTTAAATGACACAAGAAAAATTATATTTTAAAAATTCACGAGAACATGAAACGGGAGAACCTAACGGGCAGAGAGCTCCTGCAGGGACAAAGCCTACTAATTCTAAACTAATGAGTTACACTCACTTTTTGAAGTCAAATATTTGATTGGTGTTTCACACTGAGGATAATGTCAATCAGAGGCATTGAAATTTCACAGCACAAAAGAAAATTAAAAGGGGAGAAAAACCGGTGAGAATAAAAAGGGATTTAGAGCAAAAATGAGAAAAAGGAGCCAAGACATTCAATGGAACAAGGGGCAGCATGACAAACAAGACAATAAGCCTGACCTACCATTCATGGGAGGCTGGTTTGAGGGACCCCACTGCCCTGTGAACAGCAAGTATGCAAGGGGATGGTAAATTACAAGATAACCAGTGGTTAACAGCTAAACGAGAAAATCACAAAAAAAAAAAGAAGGAAAAAAAGAAGAAAAAATTGGGCTAGGAAGGAAAACAATGACCGAAAATGTTTTACAGGATCACAATCCTGGCATTGATCGACTTCTTTCCTTCCCCTTCCTCTCAAGGAGAGAATAAGAAAGGGAGATTCTGATACCGGTTGCTAAATAATACATTTAAAAAATAGAGCTAAATTTTAAATAGATAAAAACGAGAAATAACAAAACCTCATACCATTGACAGCAAGTTTAGCGAGTGCTAACAAAAAATTGTTTGAAAAGTGTTCAGAAGTTACAGTGCTTATAGTTGACTTGGGCAGATTTTTTTTCAGTTACAGGAGAAAAATGAAGAACAGCCCTCTCTCAACTTATGGACCTTATTCACCTGAATTTTATGACATGATCATTTGCGAGTGTAATTGAAAAAAAAGAGAGATGAATGAAAATAATGCAAGAAAAAGCAAAAAAAAAACCCACATAGGCCTCTCTCCTAAAAACTGATATCCACATCTACCACAAGGTAAAGCAAACTCTTCATGGAAAAGTTGTTTAGTCAAATGATATTACCCTCATTATCGTTCAAAACAAAAAAAAGTATTGTTAGGCACTGGAGGATACCATGTGGCAATTTCCAGGTATCGACGTTCGACTATCTGACTGAGATCCAGTGAGCTAATGCTTGCCTTCAGTGCTGAAATAGTTGATTTATGGCAAAATTATTGACATAGCTCATCTTACTGATGGGTCACTCGACATCAAAACGATTGGGTCCAAACCTGATCATCTATGATATTTTTCAAATTTAAGGTACGGAGTTAGTTCGTCATTAACCATTTAAAGGGATCTCTGCCAAATTTATAAGTGTAAAAATAAGTTGAAGGCTCATTCCATGTGTAACCTGAAACTCAGTGGGTTGTGAAGGCAGTGCCTCAACTACTCCCAGTGGTTTGGATGGTTCGAGAATATATGGGAACATCTGCTTCAAAATCATTTTGATTGTCAGAAGTATTCAAATTGAATACTTTCCATCTCTAAAATTTCCACCAATTACAATAGTGAAGAATGGTCTCCGACCAAGGCGCATAACCACGTAGCCTTTTTGTTTGTTGTAGCACAATTGTTCCCTAGTGATAGAATGCTCAGAAATTCTACAACATAAGCGATTTGAAAAGTATCTTCGACTATAAAAACTTGAAATGCAGAAATATCTTCACAGCAGATAATGAGGTTGTTGTAGGGCTCAATTTGAGAATTTTTGAACATTGACACTATTTTTCTCACTAAAACTTCTACATCAATACACAATTACATATGAAACTCATCACTTATGCAACATTCTTAAGATCTGCAACACTTTAAAAGTTATAAGGTTTTTTTCCTCTACATATGGGACTGTTCGCAGGAAAACAGACCTTAATCCACGGAGCAAAAGTCAATAGAGCGGTTCTTCTTAAGATGGGTTGAAAAATCGGATTTTGAGATTTTAACGGAAAATTCTCTGCTGTGTCCTAAAAAATAAGTTGCAGGCAGATCAGTTCATTTTTGTGCCAATGAAGGGCGTAATGCTGCATTGTGATTTTGCGATGTCGCACTTGAACATGGCAAATTTGTCTTCTGTTTAGCTTTCTCCTAATCACGTTTTTTGCCATTAACGCGAATCTGTCGCTCCCAAGGAGCGTATTAAGTGTGTTGTCTGCTGATTTTGACAGCAACTGAGGATTTACCAATGATGTAATCTTAACACGGTTTTAAGAAGCTCAGCTGCAACAGATACTGATGAGGATTCTCAAGCAGTAATCTAACAGCCCCATTATTGACAAATTTTTGCAACACCTTTAAAAGTAATAAATTAAATTTTGAGCATCAAGAGGTCAGAAATTAAAAATGAATACACGGAAAGTAATCTGATGGCATTAAGGGAAAATCCTTTGGTCCCTTCCCTACAGTAGAAGGAACAAAATGCGACCAATAAGCTTGAGTGGGTTGAAAATTTTAGGGAGAATAATAGCTCACACCCATAACTGAAGAAAAAATTTTCAGAGAGAAACTGGCAACACTTAAGAGAGGCAACCAAAAATACATTTTAAAAATAGAAAAGAAGTTGAGATGAATAAGGAAGTCATTTGAAAATAGAAATTGCAGGATTTAGATGTATTACCTGGATAGCCGCCAGTCTGAGGGGTGGAGCCCCATCCTTGATAGCCTTGCATCATGTTACCAGGACCCATGTGACCCATACCGCCCATCGGACCACCACTCATCTGTCCACTTGGATTTCCCATGCCCATACCCTAAGAGAAACAACACAGATTTAAAGTAGAGAAAATTACATAACTTTAAACAAAATAGAATGGTTTCCATTGTTGTTACGAAGGTAAATCGCAAGCTTTGCCTAAATCCTGATATGCTTTGAAAGCCAGGCTTGGGGGCTGTCTGTGAATTTCAAAAAAGCATTATTTACATGCTATACCTCTGTAGGGTAAGCCTGCACCGCTCTCTGAATAATTACATGAGGCCCACGGGTGCCAAATGAATGTGCTGAGATGCATGATGCCCAACAAACTGCACCTCTAGAATGGCTGCCCAGTGTTAGAGACCCGTAATGTTTTGAAGTTGATATAGGTTAGGTTTACTTGGGCTCATACCAAAGACATAAAGACGGAGTGCTCGTATCTAAAAGCACAGGAAAAAAATGAAGCCTGGTTTGGCGCTGGGTGCTTGTGTGAGTGTGTAAATGAGCGCGGGAATCCATGGCGGCAAACGGAAATTTGATTTGAACTTGTCCTCTTGATTTTTCCTTATTTCTTCTTCTAAACGTGTTTAAAATGCCTAAAACGATTATATTAAGAAAGTTCGGTCTGCGTCCTAATATGTTACACCTACTTTTGCTCAGTAACAGGCAGTAATCTCAGATAAAGATAGTTTTTCTTCTGCTCATGGTGGTTCTGCAGGTTCAAACAGGCCGTTACAGTGCTAGATGACCGTTACTCCCAAATGAAATTAATCGGTCGACGACGGACCAAAACTAACCTAAAGTTAAAAAAATATGAGTGGGTAAGTGAATTTGGGCAAAAATCAACCTAGAATACTTTGTTTCCGCAATTTTATTTAGTTCCCGCCCTACATTTGAATTTCAAACTTGTCCCGATTTCCCTGCCAATCCTCTAGCCAATAGTAGAGGTGGTTGAAAAGAAGCTTCATTTTTTGCTTTTAGCCCTCCGTCTTTATGTCTTTGGCTCATACAGCAGGCTGCCATCTAAACCCATGTAAGACACTGCCCACCTTTTGCCCCAATTTAGTTGAATAAAGTGATAGCAATAAAAGATGGCAAATTGGTCGCTCCTCAAAAGGTTTTCTTTACTCAAAAAATAGGAAATTTGAGAACAAACCTCAAAATAATTAAAGTTTACAAAGGTTGACATTTTCACATGTAATCCATAAGTGCGAGAAGCGGCAGAAATGGAGATTGAGGTTAGCTATACTTGGGCTACCACCCCCCTTCTGCCTTCGAAAACCGTCCCATGCGCGTTACGCAGATTTGCTGTCTGGCAGCCATTCTAGAGGTGTAGTTCGTTGATGATGCCACTCCACAGAGGATTAGACGAGCTTTCCATTCTCCTTTCCAGTTCTTCTGATTCCTTTCATGTGTCCCAAAATGTTATCCATTCCTTTCAATCTCCATATTTGCCTGTAGTGACTCCTATTAGTTAGTGAAGTCATGTAGGGAGCAGAAATCCTGAACAATAGGCAAGGCATACTGAGAGGCAGCATTCTTGAAAAACTAGAGGGAAAAAAGGTGTGCTTCTTTCAAAGGACCTTGAAATAAATAATGTGTGCAGTATTTGGTTGAATTCATTATTTTTCTTCTTCTTTGCTTCTGTGATTTAGGTTTTTGATTGATTTAAAATCCTGAAGCCTTGAGATGGAATTCATTATGACCTTCGTTGCAAATCATGAATCATTGTCTTTTTTCCAAGGTATTCGCCCTTTCTGCTAAAAAAGGTACAACTTGCACATCGATGAATTGAAGTTCAAAACCACGTACCTACATTGAAATGTTACAAAGTTTCTGATTCTATTTTACTTCTTCAGGGAGGAACAGGCCAACTTTAGAAATTGAAATTTTTACAGAATATTCTGAGAAAGGAGAAGAAAAATCAAGGAAGTTTTCAAAGAATTGCATCAACTAGTTTCCCAAAGAAAAAATAAAGCAGGATGGGAAGTCTGCTAAGTTGCAAACGGAGACACTTGGTTTCTCACTTTGGCCATCAACATTGTAATTCTAGAGTCCCTTCATACTGAGAGTCAAGACAATGCGAATCCATTTCTGATTAGTTAACCGGATTTTAGGCCTTCACAGTGTCACAAACGGGAATAAAGATTACATTTTCACCAATTGCAAAGATTATAATCTGGAATGGACCGAGGAATTTCGGGTTCGACAAGGAACAAACGGAATGAGAGAAGGAACGGAGAAAGGAATTTAAGAATGAACCGATCAAAGATTACGAAAAACGTTCAATTTGTGTAATCTTTATTCCCGTTTGTGACTCCATGAGGGGTGTTGTCTTGACTCTCAGTAGTATAAAGAGACTCTAAGTAATTCTAGACAGGAGCTGAGAAATGCCTGCCATCATTATTGGCGAAGAAAATATCTTTCATTCTTACATAAAAAATTAGATAAAACTAGTACTTACTCCTCCCATTGCCATTCCATGACCAGTTGGAGGTGGAGCCCACTGCCCGGCCACTCCATTGTCACCCATTTTATTTGAATCTCGAGGTTCAGCTTTCTTAATCTCAACCTGGAAGAAACGAAAGAGTTCATGAGAAAAAAAATAAATTAATTCAATGCAAGTGAAAAGACACAGTGATTCCAAAGACCTGTAATTAAAGTTGTTAAAGTTGAAACCGTTGCCTACGAGAATGGAGAGGCCGTAACTAGTCAGTTGTGTGACGTCAAGCTAGTAGATGTTTACCGAAAACAACAAGCATCTCCGGGTCATCGGTGCATCGATGAGTGAGGCAGTCGCTGCGTGGACCAATCAGAGTGGCCCTCGATTGGCCGAAGTTGCGCGAGATCCGCCGAAGTTGCGCGAGCGGCCCGTTTGAATCTGAGTGGAGTAACGATTTTCGGCATTACGCTTTCATTTCCTCGATTTTTAGACAATGTCACAAATGGGTTAGTTAGTTTTCTAAAGTGAAATTTCATCCTCTTTCGAGAAGATTCTTATGAAATTTTGCGTCAGATCAACCCTGAAAAGATATCGGCGAGGAATCATCGCGCGGCAAGCGTTCTCCCATAAGAACGCGTGTTAAACCGCGGCCGAGTTTCATCTAATAGTGTGACGTCACAGAATCATAGTTACGGCCTCTCCATTCTCGTAGGCAACGTTGAAACATCCCTATCCGCATAAAATCTACCACCATGCGATTTTTACCTTTGATGAAAATTAAACAAAACTTTTAATCGACATTTTTCTTCGTTCTTGTAAACTTTTAGCTTGGACTTAACTTTGAAACATTTATTAAAAACAAATTAAAATGTGAATTTTTTACCAAATTCATATTTCTTTTCCATAAACAAAGTGAATCTCCTAACTTCCTAAAACAACTGGGTTCAGAAATAATCAACTATGTCTTGGACTCTCCATTTCATCCCTTAATATGGAAGCTATAAGATTTGCTCACTGAGGTAGTAACCGTGACAGCGACACTTCGATAACTCCTAGCACACACGTAAGTTTCCATGTATGCATTTTCATTAGTGTCATTGTAATTGTAAACTGGTGTTGCAAAAATTCTGCAAACAAGTGCGAGAAATTTCTAAAAATTCCTCTTTGTCGGCCCCATTTTCATCAAAATCGAAACAAAGAAAATTTGATTTTTAAAGCTTTTGAGCGTGAATTCAGGTCATGAGGAACATCTATTCAAGTAATAACAAAATTTAGGGGTCGAATCTCTTCATTTTAGGTGCGAGGTCTTCTAAAAATGACTAGTCAGAATAGTAACAAAATTAAGAAAATCAAATTAAAAGGAAAGAATTTCCGGTTATCGAATCCAAACAATAGATACAATGGTTCGCAAATATGATTTTTTTCCTTTTTCCCCCTTTATTTAAGAGATCATCAGCTAATCAATTTTCTTCAAAGACTTCAGCAGAACGAAAGTCAAGAAATAAAAGTTCATCATTTAATCCAAATTATACTTTAAAACAATATATTATTACAGCTGATTAAGTTGCTAATTCTTAGAAATAGAACCTGTGGATTCATTATATTTGTTTATTTCAGATCATCATCAGTGCTTAGTAAATTTCATCCAGGACTTCAGCAGAACGAAAGTCAAGACACATAAACTCATCATTTGATCAAAACTAGATTTCAAGATAAAATTATGAAGATTAATTTTGATTCAATCAGTAAGTTAAATTTCTTCAAAGACTTCAGCAGAACGAAAGTCAAGAAATGTAAGTTCATCATTCAATCAAAACCATAATCGAAAATGAGATATCATCACTGGACCTTCAGTTCAGAGAAATTATGGATCTGGAGATTCAGTTCAATTTACTTCGTAAAGATCATCAACCTCAATATCTTTTTATATTCATCAAAGACTATAGCAAAACCAAAGTCAAGAAACATAGGCAAGCTTTCAGCTGATTTTCCTCTTCCTCAAATTTTAGAGCATTGTATTGTTTTTGCTGACAAAATCTTACAGAATTTGGGTCGAGGAACGCAAGATACTATATGGAGAGAATCCTTCTCCCTTGCATGCTCATTTTAATGCCTGCAATTCACCTGCCTTCTACTCTCTAGTTGTTAACAAATAACACTGAGCCTCGTACATATGTACCCACCAAGGGCTCGTCTTTGGGCACTATACAATGTAACTCCTCCCCTAGTTTCCCTTCTTGCATTGCTCTCCCTCAAGCTCTGTATTACTATTATGATTATGACAAATTAAATAGATCAAAAACAGACTAAATCAACCACTAAAAAACATTAATGACTGTTAAAAAGTTCTAGATAGGTGAGAAATACGTGGGATTACTCAGTAAAGAAATTAAAATGAAAAATTCAAATTGATTTTTACAATAGATTTGGGGCCCTAAAGTGTTCTTGATTTCAATCCTGGAGAATACATGGTTTGTTGTTATTCTACCATGACAGCAAAGCAAAGTGAAAGAGGCAGGTGTGTCTACACGAATACACCCTATAATGGAGATAGTAAAGAATTATGAAAACAGCTCTCAAGCATCCTAGGAGAAAACCACTTCATGCTACCACTTACACGAAGAATGTTGGAGGAATGATTTTGGACTCTCTTTAAAGATCATGTCTTAATACATAGATCATCTTATCCAGTCAAGAATTGGCGAGATTAATGCGTTTTAAGAGAGGATTGTAAGTTGTTACTGTACCAATGACTAGATTTAACAAAACTTTTTATCATTAACTCATTGAAAACCCAATTCAGATGGTCCAACTGTTTATCAAACAAAAGCGGATGAAGAGTTGGATGGAAAGTTGGGAACGAAAAGTTTGATTCAACCACCCCTGCTATGTCATACTGTCTCGACACCAGACACACGCACTCCGGTATTTCCATCGAATTCCCACACACGAAGATACAACTTCTGCTTCTGTTGGTCCAAAGATTCTGTTCCAACTTCCAGTTGGACCGTCTAAATAGGGCGTAAAGGTTTTTATCTAAACTTTCACTATCTTCTACATCGGTCTAAATGTAAGATGAATGAGCTCGGAGAGAAGACTGAATAGCAAAAGAACCGCATATCTTGAAACTACAGAAGGTTCTTACATGTATAAGACTATGGTGTAAACATGAGAAGAAGTTGTTTACACTGTAAACCTCACAAGATCTTTGGAAACAATGTTTTTCTGTGAAAATGGGGTCGAATTTTCAGCAGCTTGGAGAGCGATGTCTTGGCAAAAATTTGATTAAATACATATCGGCATAATTGAACTCTCTCAATTTCTCAGGACTTCCCAAAAATGAAATTTAAAAAAAAAAGGTATGTATAACCGTCTCATTGGACTCTCTAAGTCAAAAATTATTCATGTGAAAAAAATTACTTATCATAATTACAACAGATAGTGGCAAGAATGTATACCTGTTTGCCACTCATATTGACAAAGTGTTCTGCTACACATCTGTCAACTGCGTCTTCATCTTCAAAAGACAAAAAGCCAAAGCCTAAAAATAAAACACGGAGGAAGTTAGTCACTATTTTATGGACCAGTGGTCCACAACCGGCGATATTGTGATACTGCTGAAGGATTGGCTCCTGACAGGAGAAGATCCTGTGCAACTTCCTTTCCCATTAAAAAGTTCGAGATATCCTGAACAATTTTGACCAGTAATGCCAAATAAATTATTGTTGATATTTGATGTTGGTTCGACAACAGAGAAATCGTTAAAATTACCTATCCTAACTCCAATAACATGTAAAAATATTTTCAGACGTTATTCCTAGCTATTTAAGCGCTGAAGCAAAGTTATTTCTATGCTGAAGTGATGACACAAGGGTTAAGAATGCTATGAATCCTACAAAAGTGAGATTTTCGAGCCACAACTAGCTTCGGGAACCTCCTGAATCAATTATTTCAGAGTACATGCATAAGAGGGGGATTTTATAGGTAGGGTATTTGATCAAAAAGGAATTTCATGACTGCTTATATCTCTGAACCGAATATCCGAACAGGGAATAGATGTTTACTGCAAGGGTATCATTGGCTGGTAATGCAACCTCCTTAAGATAATGTTTGTGATAGGAAATCAAAATAGAATTTGGCAAAGCATGAGTCAAAAGCAAATTTTTCCTTTGAACAAATTTGTTGACCATGTGAATAATGGTTTTGCTGTGAGAAATTCTTCAAAAGGGAAGAGAGGGTTGTGGGTATTTTGATGACTGCAAATTCTTGAGCTCTCCACTCTCAGCACCTTCAATGCTCCTAAATGAGTAAAATGCTTCCCGCCTATTATCATTGATATGAGCAGACAGTCTTCTAATATTTGAATATGCAGCATACGTTAAAAATCTGACTTCCAGATGTTTTGACGGTCCACTGGCTGCAACTGTTGCATAGTGGATTGAGTCTAGGATTTAGGTAGGATACCGGCGAATTCGGTCAAGACAGGGTCTCTACTTGGTTTAATCATTTGAATTCATTCCTCTCTTAATGGCTTTTTCGTACTTTTTTTCTCACTTCCCAAGAAATTTTTTTGTTCAGGGATGTGTAAAAATCCCGACTTTTCCCTTGCTCCGTCTATACTGTTTCCTAATCTTACATGCATTCCTCTATTTTCTATAATTTTTATTGTCTTAAGGACAGGGTTTTCTTTTCAGACTCTCGCATAGATGATTTGTTCAACATTAGACACAAGCAATTTTCCTGGTGCGCCTACTACTCTTGGATATTCAACAATGAATACATGATGAGACTTAATCTCATTTGAGTAAAATGAAATTAACTTCAGCTTAGAACAGCAAAAGAGAAATTTAGAATTCGGGTTCAGAAAGTGGACTGTGGGATTGATAGAGGTATGGAGTGGAATTAACCAAAACAGGAGGAATTGGACTTCCAGAACTTCATAAAGTTTCATAAAACTACAACACTTTACTTTTCAAAAGTGCAACAACCAGAAGTTATAGGACAAGCTTAATCTCCTGATGAAATTGCTATGTGGCCATGCTGGTCTTCCTGCAGCATGGCATAGGCTGCAGCATCCAATCTTTGTTTTTCACTTTGCACACTGATTATCACTACCTAAAACTTCCGGCTCTACGCATCCTTTGACTCAATCAGGTCATGTTTCTACATATTTTTTCTCTTTTTTCAAAGTAAACAGCCAAAGCAAGTCACAGATTAAGTGCAGATCACATGTTTTGAAGTCCAGAGGAATAATGCTGCCTATCGAGTCTCACTTTAGCGATCGGTTAATAAGAGTTTCCTTTTTAGATGAAATTTGGCAAAGATGACAAAAATCGTAAAAATCAAACTGACTGAAAACAAGATAAAATGTGCTATAGGATACAAAAAGGATGAATTTTTCCTCTGAAGTAATGGTTAAAGAGAGAAGGAATTAAACAAACCTCCGAGAGGTTTCCCTCACTGATTCAACCTTATAAAGCATGATCTACACATCTAAATCTCACTAGAGCCAATTGTTTTCACCATTTTCAACCCTTTCGCACTTCGGCTCTCACAGTTGAGAACAGATTTTCATATAGAGATTTCTGAAATACATATAAACATATATATATGATTGCAACCAGTTCCCCGGACTGTCGGAAATGGAGTATCAAGAACAGGAAACAATTTGCTGGCCAAAATCAACTCCTAAGCTTTCAGTTTTAGCGGACGAGCCCTTCGAGCTAGACAAAGAGAGGTAATAGAGTTGAGAACATGTATTAATGGAAGTTAGAATGGAAATGATCATTAGTCACATCTGAGGAGGGTTCATTTAACCATGTTTTGGTGTGAACAGCATCAAAACCAAACTACAACCTCCACCGACAGAGGAAAAAAAAGAAGTAAGCCGCTGAAAAAGTTAGAATTTAGAAGCGGACTATGGAAATAGTACCTGCTTTCCACTAACGTTGACAAAATGTTCTGCAACACATCTATCAACTGCTTCATCATCTTCGAACGATAAAAATCCGAAGCCTAAAAAAAAGAAAATCAACCATGGGCATGAAGAAAAAAAGTTTGCGCAAAAAAAAAATCATGCTGTTCATTTAACTCTTCTTTATGATCCTCCCCAAATAAGTAATTCTGGATGAGAAGCTTGAAAAGGAGCATTTTGACAGAAAAATCTTCGGGATGATGAAATTCTGTTGCGTTGATAAAGCCTCTCATGCAGCAGGTATCACAATACGTCGATATATTTGCAAATAAATAAAATATTGGGAAAAAAACACACATATATGAACATATGAGACAAAAATAATAAAACTGAGGTATAATTGCATTTGAAGAGGGGGTTTACCTTCCTCAAAATATTTCAAAGTTGACTTCATTTTTAAAGAGAAAGGCAAATGCATGACCGGGTGTTCCTAAGAATGTTAAAGATTAGAAAAATGAATGGATAGGGGCTGAAAGTTGTCCGTCAGATTGAGTGCACTTGTAGGTACCTAAGTTTCGACAAATCAGAGGGTTAGATTGTGCTAGGTGCATTCATTTGTGTGGAGCATTCGAAACTGGGACAATTCGGGCTTGAAAGCAGAATCATCTCAGTTTCGCAGTCCCTGCTCTGAAAGTGATTTTACTGCATGCACCAAGTTTAGCACAAGATAAGTTTCCTCAATTCTGCAACCCCTGCTCTGAAATAGACCCTAACCGAGATTTGGTCATTTCAATTATCATCGGAAATCCCATAAGGAATGGAAAGTCAATTTTCAAACGCTAATTCTGCATAGTTTCAGGCCTTTTCTTGCGATTTTAAGTTCTTTATATCCTCAAATTTACATTTTGGCTTGGTGAATCTTCAGTATCGCAATGGGTAAATTAATTGAACTCAATGAATCAAAGCAAATCCTGAAAGTGAGATTATGTTACCCCTTTATTTACATTATCCATTTCAATCAATTTGTTTTTCATTACATTTTCATCATTTGTACTACATCTCTCCTTGAATGCCTCTTGTAAATTTTGTAAGAGGGTTGTGAGAACTTTTAGATAAGAGTGACAAAAGCTGCACAATCAGCATTTGTGGTTTTGGATGGGCAGGCAGAGGGAACCCGTAACTGAGAACTTGATAAGAAAATATATCAGGAATAATTTGTAACTTACCTCTTGACTTTTTCTTTTCTTGATCGTACATTATTACTACCTCCATCACCTTCCCAAATCGGGAAAAATAAGAACGGAGATCAGTTTCAGTGACATTAGAAGGCAGACCACCTAGAAAAACTTTCGGATAACTAGCACTTCTTTTAGGTTTCTGCAATGTCCTAGGGTTGCAAGGTTTGGGGTCAATCTATAAAACAAAACAAAAACTATGATTACAAAATTGTAGTTTGACTTAAGTTACATTGAGGGTCAGTGGAGCTAATACTGTTTCGTAAAACTGTAAGTATAGCAATGAGGTTATAATGGAATATTGGATATTCTTAGAATCAGATATGAGAGGGAACATTATTTCCCATCCTTCTCCTAAAGTCATGTTCCCAAGAAGAATGTGAAGGATTTATGCTCAGTAAATCAGAAAGAATTACTCGAATTAACAGCAGTTTCTTTTTGGATGCAAAGTCCTATTGTCTTCATAACCCTGCCTTTGGTATGGTTAGTTCCCTGCAACAGGCTTCTTCTTGTACTATTAAAGTACGTCCTGAGTGGATACATTCTTCCTTGTAGACTGGACAGTTCTTCATCCAGAACCATCTTTATGGAGGGCTTTACCGGGTGTTGAGGGGTTAAAAGGGGCCAACATTGTAACTTTTGAATTTTAGCAGGCTGAAAGTTTCCCTTCTTTCCCAATTAGTTCTTCCTGGGAGGATTGGCAAGTTGGATTAGGAGTTTTTTTTTTATTATTATGACACAATGGAGATTGGTACAGTGCACTTTTTGTGGTTTCTTCTCCTCTCTGGGGACTGGTGTTTCCGTTAGAGTGCAAACTATTATTTCTGGGGTCCACATCGCTCCTGCAAACTGATACCTTATTGTACTGTGAACACTCACAAAGGCTTTATAGGTGCGCACGCATTAAGAGGGATTTTTGGTTTGGCAAAAATACAGAACTAATATAGCAACTACCACCGACAGATGCAATATCCTCATAGTGACATCGTAAAAAAGGCCAGGTGATCGAGATGCAATTTTCAAAATAACAAAACTGAGACAGAATGTTCTCATTCTCATGTGTTCTCTTTCAATGTGTTGAGCACCACCTCACTTGACTGATGTGATCAGCAGACTTTCGGGGAAGATATCGTCTCTTTTCAATGCTCCACAACTGATTGTGAGCTCACAACACATTCATAGCCAATAAGATAGAATTAGTGCACATTTTGTTGCATATGAACCCAGTTATTGTTATCCGAAAAAAGAACAAGAAGTTCCAAATTTTGACTACTTTCTATCAATAGTTCTACTATAAATATTTTCCTGAGAAAGTAGGATCCTTTCTTGCAAGTCCAGTCACAAGCAAATTTACACCCCAGCAGATAAAACTATAGAGATGCACTTTTCAGAGGAAATTGTCACAAAATAAGTAGAGCTTGAAATGCCTGCACTTCTACAACTTAAATAAAACTCAAAGAATGCTCCTTGCTGAGAGGATCAATTTCTCCCAAAAACTATTCTAATTTCGTGCTTTCGGCATATTTCATGAGATTGAAGGCATGGGTGAGGGGCATTAGAAAAAAGAAAACCGGTTGTCCTTTTTTGCTACAAGAATTAACAATAACCAAACAGGGGAATGTACAACATAATGTGCTTACCGTTCGGCCGTCTAATTGATGTGGTCCATTTTGAAGAACTATCGCAACATTTGCTGGGTCAGAAAAAGTAACAAATCCAAACCCCCTTGAGCGACCACTTTCGCTGTTTTTCATCACCACACAGTCTATCACCTCACCATATCGGCTGAAGTAGCGTTGTAAGTTTTCTAAAGACAAAACAAAGAAACATAACTATAACTGATAAAATAACTATTGTCATTAAAACAATAGTAGAGAGTCAATTTTTCGAGCATATCTCCCCCAGGAAGGTTGGTTGTGAAGTCATTGTCGCAGTATTATTGACATAAATGAAATCACAAGATTACACAGCCACTTTCAACAAGGGCTCAATGGGCAGGGCCCTTTGGGTCATATTTCAAGATCCTTTCACAATCCCATTTTATCACTAGACGGGTGAATTGCCAGAGTTCTATTTCCGGTTTATTATTATTATTAATACTAAATTCTCTGTGATTAGGAATACTAACACTACAACAATCAATTTTATGCAGCATTTTACCTTTTAACCATGTTTCATGATTTATTGTATTTCTCAATTGAATAATACTTTTCCAGAGATGAAATAAACCAACCATAAAGTCATGGACTTGTTTCACATTCTTAGAAAAACTAATCTTGTAGTAGATACTTTGTTTCATGGTGGGAATCTATGATTTTTTTTCCTATTATCAAGTTGCACAGAGGAAAAGATGAGAAAAGACAGGATGGATTGCAATACTCCAAAATAAAATTGTCTTGAAGATGTGCATTGCACTTCCCCTTAATTTCTTTCGGATCAACACAGCTTGACAACTACTACTGAACGACATTGATTGATAAAAACCGACATTAAATACACATCAATAACAATAAATTAGTACAAGGATACAGAAACATCTTGACAGCAAACCGGTGGGTCACTTGCGAAAATAGGGAGGCCCCAAAAGTGAGGATTGAAAATGGGATGGCTGTGCGCACAGGCATAAATATTCAGATTTCCCCAAAATTGAGGCGAAAATTGCTCGTTCCTCATGCGGTCACAGTAAGAGTTTAATATTTTCTTTTCTAAGCAAAGTGATATGTACATGAAAGGCCAAAAGAAAATTCACTGAAGACAATTTTGGGGGGAAAAAATTCAAACTTTAATAGGAGGGCTCTGCATCCTGAAATGACCCAAGTCTGCAGAACAAAATAAAAATTACTCAGTAATAAAACATTATGTTCCCAGTGGTTTTTTAAGTGCAGACCTGTGTAATTGTCTCGTTGCTTGATTAAATTAAAAAATAAAAAAACAGAATAAATATCTCATAAAAGCTGCGTTGTCCAAGTCAACTGTTTGGAACGTTTGGAAGCAGAACTACCCGATTCCAAACGGTCAGCACTGTTGGACTCCGTTAGAATTACTTGATGACTTGCATGTTTACATATGAAAGTCCAACATTTCTATAAAACGCTCGATGATCTCAGGAGGTCGATTGGACCGTTGGGTTGCATTAGCAAACGGAAAAACTAAAAAGAATTGGACAAGTTTACTTCAACAACACACCTATAATTCAAGTCACAGGCTGTGGCAAAAAACCTACGATGATACATACCTTGCTGAGTTTCCCAGCTCAGTCCACCGACAAACAATTTACTGAAACAAAAAAAAAATTTCAAGGTCAAATACACTTGCAATTCTTACCATTACCAACAATTTTTTACTTATTGCATTAGAGTGGAGAAACCTGAGCGAGATTAAATGTATTGCAACTTACTGGTTATCCTTCGCATAGAAATCTTCACTTTGGCTGGGGTTTGCTATCACAGTTAAAAAAGTCTTGCAGGGGTTTTTAAGTTCAGTTTTCAAATTTCACTCTGAGGACCTAACAGCCACTGAGCTAAACAAACGCTAAGAAAAAAAAAAACCCTGGTAGTATACCTCCACTCTTGGCATGGTGTACTAGGAGAATCTTTAGAGGAGTACAATAAATATTCAAGAGAAATTCAGAAGCTGAAAAATCTCACAATGTAAAATTTTTTTCAATGAAATTGCACTAAGTTTAAGGTGGGACCAGCTCGTTTTCAATCAATTACATGGTGAGAATTGGGACACATTTCGGTCATTTCCTAAAAATTGGAGCATTAGAGTAGTCTTGGCACACTGTGGCGACTTTACATAATACAGGTCTTTGAACCATGAAATTTCACAGAAAAAAAAAGAGCACTAGGGGTGTATAACAATACCACCTGTAAAACCTCTAATAAGACAATACAGAGTATAAGTCCATCCCTTAAAATGTTTATCCCACCATTTTAAAATTCTAAGCCTTCGTTTTTAATGATAGGTCACAGAAGAGTTTTCAGCTCACTAAGAGGATTTAATTTTCAGGAGATGACAAAAATTCACTCAGATTGCAGCTAAATATTGAATCATAGCCATTTAAAGGATGATTGTACTAAGAATGTGATGGTGTATAACCCCCCCCGGGTAGGAAATATGTAGTATTTTTCTTCAAATTATGCCAGATTTTCTCCCATGAAATATTTCTTCCCTTTGAGGTGTTGGGAATATTTTCTCTGGACATTTTCAGATGCTTTAGATCCAATTGCAAATGCCTTAAGTTCTCTGAAAAGTTGGAAGTAAAATTACACAAAGGACTACGCATGCTGGAATACCAAGAAATTTGGTACTGGCGGAATTTCAATGTTTTTAATACGATGTTCCTTACTATTTGCTGGATACAATGAGCTTTTAAAATCAAACTTTCTATGTGCCCAAGACAAGAAAGTCAGGGCTGAAAAGTCATTTTTTGGCCTTCTTGTACTCATTTCCTGATGGAGATGCGGTACTGATCTTATGTTAGTATGTACCCTCCACTCACACCATTTTCAATAAGGGGCATATCCTTTTTCTCATCCGTCTAATCTTTTTCATCAGCAAGAAAACAAAAGCTTTCTCAATCACCAATGAGATGTTGAAACATTTCTATCAGAAATTGCCTGTAAATACACCAAAACATTCACTATACAGCCCTGCGTTTCTTGACTTTGGCACATATTTAGAGAGTTTGATTATAGAAGCTTATCCTACTCAGGAGGCCATAAGGAACATCATTGATAACATCAAAATTAAGCCGGCCCCTAATTACTTAATATTTCCAACACAGTCCATTCAAAGAAAATATAATAACGTCCAAAGGCTTATTCACAATTCTTCTTCGGCAAGGCAGGGCAGGAAAAGAGACCATGGTGAATGGAGGCAAATAATCAAATACAGTGATTTTTATCAAGATTTACCGAAAAACTTGACTCTTAGTTATTCTCAAAAATGACTATAGAGAATCTTAAAGGACAAGACGTGTGCAATTTCTGTACCAATAAATGGCATAGTGCGGCATTCGGCCTGCATTTTGATTTGAAAAGTTTAAAACCTCAATGGGACAGATTGAAACTGTTATCAGCTTTGTATCAAAACTATGTTTTCTCTGCTGCCAACTTCAAACTATCTTAATAGAGATACTGGAGCCGAGAAAAAACTCCACTTAGATTCTAATTTGACATTTTTGGGAGTCTTCCTTTGATTTCGTAATGTCACAAATATCTTGGTCTTCTGAACATCCTTCTAGGTGCTCATTGATGTGTGTGTTATTTCTGAGATGTGCTTTTCAAAATATTGGAGAAAACTAGATATGCACTGCCTAAGTGCAGAGGATACAAATAACGATGTGAAGAATAGCAAGGCATGAGTGATGGGACGCATTGCAAGAAAGGGGAAACACCAGGTAAGCAAAAAATTTCTTTCTGAAAATGTTGACTGCTAACTGAATGAGACAAGCCCAGTAGTGCGCTAAGATGACAGTAAGGTAAAGAAATTAATGATTTTGTTATGATTAAAAGACATTCCAACCAAGCTCATACAGACTGTGATAACCTCATTTGTTCTGGACTTCATAGGTAAAGATCTAGAAGTCTTCAAAGGTCCGGAAAGTTCGTCGATTTCACATTTTTTGAGGTTGCCTCTATATTGCTGCCCACATAAAACTTGCGCGCTTAACTGTTTCCTTCACATGAAAGACCGCGCATAACTTTTTTCTTTGCAAAAGAAGGCGCAATGCACAGCTTCCTGCGCAAAAAGCTATGTGCTTAGCTGGTTTATGCCTTCTACTGTCACTTTGTTGTTTTTCGTATTTCCAAGTGCCTTCCCATTTTTTCACCAATTTTTAGGTGTCTTCAGAATTGCTCCGCAATCGATCGAACACTTTCTACACCCCTGAATATCTCATTAAATCTTCTAAGCACTTGGTGGTAATTTTGTTCTGAACGGCAATGAAAGTAATTACGTTCCATAAAATTCAGTGAAACCTGATTCCCAAGCAAAATTACCCCACTCCTTCCAACCTCCTACCCAATATCATGCGTATTCACATTAGAATTTCCAGCATTTTAACAGATACTTTGCGATCTGTTTGGCCCTATAAGTTGCATTACGTACAGCATGGTAAAGATATCTCACTAGGACATCACATTTCACAGCAAAGTCAAGAGAATAAATGGCATGAACCTGATCCTTGCAAAACGACCTCTAGTACTTGGTAGTTCCACATAATAGAAAAGAGGGTAAAAGCGAATCTTTGACCCTTGGAGATAAGTTTCATACATTCAGGACAAAACTGAAGAAAAGTTCCTATCACTCAAAGTGATACCATGACGGGCTAGGAAGGGCTTGAAAACAGAGCATTGGTTTCTAAGACATAAATTACAATTCTTCTTCTAATAAGAAATAAAAACTTGAATAATAACTGCTGTCTTCAACTTAGTAAATCTTAGAAAGGAATATGTAATATGATGACATGACATGGGCTCACATCCTCAGTCGAGGAGTTCCTACACCAAAATGTGTTCATAGATTCAGCCTGGCAATTTAATGAACACATGGGGAATGTAAATTTCTAACATAAAAATGCGTAAGATTTCTTCAAGGCTTTACAGCAATCATCTCTAATAGACTTTCGCCTTGGGAATTTGGAACTTCCGTCCATTAACCAATGAAAGCTGACATCAGCTAACAGGACAAGCTAATGGTTAAGAGAGGAAAAATAAGATCCTTTCTTGGCAAGTCAGAATTAGACCAACTGAATTAATTCAATCAAACCGAACTGACTTGAAACCACGTAACGCTAAGCCATTCCATGAGAGAGCAATGGTTAGCGGACACGGCCAGTTAAGGGCAATGAAAAAGAAAATCTGGGACATTGAGCAGAACACTCGGGAGAGCAACCAATGTTATTGCAGAGACTTATATCACTGGTCATGAAGAGCAAATTGTAATGTTAGGAATAAATGATGTGCATAATGCTCAAGGCAAGAGGTGGGATCCTAAGTGACATGGAGGAAAACAAAAATAGTTCCAACTCAAGTGGATTAAGTACCTAAGGTACCTAAGAATTCGGAGGTTCTTGCGTATTGGATTAGAAACAAAGGCTAAAACTTGGCAGATAAACTTGACTAGACCAAGCCACCCAGAGGTTGAGTTCGGAAATGGCCTCCATGAAAACAAACAGCTTTTTGACAATCATTCAACACGGCCGAAATTCTTGAAGCCTAATTTTCGGCCGAGATTACATCCCGTAACTTGCGAAGTCAAAAGTTCAGAATGAGCTGATGGAATAAAAAGTTTCAGGAAATTCAAAATGAAGAAGGAAAATAGTCGAAAGGCACTAACAGAGAAAAGAAGAAGCGAAAAGAAATAAAAAGTTGAATAACAGGCAAAGCCGGCGTTGGAAGACCTAGAGGGCCCACAAGCGATGTGTAGAAGAGAATAAAAATGCGAAGATTTCGTACATATTTAAACGATTAACTAACTTACCCAGACTCGTCTTCTTCTAAATCGTTTTTTCCCCGCATTTTGAATGATTTAAAAGTTCTAACTGATATATAAAAATAGAGTCCTCAGGATTAAATGGCGGACGAGGAGAAAAACTACTAACAGCAATGGCGGCGACAATTCACTTTTTTGACAAAAAGGGCAAAATCACTCTACTCCCCGTCCCTGTCACTTCCATGAGAGGAGTTTACTAGTACGTATTTTTACCGCAAAAGCGCTGGTATCGCCATGTTGACCCGGGCTCACTGCTGCCAGGCGCAAGGAATTTTGAGAGCACCAAATTTCCCAAATTCCCTGAACTTTTCTCATTCTACAGCTGATGGGATAGTTTAAGCGGGAGATTTGAAATAACGCACTTCCACCTGGCAGTACTTAACTATAATAACGTTCAGGATTACTCAAAGAGGCATTGCGACAAAAACACTCGCTCCATAATCGCATATTGTTGGCAGTAATCACAGGTCTAGCTCTAATTTCCTTAAATTCTGATTCCTTTAAAATGTCACCAGCTTGCTGAACACATGGGCAAAGCAAATCAAGTTTCTGCTAAAACTATATAATATTGAACGTAGAAAGTTGCGGATTGGATGGATCTCATTATTAAGTAAGAGCTAAGCAAACAACGCAATGGATAGTGTACGTGTGTCTAATTTAGAGAGACCAGAACTATGCCAATAGTTATGATGAGTGGGGGGTGGTAGGGGTGAGCGGGAAAGAGGCATCTGTCTTGGGTTTGAGTGCGAAGGATGACAGGCACACAATATGGACTACACTTTGCAACGAACCATTTCATCCATTAAGACAACTATGTGCATAGAGGAACGAATAGCATCTACGTTCTTTCTAAATTGAGCCAAAAATTGTAGTTCCTAATTGCAAAATGAAGTCCAAATATTTCTCTCCAGCTTAAGGCTACCATACTTCCAAATAATTTGTTTGTGCAGTGCCTCCAAATTTTCTCTTTTTTTTTCAATGATTACCTATTTATCTTTAAAAAAGTAAATGTATTTAATGAGGATGATTCTAGGTGTAATTATCATTCATGTGCGGAATATGTTGATTATGCAGAAAATTTTCTTTGAAATAGTGTGTGCAGATCTTTCGGTGCTTCTTTCAAGTACATTTCAAAATTTTAAATGGCATCATTGACTCCCTCCTTCGTTGATAATAAGAAACCATTGTGGTGGCCTCTTATGTAGCACATTGTCATCAATACTGCAGTTTGGAACCATGCTGATCAGCAGTTCAATTTATTTATGTAAATGAAAACCAGCCTTTTTATTTATTGAAACTTGATGGTGAGTTTCTTCCATTTATAATCAGAGATTGAAGGTAAGACCAATGGGGTCCATTGAAAACTTTCCACCAAAAATATCTGTTGACTTTTTTCAAAGGTTAAAAAAAGCGTAAATGGCGATGCTGCATGTGTGAGGAATTTGCGATTTAACAGTTGATTCCTATGTAAAAGTTCGCGAGAAACACGATTATGCCACTGGTTTTCTCCGAAATAAACTCCCAAGCTCAAAAAAAGCTCTAAAGTTGAGGCCAAAGGGGGTCAAGGGAGCAAATACATTAGCAGGGTTGCCGTGTTTTCAGTTGTGGAGTCCCCAAATAAAGTGGCAGCCCTGTCAATGTATTTGCTCTCTATCTTTGCATGGAGAGTTTGTCTTGATGTAGAGGTGGACTCTCAGGATACCATGGGATCTCCCCTCCATTTTGGCCTCAACTTGAGAGCTTTTTTTGAGCTTGGGAGTTGATTTCGGAGAAAACCAGTGGCACCATTGTGTTTCTCGCGAACTTTTACAAAAGAATCAACAGTCAAACCGCAAATTCCTCACAAATGCAACATCTCCATTCTTTTTCACTTCCTCGAATGATGTGGTTTTTCTGAATATAGTATTACGCAATAAAACCTGCCTTCAAGGAGTCTCTGGGCATTCTAAAACAAAAAAATTGGACACTGATTATCCAGATAGACAGGGGAATCATCTTTTCCAAGGATAAGAAAATTAACTCTGAGAAATGAGAAAAAATAACATTTTATTTAAGAAATAATTTTCAAGAAACAGAAAAAGAAATGATAGGTACAAATAAAAATTAAAAAGGGGAAAAAGCGGAAAAGCATAAAGCTTTCTTTGAGGAATTATGAATTGAGAGTAAAAATAGATAAAGAATAAAGGGAAACATATAATCACCTTGCATATAAGGCACTTGCGATTTTAGTAAGGTACATCAAATGGTCATCTTTTCAATGCAAGGAGAAATACAATGCAGGGTGTCCATCAAAGTTCCCTTTCCTTTCCCTAACTTTCCAGGTTTTTCCTGGCCCTTCCGTTTCTGTTTCCCAGATTCTCCTTGGCCCTTCTTCCTAAATTAAAAAAACGCAACAACAAACATGGTCCCGCCCAAAGTACCGATGCGGATTATGCAACAGTTACTACAGGGGCTCGAATTTCCAAGGAAAAATTCACTAAAGACTGGAAGAGAGCACTGCAAGGCTCAGTATCAAAGGGCTGTGAAGTTAGGCAAAAAATCACTATCTTGCCTGGGAGTTTGCATCTCACTCATAGTCAGTTTCTCATTCTCTCGCCATGACTTTTTGCTGATCAGTTTCATCTCCCTGACACTCCCGATTTTCACGGTCACTGAACGTGTATACTTCCTTTTTTCAAGAAAATTTACAACTGTCATTATATCCTGATAGACCTTGAAGGATTATCCTACAAAGTCTGTAAAGTTACTGTGAGTTAAGTCATACTTCTAACCTCACTTTCTTATGACTTTTCGTCTTGACACAATTTTTTTGAGATGCAGAGAACCATGGGGGGCAACTCCTTTTCTTTGAATTTTCCTACACTCAATAAATCCATAAAGTAGGTGGAACAAACTCCCCTAATGTCAATTCAAGTATGACCACTCCTTCCAACATCAATAAGCCTGCTCAACCTAAGGCTTTTTCAATAGTCTCAATGGCTAATAAAATCGCAGCAAAAACAGATATGCAGAACCGTTTACAAGAACAAAAATGGAGATTCAAATCCTGAAAAAGCTTCATCCAATCAGCAAGCCAGCTGACAGTATGACCGTAAGTTCAACAAGGCAGTAAGGCAGAAAAAGTACCAGACTCACTGATGGAGCTAAAAGAAGAAGGGTCTGCGGGTTTCCAACTGCCATACACTAATTGGAAGGATCCGAGCAGACTTTCAATGGGTATGACAAGAGGCAAGTCTAATCTTTTGTGATGGAGCCAGAGCGGAGATGAGCTTTTATGTACTACACCCCACCAACATGGCAACCTTCTGTGATGTGTAGGACGTAATTTTAGCAAACATGAAAGCTATTAGTGTGTATCAGGACTCCGACATAAAATTTTTAAACCGATATTCCTCATCTTTCAGAATTCTCAAATATTACTTTCCTTTTGTTTTAATACTGATAATGTTTAATTTCAAGCTAGTTTCAGCAGGTTTGACTCTTTTAGTCCCTTTTTCAAGGGTATCAACCAGTAAATTATGATAATAATTGATAACTAGATCGACAAGATCAATTGAATTTAATCAATTCATCAGGGTGACGTAGCTCCACTACCGACTACGTCACCACCTCTACTTGGGGCCATGTAAGCCTTTGCTCCGGGTCCTGTTTCCATCTTCTAAACCTCTCATATGTCTAATGTATTTCCCATCTTTTTGTAATGATCATTCTCCATCTTTTGACCTGCATGGGCGTGTTCACTTTGAGTCCAAGTGTAAAGTTCTCTCCTTTTTATATTCTTAATTTTCTAATCATTGTATTTTTTTTCCGTGTTTCCAAATTCCGTCTATCTCTTTCATTCTAGCTCTTCCATACCTTTAATCACTTTAAAATTAAAAGACTACTTCTAGTGCCGAAACCTTTCAAATTCATCCTAAAGACTTGACATGGTTTTTCACATCAATATTTGAACTTAGACGAATGGCTAGTGTGCCTAACTTTTGGAGATAAAAAATTTGATGCGGAATCTCCAAACTCTAAAGAAAAAGAACTGAATAAGACCATTTCAAAATTATGATTCCATGGGGTCCCTGTTCATCACCCTTTACCATTCTTTTTCTGCTCAGGAGGATTCCTACTTAAATCGTCCGAAAAAATATCATCATCTGAGCTTAACGAAAGATCAAATCTGGATCTCTTCTGACCTATATCTTCTCCTTCTATATCTCGAGGCGTACAACTTGTAGATTTTTCGAATTCTGATTCCATAAAATATTTTGATCCTTTATTACTTCCTGAGGTATCCTCAGGTAAACTTTCTTCATCTGAGCTTAGTTTGAGACTAAATCTGGACTTGTTTTCGCCATTGGTGCCCATTTTGTCTTGTAAAAGAGAGGACCTCTTGTCTGAACAAACTTCCTCATTTTTTGAACTGTCATCTATGGATATTTCTTCTTCACAGCTGAGTACAAGACCAAACCTTGATTTTTGAGGAGCCAAAGTATTTTCTTCCTCTATGGATGAGCAGCTTTCATCACCAGAATCCATTTTTGAGAGTTTTCTCTTCTTTGAGAGGGCCTTCTTACGGAGTTCATCCATTGAGGCAACTTCATTGTTTGTCTTCAAAGCGGCATTGCGGAAAAGAGAGCTTCTCTTATCAAACTCAAATGGGATGGGGTTATCATCAGCCTGATTGTGGAAAGACTCCATCTCTTCAGCAAGGATGTCATACAATTCAAGTTTTTGGAGGACCATGGTAGCTGAAATTAGAGTAAAAATGCAGTCATTTAGTAAATAAGTGTACAGTAAAGTTAGCGAAAAAAGTAAGTACGGGACAAGAATTACAGCTCACTTTGAGCGAGCTCTAACTTTCATTTTTCAATTCTGCTTCCTTATTGAAGATGAAAATTGAATATTCATCGAGTTAATCAACTTTGTTTTTTTTCTCTAGTTAACATTAATGTCTTGGCGATAGAACTAATGGTTTCAAAGCCATCCTAATTTTGAAAAGGACTGTGTGAATAAAAAGTCAGGTTGAACCAGTTTGTGAACTGCTATGTCCTGCAGGCTTTTAAAAACTTCCCTTATCCCCAAGAATCAAGAACATACTGAAAATCTGCTACTTTGCTCAGCTTTTCGGTCGAAGAGCAGTTTTTTTCTCCCGAACTTGCTGGAAATTAACTCTACAAGCAAGCTCCTGAAAAGCACAAGTTTTATTTGTCTAAAAGCAAATTTCATTGGTCATTGACTCGGTGATATTATTTTACCAGATCATAAGCCTGCAAGAAAGGTACAAACCTTGATTCTTATACTCTTCGTCAGGATCGGGAGGAAACATTGTTTGCAGAGCATTGATTTCGCATATGAGAGCACTTCCTTGCATCGATGCCTCAATCAGGCAGACTGCTACGACAGCATCTTGAACTAAAACCTTCTCTCGAAACATGAGCTTAGCATGAGCTTGTGATAGTCTAGGAGACAGCGAAAAAATCCATCAGTTCCCAATGAAAAATTAATTTAAGAATTATGAGAAATGTTTTCTAATCAAAATTTCACCTATAACACAATTTGTGCGACAAAAATGATTGAAAGCAACTCCTAACCAAGATACTAATGTTTTTCAATGCACAAAATCAAACTTCTTTCTCATTAAAAGTAATAATGAAAAAAAAAGATCTACTTTAGTTGAGTTGCACACAATGTCACCAAACAGTCTCTGGGGTATGAATATACGGCAGCCTAAATTTGGGGGCTTTGGCTCAGCTATTGCATGTTGTTAATATTATGAAAAACACTATATCGACGGTGAAACTACCAAACCACGTATCTCGGTTTGCGACGTCGCAGACTTCCTGTCATACTTTATTTTTTAAATGAAAAACTACTTAACGTCCAGTCTGGAAAATTTCTGTGATTTTTCCTCTTCGTGCGGAGAAAATTCTGTGAAAATTTCAAGGAATGATATTGATTTGGTCTACTTCAAAAAAATTAAATGCGAGCGTAGATTTTCAAACACCGCAAACGAGATACGTGGTTTGGTAGTTTCACCGTCGATATGGGGAAGGAGCACAGACTGATTATGAAATCTGCCAAAACCGTTGTAGTGCACGGATTGATTCATATATACGAGGGGAAATCCTTTACCATGACCAGCACTAGTTAAAAACGTTGATATCTTTGTAGGGATGGTCGAATATTTAGATATTTGAATATTCGATATTCGAATCATCGGCACCGAGATAATCGCATCACATTCGAATATGCGCTTCCGAAGTATTCAAAATCGCAAATTCAAATAATTCGAATATTCGAATAATCGCATTCGAATGTTCGCAATCGCAATATTCAAATTCTCAAATATTCGCAATAATCGCATTCGAAAAGTTTCGAATATTCGCATTCGAATTCGATATTCGTCCATCCCTATTGCACAAATCGTTTTTTTATATCCAAGTGATTTGAGTCATACCATGTCTAGTGGTCCACTGAAGCAACTACTTACTTGTGAATAACTTGAAATAAAAATAATCTCCTACCTTGTTCCACTCAAAAAATACTAGGAAAGTTGTGGTTGAATTTTTTTTTGAATATTTACTCACTTTTACAAACCAAATTACAGTTTTAAACATGCACTGGGCAGGACACATTTCTATGCGCTAACCCAAGGAAAGAAACAAAAATGAATGATCATAGCAGCCAATGTTACCTGATTAAGCTTTCGAGTAGTCTAACAGTTGTCCTTGCTTTGTTGCGAACATCAGCTTTGCGCTGCATTTGGTAGTAGCGACTTAATATAGCATTGGCGTCAGCTGAGAGTTCCGGTTCTAGTCGCTTGATGAGACTAAAGTAAGACTGAAGTTTCTCCAACTCCCACAGGGAGGTGTCTTTTCCTGTGCCAGGACGCTTCCCTTCAAGAATAAACATAGCAACAATGCTGAAATAAAAAGTGAAACAGGAGTTACATAAATTATTCATCAACCATTAGGAAATCAAATGTTTAATATCATCAAATATGGATCATCTTAAAAATCAGAGAAAAAAAGAAAAGTTTTAAAGAGAGCAAAATTAAATTACTTTAGTAAATTAATAAATAGATGGTAAAATGATGCTAAAATGAAAAAAAAAAAAAAAATTCCAGTCTGTCCACAAGTGTTGCAACAGGTGCAGTCATATTGTTAATAAGGGTTACCAAACTCAACAACTTGTGACCAGTTAATTTGTTAGGTTTCGGGTCCATAGTCAGGTTAAGGCCTTTCCAGATTCTGTTTGAAATACAAAATCTGTAGTGTTTAAATTATTGACTCATAATATGATTTTGCGAATTTATTTTATTAATAATCAATTTCACATGGATATTATCCCACATCCTCTTTTTGTCTTGGTTATTTAACTTTCAATTTGTATTACTCCAGGGGCAACCAAGATATGTGGGCCAATTGCAATTGCGAGCGCTGTTTGTGAACTCGGGAAAGTCGGTGAAGATTAAAGGAAGTCCAAGGTTTGCCATCTCTTTAATGGAAGCCTTGCGCAGGTTCTAGCAATGTTCCCCGATTGTCACTCAAAAATTTGTGATTCTTGACAGCGCAAATATTTGAAAATATCAGTTAGAGGTGCAAGTCGGTTGAGTCAATTATTCCCGATTTCAGTTTATTCGCACAGCCCTACTGGTTTTCTTTAATTTATTCCTCTAATTTTTTTTTTTTTTATTGAAAAGAAGACTTACTCATCCCATGCTCGGTCATGAGCATCTTTCAGAACTAAAACTAAATCGAAGCGACTAAGAAGTGGACTTGCAAGAGCAGTATTGACAGAAATGTTCACATTTGGATCGTAATCACCTTTGGGATTAGTGGCAGCTAAGATGGAGCACCTCGTACTGAGCTTGCAAACTAAGCCAGCCTAGAATCATAGATAAAATCATTATTTATCAAAAACATTATCTGAGACTTGAAACTGTCTTAATAATAACAAGGCATATTAAACTTATACTTGTAATAGTAGTGTTTTTGCCTTCGAAAAATTTGGTTATAGAAACTACATTGATACAGCTTGAATTGATCTGTTTATTTCAGCACCACTCAGGAATTTTGACATTATCTTAGCATCATGAAAAGCACTTTATGCAAAATTGTGTGCTATAATGCCATGCTAAGGAAAAAGGCCATATAAGCCTCTGGACGTTGTCAAATTACCTTAGATAAAATACGAAGTTTGAGAGAAAGTTACGAATATTTCCCTTCCAATTTTTCTGAGTATATATTGTATTGTGAGCTAAAGTTCATGAAAAATTCAGAGAAAAATATGTATAGATCATTTTTCTAAAAAATGAATATTTTGTTGAAAGACATTTAACAACATTTAAAAATTCATGTAGCGTTTTTCTTTAGCGTAGCAGTATAAGTTAGTATTTCTAAAAACATGAAGGGGAAATTTGTAATTTGCAGGCTGACTTTGGTACATTGAGCCAGTTACATTCGCAGTTTTTCAACCTAACGTAGCGCACTCTATCAGGACTTGTTAGTTTTAAATTTTATGTCGTGACTGTCACCTGCTGCTCTCAAGTGGACGGAATGTCAATTAATGTTCACTCGTTTTTTCGGGAGGACTCCGAGGAATAACCTTGTCTTCTACCAACCAAGGATTGGTAACACTGTTTTTTAGCTTAGGTTTTTTTAGAATTGAGATTTTTAATTTTTTCTTTTTTGACGGTTGATAATGACTGAGAGACCGGTCGAAACTTCCCATTTTTTGTAAATTATTGTGTTTTTTAGCCACCTTTTCCTGTCCTATTTTATATCTATCTATCTATCTATCTATCTATCTATCATATCTATACGCAGAATCTAGATTTTCAAACATCTCGTTCTCCTCTTGCATTTTGGCCCTTCCCCTGGATCCAATCGCAGCTCTGTCCCACCCTAAGGAGAGACTTGGATTGATCAAACCAAATGTTCCACGGTTTTAAACTGTGCTATGCAGTAGAAAACAAGTTTCAGAGAGTTTTAGAGAGACTCAATGTAAAATAAATAAAAATAAAAAAATAATAAATAATAAAACGGGTTCAAAATAAATTGATAAATAGGTGAAGAAAAAAAAATGAAATAAGGACAGATTTAAATGGGGAAATATGAAACAAGTAAAGGAAGGAACAAATAAATGATGTTTTCAGACTATTTTTTTAGATTTTCCCAGATTATGTAGCAGCTTACAAACATTTTCCAAAACCATTCTCACATTATCTGCAGCCTTTTGTTTGGTTTAAAATTAAAACACACACTTACTTTGGCGACACTTAGAGTTTGTTGCTCCATTGCTTCATGAATGCTTGTCTTATCTTGCTGTCGTATTGAGTTAAACTCATCAATGCAACAAATACCACCGTCAGATAAAACGAGAGCACCAGCCTCTAGTTGCCATTCACCATTTTCCTGTGAGGGCAATCACCAACCATGCAGAAGTGAATGAAAAAAATTAACCAAACACTTTCAACAATTTTTGTCAGCAGGGATCAATTTTGCTGATTTGCCTGAACATCAAAAGATTGTACAACAAATTCTTCCCAAAATTCCTCTCTGCTATGTTTGGACTAGGCCAAAAATGAACTGCACAAGTGCGTTTTGTACAATCTGTTCACGGGTTCTACCTTACAAGTGGTAGAGCCTTGTCACTATGGACCCAAAGTTCAATCTGCAGGCATGCTAAACTTGCTTACTAGCTCAGAAGTGCAACTTCAAAACTGTGCAAGTTTGTTTCGTAATTAAGACCTGAGATTTCTTCATTCATTGCCTACTCTTAGTTCTTTTGATGTTATCAGTGCTTTTGAAGTCCTTTGAGACAATCCTGAAAATTAATTTTCTATGGATGAATCCTTCTCATTTTTCATTCTTTCTGATTCTCCTTTTTTATTTTAAAAATATATTAAATTAAAATGTAATCAATCTGCTAGATTGAGGTAGATTGTCCCTGTTTAGAATTCATTTACTTTCCTGTAAACAAGAATTTAGTGTAGTTAAAAATAGATTTTCTATTAGAGGACTGCTTTAGAGATGAAAGTCAGAGTTTTCTAGAACTAAGTCGCCTTAAAAGAAAGTAAGAGGATCTCATGTCCATTCCTTCAATTAAATTTGGAAAGTTAATCATCAATTCAAATCATACCCGCACAGCAGCGACTGTAAGCCCAGCAGTGGTAGAACCCACACCAGTGGTGAAAACGGATCGCGGACAAACTTTGGATGCAAAACGAAGGATGTCTGATTTTCCCGTTCCAGGATCACCGACTAACAAGAGGTGTGATTCTGCTCGAATTTTGCATCCGCTCATTTCTTTCTTCTGAACACCTCCAGCAAGAACAACAGCCACCGCCAGCTTCACAAGATATAGTCCATAGATCTGCTCAAATCACACAAAAAACTGACAATCTAAAAATAAATGAATATAAACTTCTCAAGGGCACCATACAAAGCGCGGAATCTTCTTATGAGCCCAAATCTAAAACTAAGAGAAAAGTTTGTTGCGTCCAATTCATAAAAAAAACCTATGCATATCACCATGTATAACTGCTGAGAATGTTCACAAAGATGAAAAATAAAGCACAACAGGATGTATTGCATCTTTCACATCTCAATTTTTTGCACTGAGGTGTATTAATTGAAAATTTCCAATATTGACTCCGGCAGCAAGATAATTAAATTCGTAGTTTACAATACAAATAATCTTATTATAATTCTAACTAAGAATGTCTTGTTTATGTACATAGACTGTTTAAAAAAAACCCAGACTGGCGCTCTGATGAAAAAAAAGACCTATCAAACTGGAATTGGATTCATTTGAAAGAAGATGCAAAAAGCCATAAATTGAAACTAGAATCCATCAATTTAAACAAAGATTGACCAAGCTATAGTCGGAAAATGAGGTGTAAGTTATTTTCTGTTTTTTTTTTTTTTGATTAATTATAAAAATTAGCTCTCACCAAAATGAGCTAATATACTTTTTTGGTATTTTTCTAATTCAGGCTCTGATATATAAAAAATCAGAACTTCAAAAAGTCATTCGACAACAGAGTTTCTGAGTATGTAGTCTGAGTAGTATAAGAGGAACTGTGATTCTTTTGGCTTACATGTGTGGTGTGATCATTGTTGAAAAAATTTCTAGAATTTATAAATTTTAAATTTCCTGAAGTGACAGTTGAACTTCTAACTTCTGTTGATGATCAAAATTATTGAGAAAAAATTAAAAAAAGTGTAAATTAATTACTTTCCACTTTTTAACAATACAGGTAAGATGCAGAGGCTGCGAACAAGGTTTGACTGAAAATTGTTTTCAAGTACTTTAACTTGATACTTTAGAGTAGTGTTTGTCAACTGCTGGCAACACTATTTTGAAAAAGATGGTTAACTTTGTCGCGATTCAAGCATTTTGGCAGTTTCCTGCAAAACGGACAGTTCTCTCTAGAAAAAACCTGGGAGATTTCGTTTTCTTTTTCAAACTCTTGTGCTTGAATACAAATTTTCTCCACTCTGAAATCGCAAAATTAAAAAGATGCATTTTTGAATCATCCTTGAGGATATTTATTACCTGAGGAGCAATGGAGGCTAAGATTAGATTCCTCGCTGCCAGTCTGTGGAGGGCATTCTTCTTCCAAAATTCAACAAATTCTGCTTTGACCTCATTGCTCAAAAGAACTGATGACCTTTGATCATTACACACACTTATATGGTTGACCTGAAGTGCCAATTCACAGTCTATTCGAGCACCCTGAGAAAATGGTCGCCATCGTCTTCTGACTGTTCCACTGGTATGGAAAACAAGTAAATGATTGAAGTATTCACTTTACAATGAATTTAGCCTGACCTCTAAAATATCATGACATGTGACTTTTCTTTTTTCTTTTTTTTTTTTTTTTTAATATATGTTGTTTTAGACTTTATAGCCGGGGGATGCTGCAGCCTTGGAAGGGATCTGAAAAATGGAAAGTAATTTTAGTTATAGCTGAGATGATAGGGTAGAAGTATCATAGTAGGTCTAAGGGTTTATGTTAGCATTCTGTAAGAGATAATGGGATAGGAATGAGGTTATATGAGATGATGTAGGTTGTCTCGTATTGGGGTTATTTGATGGTTTGTTGAAGGCCTGGTTATGTTCACATTCACAGAGGCTCAACTGGAACGGCTTGTATTGCTAACCTAGGACAGAGCCGTGGAAAACATATATCCAGATTCTTGGAAATATTAGGAGAGAGAAGATGGGAATAGAAATGAGAAAGGGACAGATTGTCTTTACAGTTGGATTTTGTTGTGTGAGAGAAAGATTGCTATTTTTGTGTAGACTATGGGTTCAGGGTTTTGTAATATTTTAATGAGGGTTGTGGGGAATTTAATTTGATTGGAGAGTTGGTATTTGAGATTAGTTTTATTATTGCGACATTCTAGGAGCATATGTTCAATGGTTCAAAATTGGTTACATTCACATAGGCTGGTTGGAGCTGTTTTAATTTTGAAATTATGGGCCGGGAAACTGCCATGGCCGATTCAAATTTTTTTAATTTTATTTATGGTTGATTTGCTCCAATTTAGATTTTGAAACCAGAGTTTTGTTTTGTTTTAATTTGTTTTAATCTCGCTTGTGTGTGCAAGAAAGACGGTAAATAGCCAGGCAGCATGTTTAAGTGTGCGAGAGAGACGGAAAATCGCCTGACGGGACTTGGGTCCTTTTTCCGTCACAGGAGAATAGCGTTCCCCCGCGACTCTCTGAGAGCGGTTACACCCTCGGTTGCCATTTAAGTACATCCCACTAGCCTTGCGAGTCGCTTCCGTGTGCGAGAGAGACAGAAAATCGCCTGGCGGGTACAGCGTAAGTGTGCGAGAGCGACAGAAAATCGCCTGGCGGGGACAGCGTAAGTGTGCGAGAGAGACAGAAAATCGCCAGGCGGACACCAAAGTGTGCGAGAGAGATAGAAAAAAGCCAGGGAGCCCGCTGAAGTGTGCGAGAGAGACAGAAAATCGCCATGCGGGACGCCAAAGTGTGCAAGAGAGACAGAAGATCGTCTGGCGGGAAAAGTCAGTGTGCGAGAGAGACAGAAAATCACCAGGCGGGACGCCGAAGTGTGCGAGAGATAGAAAACAGCAGGGGAGCCCGCTCAAGAGTGCAAGAGAGACAGAAAATCGCCATGCGGGACGCCGAAGTTTGTGAGAGAGATAGAAAACAGCCAGGGAGCTCGCTTAAGTGAGCGAGAGAGACAGAAAATCGCCATGCAGGACGCCGAAGTGTGCGAGAGAGATAGAAAAACAGCCAGGGAGCCCACTTAAAAATGTGACTTAAGATTGGAAAATTATGTGAAGCATGGCAAGTATTTCCTCTCAAATGATAGTCATCAAAGCTGGTTTCATGAAGCTTTTTGGCACAAGAAAAATGTATCAGATATCTTAGTGGACCGCTAGAGTTTTTACACAGGTTGCAAATTTGACCATTATAATATATGTTTTGTCATCAAAGTTTCTTGTAGAGCACATCTTAGGCAATGAAAATTATTGAAAGTGACTTCTAACCAGTATATAGACGTTTTCTGATGCACAGGTACAAACTTGAAAAAACCATAATCTACTTGGCTTAAATCACCCACTAAACGTTACTGCAACAGCTTCTGCGGACTAAAAATATAGCATTTTTCATCTTGGCGCTTCAACAGCTAACATAATGTTTTCACTATAAACAACATAGGTCAGAGGAGGAATATTGCTTGATTAAGTAGCCTGCTAAAACCATTGTGATGCGAGATTTGATTTACATAGACTCGGGTTTTTCTTGTGGGCGAGAAATTCAATTTTTTTGTAACCCGGGCTAAGTAAGAACGAGAATATCTAGCTAGGGTATTGATTTCAGTGATTTTTGTTCATAAATTATATTCTACTTGAAATTTTGATGAGAAAACATACATCATACTGTTTCAATTCGCACCTTGTCTAGTAGTTCATTACCCAGAAAATAAATCTGAGCCTTATTTGTTGGGAAAAAACTGAGATACCATTACCATTATGTATGGTGCAATATTTTAAAATACTGATGTCAGATTCATTACTCTCTCTTTTCCCTTAATGTTGAAAAATAGAAAAACCAAAAATCAGTCATTAATGAACTTTGCCTTTCACATTTCTGATTAATAAGAAGCCTTCTCCCTACGAAAGAGGGAAACTACTAAATCTGAGAAAAACGAACTTACCAAACAACAATGTCATCCCCTGGCTTGCAAGTATCAACAAGATCATCTTCCAGGGTGGCCCACATTGACCGCGGCATAACTCCCATTCCCAGTTTCCCAACTTGTTCCTAAAAATTGTGCATCACAGATAAACTATTAATTTCAAAGATACCTGAGCGTTGGAGAGTTAAAATTCCTTCATTCCCTAAGTTATTTTTAAGTAGCAGGAGATCAGCTTTTTTTAAAAACAGAGGGTGACTACGAGTGTACTATTGTTGCACCACATAAATACGTCAGCTTTCATGCTGACCTTAAAAATGAAAATTTTAGCTACTGCAAGTATTTTAGAGCATTGTTTTTGCAAATTTTCTAGTATAACTGCAAAAAATGCAATTTTTGACTGACATACAATTCTTACTTTTCGTCTACTTTCCTGAAATCATGACTCTTTGTCCTTACTAGCAGATACTTGGCTGTACTGTAGATACCAGAGGTAAAATCTATTCCTGCAAGCTTATTATTGAGGCTTCGCCTTGGACATTCAGACGAAATAAGACTATTTAAGCTTGCATGAGGCAGTGTCATTGACTATTTAAAGTATAAGAAAAGGGGTATTCCTCAGCCGGACGACAAGTGGGTTAAGATTGATTGCGTCAACTAAAAAGTCTTAGAGATAGAGAGACAGCAAGAAGGGTTTTTTTTTTTTTAAAAAGGGGAGGCCAATTTGAAAAATGGGAAGGCTAGGGACATTCTTTATTGCAAGGAACTAAAAAAAAGCTGTCTGGCAACAAAAGAAGTGCCTATAACTTTGTCTACTTGACTGAACCATAAAGAAATCACATTATTCAACTACCAAGAACACAACTCCATTTCAGCATAGTTTTCAACAAAGGTATAAAATCTACACGGGATTGGCTTGCAGAATCATTTTTCCATAAACTTCTTACCTGCATTTTGATCTCCTGATAATCTTTGTAATTAACGCACTCAATTGTTTTGACAGGAGTAAAATTTGTTGAAGGACAATCCTCATTTTCACATTTGGTTGGTCCAGATAATATGTACATCTTTTCGTAAGCAGCCTGAAAATTGAGAAAAAATTAACTCCAGGACATTCAAGAGACTCTTAAATAGCTAACGGCTGAATTTGAGAGGAAACGGTTAAATTACAAGCAACTTCCTGCAGCATAGCTGCCATTAATAACATAAAGAGGTGCTCTTGATTTTCACAAAATTAGTTTGATTTTTCACTTGAAATGACTTCTTTGGTTCCAAAAATGGACAAAAAGTTAGGGAAGAGACAAAATTGAAGGGAATTTTGGGCGGAAATATAAAACCAGGTGTGAAAAGTATACCCAAACATGCACCCTAAGCGAGTGAAAATATAGGAGGTTTCTGAACTTGCCGAAAGAGGAAAGACCCTTGAAGTGTGAAAAGGGGGAATTTTGTTTTTTATGATTCCTCATTTTTTCAAAGAAAGATAATTTACATATCTAGGTAACACAGTCAAATAAAAGGAATTACAACAAAATTACAGATTAAAATTAAACTAAGCAACATAAAAACAAGGAAGTTACTGCAGAATACAAAGAAGAAGATGCAATTAAGATGTCACTGATCATGTCAAACGTTTTTGTTAGGACAACGTTTTTAAGGTAACGATAAAGTTAAAAATTCCTCTCATCTTTTCCGACTCTGCCTCGATCTCCCAACTAAAAAATGTTGGAGCCAGTCCTCTTCAGATTTCCTAATTTTTTTTGTTTTGACAATACCTCAGAGTCTTTTTCTAAGTATGAATTTGGCAAGAGCGGTCACTCTGCTAAGTAACACAAGTAATCATTATCACAGTGAAGTGAGGGTGGTCCTCTTGATTTGTTGGTCCATTGCAAAAAAATCAAGGTAAACAAATTTACTACATTCATGTTATTTCTGTCACATAGAAATGCTCACCTTAACAGTGAATCTCTTTTTGCACTTCAGGCAAATGTAGTCACGCTGATACTCCAGCATTTTGGCTGCCGCTGTGCGCACAACTGTGCCAGTGACACAGAGGAAATTATTAATATCCTCATTGAGAGGAAATTTGACTCTATGCAGTTCAGGACAAACTGGTAATGCTGAAAATGAAAATAGCAAAGTTACAACTTCATTGAGCAATGGTATTCAACAATGATGTGTGGTGATACCTAGGGAGCAAAATAATGGAGCATTTGATGATAAAAGATTTCATGTAGGTACCGCATTAAATTTTTATGTTTCAAACTCTTTTTTCATAGTTACCATTCTTGCCCTGCATTCCCCATAGTATATCTCCATTGACCTCACGAGTCTGCAGTCTACAATGTACCACAAGATAAGATGCAAATTGAAGGATTCTGACACTTGTTCCCTAACCGAAATTTAAAATAGAACACAATTCGTGCGACAGAAATTGCTAAAACTAATTTCTAACTAAGATATTAACGTCTTTAGTTTACATTGGTTATGAGAATTTTGAATTTCCTGCTCACAAGAAAAACAATAGTCTACTTGAATCAAATTGCACACTACAATGGTTTTAGCAGGCGTCTAAATCTAGCATAGTTCCTTTCCAACCCTGTGTTGTTCAAAGTGTTGACAACATGCAGCAACTGAGCCGGAGCACCGAGATTGAGGTTGCTGTATTTTCATACCGCAGAAACTGTCATGGTAACGTTTATTGCACGATTTGACTTATGTAGCCTTTCATTTTTTCATGAGTGGGGAGTATGAATTAATAAAAAAAAACCCGTTGGACATCTTAGTTTAGATCAGATTTAGTTTCAGTAATTTTCGTTGCGCAAATCATGTTCTTTGACAAGAAAATTTGATTAGGAAATATTATCAGGAAGCTTAAATTCGTTTCTTGTTCAGTGGTTTATTTCTAAACTGCTGCTGTGAGCCTTTAAAATCAGAGGTGTTAGCAGTTGCATCTGCTTCTCAAAATTTCGAGTGTATTCTCAAAACTGTGTCTTTTGATTGATAAACTTTTAAATGCTACCAAAACATCACCATTTGGAATTTTTGGGTACCGACTCATTGGCTTAACTTAAAATCTAAGGAATTATCTTAGTTATCTTGAGTTGAAAAATACCTGTCATTCGGGCATGAATTTTATCCTTGACCAATAGAGTCTTCTTTGTTTCATCATCAGAGGTGTCTCGAATCATATATTGAACTTTGACAAGTGCTTTATCACACAAGCCAAGGACTAGAACTGAATTAGACAAGACAGCATCTCCAAGTTCCGTACTCATTTCAAATAGATTCAGAAAACTATCAAAAAAGTAAAAACAGGCTTAACATTTTTCTACATTTTTATTTTTGTGTGAAAACCTTAAAGAACTTTAAACTTTTCAAAATGAATTTTTTTACTAGATTACCATCAAAACGATCCTATGAGGAAAAAAGGAACACATTGCTCCTCTGGTCAGGATACCTCATGAGAGTTTTAAAAACAATTTTAGGAAACTTAGGTAGTTTGTAGTGGTTGGAAGTTGTTTCATACGTTTTTTTCTTCTCTTTTTTTATTCATTGATTTAATTTATTATTTTGATTGCCTTTGTAACCTCTATGTTAAATCTTCCATCAAAGTCAGGCAAGATACCTTGATGAGGCAGACAGGTGTCATTGTATCATTTGTATAATCCATTTCAATAAGTACATGAAATAAAATAATTGAAGGATGGGATGGACTCATAGAGCTAAATATTTGATCAACTTGATGGTCTTGTAAACCTTGGTACCTCAGATTTATTAAGAAACATGGCAGGAACTGCAGCATCTAATTGATGTGAAAACATTCTACCCTTAAAGGTGATGATAATATGACTAAGTAAAAGGCTGGCTCAATGAGACAATAGATGGCCAACCCCCATTGCGTGTAGCACAAACAAATTCAAGGAACCAGCAATACTGCCTAACTTGAAGGGTACAAAGCATGCAAACCAGGGGTGCAGAAAGTACTTCAGAGAAAAAATCAGTCGCAATCTCAGTCATAAAATTTTCTCACTTTGCAAAAAGGTCAAAAGCGTATGTTGCGCCAAAACATTTCAATTATGATGACGCTTTAATGATTTCTTTCAGTTTTCAAAGTAGAAACATTTTGATCAAAAAATTTCTTCATGTTCTCAAGAGTTTTCATCATAACATGCTAAAGCAAGGGGCTTGCATGCTTGAGCATTTTCTGCAACTCTGATGCATACAAGTTATGGGAAGTATTTAAGTGCTACAAGTATATCAGGTTGCAACACTCATTATGAAGGCCCAATTTTGACTTCCAAGCTGTCCTACCATTTCTCTCTTACTAAGTTGAGCCTTGTGCTCGATCTACATTTTATTATGGGTGTAAATATGTCCACCCTACTTTAATCATCTACTTTCGTCTGCTTAGAGCTTGTTCATCGAATGTTGAGACATAAAAGACAAACCTTGTTTATTAACACTTATCAACAGTGTCATCTCAAAGCATGTATAAACTTTTTGATTGGTGCTAATTTTGGGCTAATGAGAGATTGAATTTTGTCTCAACATACAATAGACAAACTGTAGGTCCATAGAATAATATTTTCAAAATTGCCTGAAATTATTAAGAATTATTAAGAATGATATGATTGGAATGATAAGAATGATATGGTTTTAAGTATACTTGATGGTGAGGGAGTAATGCTGCGTATCATCTTGTGTCTTCATGATGTCCAACAGTTCTCCAAAGTGGTTGCTGAAAGAATACTCCTCAAATAATTCTGGAAAAAAAAATCAAAATAGACCGCTTGCAACATCTCTTCATTAAAACAGGCTAAAAGTAAATATTTATTGTTGAAGACAGGAAAAAATCTACATGCAAATCTCAACTTTAAATATTCTCATTACTTTTTTGAAGCATCCTGGTAAAACTGATGGTAAAAATTACGGTAGAAGATTTTACTTTCAGCTACTTGATCTTAATCCTATGGTTTAAGCCACAAAAGGCGCATCTTGCCACGTTACACGATTCTTGTCAAATTTAAGTATAAAAAAGGAAAGGCTGTTGAACTTATATCTTGGAATTTTTTGTATTGTTCTGTTTAGACTGTTCTATTAGAGTCCACGCTAAATAAGTTTAAGTACGCGATTTGCAACTGGGACAGCAGATTGGGAGTCTTGATTCTTCCATTTACTTACTTTTCCATCCTAAAATGGTGTCAAGACAATATACTACTACAATCTGAAAGAGTGTAAACTTGTTTCGCGTGGATGCAAAAATTTTTTAACACTCATTGAGTTTTCATGAAAAATGTAATATCAGCAGAAATTTAGAAACCTGGCAACATATGCAATATATCTATTGCCACTGAATTGCTGCTGACTTTCATAAATTAAATGTTCCAGATTTTAAGGCTAGTCAGTATAATTCATCAAGCATTGGTTCAACCATCATCTAACCATTAGACAGATCGCTTTGGCCGCGATTGATGAACACATGTACTTCAAGAGAATCTCCTGATTCTAGACGAATGAAGTATTACTTGTGATAAATTCAAATAAACTTTGGGGCAATGGATTACATCCTTTGCAGAACAATATGATGATGTGGTACGTAGGTAGGTACCCATGTGACAGTCGGTTCAGCTACTGGAAGATCATTACATCGTCACCTTCCAGGCAAAGTATCACAAGCGCCATGCGACGTTTAAAAATTTCCGCCGCCATTTTATTTCTTTACTGAGAAATTGTTGATTGAATCTGTTTGGAGATTTCACTAAATTTTATCGGCAGCACAAAGAAAATTCAGTGAAATTTTCGGACAGCTTCGTTGAACAATTTTTCTGTAAAAAAATGTAATGGCGGCGGAAATTTTTAAACGTCGCATGGCGCTTGTGATACTTTGCCTGGAAGGTGACGACATCCTGAGGCCCTGTCCACACGAGCGCAGTTCGCGGAACTTATTCCTTGAACTGCTCAGTTCCCGGAACTTGTTCCTTAAAAGGAGGGCTGCTGTCCACACGAGTTCGCCCAAACTGGAACCGGAACTTCAATAAAACTATACAATTATTGCAAAATAATAGATTATTACGGCCGCCAAAGTAACAAAAATAAATGTCAAGACATGTAAAGGACGTAAAAAACAAAAACAAGCAAATTCACACCAAAAGAAACATACGTAGAAGCTCGGAGTACGGGGGAAGTTCCGGGTTTAGGAGGAATAAGTTTTCAGCTCAGCTAAAACTTGTTCCGGGAACAAGTTCCTCGAAATAAGTTCCGCGAACCGCGCTCGTGTGGACAAGGCCTGAGACAGAAGTGCAGAAGTCATGCTCAAACTTACTGGTGATGTTGTCTCTAAAGGTTTTCGACAATTCCATGGCAATCGGATTCGGATTGAACGATTGAACTATAGAGATACAGTCACAAGGCAGTTCATTAGAAGCGCTATGAGCTAACAATCACAACCATAGAATAAAATTTCCACTACGGTTGTCCAAAGAAAGCATGTAAAAAGAAAAGCGGAGACAATAAGTCACAAAAAGACAAAAAGTAAGAGGAGGAGATCAGGAGAGGAGAGGTTAGAACGTTAGAACACTTAAAACGCCGAGCGCGCCAAATTGACTTTTCTCTGTTGTCTGGTGTAGCAAAAAAATTATTTAAATTACATATTATCAAATACATTAATTTTGCTTAAACTGTACTAAGTGGCAAATTTTACTCACCATTAATCAATCGGGTGATTGAGGTGACTGGTGAGTTGTGTAAATGTAAATAAACAATGTCGAGCCCATGTGAGATTGTGAGAATGAAAATTGAAAAATCCTAGCGTTTGATCATATTTGATAACGAACCGTGTCGTGATCTCTCGAGTTTCACGTTTCATAACTGCTTGATTGTGTCCGTTTTCGACTTCATTTTTATCTGCAAGTTAGCATAACTTTGAAATCGCAATTCCTGCCTCTAATTTCTTATTTCTAAGCTTTATGCGATGGCTCAGCTCGAGGTGACTCTCAGATTACTTTCTCTTCTCCTAAACCAAACGCTCGGATATATTGATATCTCAGTGTGTTTTCACTGCCAGTGTCTTTCTCAACATCCACACAGCTATAAACAATCAGTTAGTTGATTGCGTTAGAGGGGGACTCTAGATTGCGTAATTAACCCCCTTCAAAATAAAAAACTTTCTCCTCTTTGATCACCTTTCACCAGCGCCTGTATTATTGAGCCGTCATCGTATGACCATGATTGATAAATGCATAAATGCATTGATTAAATCAATGCCAAAATCCACAGCTACATCTGCATATGGATTGTGGTTATTCCGTAACTATTCTAAGATTGACTCTAACAATTCTCCAGAGGAAAGTTTTTTTGCTTATAAAGGAACTCACCACTTAGGCATGAACTGAAACCTTATTCAGAAAGTTCTTACTTGATTAAATTGAAGATCAATCACACATTCTGATCTAAGGAGCTAAGCACATGGAAAATGAAAAGGTTACCTCTTCCCTCCAGCCCGTTTAAGTATCCAGAAGAATGCTGCCACAGACTGCACTCAGCTCCTCATCCTTGAGTATCCTCACTAAGAAGGCGTTGGACCAAGTTTTTTCTCATTTTTCGCAACTTTTCACACAGGAATATCTTCAGTTAATGCACAAGTTTGAAATTTTTTTTGCACATCGTTGCTGCAATGCTCCGATAATACATATGTTAATGGCCAAAGTGCAAAGCCACATCTCTCTGTTTGTGTCATCGTAGACTACCTGACTTACTTTACCTTTTAATTGGGAAACTAGCCAATTTAATATCTCCAAACCTACCTTGATTTTTTTTCTCTATTAGCAAAATATTTTGCATAAATTGCAAGCTTTAAGTATACCTCGTTGGCTTGTTTATTTTCTAAAACATATTAAAGGAGTAGAGATTGTAAAACGCTACCAAGGATGTACGTGGTTTTGCCTTTCAGTGATTGATGAGTACCTTATTTTAAAACCGAAAAGTATATTTTCTTGTATAATAATTACTAATTGCTCTTCGTAAAATTGGAGATGAAAGATGCCTGATGTTTTCACTAAAATCCTTTAAAATCAATAATGTCACTATGTAGGTCCTTGTTAATAAAACCCTTAAGCTTGCAAGTCCAGTTTATGTCTGAGTAATTTAATTTAAAAAGAATTACATATGTATTTAGACTGTTTGGGACTAACATAAACTCCTTTTTTTGGCAGTGTCCGCAAGAAACCATAGAGATTGATGGTGTTGTTTATGATAACTTGCTTCTAGTCAAAGCTTATGAACAAGCTATCGATGAAACGAATAAAAATATCATTCTTGGCAAGGTTGAACCTGATGTAGAAATGCCCCATCATGCTCCTTCCACAGTGCCTCAAAAGGTGAGCTTGTCTATATCATACTCCTCTCTTATATATGAGGACATCATTTCAGTTTCAGGAAGAGGCTCAGTAAAGTGCAGTCGCTTTTTAGACCTCTTATAGCCACTATTATAGTCTGAGGAACTCCATTTGGCATAGTAGCAAAGGGACATTTTCAAGCTTATAGAGAATTGCAGCAGCTCATCTCGGTGAGGAGCCGTGGTCTCCAGGCCAGGCTCACCGTGGTGAGTTTCCATTGTGCTCACGCCGGGTTTTTACCTTTCCCTTTTCTACAAGACTCTTAGTCTATTGGTAGCCAAAATATTTTACCCAATATTCTTAACATTGTAAATGCTTCCCTTTTTTCACAGAATTCCATTCAACTTGCAAGACCCTCAGTTCTGTAAGGAGTCTCAATTAGAGAAAAAGCAATTTTTATAGCGTATGGCAACATTGTACTTAATTTGTTTCATTTCCTCTTTTTAATACTTTTTATTCTTTTTTCCTCACTTCAGGTTCTCTTGGAAGAGGGTATGTTTGTTCGAGCATTATATAGCGAAGACCAAAAATACTATGAGGCTACTATTATCAAAGTTTTCGAGACTTGTTGTCTTGTGGAGTTTGCAGGTAGTTCATCTGTTTCTGTCTTGTCAATTAAAAGAGCTATTGCAATATGTTGGAAAATAGCTCAAGGTATCTAACAGTTTCTAGAATAATTTCCAATCAAAAAGATTGTCGTCTCCCTAACAACAGTGATCATTTTTATTCTGTGTGGCTTTTTATTCTGTCCTCAGCAGACACTCTTGATCTCCAATCACTCACATTCATATTCGGTTACTCTAACGGTGGGTGAAGAAGGGTTTGCAATTAAATTATGCCTGTGGTTGCAGATTTTGGTGAAAATTTTGGATACAACATTTGTCCCCGTGCTCTGGAAATCTTAGACTATAGATAAAGCTCTTGCACCCTCCAGCAGACCATGCTTTCAACATCCTGCTATACTTTGATTGGCTGACTAAACTTTAAGGGGATCCTTAATTTTGCTTGGTCAGTGGTCTCTAAAAATGTTGTTTTTTTTTTGGGGGGGGGGGGGGGGTAAAGGCAAATCATGTTTTCTGACCATATTTATATATAAGGTTTTGCTATTAAATCTATTTCAATGTTTAGTCAAGTCATTTTGGATTTAGTCACCAGCCACAAGGCAGTAGTACCTGGCTGCCAGGCTGCTAATCCTGCTGCCAGGGAGTATATTATTGCACCATGCACCTTGTCTGTCTGAGAGAAAATTGTGCCGAAAGAAATCGATCCTCTGTCTGGAGAATTTTGAAATTTATACTGAATTTGACTCACAATAACAAACATCATCGCCCAGAATTAATTTCAGTTTTGTATGGCACTGTTTTAGGTTACAAGAACAGAGAAAAAGTAGCAAACAAATACATTCAGAAATCGTTGGGCAAAGAAGCGCAACAGAGACAAATAATGGAAGCCACAGCTGAAGTAGATGTAAGCATTAATATTCTCACCATACTTTCTTTGTAGTATTGCTCAGACAAGGTTATTTTGTTGTAATTCATGCAATACTCAATGCGTAAGGGTGATTTTTAAGATGACATAGAGTTTAGATGGAGGATGTTGATGGTGCTCTGTTTGTTTGATCCTTGGTGAATACAGGACAAAGTTAAAAGGAGTAGAGGAAGGGCTCATAAACAGAGTGTGCTGGGTTGGATTTCTTAGCTGCAGAAGCATATCTCCAGGTCTGAATGAAATTGAAACTGTTCTGTTGATGTGAATGACGTCACTTATCTAAAATTGGAACTTTAAAAGCTGATATGGGCCCTCAGATGTTGCTCTAATTGGACTGCATTTTGCAATTTGGAACTATAGATTCTGGCTCATCTGAAAAAACACTCATGTGCATGGGTAAACCAATGGCACAAACGTTGTTTTTAAACTGGGCCAGAATCTATAGTTCCAAATTGCAAAACGCAGTCCAATAGTGAATAGTGTTTCTTTTTGTAAAACAACTTAAACCCCTCGCTTGGGCTTTTATGGCTTTAATGAGCTTTTTATTTGCCTATTTTTTCTCAATTTTAGTCTTGTTAATTATGAAAATTATTCTTAGGTCACTTGACTGGTTAGATGAGAAAAACAGAGAGCCACCTCAACAACACCTGATAATGCTTTTATACTAGGTTTTTAATTTGTACCCTTTAAATGGTCGTTTAATTTAATCATCTAATTTTATATGGAAAAATAAACTCCCAAACCATTTATCTTGGTTTGCATTGTTGCAAATCTCCTGTCATGCTTTATTTTTTAAATGAAAAACTCCTTAACAGCAATTCTAGAAAATTGCAGTGGTTTTTCTTCTCCACAGAAAAAAATTTTGTGAAAAATTCGCGGAATGGTTTTGATCTGTTCTCCTCTATAACAATAAAATACGTTTGGAAATTTTTGAATGTAGCAAACGAGATAAGTGTTTTGGTAGTTTCGCTGTCAGTATCTAATCCTTTATAGCTGCTCTACACTTAATAAACTTAGGTATCAACTTTTTCTGTCTGTCTTATATTTTTGTCAGTTTTGATGGCTCACGTTCCAGCTTATTTTCAAAAATTCTGCATAAAATTTCTTTCTAAATACTCATTATAGTTCAAGGACTTTTTTGGAGAATGGAACATTAACATTAGGTTTGATATTACCAGGTGTAATGATGAAGAACCTTCCTCACACTTCTTTGACTCACTTTTTTTCTTTACAGGAATTGACAGACAACAGAACAGCTCAGAGCAGTGAAATTGAAACTGATGAAATGACTGAATGTGATTCTAGTCGACCTCTTTTTAGAATGCCTCCAGATCGATCGACATTCAGTCCAGTAAGTTTTTGAATTGTATGCTAAGTATAGCGTTCATTGCATATGAAGCTCTTAAGGCTTTTTCAAGTCCTAAATTTCATTGTTATTTTAGTTTTTTCTGATGTCTTCTGTCCAGAGCATCAAGCATATTATTGTGCAAAAACAGTGTGGAAGATTCTTAATGTAGAGAAATTTTTTTTTATCAGTGAACAGATTTTTGGCAGATTTTACTAATTTATTTCTTGTTTATCAGTTGTAACACTATGTACAACAATGGAGGTCGAGACTCCAAAAGATTTTCTTCGGTCAACAGCAAAAAATTCACTGAGAAATTCTGGTGGTCAAAGTAAGACTTTTTAAAAATGAAGTAGTATAGTTAAGGAGTAAAAAGTTGTGGGGGAAAAAATTGGGTGTTGCTTAATCACGAGCCTTTCTCTCTTCTCTTCTCTGGCAGACTGTCACAAAGTTCGGCTGTTCTTAGTAATTTTGTCTTTGACTCTACATTTGCACCTACAGAACGTCTAGAAGAATATCCTAAGGGGTTGATGAGGACTTTAACCTTTCAGACACCCGAATTTTGTGTTTTCGCTGAGAAAGTTTTTATTCCTTTATTAATTTTCTTTGAGTATCATTCTACCAATTTAGTACTCTTATAATGAATCTTGAAGATATCAAGCAGCAGCCCCCCCCCCCCCCCCCCCCCCACTCGGAGATTATCATGTGTCATGCAAAAACCACAATCTCCAGTGTCTTTGGTTTTTAATTACCCCATTGCAGCCAAGCAAGGTTTTTTGGATCTTATTTGGACTGCATTTTGCAATTTGGGGCTATAAATTGTGACTCATTTGAAAAAACATGTATGTGAATCGGGAAACTAATGGCACATACTTTGTTTTTAAACCTAGCCTGAATTTATAGTTCCTAATTGCAAAATGTCCATTTTACAATCCCCTCCTTTATTGATTAATTTTGGAATATCTCCTAACATTGCATTTTACAAATCATCAACATCATACAACAACAAGTAGATGACTTATTTTTGTGTAGGTCATAATTTGTTTAATTTTATTTTAATCTCTGTTACAGTTCAAGGGTGGACAGCCCATGATTCCTCCTCCAATCCCACCTCATATTATGAATCATTTCCCACAGTCAGAGTCAGAAATTGTCTCATCAATGTTGCTTTCCTGGTATATGAGTGGATACCACACTGGTATGTTCATAAAATGCTGTTTGTGTTAAGACCAATGTAAATGATGGTCAGTGCTGTCATTGGCCAGTCAATGTCCATACTGGCCAAGTTAGTCTGTCAATTTTGGCCAGCTAATGACAAAATTGACAAGCTTATTTGCCTAACAGGCTAATAGGCTTGCTAACACTGGTCAGCAAACTCATTCAATTGTAAGATTGGCTGTCAAGTGTTGCCATTGCCCGGTCAAAGTTGACTCTGGACAGTAAGCTTAGCCATTGTTAACATTGGCTAGCCAGCGTCAGCATTGACCTGCTATTGTGAAAATGGCCATTGCCACTTGGCCAATATTCGAATGAAGAAGTAAAAAAGGAATCAATAAAAGTGAATCTTTCTGTCGGAACCGAAGCATTCTCTTTGTCTGCTCTTTCTCTAACATTATCGAAGCTGGATAAATTCTGAGCACACTATTAAAACGCTTACTTTTGTTAGTTTTTCTGTATTGTATTAGTTTCTGTGTGGACTATCTGGTCCTTAAGAGATAAAATGAAGCATTCCGTGGGCAACTTGCAAACGCCTTTTGTGGGGAATATCTTGGGGCTTTAATTTCTTCATAAGTCTCCTTACTAGATATTGATTCTCTCAAAAAAAAAAATATCGTATCATTGTAAAGTCACTGTCTGCAGTTTTGCACGGGTCATCAAGAAAGTAAGTTTTTTGATTTTATATCCTTGAAAATGAAACAGATGATGAAATTGAGAAAAAAAATGAGAGCTAAACATAGTTTTAGCCCTGAACGGAGACCCTTATTAGTGTATTTTCCTAAGATAATACACTTTTGCATTCTCCCACGGTGTCAGACCCAGACCAGCTGAGACATTGTGAAGACCACCGATCACGGGTCGTAGATCACGAAAATATATGTCATTTAAATTCATGTGTTTATTTTTATATATTTGTGTATGTATGTATTTCCGCCTTTTTAAGATTTTTCGATTTTTTTAAAAATTAGTCAAAGAGTCCGAAAGAAGTTCAATTTTTATGATTGAAAATGTAGAGTAAAACTAAGCCCATATGTTTGTACCATTTTTCAGGTTATTGGCAAGGATATCAGGCATCCAAAAATCGTTCAAACAGTGGACGGAGTAGATTTCGAAAAAAATAAAATCAGCCTTTAGCTGTTATGTACATCCATAGCCAGCAGCTCTCGTATTTTTCTGTTTTGTTTGTGAGTAAACTATTTTTTCGCTCAAAATAGCCCTTATCATTTAAATCTCAACCATTTGTCTATTGATGGCTGGACGCTCCTTTCATTAACAGGAGCAAAGCCAAGAAAACCAGCAGGAAAAAAAATCTCAACTTGATAGAGTAAAAAAGTGCGCTTCTGTGCCTTCAGAGAATTGCAACGTCTTATTCCAGCCCCCCGTCAAGCTTTAAAAAATTCTATATAATTTTTAGAATAAATTGTCCTTAATTTGAATCCGTGGAAATTATTTTCTCAGGAACTGAAGCAATTGTATTACCAGCTGTAGCAGTCAACCATCACAGTTTCTTCCTTGTAAGTTTTTCTTTGTAGCAGTGGAGGCTGAAAATATCAATTCTGTATCTAAAAATAGTTAGGAAAAGCATTTGGATCTTGAAAGTATCTTTTCCCAAATATTTGTTGGATGCTAAACTCTATGTGTCATCTGAATTTTCAACTAAAAACTCTATGCACTCGTGCTGGGTAGTTTTCTTTTAGCTTTCCTGTTTTGAAGTAAAGGATTATCTTGAAGATCTGTTGAATGATAAAATCAGACTTTGTGAAAGCCCACTACGTCCGATTTAATTTATCAGTGAATATTCTGGAAGAGAGTGTCAAAACTTATCTCTACTTTGACTTGTTTGTAGGTAAATCATTTCAAATGAGGATAAATAATAGATCAGAAGTTCAAAGTAGTATTTTTATCCTATAAATGTATGTACCTAGTTATTAAGTAGCTATTTTGCATTTAAAAGGACAGGCATAAATGCATTTCACAAGTATCCAAAGAGAATAATTATATAGGATTTCAATAACTATGAATATTACACAGATGCGCTAAGAACATTATATTTAAAATTATTTTTCAACAAGTTTTGTTGCAAGGATGGTTGTGTTGACTATTCCATGTTTTTGTAATAACCGTGTAAGTGCATCTCGACTTGACATGCATTCTCGATGCATGGTTATACACTTTGGCCATCGAAATGAATTTTTTTGAAAGTAGGTCTGTTTCAATTCTGAACCAAGAATATTTCAGAAGCAAAAAGTCGTAAAGACTTCAAGTGTTCTCTTTCTATCTTCTTTTAAATAGTGTATCAAAAAAGAGGTGTTGTTTGAAAATTATTAATTAGGGTCCAGCAGGTCCAGCTAGATGTGCAGGGCTAGACCCTCAAAATTTTACATACCTAAAAAAGTAGCCTCTAATGATCTAGAAACAACTTAATTTCATCTCTCCAGCAGGTGCACCCGTACTAAAGATAGCCGGCCGTCCTGAAACTTATGGCCCACCCTGTATAATGCTCCCACTTGTCATTACAATGTTGCCACATCTTGTTTGTTTTTGTTGTTAAAAAGCAAAATATTGATAAGTGCTGTGGTGCTGTGCTGATTGTTAGGTTATCCGAAAAAGAAATTCGAATGTTAGTAATGTTACTCTGAGACGTTTATTCTTCCAAGTAAATTGCTGAAGTTCACCTAAGGAGATCGATTCCCATTTACTTAATCCATGGTTTCTTCCCTCTTCTTATCAATTGCACTTGAGATCAATTCTCCCCGACAACCAAGAAGTATTGAAGTGAATCTCCCGAGCCAAGTTTTCTCCAATGGCTAAATTTTAAAGGTGTAACATCACCTTTTGTTAAATATTTATTTTTCTACAAAGCTTTTATTATCGCTGAAAATTTGTTTCTCTCCAATTTTGAATTCAATGCTTATTCAGTATTGCAATGGCAACTTTCATGTCAAAGGTGGATGCCTTTCGTCAAATCTCAGCAAGACAATTGACAAATATTCTTGACAGTATTCCTAGTCCAAAAGATCTTGTTATTGACGCAAACCTGATTAAGCCTCTGGAGAGGATTGTTGGCATTGCTGTTTTAAGGTAAGGACACCTCCAAGTATGTCTTACTTTCGCACCAGCTTGATTTACAGAAATCAAGCTATCACTCGCTACAAGATTTACAGGCGTACTATTTTATTTTAGTCTGAAATAACCTCCAAAATTAGTGGTAAAATTTGACCTGATTGAAGTTCAAAATTCTTCAAGATCCCATATTTGCCCAGACGTTAATGGCTTCAGACCCAAATTTTGAGGTTATGTATCACGGAGTCTGAGCAGAGCTAACCAAAAGCCGCAGGTCAAACAAGGCGAAAGGCATAGAGAAAAAAAAGTAGGTGTTTGCACCTTGAGGATTATCTTGATGCAGGTCGGTACAACCTGGATATAGGTGTCGTCAGCTAAGTTGACGGTTGTTTACTTTCGGTTTGCAAGTGCCAACGACGAATTTGGGCCCCTGAACAAAGCGGCGTTCGCTACTATCCACATTGAAAACATCAGTCTCATGATCGTACCGCAAGAAAACTACTTAACAGTTATGATTTGTGACTTTTTTGTGGTTGTGATTTCTGTGTGGCTAAAAATTAAAGTGTTACAAGGTTTGAAAGTATTAAAAAACTTATCTAAGCTTGTGTTCTTGCTTCTGAGAGAGCCAGATGTTTTCATGTGGATAGTAGTGATGCGAAAATGCCTGCAAATCGAAAGTAAAGAACCGTCAACTTAGCTGAAGACACTTTTTGCAAAATTCAAAATTCGAAGTATAAAAAATGGACCATAACGTCCAACTTTTTTGCTTAAATCAACTCATGATGTCATTTCAAACACTTTATATAGATACACTATATCCCATGAAGGGATGGCAGCAGGAGATTTCAAAATTTCAGTTGCTCTATTACCCATATGAGGACAGGCACATATGGCGTCGCGGTAATGCCAAGCGTCACAGTGTAGGTACTGAAAAAGTTATACTTACAGACCACATTTTTATTATTATTATTTTTTTTTCTGATTTAAATCTATAATCTCGGCTTATAGAATTAAAAGTGGACAATCATCTTAAAGTTTATGCCTGAACGTTTGTAGTAATAGTCTCACCTCTTTTCTTGCCATTTAGGAATTTGATTTTGCGCCGAATAGTATTTTCTAGAAAATGCGGCTTTTGATGTCGTTTACCCGTGTTCCACCACTGAATGAAGTGGCTTGAAACTGAATTCCTCTTCAGTAAGTGAGAACAAATTAACAGTGTAACCATGAAACCAAAAGGTTGCAGTGTTTAGTAAATGTGTGATTGTAATATATTTTGTAATCCGAGTTTTAATTTTATTTTTATTGATTTTATTGTTTCTAGAGCTCATGGCATTGATAAAATTTACAAGTTTGATGCATCAGCGTTCCTCTCTAAATCCTCTCAAGTTGTTTTCATGATCCCATCAGATCTGATATCAGCAAAACATGTGATTGATCAAATCAACGCTCAGATCCAGCTCGAAAGTAGATCAGCCTTCAATCTAATTTTGGTTCCTCGAAAACTGGATTCAATTATGAAGCTTATAGAAGAGGAAGGAGTGTATGAGTATGTACAAGTATACTCTTTGTCTTATGGACTTATCAGGTATTTCACTTTTTCAAGATTTCTTACTGAGTTTTCCATTTGAAATGACAATATTTCATTAAATGAGCTTGTTCCTAAAATGCAACATTACATCGGGTGTCAACGTCATATGGGTGTCAGGCTTTGCGTTTTAAGCACCTCTGTCTGAAATGCAATCATCAACTTGAGTCTCAGAGTTTTTAGATTTTCTCAAGGGTTCATCGAGAAACATCAAAACACCATTTAAACTTTCTAGTAAGTACAGCACTGAAAAAGGTAATTTCCTTGCAATTTTCATTGAGAAGACCAATGTTAAATTACCACTGAAATAAAATTGAAGGAATTATTATTGACTAGCCGTGGTAAGAAGATTTCAATTTTAATAGGAAAACTTGTTATTATTTTGACAATGAAACATAAAAACACAGAGGTTAATAGAATTCAAAGACAGCAGGGACTTGCAAGGAATGGGCCTGGAGGAATCCAAATTTCTTCATCCTGAAGTACAATTCCGATGAATTTGAAAGTAGGTATGGCAAATGACAGAGCCGCTCTTGATAACATACCAGGCTGCCAAATTAACGGAGAGGCCCTGGAAAAAGGTGTTTTTATGGGTAATCAACTTTAGAAGATCTGTCTGTCGATTGAGAGGTCCCTCAGGATCTCTACTTATTATGGTAGAGGTCCTGAACTTACAAATTTGATAAGTTCATGGCCTACCCACCACCTTACCAGTGAAAGCTGCAGGTCTTGGGGTGCTTCTGAACAGTCAGTTTCTGATTCCTAGGGTCGATTACTGATCGAAACACCTTTTTCTGGGGCCTCTACGTCAATTCAGCAAGCCAGCATGTAATTCAGAGGAGCTCTATCCCCAACTTCAGGGGTCTGTACTTTGGAGAATAGGTCAATTTTGGTGTTGATTCCAGTTAAAATTATATGCAATTTTCGATTTTTATCAAATGTCTTCAAAATTGTGACTAGAACTTCAATTGTCAATAATAGAAACCCTTTTATACCTCCCTAAGGTAGCTAGGATGATAAAATCTGAATTCTTTAGGGTGAATTCCTTGTTAAACTATGCGATCCTCGACCTCCTTAGGCCTAAAATAACTGAGAAAACACCCTGCTACGAGTGGTCTGGCACACCTTATTCATGGTCATTTATCTTTAATTTGTCATTCCGAGTCCCCTCTTCGCAATTTCAGTCATAAATTAGTATTGCCTAAAAAACTAATCACTGCTTTATGATTACAGGCTTGATAAGTTTCTTCTATCCCTGGAATTACCAAAAATATTTCAAACGGTCTTCGTCCAAAATAACCTATCCCTCTTGCCTGTGATAGCTCGCTCTTTGTGGTCCACTCAGCTTGTCTTTGGAACTCCAACAATCACAATTCATCTCGGTCGCATTGCCAAAAAAGTGGACCAAATTGTTCATGAATTCCTGGAGAACCTTGGGCGACCAGATGGAAAGAGCCAAGATATATCTTATTGCATCATTTTAGATCGTGATATAGATTATGCTTCTCCTCTTCTCACCTCAGGTACTTACACTAGCCTTCTAGATGAAGTTTTTGGAATCAAAAGTGGCACCATAACTGTTCCTGACACAAAAATTAGTTTTAGTTTATGTAGTCAAGAAGAGACATTTTCACAAATTAAATATAGGCATTTCTGTGATGTTTCATCTCATTTAAGTTCAAAGGCAAAACGGCTGCAAGAAGAATATGCAAAATCACAAAACATGGGCCTGCAAGAAATGAAAGCATACATTAGTCAGAATTTGGGAAATGTGCGATCAATGAAACAGTCCCTTGGACACCATGTGACAGCTTGCGAGGCTGTGTCTCAGAAAATCGGAGCCCGCTTCGTGAAGCAGCATGAAATTGAGCAAAATATAATCGCAGGTAGAGACAAGCGAGAAACTACTCAGTATATAGAGAATCAAATCGCTCTTGCAGAGGAGGACAAATTAATTGTTCTGCGGCTCATTTGTCTGCTGTCTCTTGCACAAGAAGGCCTTAATGCAGAAGAGGCCAAGTCACTTAAAATGCAGTTCTTGCAAGCATATGGTTATCAATATCTAACCGTTTTCCACAATCTAGAGCAAATAGGACTTTTTACTGAGCAACCTAGTCTGATGAATGTGATGGCTGCTGAAAGTGGGATTGCCAATCGACTGACACATGTGGTTGCAAGAAAAAATGCATTTCAGACATTGTGTCAGCGTCTAGGTCTCATTCCAAGTTTCATGGAGAACCTGGATTTAAAAAATCCAACGGACATGAGCTATGTTTTTAGTGGAGGTTACATTCCGATTGCATGTCAGTTGGTCAATCTTATATGGAAGAAGGAACTATCGTTAGATGATCTGACAAAAATTTTCCCTCACTGTACAGTGAAAGGTAAAGAGAATCAAAACCTAGTCACACCAATGCGAAATAAAATTATGGTTTACTTTATTGGAGGGGTAACTTATGCAGAAATAGCTGCATTTCAATTTTTAGAAACACTTTTAAATGTTCAAATTTTAGTTATTGGTACTTCAGTAATTAACGGGAATACATTGATGGACCAATGTATCTAACAAATTATTCTTTAGCCGTATTGTCATTAAGTTGTTTTTCACGAAAAAAGTTCACATCTTATGATGCTTTTATTATGTCTAATGCCAAAGAGGACACATGCATGATAGTACTGAAATCGTTTAGTTTTTGATATGTTTTTTTGTTGATCAAAAATTACTTTCACAATTTTTTTGTCTGAAATTGTTTAAGGCAAATACGTCAAAAATATGTCACAGCCATAGTCAATTATTTCTGTAAAACAGGAACACTCATTCTGAAAGGAATGATGTAGTGATCCAGATAGTTCACTGCCATCATTCAATCCTTGGTGATAGTTTCTAAGAACACTTAAAATTTCATCAGCCTGCAACTTGGTTGTTGTAATTTTGTATTTTGCGACTAGGTAAAACCAAGGGGCAATGGAGTTATGTGATCGGTCGGCTTTAATAGTCACAGTTTTTATCGGTTTTTTTGTCAATTGAAATCAATGACAAACTAAAGGCACCTCTTGAGTTGCCTTTATTTTGTCGTTTGATCCACCTGACATTGGTACAACAACAACAAGGATAACTTTAATGTCAACCAATCACATAACTCTATTCCTATTTAGTCTTTTCTTGCCCAGTCGACTAACACAAAATTTCAGCATTCAAGCTGCTAGCTACAGATAGTCATTCCACCCTAATATCTTGTCTGGACTTCAAAAATGGCAAGGTGAGGAAGGGACATGGCCGGCCAGTAGTTATCAGTTCACACTGCTCAGCTGACAATGAGTTGCGATGAGATCATGGATCACTTGTAGTGTGTGTGACTTTAAGGTGGCCTGATTTTATATGACAAAATGTTTTTCACAAGTTTGTTAAAAACACCATCTGCAAAGTTTCAGTCAAATCGGATGATATTACTTGTGCCAAGAGATGATTCTTTTTTGTATGCATTTTTACATTGAAAAACAATTTTTCGGGAAAAAGGTAATTTATAGGAAGAGTCCGAAGTCACATTTGGATTCAGTAGCAAAAATTGGGTAAGAAAAGTTCTAACACCTAAAAAATTGTTTTCATCCTTCCTTTCGACGGTGAGACATTTGGATAAGGTCAACAAAGGGTAAATAACGGTATTTAATCTCAAATAATTATATTAGCCTACACCCCAAAGAAAGCTCAAAATATTGTAAGTCTTGTTAAGGTACTTTTCTGCGCTGAATCCGAAAATGCTACTCATTTTTCTCTATTTCATCAGGATTTTCTGGAAGATATGTTTCTATAAAGAGAAAGTTTTCCAGGGAAAACTCTAGTTTTCAGGAAAGAAACACTCCATCTCTAACAGGTGTCTCTGATGTCTTGATTCAATGAAAAAAATATTATATTCATTGGAAAAAGTAACCATCAACAATTCAAGTTTGGTAAAAATGGGACTAAGAATTGATCACTATTTCCAGAAGGAGACAGTACTGGAAAAACTGTAAATTCCCTAAATTTTAAGCGGAACATTTTTAAATCAAAATTTCTATTAAAAATATTTATGCTTCAGCAGATCTAGAATCATCATATTATCAAGTTTTATCTGTAAAGGTACCCTGAGAAATGTTTACCTCATTTCATAACTTTTAACCCTTAATTTTCCCAAGATTCTCACAGGTCTAAGATAACTTTCCTTTTTGAAACAAGATGATCTGATTGTGAGATGGTAAAATTATAGACTGTTATTATTTTTTGTTTCTACGTGTTTTGTGACCATTATTATTGTATTAATTGTAAATAAACAAGTTTTCCTCAATTCTTGTCATTTTGTTATGCATATTCTCGAAACCTTTTTCCTTAAATGCAGTTGAATGAACACAGCCAATTTTCTTCTACAAATGCCTTATTAAAAAAAAAAAAATTATTTACTGTTAACTCCATCAGAACCACAACTTTTCCCTTATTGAAAGTTAGAAAAAGAGCATGCAAACGAAAATGTAAGGATCTTTTCACTTCTCTTATGCAAGTGAACACTTTAAGGGGCTAAATGTGATGAATTGTAATTTTACATTTACTTCTTTGCCTTTTTTCCGACAACATGATGAACTTCCTTCAACAATGATAAAAAAAAAAAACCTCTAAGTTTGATTTACACACACATATTTATTAGACTTTAAAAATAATAAAGTACAAGATGTGTTCAGTTCTCCTTGCATTCATCTTGCTCCCTTCGAGCGGAATCTTTTCTATGGTCAAACTTAAAATGATGTTTAACAAAAAAAGAAACTTAACCACATATTACAGATTGTAAAAATAAATAAATTGATGTCTAAGTAATATCTTTAACTAAGAAACTAGACCTTATTGTACAGACTACTCAATCAATTACTGTAGTTCGGGGGAAGCTGTAAACGATTGTAAATTACAATAGTTAAAGAGGTTCTATTATGTACATATCTACAAAATTTCATACAGCTTTGAAATCACATGAGGAATCACAAAGCACAACTTGCTTTCACAGCAATAAATGTCCTATCCACATCACCAAAACCAAAATTATGATTTCTGAAAACAGAAATTTAAGTGAGTTGTTGCTGATGGACTGACAGAGTGTCCTATCGTTTCTAAGTTTTTGAATGAGGATTATATTACAAAGCATGAGAGGCAGTCTCCTTGAATACTTCACTGATAGTTCACTATTCAGTGCGTCTATAGCTCGCCCTCCTTCCTCCACCTTATTCCAGTGAACTGATCGTCTATTTTTTTTCATTGATGAGAAAATTAGATTTGAGTACATCGAAAGTAAGTGACATCAGTGATTAGCCGCATAACTAGATCCTCTTCTTGGTCGAGTTATTCTAGAGGAGGAAAAACCCCTATTAACATGAAACATTCAGTTGCCAAATTCAGAATTTCTACATTGTATGAATGTACTTACATGTATCAAACTTTTTTACATTTCATATATTGATTACTAACTATGAATGGAGAGCAACTACATTTTCTTCCAAGAGGAAAAAAAGCAAGTTGAAAGAAAAGGACTGTTACAAACTTTTGCTACAGCTATAGGCGGAGCTGATTTCAATGGAAAATGGCTAAAAAATATTAATGGCCCCATTGAGCAAGCATGAAATTCACTCCTAGCCTTACAATCAGCGCAAGAAATGTGCACATTTTTGAGATTTCCGTTTCATAAAGGATAATACAGCAAATACAAGATTTGAAACAGTTGAGTCACCCCTCACCCCAGCTTCGTTACTTCGCACTTAACTGGAGGTAACAGCTGTGACGTGTCCAAGTCTCATTCAAAAACAGGCAGCACAAAACTTGTCACATACCCATTATTTTTACTTTCCTGCTTCCCAAGTTAAGGTTTATTAAGTAGAAGTTTGTGGTTTATTTTTAATTTGAGGAACTGTGTCCCATGATAACAGCCATCTTAAGTTAACATTTTGATGACTTATGTTGTTGCTGCGGTATCTGCTTCGAATTGGGAAGCTCAAAATGTACAGAATTCTGACGCAAATTATGGGGTTAGGAATGAATTCTATACCTCCCCGATGGGGTTCTTGCATGTGTCAGAAATTTGCAATTTAATTACCATTTCCTATGTAAAATTTCATGAGAAATACGATGGTGCCACTGGTTTTCTTTGATATTGACCCCAAAACTCAAAAAAAGCTCTTAAAGTTGAGGTTGTAATGGAGGGGATATCTCACGTTACCCTGAAAATCCACCTCTATATCAATTCAAACCCTCCACGCAAAGATAGGGAGCAAATACATTAACAGGGTTTTAACTTTGTTAGGGGACTCCAAGACTGAAAACATGGCAACCCTGCTAGTGTATTTGCTTCCTATCTTTGTATGGAGAGATTGTCTTGATATAGAGATGGACTCTCAGGGTAGCGTGAGATATCCCCTCCATTACAGCCTTAACTTTGAGACCTTACTTAAGCTTTGAAGTTCGTTTCAGAGAAAACCATTTGCACCACCATATTTCTGGCAAAGTTTTACGTAGGAAATAGTGCGTAAATCGAAAATCCCTCACACATTCAAGAGCTCCATTCTTTTGTTGTTTTTAAGACATTTTTCAAACGGTACAACTCTTCTTTTCTTCACGGCTTAAGTTCATGACAGACCCATTTGTCCACAATGTAGTTTATAAAACATCTCTTTCTTTGCTGTGAGTAAATGCACGGTGAATAAGACCTTCGAATTTTTAAAGTTAGTGATCCTTGAGGGATCACCTAGAATGCTAGCAAACACTCTCTGGTAGAAAATGTTAAGATAAGCGGAGAAAAAGAGTTTCATAAAGAAAAAAATACACTAATATAATATCCCGATGGAAAGTACTATCAAACTCGTTGAACATATGAAGAGACAATTATGAACTAAGTTTGACTGCATTGCCAGTTTTTTCCCCCATTCCATTGTTTAAAATTTCTACTTAGCATTTTCTGCCGGAGATTTTTTCAGAGGAGTTCCATTGGGTATTACTAGGCAACACATACTTCAATGCTTGATAGCAATGCAACAGATTGGTTTGCACGTTGATAGTCATAGTAATAGCCAATGTGAAAGGGCCATTTGAATATTAAAGAAATGGGCAGATGCATATTGACAAGGACTAGTCACTTAATAGGCATCCAGTTCAATTAACTGGATTTTTTTCTTTGTTTCTATTATCTTTAGTTTTAGTTACAGTTCAGTTTTAGCTCTTAATAGGTTTCTACTTTGAATTTTCTCTATTTTGAGAATTTGTATTAAAAAAGAAAAAGAGGTGGTATAATCCTGTGTTCTTAAAATAGGTTAAAGTTATAAAATCGTTCGGATCAAAGAAGTATCTCATCTAAAAGAGGAAAAAAACTGACGACACACAGCAATATAATTAGGTATGTATGAGTAGTCTATTTCCCTCCCAGCTCCTAGTTTTTTCAATAGAACTCCAAATTTTTACAGAGAGAAAGCACCAATATTATTGTTCTGGAATCTCCACATTAAAATATTTGGTGCATCGAGGGTAGAACTTAATTCATTTGGTTAAAAATACATAAAAGAAAAACAAAATAACATAAATGAGGGCTACCTCTTTTGTGACATCTAAAATGCTTGAAAGGCTCTGTTTAGATGCTTACTTAAGGACATAACTACGAACAGTGGTGGATCCACTGACAGCTTGAGAGGAGGCTATTTGGTGATTCTGAGAGGGGGGTCTGGAGGGAACGCCCCAGAGTAGAAGAAGGTCTGCAGGGAGGGGGCTCCTCTGAAAAAACTGGTGATAAGAGCACATCTCAGATAAAATTTTAACCAATTTTCGCTTAAGATTTCTAAAATATTTGGGTGCAAAAAAATTGAAAAACTTGGCTAATTTTACTGAAATTTTTCCGCAGGGTTCACACATCTTGTTCCTGAGATGAAAATCATAGGAAAAAATTAAAAAAAAATACGAGGGCATTTCCCCTCCAGTAAAGTAAAAATCAGGGTTGGATTTTGAAAGAATTTTAGTGAAGCTCAAAGTAACTTTTTTATTTTTTTTCTCTTTTTCTCCCTTTCTTTCTCTTTTTCATTTATCTGATGGGAAAGGGAGTTTATGTGACCCCTCCTCCTTTGAATCCACCACTGCTGACAAAGGTGGCCACAAAGAACATCACCGTTGAAAACACAACTTTCAAACCTTGTTAACAGGATTCAAGGCAGAACGAAGCTTAATAATAAGCAATGACACAGGCTTCAGTAATTGTTAATTATCTCCAAATCAGGCCAAGTATTGAATACTCATGTGGCCAAAATTTGCACAATTAGCAATGAAGGCAGAGGGTTTTGATAAATTGATACTTCAGAATCAGCAGTGTTTTAATGGAATGAATGAAGCTGTTGCTCACTGAGCTTGATAAATCGAACAATTATCATGATATGAGTTTTTCTGATTTTTGCAAAAATCTTTAGCAAATTCCTTTTTAAAAACTGAGATTATGAATCAGTTTACTGATGATACAATCTGGAGTAAATTTTAAAAAAGTCATCTTTAAATGCTTGGCACTGTAAAAAGAAACCAATGTTGTACAGCTTTGAAACCTTGATAATACCACCCAAATTGAAAAACGCTTGTGATTGAAATCCTAGTATTTTAACACATGCTTAGCCTCTACTCTGAGCTTTCTTAACTTTCAGTTACTGTAAAAGTGTTTACAAGTTCTTGAGAGCAGAAATGAAGGTAATGCCAAAACAAGTGAGAACTGGGTAATGATAAAATTCTCTTCAGTTATTCCTCTTATTCTCCATTAGACATTAAAAAGCCAAAAGCACTATCTCTATTGTGACTTGGGCTCAGTCATGCATGAACTATTGCACTCTCACTTGAGATCCTAGTGAGGTAGCATACCATTCGAACTGCCTGGCTAAAAAAGAACGTCTTGTGAACTTTTGGGCAAAGGTACTTTGTTTTTGATAAAGTTAACATTTACTGGAACACTAAATAATTTTTTCCCTCAAATTCTACAGAACATTTAACTCAGAATTTAATATGTAAAAGATTTTTGAACATTTCAAGAATAAGGTACATACATTTTCTACAAAAATATTACTTCATTAAATGGAATTTGGCAAATATGTTCGTATACAGTGTTCTTCTTGAGCATGACAGTACATACAAAGAAAGGTTCAAAATTGGACGCACTCATACATGAGCGATGTATCTCCAATAGATTTTCTATGTAGATAGACTTCTTTTGCATAAATGCACCAAATTCTCTTGCCGTTAAGTGACGTATGGTTAATAAGGCATGATTCACACAAAATTATTTCGGCTTTCAATCTTTTGAACTACATGATTTTTTTGGCTTTGGATCTATGATGAGATTCCTAAGGATTTCTCAAAATTTCATCATAATTTATCAAAATACATTTTACTATGGAGTCTTCCTTTTTTTACTGAGCCTTTAATTCGAAATGATTCCCAAAGGTTTCTAATAAATGTAAAAATACAGAATCATTTTTGCTGAAAACTGGAGTTTTTTAGGGTATTATGAAATCATTTCAAAGTGAGAGAGAGAGTCAAGGTTACCTCAAAATTTGTTTTTCTTTGCAAACTTTGGCAGTGTTCCTACCTTTTATTCATTTTTAGCTCTATTCGTTTGTTTCTTTTCTTTATTTAAAAAAAAAAAAAAAAAGAATCAAGCTCAGCAACTAACAATTTAACAGTAAGAGTTTTATAACCTTAATTAAAAGAGAAAAATTGTTTGACATTTGAAGTTTCCTTTTCAAGCTTTTTAAATGGTTCAAAGTTCCAATGGCTTTTTCTAGGAATTTTACATTGAGTTGATTAAAATCTATTCAGTACAAAGAGTGCCTCTTTCCTGGGAATTTTAGAAAATGGGATTGAAATGAAAGGAAAATCGGAAATCTGACTCAAAATCTACTGGCGAAAAAAGAATGGTTCCAAAAGTAGTTTCTTGGCAAAACTGATCATAGCCACAACTCTGGTTGTAAGATACAACTGATTACAGAAAGAACACAGGAATGTTTGCAATTTTGATATTCGTGTCTTTATGAAAGGGTAGTGAAAAAGCTAAATGGCATTGGGAAATTCAGTGACAAATTGTCACCTGGAATTTTACAAAATATGCCCCTTAAGTTTGAATTCTGGCAGAGATCTGAAATTAGCAAAGATGATTGGACAAAAATAGACCTCCATATGTTAGGTGACTAATTTTGAGCTAAGTACAAGATCAGTTAGATTGAAAATAGCAGCTCTACTTCTATGCTTTTGAAAACGTTTAAAAACAAGCGATGAGGCCTCTTTCAACCACAGTCAGCTTGACTGATGGAAGCTCAAATCCATTGCTTTAGATTCATAATACACTTTCGTTCATTTCAAACTAAAATCTGACTAAGCCTGCTGGATGGGCTCTCAAAACTGACTTAAACTAGATCAAAGAAAGTAGCATAAGTCCAATTGGCCTAGGAAAACACTCATTTACTTCAGCAGTAACATCATTTAAAAAAGAGGATACAGGAAAAAAGGAGATAATTAAATCGCTAGGAGGAGTTCATTTGGGATAAAAGAATCGCTGGATGTTGTCCATTCTGTTTAATTTCTAGTGATGCACCTGAGGAGAAAAAGAGACCCTTTAAAAACACAGTTTCAGAATGATACATTACAAGCAAGACAAGAATCTGTAAGATGAGACAAAATACCCTACACAGCGTGGCTACTTAGGGGCCGTTCATGAATTACATCACCAATTTTTTTCAAGTTTTCGAGCCCCCCTCCCCCCCTCCTCACCGTATCCAACTGTCATCCTCTGCTAGACCCCTCTCTAAAAATGACATCATCCTTAGCGTATACCCGACCGTTTTTTTTTGGGGGGGGGGGGGGGGCAAACGCAGAAAATCAATAAAAATCATACATACGGTCAGCAGCAATAAGAACATGATTAATTCCTTTTATTGAGCATTAAATATACCTATATTGTGTTCTACCCGCCCTTTTTGGGGGAAAATGCAGAAAATTGATAAAATTAGGACAGGTTTCCAGCCTTTATGCCTTCTGAAAGGCTTAAGTCATACTTAGCTTGAACCCCTCCCCCTCCCTTCCCGTCTGTTCACGCCGTGAACATGGGTCCGGCCAACGCCGCGCCGATGTCACCGCCTCGGTCGCTCTCTTCCCCACGACCCACGCTCCCCCGGGACCCGCGCGCCTTACCTCGCGGCGTCGCGACGCCCCTGTCCGCTAGATCGCGTTGACGCACCTAGCTTTAGACGTTTCGCCGCTCTTTCCCGTCGTCTGATTTAGACGGCATCCCAGCGGCGCAGCCCATGGAATTAGTGAATCACCGAATACCTTCTACTGAAGATTGAGCCCTCGTTAAGTATACTGCCGCAAGACGGTTTCCGTTCAGCGGACTATTCACCTTGTTAATTCCAGGTCCTCTCAAAATAACAAACGGTCGTTACCATCCCACCCAAGACCAATCTACGCAGGTCAGTCATTCCCGAGGACGAGTTTTGGTACTCTACTGCGCAGTGACGTAGTATTGAGTGCCTGCAATGTATTTCTTATGGGAGCACCCATTGTGACGTAGCATTGAGTGCTGCCGAGTTAGGACCGGGCCGGGAAGTGGCTTTCAAGAAGATGCGCAATGACTGACCTGTGTGGATTGGTCTTGATCCCACCAGACGCGGAATCCGCATCTTGGACCAAGTCCTGTAAGGCGCTTAGCTGTTCAGCTATACAGCGCAAGGCTCCTGGTTGCATCCTGCTGCTTTACAGTCCAGCCGCATCGCTGTTGACTGCACAGTGGCTTCCGGGCTTGGCAGCTTTCAGCACTGCACAAAGCGACCCGTAATCGCTTCGTAGCGATATCCACCGGAGCGATTAGCTTAGGCAAGCCCTGGGGGTATCCTTTGGGGGTCTTCACCGCGCTTCAAGCGCACAACCTGAAGACGCCGCGCCCACTGTCGCGGATTGCCTGCCCAGCAGGCGACCATCGCCTGGTCAAGCTAGCTCAAGCGCTCGGATGAGCTTCCAGCTCAGGCTTTACAACCCGGAGCTGCTCTCCGTCCTGCCCCCTTGAAATCATGTGCCTGCGCACACCATCACCCACCGCTAGACACCGTCATCCACCCTTAGACCCCGTCATCCACCCCTAGACCCCCCCTCCCCTACTTGGGTGATGTAATTTATGGACAGTGCCTCAGTCTTACAAAAGATCGCATGATGACCCACACAGATTTTGATCAGAGTGTAGCTTAAAGTTTCTTCATACAAAATTATTGAACCTTCATTTCGCTGTTATTGCAAATGGATCCTAGGAATTCCGAAATAAAACATTCGACAAAAAACTAGCAGAAAGGGCTGCTTGCTCTTGTGGCAAAATGACGCATATCACCTCACTTCAGCACAACAATAGTTTAGCAAGCCAGAGGGTTGCACTCTAGCCAACTGATCCTCGGCTCACACCACAGCATCTCTTTGTAATTTTAATTCCAACACATGATGGTTTTGTTGATTTTTCCTTACTATCCTCTAACTGCGGGCATAAATATCTTTAGCCAGATACTTGTATATGATAGATATTCATCATATAATAAACGATGATTAACCATCATATTGATTATTTTTGGCACAGGGCAGCAAACAGTAGTCATTCAGATCGCTTAAGTAGTTAAAGGAATCGAGTGAAATGTATCCAGTTTTACATTCAAGTATTAGTTAGCTCTCTCCCTACCAGATTTGGTGTTTGTTCCATGAACATACAGGTAGCAAATGAGGAGGGGGGGGGGGACTGAATTATCGATTACTTACGGAGAGATGAAGTTGGTAAGAGTAGGATTTTCTCATTCCGTCCATTTTAGTCATATTCAAGGTCCATGTTAAAAGAGTCTGGGATGACTGACGATTGACTCGCAGAAGAGGAGGCTCCAGTTGAAGATGATACACTAGATGTTGAACGGCCTTGTCCTCTGTAAAAGAGAAATTAAAATTAACAGATATTGTAAGAAATCGTAAGTCATGGATTGTTAATAGGTCACAAAACCTTGAGTTTTTTGTTTAATATTTTGAAATGATCAGGTGAGTAGATTGTGTGGTAGTATTTTGGGAACCAAAATACTGGAGAGAACTGCTTTTGAAAAGTCAAAAAATTCCCATGAGTTTCAAACGTGTGCGCATGGTGGGAAAATGATAGTGGTGAAGTACCACGGCAATCAAAACACTATCTCCTATGATATCCACTGATGTTCTTTAAAATAAAACGTATTTCAATGTAAAGTTATTGTTTGCTTACTGCAGATAACGTTAATGAGATTCGATTCTTTTGATTCTGAGGATATGGTTTCCACTTTTCTGCAGTTTTCATGACCAAGGAGTAAAAAGACTTTTGACGGAAGTTGTAGATGCCCAAGCTTGCTTCTGATTGGTGCTAGATGACATTATCCGGTTCGAGACGAAACCGGAGCATTTTAAATTGCGGAAAAGAGACAAATTTTAAAATGCATCTTACTCGGTTTCAGAATTACTTTCTAGCGTTTTTGATGGGCACATTGCTTTTTACTATAAAGAAGTATTTGCCGTTCAAAATTTACTTTCGGTTTATTGATTTATTATAAAAGGTCATAAAGATGAAACTAGGATAGAGAGTGACAAGATACTTAGGGTTAAAACCACTGATGGCTTTTGATATTACCGATTATAAGTACTGTTACTTTAACCAAAAAATGGGCATTTAGATGATGAACTATTGAGAGAGGTTAGTAAAGTTTACCATGCAAAGTGACGATAGCCTGCCATTCTTGAAAATTTGAATTTATATTAAAACTTCCTTAGTTTTCCTACATCTCTTCTTGTTTGTTTTTTTATAAGAAGTCAATTGGATTACATTATGCAATTTGGAACTAAAAATTCTAGCCCGGTTTAAAAACAGCGTATGTGCCATTAGTTTCCCTATGCACATAAGTGTTTTTCCAGAAGAGCAATTTATAGTTCCAAATTGCAAAATGCAGTCCAATTACTATTCTAATTTTTCTCCTTCTGTCAGCCTTTACTTTGGTGAGACATCATACTGGAGTCATTAGCTGCAAGGTGACTGGCCTATTTCTTTGAAACAAAATTCGAACTTTCAAAACACAACTTCCTTACCTCTAAAGCCTCGGTTACACAATCAAATTGAGCTATCAATCTGGCAAGGTCAGAATTCTGATTGGTTCTGCGAATACCTGACAGAGATCTCTGTGGCATCAAATTACTGCAAGTCGCAGTAATTTGAGAGCACTGGTCTCTGATTGGTATGTCCAGAACCAATCAGAAACCTGACCCTGCCAACCTTCCTAGTTTGATGGCTTCAGTTACATCATGAGACACAGGCTTATCCTATGCTTACATGAATCTATCTTGTAAATTTTACTACAAACCAATACTTTTTTAAAGTCAGGCGACTTAGGCTAGGTGTTGGTCAGTTCTTGGAAATTTTAGGTGCATTTTAATGTTAATATGATGATGGGTACTATTATGTTAAATTCATAAACATACGACAAACATTATTTTGTGAGTTTATAGAGACTATTACCTCCAGATGATGGAGTCTAAGGCTGAAAGATATGTATTTGCATCAGTTTGGCAGATGATAGTTGTACAATCAATTTTTTTTCCCGTCAGACTTCTGTACAGCATGGCTCAATCACAGTCCCATTGGATGTTTGAGAGATATTAAATAATATTTAGTGTCCTTTCGGTATTTAATGACAAGGTTTGGTATAAATTTGGCTAGTATCAATTTTTGGTCGAAAATAAGGTCTAGATACACAATTTTATAAGTATAGAAATAAAAACTTGCCTAAAAAAAGCTTCTAAATTATTTACTTCAGGGTTTGAATTGCTAGGATCACTGACAGTTCCATCTTCATTCAATGTTTTTCTGCAAATTGGACAGGTTCCATGCTGCAAAAAATACAAATGAAATGATTACACCAAGGAGACTGTTCAGTTTGTTCGTGATCAACTTTTGTTCCCAGATTCAAAGGGCTCTGCACACTAGTGGGACCTTACTGGCTCTATGTACATTTTGATACAACTAGTATAGGTTGTCATGAAGCTCATCATTGGGCCGAAGACAAAAAAATCCTGTAATTCAGTCCGGTAAAAGTTGAGATATTTATAATTCGACATGCCAAATTTTTTACATTCACGCCTGTACCTCATGCGCAGTTGCATGCTTACAGGATTGGCCGAAACATACAGGGTGGTGCAAAAGTCTGGAGACAGCTGGATATTTTTTGAACGGCTGGAATAAGAGAAACGAGCTTTGTGGTAAGTTCCTAGACCAAAAGAAACTTTCTTTTGAAGGGATCAAAATGTAGGGGGGACTAAAGGGGGGGCCCCCAGCCCCCTAACTTCTCTTTCAAAATGACAACTCCTATCTTGTCACTCGTCATTCAAAAGGGCATAAAAAAGAAAGCTTTTGGCGCAAACCGGAAGTCTTTACGTACCATTGAAACAAAATGGCAGCCTAAACCCGGTTGACAATCGCTGTTCCGACTTGTATCAAAGATTCGACTTGGAATTTGGTATCCGGAGGTTTTTTGGGTCGGGAAAAACGATTTTGGCATTTGATTTTCAAAATCTTTGCTTCATTTCAAAATGGCGGCCTAAAACCGGTGGAAACCCGGTTTTCGATTAATAATGGAAAAGGGAAACAAGTAGAAGAGGGGCAAAAGCAAGTTAAACCTTCCAATCGTGGACATTTTCAGAATCAAATGACCATATCCATTTTCCCCGGACTAAGAAACTTCCCTGATTTCATTTTTTGAGCGACTCTATTGATTAATAGCCGAAACACCGGGTTTCGACCAGTTTTAGGCCGCCATTTTGAAATGAAGCAAAGATTTTGAAAATCAAATGCCAAATTCGTTTTTCCCCACCCAAAAAACCCCCGGACACCAAATTCCAAGTCAAATCTTTGATACAAGTCGGAATACCGATTTTCGACCGGTTTTAGGCTGCCATTTTGTTTCAATGATACGCAGAGACTTCCGGTTTGTGCCGAAAGTTTTCTTTTTTTGTGCCCTTTTGAATGATGTGTCACAAGATAGGGGTTGCCATTTGGAAAAAAAAGTTAGGGGGGCTGGGGCCCCCCCTTTGGTCCCCTCAAAATTTTGACCCCCTTAAAAGATAGTTTCTTTTGGTCTAGGAACTTACCACAAAGTTCGTTTCTCAAACTCCAGCCGTTCAAAAAATATCAAGCCGTCTCCAGACTTTTGCCCCACACTGTATACACTCTTACCCCTGCATCTATCAATTATATTTCAGATTTGCCTGGCAAGGCCAGAAACTTATCCGCTTCCTTACCTTGAAGGCATTGCATCTCACAGCATGTTGTCCTCAATCCTTCTCTGCTCTACTATCCTTCCTGATTTAGCCTCCCTACTTCCTCTTTAAAATTCTATACTTAATTATGAAAATCCTGGCTCCTACCCCATCGAATCATCTAATTTTTTGGAATTATTCTGATGATGAACTTTATGGTAACCTAACACAGTTCCATCAAAATTTACTGAGAGCCAATTGCACAGGATTCTTTCAAAGGTTTTCAACAGTTCAGAAAGGAATACATGACTCAATAGTAAAATGAAATTGTATTTCAGAGGTGTAGAAAGTGCTTGACCTAATATGAAAACGAGAGAAAACACTAAAAAAGGGCCTGGAACTGTAAAGTAATATTATGAAAAGTAAAGGCTCTTGAAGAAGGGGAAAACATGCAGAGGCATCTGAAACAGGGAATACATTTTCTTCTTTTTCTTAAATTTCTTCTCGTGAATAATTCAATGGGCTTCTTCATTCACCCTGAATATTCCAGGATCTGGCAAGTGACCCAGTACAGCTAAATTAGACGAGTTTGTGGGTGTTGGAATAACTTTTCTTTTTTTATTTTATTTTATTTTATTTTTGCAGGAAGAGTTCATCCAGTGGCACCACCTATAAATTGTCATTTTGATGAGAGATCGTCATTGTGCAGGTCCGCAATTGTGGCATTGTGCACCCCCGTGTGCAAACCCATTCTCATTGTACCTTTTTTGAGGAGTACCTAATAAATCCTAAAAAATTGGAGAGATTATTTTGATAAGACTTACAAGTTCCAACCAAGGGATAATGCAAGGCTCATGGTAGACATGATCACAGGCCAATTTTCTGACAGGTTCTTCAAATTTGAAATCTTCCCAACATACTGAACACTGCAGAGAGGAATCTAGAATGGATGAACAAAAGAAATTAACATTGATATAGATATACTAAAATACAAACAAATAAACATGACTGATACTTCCAAATGTCCGATTTTCTTACAGACTCAAAATTGAGCATTCTGTTGTAAAAAAAGGAATTTCCCTCAGTTTCACCCAATTTAATCAAATCTGGTGCACATCGTCAAAACACATTTTTTCTAAAAAAAAAAAAAAAAAAAAAAAAAAAAAAAAAAAAAAAAAAAGTTAAATTATAATCTTTTGAAACTGAAAAAAACTCTATTTGAAGCAGCAAGAAAAAATTTCAAGGTTTTACAGAAAAATTTTCTGACTATTCTCCGACTTTTCTTTAAATTTTCAGGGTTGAGCATAGTTCCCCAACTTTTCGGGTTTTCCTTTCTTTTCAAGAACTTTTTGTTTGTTAAGTTTATTTAAGATGTGATATGACTGGGTCATCTATCTTGCTGAGGTGAAAAAGTGCAAAGCACTAATACTTTTAATCTAGAAACTAAATTAGTGATGGCGTTGAGATTAGACTCTTAGGTATGCAGTCCAAACTTCCATTCATCTCAAAATGAATAACTGATAGTACACTATTTGTATTGACTATGGATGAATGCAGACATTTGCTATCAATTAAATGGGTAAAAAACCTGTGGGAGAAAAAATCATATTCATTTATGAGCGCAAAAGTGAGGAATTTAAAACCTCGTAACAGCAATCAAACAATTACACACATGAAAGAGGAAAATGCTTATCGCAGCATCAAGAAACGAGATTAGATTACAGTGCTGTGATGCCATCACCAGTCCCCTGTAGGAAAGCAGGGAGAAGAGCTTTAATGACACTTTATCAATCTCTTTATTTGCTCTGTTTGCACTTTTCAAGAACTTGTCACCACGAATTTCATTTATTTATGCTAAAAGGAACTTAGTGCATAGAGATTACATGCAACATAATTTCCTTTGGCATAAATACACTCAATTAGCAAGTGTCATGAATAAATATGCAAATCTAAGAAACCTGCGAGCAGATGGGTAAACTGGAGTGAGGAGATGATGAGAGATGAATAAACTTGTATTATGGTAACTAAGCACACAGAGACTTTAAAAGTAAAAATAAACATCTTACCAACTTGGGCTTGAGTTATTACAACGACCGGAATTTCTTGAATTTTTTCAGTTGACAGAGGAGGAGGGCCAGAGACTTCCATCTGATTTAAAAGCATTGTTACTATTGCATCTAGTCCTTCACGGCCCCAAGCATAATCGCCTGGATTACTCAGAAAAAACCTGGCAAAAAAATGTTATGATGAAATGCCGAAGAATGAAAGATAAACTCTACAGACCAAGCAACGGTTGTTTCATCGTGAAAAAGCAACAATCCACCTTTGCTAAGTCAAATTGGAACAGAATGGAGTTCCAGTTGGATTACAGAGGAATCTGAGCTAAGAAAACACAACTTAAATGGTATTTACACCTAACAAGAAAAAAAATGGAGGATATAATGATTCTTAAAAATCCTGAAATGATTTCTTAAAAATCTGTAGATATACAGGATGATCCTAAAGTCCTGTGCCTCCAGCGCCTGGCACTCCCTCTGTAACTTTAAAACAAATGGAGATGGAGACTTAATAATTTTTGGCTTCAAGGTCAAAGAAAACAGCTTTTAGGACCCCTCAAAATTTTATGGGAACCACTCTGAAAAGGGGTAAAAACTCTAGAGGTTATAAGGGTGGTGTGTGACTTTTGAATCAGCTTGTCAATGAGATGTCTGAGAAGATTTTCCAAACTATCAATTTAACAGTATAGGCCTCAGCACAGGGCTTAGGACTCTTCAAGAGGCCATATCAAGCGAAGAATCAAGGAAGGAATGGGACATGCAAAGAAGGAACTTGCTCCTTTGTTACTAGTTTCCCTATATCATTCTCAATAGTAACAGTTTGTTTAATTGTGCCTTGTTAGTATGCATTCCATTCCTCTCTTATTACTGATTGAGATAAAGTTTTTATGCTTATAGGTTTAAAAAAAGGCAATGAGAGAAAAAGAAGATATTACTCACACAGGTGCATTGCCTCCACGTGCGTCAACAGCACCTCCACTAAATTCAAATAGTAGCTCTTGCACTAGAGCTTCGATGGGCTCTGTCCTTGGTTCATTTAAAGCTTGTCTACGACTCCTAAAAGTGAAAAATGGAGAAATTAGAAAATTACATCTTCCAGATTTCTGAGTGTAAAACTTAACGATCAGTCTCTTACTATCTTTAGATAGAGCGAAAGCAAAAATACCATCTTGAGGAAATTAGCTCAATAATCATAATCGATGGAAAATTCTCAAATTCACTCCTCTCTTTTCCTTCACTCCAAATGTACTTAACTAAGAAATCATTTGTCAAAGATGAGTCAACCTGGTTTCATGATTTCTCATAAAACTAAAAATGGCTGCTGTCATGGGATGCTGTTTCTCAAATAGAAATGAACAACAGAAGTGCTTCCTCTTGCTAAATTCAACTTGGAAGGCAGGGCTGTAAGTATGTTGGTTGAAATGAGCTTGTTATGTGGTTTGTTTTAACTGGAGGACCTGCATTACATGACAGGGCTCATCTTAGGTATTGCATGAAGTTATGGTACAGGGGTGGTTCATCTGTATCAAATTACATCTTTGCTATTTTATACTTTCCGAAGCAAGAGGTGAAAGGAAAAGTGAAAATTTAGGACTTTATCACTAAGCTCATTGCAAGTTCTAAGCAACTTTCCTGAAGAAATAGCTTTTCTTAGAGCTCCAGCTGAAGTTCGTGACAAACCCATTAAAGATTTTAGATGAGTAGAAAGGTCTGGATGCTGCAAGCCAAACTTGCCAATTTGACAGCACTTTAGCACAGATACTGTGCATGATTAAATTTACACAAGTGATATTTCCATCTATTAGGAGGAGCATCTCTACATTAGAACGACGCTTTCAAGTTTTTGCCTGATGCTGAGGTGACTTAGAAACATAAGTACTAAAATATACAGATCTTGAGACCTTTTGGTTACTAATCTTAGAGCTTCATCTTCTATTGGGTAAAAAGTAAATTGCTCAGTTGGACACTGAATATTTTTTGTGTGGTTCCAAAAAATTTCTTTCATCATTATATAATAGAGTAGATATTTAAGGGCTTCTTTGTACACTAAGAATCTTTTGAAAACACTTTTAGCAATGCTGCTGCGCCTTTTTCATAAGTCACATAGTACCACAGCTACCTTCTAGGACGAAGTCCACCAGAGCCTCCACTGGTTGAGGATGACGTTCTCCCTCGAGACAATGGAGCCATGTTTGAGCCAGACATATTTGAGTCCCTCCAAGTTGAATGAGGTAACCTAAGTGAGGAAGAGTTCCCTCGATTGCGACGGAACATGCGCCTCATACGACGTGCAGCAAGTTCCTCTTGAAATTCTAGGAAATCTTGCAATGCATCCTGGATCTGTTAAAGCAAAGAAAATATAATAAAGTCACACAGCGATTCATAATTACCAATTTTGTTTAATTTTCCATGTAAAGTGGCAAAAGAGCCCCCATACGTTAGGTAAAAAAATACTCCAGCATTTTTTGATGCTGAGAGCAAGATAGGTTGCAGCAGGAGAGGTAGAGTCTAGTATGGTTTGTAACCCTTGACCATTTTCACTGAATACTAATAGTACGGCTATGTGTATCAATCTATACCATAATGCTCATGATTTGAATGCTGAACTAACAAAAGTTTTTCTTGAAAATTTCTGAGGTTTCTCTTTTAAGGACAAGGAACAGGCATTCTGAGAAAAGTTCAATAGATAATAGCTCTGGGCATATCTTTCCAAAACAATTACATACAGAACCAACTTTTAAATTAATGCGATGGAAAGAATTTAAAAGATTTTGCAAGTTTCAAATTCTTTACTTTTCATATGATTTTTCACCATGCAGAAAAACTGAGTACAGACAGAGAAACACATTAACACAGAATTGTGAGGTTTTGAACAGTCGGAGATCACTGGACAGTAATAGATTACGAACAGGATTAATTCAACTGGTTGAAGGCTGACAAAGTTCCTGCATAAGTCACATATTTTAAAGACCAAAAGTTACAAACTGGTTGAATTCTTTGTTTTGTTGTTGAGTACATTGTAAACTGCACTGGCACTCATTTTCCTGATTTCACCCTGAATTCCTTAAGTTTTGATGATGATTCTGGGTTTTCAAAATACGCAAGATCTCTGAATGGAGATCCATGACACTGATTTTGACTCTAATTTTGTTTTGTCAGCGCCACTTTTCGGCACTAAGGTCTCTTTTTCTGTTGATGGTCAGTGTAAGAAAAATAATCTCTGGGTAAAATTATATGCCAAATTTCTGATGGCTATTACACTAGGGAGCAGGATTTGGAAGGGGGGGGGGATGAAAAAGAGGTCAATGTTGAGGGGGATAATCACAAGGGGATGAATTTGCTATTGAATAAAAACCAAACCCACATTTTGATTTAAGAAAGACCGTTGGTGGGAACCTTGCATCTTAACCAGAACCCCTTGAGTGTGTAGCTGCCTGGAGACAGAACTTTTCCCTATGAAAAATATGTGGCTGCCTAAACATAGCCATTTTTTCAGTGGGAAATTATATTTCTTTCATAGGTTTAGCACTGACACAAGATTTACTTTTCATTAGTTACTATTTTCATTGCTTAATAGAGAAACCACTATGATATGAAACAAATTTTTAAAATCCTTTGTTTGTTTGTTTGATTTTTTTTTTTTTTTTTTTTTTTTTTTTTTTTTTTTTTTGTTTTTTTGTTTTATAATTCAGTAAAAGAGATATTGTGATTTTTTTCCCCATCAACAAGAACCAGTTTGAATACTGACGTATACAGCAGCGGTTAAACCGGGCTCTGAGTCACTTTCCTCATCAGGCTCCTCGTCGGCTGGTTCCAGCATTTCGATGAATCCATTGTGACAGGTGGGACATGTAAAATCCTGAAAGAAATTCAAAATAGAGGATTGGATGGAGTTCTTTACACAACAAATAAAAAACAAAAACATTTCATCAGAAGAAGACTCGGTCCCTAATAGGCATGAGCTGCATACCTTGCAGGCCATATTTTAACACCACTGCATCATGCTACAGGAAGCTAACAAGATATTCTATTGATTCGAGGTTGTAGAACGATAGTCAAAATGTATTCACGAAGTTAAGAGAGAACCAAGATGTAGTTTGAAAGCTTGTATACAAAGAGCGCACGACTGAAAATGATTTTTGAAATTTGGAACAAGACCAAATTGCATAAGGATTGCATCACTTATTTTAGCACCCTCACGCAAGACGACTACGTTTGCATATATTTCTATTAAATGTTTGCTACAGACCCAGAAGAGTTGTTTGAATGTACAACCTAAGTAAAATAGATGATTCAATTCGTTGAAAATATGGCTGTTTCTCTGAAATGATATAATTCACCTATTCAAGTGCTTGTGAGCATTTACTTATCTATGACAGAAAAAGAATATTTTACTATGTGTGTACTAAGTATGTACTATGTTTTTACTGTGTTATATATGTTTATTTGGTTGAGAGAAGACGTGCAACAAACCGGGTGTAACATAACCTGTCGCAACTAATTAAAAGCAATTAGAAAAGAGGAAACATTTTCTTATGAAAAGTACAAACACGGTACACAGGAACTGAGATAATATCAAACAGCAAAACAGTCTTCTAATTTACTTGATAAATGACCACACAAGAGCATGAACCTGATGTAAGATCCTATTACGAAATGTAAGCGAACTACCCAGGATCCATTAGGCATGCTGGACAGGGTGAAATAGAAAATGGAAACTTTACTAATTCAATTGTATTTTGGAGTAGAGTTTTTATGACTCAGAGCATTTCCAAAGTGAGGAAATATCTCATGAACTGAGATACTAAAACGTAGTTTACCCCCAAAGTGGGCGTCAAATGCAGTTTGTCAGCTGATTGGGGTTCAAGAACTGATACGCTGGAGGTGCCCCAGAGTCAATAGTACTTATGACATGCAGTCAGCATACAAACCAATCAAGGATTTGAGCAGAATTACTGCAGATGATGATGTCAATGCTACAAGCTAGGAATTGACTTTAACGACTCAAAATGGATGACAAGAGAATAATCTTGGTGCCCTTGCAGGGGCGATAGTCATTGCAAGCAGGAACCAGGAGGATTAGAGCACTCACTTCTGATTTAATGACAGTGAGTCATGATCAAAGGATGGCATCAGATAGTCAGTGGCAAACGACAGGAGGCGAGGTTATTGGAGGAAAATTTCATGGGAGGTCTTAGCCAAAATAATAAGTAGAATACTCACAGGGAGAGCACGGCTGATTTCACTGTTGCATATGTGACAATAAAACCTGTTAAGTGCTAAATTTTCTACAGAGCTAGCTTCAGCCATTGGAGTATACAAAAAAAGGACTATTTAAAGATAATTACACCAAAAATAAAATTAGTAAAGAAAGATAACGACGTAGTTCTGGAGTCTGATAGTACTTTCACAAAATCCTACGTATTTTTGTTGTTACCTAAAAGCTGAGCGTTGCAGGTTGTTGTACAATTAAGTGTTAAATTCCCCACCACATTTTCCCTTTCTCCATTATGAACTTTTAATTTCATCGAGTATGGTGTCATGAATTCTTTTAGTCGATAATTTTGCCTACTTTCAATAATTCAAAGTAATTAATTACCTCATAACTTTCCGTTCCTACCTTTATAAATATACAGCAGTACATGGCAGTACATGAAGCACAAAGCTCGCTCTAAAGTTACAGTTGCTTCATCTGCTTCTTACAGCTGATTTCCCTGTTTTCCCTCATCCCACAAAATGATTATTCGTAGATAAACAAACTTCGGTCGAAGAGTTGCTTTTGCTGATTCCGATAAGACCTGCAACTCTATTATTTTATCATTTTATTCAAGAAATTTTCATCTTGGTTATTCTTTTAAAAGTTCATCTCCTCCTCTTCACTCAGTTCTTGCGTGTTGCAAGGTTTTCAGCACCTATTTTCTCAAGTTGACGAGTGTATCTTGTAATTTTTTATTTTTTGGTACCAGGACCGACCACTGAGGTAAGATTCCTTGTTGTTACCCAACATATTTTCTGGGCTTGATGTTCAGTTATTTGTGCCACTTTAATGTAGGCTGCTTTCCTGCCAATCTTCCAATACCATGCGCCTAAAAGAATATCACATGTACTCATTAAATGTAAATTGTCAACGACTACGTTTCTCATCTATCTGACGTACGTTAGGAAGGAGGTAATTGATGGCTGAAGTTTTCAAGGCCTCATAAGATCATTGAAATACCCTACTGTATTGTTTGACTCAATGGTCTGTCCACCACTTCACACCATTGTATTCTGAATGTCATTGTCTTTAAAATTTCTTCCTCTTCTAAATTTGAATATAAGGAAGTAGGTCCTGCAGCTTGATCTGTTTCTACTAACTTAGGTAATTACTGAAGTCAGAATTTTTCACTTATTTTTAATGTTTCAAGATTTTCTATTATGATCGCTCCTACTTTCTTCCTTTTATTTTCCCTGTAGTTTCTATCTTATTTTTTCCAGAATTTATGTCGCTGATTTTCTTGCGCAAATTTTGATAATCAGTTATTTTGTGTAGCCTTGACATTGGGAGGAACCTTCAAGCTGGACTTGTTTTATTTCCTCCTATACACAGGAATGCCTGCTTTTAGGTACTCTGTAGAGGTAGATGATCTCAGAATGTTTCCTAATGGAAGCTTTTCACAGTTATGACCACACCCTCTCTCTAAAGTCACTAATTACTGACATAAGTTGCTGAAACAATGATAGGTCGTTGAGATGGATATTGGATAGTAAAACCTCGAACTCTTAGATCTTGATTGTGGTGTTCGCATATTTTCTCCAGTATTTTTTTATCGAGAGAGTACCTCGAGAATTTTTTGAGCAAAATGTCCTGTGAATATTGTTGGAAGAGTGAAGAAAATTCAATAAAATATTATTCTAATAAAATGATCAGCCCAGCTTTGGAAAAGTAAAAACGACAGGAAATTTGTAACATTGCAAACTTGGATCCAGGTTTTGGTACTTTCATACCATCATTACCTATTGGTTTGCACAGTTCCTCTAATATAATTTTTCATACCCTGAGAGAATTCAAAATTAATAAAAAAATATGTTCATTATTACTTACTTACATGCATACACTCATTATTATTTTTGTACATACATATTCATGCACAGAAATTATAAAAGAGATTCTGTGTCCTACGAAAGCACCATGAGGCAAAAAAAAAAAAGAACCTTTATCTCCAGCAAGCAGCCAGGTTTGTTTTTATTAGGTAAATGTGTGAAATTCAAGTAACTTATAACTTTATTTTTTCAGCTAAAATGGTTTGCTTACCATGTGTTGCTGTGCCGCTGCTCCTGTTCTTATGGCGAATTCTGTCACCATTCATCCTTCGATTCATCCCATGGGGCAAACCAGAACCAGGAGAGAAGGCTATTGACAACAAGGAAAAATCCCCTATATCATGTGACTCTACTGGCTGTTATTGGTCTCGCCCAAAGGTCCCTGCAGAGGAGTCTAAATGCCCAATCGAATCTGACAAAGTGAAATAACTTTAAAACCCCTCATACTAAAGTCACCTCGAATGATTTGCTGTTTTTGTTGAATGAGAAGACAACTAGTCAGCAACAGAAAGACTAAGAATGCCTCTCTAGTCTTTTACCCTTTTTTACTAAGAAAAAAGATCGTCTTCTAACAGTGAGTTATCGTTACAGGATGATTGAGGACGGGTTAGGTGTTACAGGATGAATAAGGACGAGTAAGGCAATCTTTAATTCCTTCAGTTAGAGTTGTTAATTTTTTGATTTTTATATTTTCTGTCTTGAACGAGTGGAAATAGTCTTTCAGATAATTCTCCCATCTAAGAGAACACTAAACGGAAAGTCATTGCTCTGATCATAACACTTACAAATAGTTGATGAAGGGTAGTTTTAAAGAACTTCTGAATGTACTTTTGCGAACTTATTGTGAGCATTATGACTACATTTTGGAATTAGAAGCAACTATTCCTGGCTCAGGTTTGGAACAACGTATGTACTAATAGTTTCCCTATGCACATAAGTGCACAGATGAACCAGAAATAGTAGTTCCTAATTGCAAAATGTAATCCATTTGGACTTCATTTTGCAATTAAGAACTAAAAATTTCTGGCTCATTTGTAGAAACACTTACATGCATAAGTAAACTGATGGTGCATACGTTGTTTCTAAACTGAGCAAGATATTGTAGTTCCAAATTGCAAAATGTAGTCCATTTAATAATGCTGAAAATCTTTTGGCCTGTATTTCTAATGCACCTCGGTTAAGCAACTTCTCATCAAACTTGTTATTTTTTCTCCTCGGCATTTTAGCCCAAGGGTCTGTCATGTGTGAAGTGAAGGAACCCCCAACCTAGAACCGAAAGTAGGCACTTGGCACTATTCCTTTGTGGAGAGACACCTGTTCAAGAACTATGAACTGTGATTACTGTATGCATTCCAAGATTGTTGCGCATGGGGCCATAAATGCTGATCATAGTCCATTATTAAATAAGCAGAAACACTTCCGATAAAAATGCCCGTTCTGGATATTTTCTGAAGTCACTACAGAATGTAATCTTATAGTGCTGTAATTTTTGCAGAATCAAATCATAAATTTAACCAAGAAGTCAACTTCTTCTGGTGGTTCATTGGCTTTTGCTCCAGTTAAGGAGCAACCATCATTTAGGGGCATTTTCTCAGATGTTGGGATGATTTTGAAGCCTGTTGGCAAACACGAAAGAACAGCCTTTGATCAGCTGTCTTTGAAATACTTAGTTATTACCTTGGTCAACCAACAGGATAACAATCAAAAGTAGCCACCTCTGAGTCACCCCTTTTTGACGCAATAATAAGTATTGTGCTGACAAGGGTGTAACTGAGTCAAATTAAAAATTCATCATAATTTGATAATGATTATTCCTCCTGAAAACAAGAGAAAATTTGTTCTTCAATTCTGGAATATGACACTGCTACAAGATTACTGTCGTGAGGTTAATGCCCCAGCATTTACTATTTTTTTGTATTTGCTAAACTGTTATATTCTTAAGTTGGGTTATTGCTAATTGTTTTGAAATAAATTCATGATCTAAGTTTGAACATCGTCAGGTGCTTTTTTCACTGGAGTCCTCATTGATGTGTCACAATTCAAACAGGAACAGAAATTATCTCGAGTCTCATTAACACTCTTCAGGATGTCTAGCAATTTTCATATACAAAATTCCCTGACACAAACAGTCAAAAGACAGGGGAAAAATTTAAAGTTCCTTGACAAAAAAGGGAAAATATTCCCAATTGTTTGACATGATTAAACTAATTAGATGTAGGTAAGAATTTGTTCATGTTATAGGGATATAATGCAATAAATAGAGCAAAATGTATGGTGCCTAAACTTATACAAGATACGTTTGCCTCATTTTTAAAATGTAGAAGACATCAGCGGAAATTCTGGTAGAAATTTTAGTATCGATTCCATTTTTCTGAAACTTGATTCATCATCAATTTTTAACAAAAAAAAATCTGTGTTTTTGATTTCCCTAACAAGCCAAATTTTTACGGATTCCCTGAAATTTTCCCTGACAAAAAAAAATTCCCCAACATTCCCTGGTTTCCCTGGTCGCTAGACACCCTGCCATTAAGTTATGTTACAGAACAGCCTATCTAACAAAAAGAAGCATATGGCAGCCCCAATATTGGAACCATGTTAGCACGACAAGACTAGACACAGCCCAGTGCATGCAATAGATGTATTGCTTTTCAATGTCTTATCGTGCTGATTTTGACTTTCAATAATCGGCCGTGGATTTGATATAACCAGCAGTACTTTCTCAATCCGTCACAACCTGTTTTGGTTGATCCTTCTTTTGGCCTTCATCAGACAATAGTTGTCTACATGATTTATACATTTTTTGTATTTCTCGCTGGTGAAACGGATATTGTCTCCTTGGTTGAAGCTTTTACCTCACCCCTAGTGCTCACGTCACTCTCATAGGGAGATAGTATACTTTCATACAAAGAAATGGCAACTACACCTCAGATCAGGTTTTCTCTCTCTGGCCCCCTACAAAGCCCCTGTCTTTCTCATGAACTTGAACCGTTTCGGGGGTTACAACCAAAATCTTCCCTAATTCATTTCCCAAGGGCTATGCTGTTGTTGGTCTCAGATTAAGATAATTTGAACTTCAGTGGTAATTTACGTGCAATTTCTGTTTGAATTTTGGGCGGCGAATAGTTTTGAGCACAAAAAGTTTGACTTGGAAAGATGAGCTTCACTGTAGCATCAAATTGCCAGGATTTCTGGATGGACACTCACATATCTTACAGATGTTAAAAATGCAAAAGATTGCCCTACAAAGATGAAAACTGACGAGACTTCATCTCACCAAAGTGGTGGAGAAGAAAAATTAGGAAACAAAAATACTGTGTACTTGAGGAAACTGATCAAGTACACCTTTCAAGAGAAAATAAAATTTAACTTAGATTTGATGGCAATTCAATAGCGTTCAAATCTTAAGGATTTGGATACCTTCGAACGCCTCCAATGAAGTTGAAAAAAAAAAAAAAAAAAATACACAAAATTTTTAAGGAAAAATATTTATTATAAAATTTTTTTTTGTCCAGGAAAATTGTGACCCAAGAGATAAGTTACACTCGTGACAGATGGAAAATCGTTATTTTATACGGTTAAAACTCGCATTTGAAATTCCAGGGGTCGGTAGAAGAGGGATCAGTTGTGCCCTATGATGACTATTAATTATTAGGACTTCATTTTGCAATCAGAAACAGCAATTTCTGGCTCACCCGTAAAAAACCAGGGCTGCCGATCCGATTACCCATTTTTGAGACCTTGATTAACCACCGGATTGTTTTTTCCTCACCGATTACCCACCAGTTCCAATTATACTCACACTTTACCCACCAACTCCAGCTTTACCCACCAGCTACAACTTTACCCACGTTTACCCACCAACACCCAACTTTACCCACCGATTACCTACTGTTCACCCACCGTTTGCTGCCAAATTTGAATTTTCTTACGATTATTTTGTTGGATTTTAGTAAATAAGAAAATACCCACTGATTACCCACCATTGCCTGGATTACCCACAGATTACCCATGGTTGCCTGGATTACCCTCGAATTACCCATTTCCCACCGATTACCCACTGTTCACCCACCTTTTGCTGCCAAATTTGAATTTTCTTACGGTTATTTCGTTGGATTTTAGTAAATAAGAAAATACCCACAGATTACCCACCATTGCCTGGATTACCCTCGAATTACCTATTTCCCACCAATTACCCACCGGAGTTCAAAATACTCACGAAATGGGTAATTGCCCACGAATCGGCAGCCCTGGTAAAAACACCCGAGTACACGTGGACACTAGTGGTACATACATGGTTTCTCAAATGAGCCAGAAATGTTGTTCTGAACAGCAAAATGTAGTCCATTTATTACATTGTAACAGGAAATGAGAAGGAGCGGCATCACTCAATTCAGAGGCCTCCTCTTCTTGCCAATTCCTGACTGTCAGGGAATCTAAAAATATCAGTTCTAATAGTACTGTGTTTAGAGTGCTTAATAAGCACACTCAAAAAAATTCACGGCTCAGTAAATTGACATACCCTTTTTACCTCGCATTCTTGACAAGTCATGCAATGATTAGGGTCACTACTGGCTGTCGCTTAACTTTAGCAATGGTATGATACAAAAAATGGGGGAAATTCTTTCTTTTAACTGTTTCGCTTCCACGTAACACAATTGGGAATGGGGTCAAAGGTGATGCATCACATGAAAAAACGCTCGACAAGTCTCAAACAGACATTCATCTTTGATGGAAACCAAAAGATAAGTTTTGAAAAAAAGGTCTAAAAGAAAAGAGATTAATTCACGGATCGGAGTTCTACATCAAACACGAGGGCTGCGTTGGAGGGAATGACCGGTGGAGATCCTTTTTTTCCATAACTGAAAACAAAAACAAAAAAAAACAAGTCATAAATATACATTTTAAATTAGGATACTTATGTATTTTCTTAACGTAAATACTCTTACACTGAAAAGAAATGTTCGCGTACCAATAGAGCCCTGACAGCGCGACTTTTTGGAATCCGTCAATCTTATTGGTCAAAGGTTGACACCATTACAGGCCATTGTCTGATTTGTTAAAATATCTGACCTCGATTGGCTCATCACATTTTCTGTTGCGTACGGATTATGGAACAAGTTGTGAACAATCGAAAAAAGGTTTTTACGCTCACTTCTGTACGTCCTCCTCAAGTCCCTGAATTTCCCCTCATATTCCCCGGTCCCCTTGAATTCCCTGAAGTTTCCCGGGGCATAAAAACCCTGGACAACGCTCAACTCATGTCAAATACAACATGTTGTTCTTTGTACACTACTATGTCTCTTTTCATGACTAATTTTCAAAATTTTGCGGAAAACAAAACCAACAATGCTGAAAATCTGCAGAGAAGACTACGCACAGTAAACTGCCACCAATTAAGGAACTAAATGGTCCACTGATGATTCTGTTCAGTCAAATGAGTGTTCTATCAGCGGCCTGATAGCGAGCTTCCAAGGACTATTTTCCACTTTTTATCCAACAACATTAAAAAATATGATAATCTATGTGTAAGCCATGAAGTAAATCACTAGCTTATTGAGATTACATGTTTGCTAACACTAATTTGGAACTGATTTGGACCATGAAGTTTAATCTTCATACCTTCAGCTGGCACTGATTAGTAAGTAAATTTGTACAGTAGAAGAGAAGGGGGAAAAACTCTGTAAATTTTGATTTCATGAAATGGCAGGGGTTTAGGCTAGTCACTAAACTGCGAGCATTGAGAAGTCATTGCTCATAGGTGTTGTTGCTGAGGATTATTGGGTATCCATCCATAATTTTCCCAGGTTTTAGTAATATTCCTCACTTGATTAGAGAAGTTGGTAAACTTGCAGTTTTTGGAAGTTTGGGACAATTTATGCTGGTGTCTGTAGGGATGAATAGGTTTTCACAGTATGTTGACTGGATGAGCTGAACTTGAGAAATTTTAAAATACACTGCAGAAAAATTTCAAAAAGAGGCAAGAACATAAGGTGAGCAAGGCGATGAGAAGCAAATATCTACTTACGCCATCTCTGGTGGGCAGACTATCCTACGTTTGCCTCCAACCTTCATTCCATTTAGGCCAACATCCCATCCCTTGATCACCTCATTCCTTCCTAGTCTAAACTTAAAGCCTGGGCCTTGTGTGGATGCATCAAACTGCTTGTTGTTGTTTTTAAATCTCCCTGTGTAGTATACATTAATCTGTTCAACAGACAATTGAGAAAACATTTAAAATAAAACGTATCTTGTGTTCTTCTGGGTGGACACACATTCACCGATATATGATAGTTTATCTCCATTTGATGATCCTCTACAGGGGTAGACCATTATCAAGTCATAGCCTTACTATCCAATTTATGTCTGCGAAGACAGCTTTTAACTTATGCAGATACAGCGGCAAAATTAAAGGAGCAATACAGCTTCATCTTTGAAATTCTAGCTTTACATGTTGTGTTAGATTTAACACAATCGCCAACAAACAAGGCTGCGGTCAGTTACCGCATTTGCTGTAATGATTGATACATCATTCTGATATCAGCATTAATGTAAACGATAACAAATAATGAGTCAAGCATCCCGTTATGCAATCCAAAACCTTAACGAGCTGACGGGCAATTTGTTGGGCAGCAATCTGATAAATTTGGTAAATCCATCAAAATTTAACAACACTAATTGTCAACACTATTTTTGTCCATCCTAGACCATCAGGTAATTTGTGATTGAGATTGGCAGCCTTAATGACACATTTCAAGTGAAAATGACAAAATAAGACTCGGCCAAAAGGAGTGTCAATAATAGTGCCTTGAATGACTTGCCTAAGATTTAAGCCTAAAATGCACCAGAGTAATGATGAGCTATCCACAAAGCACTTCTCACATAGTTTAAAAAGAAACAACTGATCCTGCAAAATGAGGGTTTAGGCAAGGGAGGATCTTACAGTGCAACCAACTGATCCCTATTTAAGTTTGATACGAGATTCTCATACGGAGCCTTCCATAAATTTGATCAGGCTAAAAATTGGGGTTTCCCCCTCTATGGTAGAAATGTTCCAAAAAACAGGATAATGCGATTAAATTGCTAAGATTGACACATCATAAAAAAAATACGGAACTAAAAAAAAAAAAAAAAACGAGAAAATCTTCCAACACAGTTTAAAATGATGTTGATTGCATTTGAAACAAAGTCCTTAGAACTTGACTTAAACAGAGGCTGAAGCTTGGACAAGTACTCATCTCAATTCAGAAGTGAATGATCCGAGCTTCTGGGAGGTTTTCTCAGCCAATAAAACTGAGATGAATCAAGGATGTACAGATTAACAAAAACAGAACCGTAAGTTGTAGCAGACAAAAATAAGAGAGGAAACATTAGTCCTCGGGCAAAAATAAATCCAAACAAAATCTCCATCTAAATCCTTTGGCCCAGCCCCTAAGCTACTTAGGACTAAGCGCACTTTCTTTCCCATCCATAGCTACTTAAAAGAACATACTTCATTCCCTGCCTAAAATGATGAGACAAGATAGGCCAAACGTAGTGAAAGAGTCAGTTAAGCTCGGGAGGGATTTGCCTACATTTTTCGGTACAAGAAGAACGATGCGTACGTTAAAATTTCACGAAAAATTGTCGCTGCGGAGATGTAACGCTTCCTTTTTAGGAGTCCTCGATAACTTGTTTGAACCGACCGCCGTGAATCTTCGAATCTACCCGTCATAGACAAGAAGATGGTGGCGACGAAGCCAACCTGCTTACTACCGCCACGCTGCCGTTGTTGACATCACGATTTCTCGTTTGAGGTGAAGTAAGTTCTAAGTGAATGTTTCATATCCTACATGAATCTGTATCGCATTCTGATTGAGAATCTTAAAGAATTAAGAACAATGAGTCTCAAACAAAGTAACCTACATAACCTCCAATTGATCAACAAAAACACACCGCCATCGCGACGCTGCCGTGTATTCTTCCACTATGCATTCTGCCACCATATTGATCGTGACAAGTACATTCGAAACCTCCAAGCGCGGTTCAAACGCTGTTTGAGGGCACCCTAATTTTTGGCACTTTCAAGTAAACTTTTCTCCCGTTAGCAGTCATCAAAAAATTTAGGAAAAAAGCTGTAAGCTTCGGTCACTTACTACTTTCGAATGACACAATAAAAAAAAAAATGACTTAACTGACTCAATACCGCCATTCCTCAGTCAGAGGAGGCTTCAAAGTGATTCAGAACCCTATTTAATTGATTCTCCAGAGTTCATTCAGGTGCTCATTGTATGTCTTTGAAAAAACTACTTAAGTGCTAAAAATCTTGACAATAATTTCATTTTCTGGGAACTCAAGTTGAAAACCCACTTTCTATTTTGTGCGAAAATTTAAATGACAATAGCCATCCTATCAAATGAATTTGGTAGAATTGAACAGAAAGTTTGCTGAGACAAGACAAGGTTTTTTTTTTTTTTTTTTTTTTTTTTTAAACCTTTCATGCAGCTGGTCTAGAGTGTAATAAGAAAAATAAATGCACCAAGATACTTACAAATTTACCGGGTTTTGCTACAGGGCCATCACCGACTTTAATATCTTCTACTGACACTCCTCCTTCCAAGGTTTTGGCAGGTGTTTTAGGTGTTTTTGCAGGAGTATTCTTCTCATTTGGTTTCACTGATGAACCCTAAAAAAGAGAATTTAACATGAAGATATGACAGTGACAGATCAACTTTGAACAGCCTACAACAGTAACTGAATCAGCTTTTTTTAGAGGGGCGGAAAGCCAAAAACTCATGCGCCCTGGCTTTCATTGATCATGTAGAACGCTAGAGCTCATGAGCTTTTGGACGTATGCCTGTCTAGCAGAAGCTGACTTAATTGAAGACACTGCACAAATTACAACCTATAACTGGAAACTGTGTTGTGAGAAAAACGCACAATATGACACTGCCAATATTGACAATTTTTCGTGAAATTTTAACGTGCACATCGTTCTTCTCGTAACGAAAACTGTAAGATTCGACTATTTGCAGGCAAATCCCTCCTGAGCTTAACTGACTCATTGAAAATAACATTGCAAAGTTGAAAAGTGCACGAACAACATTTAGGCTTACAGGTCATTCTTCCATCCATCATTTCAGAGGCCTGACTTAACTTTGAAAAAAAGGGGGTTTCCACCTCCAACTACTCAGCTATTAATCAATGTTCTATCTATATCCTTGGGTGCAGAGAATGCGATAAGCTAATGAGGTAGGAGCAATAACAACCTCTATGCATATCGGTTCTTATTGGTGCAGTGTCCTCAATGAAGTTAGACATTCATCAGAACTCTCATTGGATGAGATATCAAGGAGTGAATCACAGGATGGATAATAGATTCAAAAGCATAGCGCTTGAGAACTTGAAAAAAAATTAACCTGAAATGTATTCAATTTTCCGTTACATTTAATAACATATTGGACATTTTCATGGACTTGTTCACAGATTTAAACATGAGGAATTGCACATGCACAGCAACTGTGGGTGTCCTATGAGTTTGCCATGAACCATTGAAAAAGTTCCATCAAGAAGTAGAGAGGATAATTCTAGAGAGATTTTGGAAATGAGCTGTTGCAATAAATACATGATTTGTTCACTTATTCTTCTCAGAATGCAAATACATACAAGTACAGAAAATGAGTAAGTAAGGGGATTTACAAGCACTTTTTTTCTCATATCTGCAAGAGCTATAAAGGCTTATTTCGGGGATTTTTCTCAGCTTGACATCAGCGATGTATCACCTGATCTTTAGGGTGCTGTCACTCTTCAAGAAAGGCACATTTCAACAAGGGGTGCTTACTTCAACTTTTACTCAACTTTCCATGAGTTCAGCGGCACCCTTTATATTAATTCATTTTCTGAGAGTACCGGGTGAACTAGGCTCCTAGAAATTTTTTCAAACTTTGTTAAACCCTAAATGCCCCAAAAACCCAGTTTGGAAGAAGCTAAAAATAGGATTCATTCAATTGACGCTCAAATAACAATGGCAGGCGCTGATAACGTAGCCAGATTGGGGAACCGGCGTTTGTTGATTGGCTGAACTCATATTTAGGCATCACCTTGCTGCGTTAACTCGACTGTCAGCTTTAGGTTACTTCGATCTCCCTTTGAAAATGAATTTCAGAACATTTTAATGAACTTTTTGGTTTCTTCACAAAATTTTACAACAGAAAAACTATGCTGCAACCATGGCAAAATTCCTTGCTTCTGACCTCAACACTGTGACATTTGTGCTGCCGTGCTAAGGAAGAACGCCGTATGAACATTCGAGAGTTGCCAAAATTTCCCTTAATAAAATAGGAATTTTGGATGATATTTATGCACATTTTTCCTTGATATTTTAGATTGCATTGCGTACGAAATTTTCTGAAAATTTTGGAACAAAATATTCACAAAATTCCCAGTTATTCCGGTTTTTATCGAAGGAAACTTGGCAACTCTCGAGGGTTCATACGGCGTTCTTCCTTAGCACGGCAGTGTGGGTGTTCATTTCTACTAAGGAGGGCACCACTGCAATAAAAAACAAATCGGCATTTAAAAGTATTCATGATGCAAAAGATTTCAACTTACATTTAGGAGAGGAGTTTTGGGCTGTTTCTTGTCACTTTTGGCATTGGGTGTCTTGTTCTCTTGTTTTGGCGTCTTGTTATCCTGTTTTGGTGTCTTGTTATCTTGTTTTGGAGTCTTGTTCTCTTGCTTGGATCCCTTTCCTTGTGTCTGAGGCGTCTTTGCCTGTTTTTGCCCTGAGTCTTTTTGCGGAGTTTTGATGGGCGTTTTTTGATTTTGACCCTTTTTATTCTTGGCAGGTGTCTGAAAATAGGCATCAGTTCAATTTCGCTTGCAAAAATTAAATTCAACTTCAGCTGACACTGATAGAATGTATAATGATAGGAGGCATACGCATGAACAATGATGAATGAAATGAATCATTCATAAGGCCCATTTCAAGGAACAAATAGTCTTAAGTTCCTGAAAACTCTCAAGCAACGATCTTCCACAACCTGACCATCTGTTACACCTAATCAACACATTTCTGAAGGGAGTGGTTTTTATTTAGCATATTAAAATCATCACTTCAAAGCGTATTAATCGTGCAAATTTTGGGACTGACAAAGTGAATACAACTTACATTGGGTCTCAATTAAGGAGATAGGAATCAAGCCATACGCACATTGTAGAAAAAAATAAATTAGGAGCAGGCGTCCTTGGTGAGCTTAGATGGGGAAAAATGTTTCCAAGGAACCTCAGTTTACACTCCAGCAAACTTGGTATATGCAATTTTCACAAAAAAAACTAGAGTGTTAAGGCATATCTATGCTCTTGAAGGCACTCCATGTGTTGTGCATTAGATAATGTATGGAATAATCCAAATCCGTAGCTGCAGCATTTTTTAAATATCTCGGTCCAAGGCAAAACCTACGCTAAAAATATATTTACTCATCAGGTTGGTTGAGATAGCTTCATGAGGAGCCGAAGTCTAAGGTTAAACGGGACAAGACACTACTTCAGACAGCAGAGTAATGAACAGGTAAGTTTGATATTTATCTGAGGCATTCATGGAAAAAGTTGTGATGATGGAACCTGATTTAATGAATTTCAAAATTGTAATACAAAATGATTGAAGGGGCAAGAATTTTGGGAGCATTTTAATAAAATGAGTATAACTCACAACTATTGCACTAGCTATTTGTAAGAATTAAGGCAACTGCACCACTTTTTGTCAAAATGACTTAACCCAGGATGATTTTTAAATATTAGAGAATCAGCCCTTTGCTGGTGGATGCATTCTAAGAAAAACTTTCAGCACCCTTGAAATGAAGATGTTTCAAACTGGACTGGTTGTACAAGTTTTCCCTTGTCAACAATTCAAAGTTGTGAAAGCATGTACATAATGTGAAAACAGTGGCTACGCTTTATTCATTACACTAAGTCAAATAAACAAATACAGAGCTATCTTCCTTTCAACTAGAGCTGACTTGGTTCCATTTTACCAAACTCAGTTAGCTATGCACTTCTGAAACATCAGGAGTACGCACTGTGCTCTAGTGCATCCATCCTATACTTACAAAAATTTTTTAGCCAGTTCCAAATTATACCAAACAACCTGATACCTAGAAAGGATGCAAATTGTTCTCAACCACTTGGGGGTAACAAAATTATGAGCATGCCTGAAAAATCGTGGAGACTAAGAAAGTTATTCTGGGATGGTGGTTTTGATCCCCATACTATTTCAGCGGGTATCCACTCTTAAACTGCGATGCTAAGAGCTGATACCTATTTTACTCTTTTGTGAAAACGGCGCATTTAAAAAATTTAAAAACATTTCTATGAGTGGATGCGTATGACTTGCTTGTGAAAGCTAACTATCAGGTGAAAGTATAAGACTTTTTATCTGCGTTTATGTTGTCTTTACCATAAAGATGGACTGCCTTGTATAAATGTACCAAAATTTTAACCAGGACCATGTGTCGACTTCTTCAGCGCATTACAGAAATGTACCTGAGCTTAGAACAATTCGTGCCCTACAAACTCAGTTGGACAATCCGAAATCTTTAATAGGAAACATGGCTTCCTGAAAAACTGATCATTGATCCCATCCTTGACAGATACCTATCAGGCACCTCTTGACACCCCCTCCCCCCTCTGATTCAGGACAAAAAGCAGAAATTGCAGTAAGTATTGAATAAATCCACAGCATAAATAATATGAGTTATCTTCTGCAGTCATATATTGTTATAATTGGGGGGGGGGGGGGGGGAGGAGGAGGGGTATAAAAATTTTTTCAAATGAGTACTATTTACGCCATGATCCAATAATGCCAAGAAAAAATCTTGTGAAGTACGGTATCTTAAACTGATTTTGTAGATAGAAAACAGGGAATATCATTATACATCATCCTTCTCTTTATCCCTTCTACTTTCCAACCTTTGAGACTTGATTGTTCCTTTTTCAAGTACATATCAGGCACCCCTTAACCTTACCCTCTTCATAGACCCTGACACGATTGATGAACGGCTCTTTAGTTCATGAGATATAAATGCTGTTAAAACTAGCAGTGGTCTCACCTCAATCTCATCTTCATCACTATCTTCATCGCTGTCATCTGAGTCCTCTTCATCTTCTACTTCCTCTGCCTCTAGATCTAACATATCAGCATCACTGTCGTCATCGTCTTCCTCATCATCATCCTCCTCATCCAGATCGTCGCCATCTTCATCTTCCTCGCTGTCATCGCCTATGCAAAATGAGAAAGAAAATTAAGAAATGAGTTACCTTTTATTTTTCGGGAAGATAACTTTGTTTCTTTTGTGAATAATGGAATGACGAGCTGGCTACTTGTAGGTCCTGAGCCTTAATTTGACAATTGCTGGTTGGTTGTCCTTAAACAATTTCTTGTCAGAAAAATCAAAATTAGAGCATGGCATCTAAGAAATTTTTAATTGAAACTGCATTTCAAAATAGTTTTTTTCAACAAACATTACTGAACATTGTTTCACAATTTTTTTATACTTCACAAAATTTGTTTTGGTCCAGTAAAAAAGTGCCCATTTTTCGATTCAGGAAAGTCTGTTCAGAATTTTGTAAGAGAATTCGTTACCCAGATTACGTTTTCATGATCATTGAGCAACCGATGAGAGGTTGGTTGAGAAAAGTGAGGCTAGAAACCCTGTAATGATTTTGAGAACTTCGTTGGGGTACATTCTGATTACTGCACATCAAAATATTACAACAGCACAACAGCCTCTTAAACGACCCTACGCCTGAACTTTGATAGCTTTAGTTGAGCTTAAAAGTTAATTCCAGAGAAAACGAGTGGCACCGTCATGTTATATGCAAAATGTTACACAACCAAAAGCATTTAAATTGCAAGTTTTCGACACATGCGGGAACTTCATTGTTCATGAGAAAGGCTAGAGTGGGAAGCATCGCTGCGCAAGAAGGAATATTTCGTGAAAAAAATTTTGAAAACAAGATAAAAATCTTACTATCATCTGAGCCTTGCATCAGTCCATTTGGAATACTGTCATCATCGTCATCTTCATCATCATCGTCGTCGTCGTCATCATCATCATCAGAATCTGAGTCTGAATCTGCACAGGAGACAAATATATTAATTCCTTAGCACAAAATGAGAAGACCTATCAGTTGCGGTTTTCACTTACATGAACCTAGATACCATGAAGAACAGAGCACAGAATACTAAGACACCCAGCAGAGGTTACATTTTATATTTTGGGATGTAATGTTCCTGATGATTTCCTGGTTACGAAGAGTTTATAAAATTAACCTTTCCGAATGCCAACCTCGAGTGAAGCAGTCTTTTTTGGCCTTTTCCAGCTCATTCTTTAAGGGGAATGTTTCACTGACTCCATTTGTTCGCAGGAATTTGATTTTTTCGCCTCTCTCATCTCCCCGACATGCTGGGAAACAAAAGATCTTCTCAGTCTCTAATGAGCTGTTGCAACACTTTCCATTAGATATTGCTTGTAAAAATACCCCCAAAAAAAACCTTTTCTCCACATTGGCACATAGTATGTTTAACTTTAAAACCTCATAGTGCTTAGGAGGAACTAAAGCCCAAGGATTAGCTCTCATAGGCTATTTGAGGTAGTGGAAAAAAAAATGAGCTTGTAAGTAGTATTATATAAAAAAATATCAAAATTCAGCTGACGCCAATTTCCTCAGTATTCTGTGCATAATTCTTCAGCAGAAAAATGCTCAATGATAATAATTTGGCACCCTCTTCGGTAGTGGTGATGAGAGGATTTCATTAAGTCCTTGGGAACTTATTTTTCACAGCTAAAAAGGAGCCTTATTTTTCAAGCACATACAAATATCAAAAGTTGAAGACACATTCTAACATACGAACTCACAATTTCTCCCAACCAAGTGTGGCTAAATTATTTTCAAGCCCGAATTTTTTATTTTTTTATTTTTATTTTTTTTGTGAAAATCTGTCAGTCGGCCACTATTCAATTAAGGAACTTAATTGAGGAACATATTAAGGAACATATGTCCCCTAAATGATGAAAGAGACTTAAATAAGAAAAACTAAATGAACTAACCTTGTTTTAATTTCTTGGCATCAGGAGCCAGCTGTTTTTCTTGCTTCCTCTTGACAGGAGAGACGACAGCTTGCTGCGGCTTTTTTAGCGATTTTTTTGATACGTCTGCAAAAAGAGTTTTCAACAAAATTGTTTAAAACATAGCTGAGAGAATGTAAAGAACATGGAAAAATTTGCTTGAACCAGAGTGTGTAAAATTTCTAAGGGTCTTCCACTCCAAAATTCACAGGACTATCTACGAATGTGAACAGGATTGAGGAATTTGGAAGAAACCATAATGAGTTCATGGTGCACAAAATTGTGAAAGGAACAATGCGAGAGATCTCATAAGTAGGCCAATCCACTTTACGTCCTTTTTATTAGGGGCCATGTCCTGATTCATAAAAGAATTTCAGAATGTTAGTTATGATTTCCATCCCTTCAAATACCCACGACCTTATGTTAAGGGCAGTGTACAGGGCTGAAACTTTGGTACACATGATTTTCACCAAATTTGACTCCAAATTATTACTATTAAGGTCAAAAAGAAGAACAAAAAAACTCTTCTTTTTATGACTTGCTTTACAGTGCCCTACCCTCCCAGAATAGTTCAGAATTTCTTGTGAATAGCGCTGTTCAGAATATGCAAGTAATGCGCTAGTATCGCAAATTTCAGCATGGACTGATAAATAAACATGCGAAATTTTTAAACCTCAGGAATTTTTCGTCACCCTACACAAGATCAGGGCTTTTCCACATTTCTGCCCACATAATTGAGCAAGTTCTTTGCACGCTTGCAATATTAGTGCCAAAGAACAAAATCTCTACTAACGAGGCTACATTACCAGTGAACAAAAAATATCAAAATAATGACAAATTACCTTCAACAGGTTTCACTTCAGTTTCACTTTCAGATTCGTCCTCTAAGTCTTCTTCATCTTCACCTAACATACCAGAAAACTCATCTTCAGGAACAATATAACCTGGAAAAGAGGCAAAATTAATTTTCAGAAGTAACTCCAGATATTAAAAGACGATTTTCAGCTCCATGTCTGCACAGTATATTACAGTGTGCAGTACACCGAGTACACCAGTATTGATTACAGCATATTAGATACATTTTCCAGGAGTCCAAATGTATGGCTTATAACCAACTATTCTAAGAGGAACTCAGCAAAATCTAGCGTAATAGCATGGCTAGATTTGAGCATGCAATGTAATGTTTCAACTTTTTCCTGCACAGTATTGGGTTAGTACTTCAAGGTCTATAATGTACAACTTGGTTCTCTCATTTTAAAATGAATTATCCACAAGAAAAGCTTCTTTCACAAAGCTTTAATTTAAACGCTTATCTTAGTAATAATATATAAAAAGAAGTATCAGGAATATCTTAACTCTCAAAAAGTATTACCAGTTAAGTGAACGACTCCTTTTCCTTTGCATTCAAAGACAACTTTTGATCCAGCCATAAAGTTGAGATCCAGCGTTTCCTGCAGAGCATGCGCCTTAGATAGATTACACAAAATGTGTTCGTTGCCATCTGAATGAAATACAACTGTTAAAATGTCATTGTCGGACCTAACTGATGTTACATCTAAGGCTGCTTTTGACAGATGAAATGATTTCTCAACCGTAGTGGAGTACTGCTTGCCAGATTCTAAGACCAAAGCTGAAAAATATAGTTTAAATTAAGGATTTCAACAGCAACTTTTAAAGGTGAGAGCAGACATTATTGTTCTCTGAGGCCCCATTGTGAGGATCACCCCTGTTCAAATCGCATCACAGTTTTATGAAACATATTGTGCCAAGTGGATTCCGCTTGAAACACAGAATGCACATTGAAAAACGATTGATCTTACTTACTTCGGAGAGGCAAAATCCAGCAAATCAAAACTGGGCGGGTAAAAATTGTGAAACACCAGTTTCTTATACAGCACTAAGTTTAGCGAAGACATTATAGCGGATAGGATGATTTTCTTCAGAATGTGGGGACAGAACGAGAGACTACTTGATGTTTGGATAAGATAAGTGGGAATATCTACATCACCATGTATAATTCCGTAAGCCTTTTCTTTGCGTCAAAATTCAATTCTCAATTCTTCAATTCTCTACATCACAGGGTAAACAAACCTCAAGATGCAAACACCTCCTTTCTTTTTCTCTATGGATTCACGCATTTACTGCCTACGCAAAACTAGCGTCAGGCGATCTACTGTCACAGGCGGAAAGGGCATCGACTCTTGGTAGGAATGACCTCTAAGATTAGACAAAAGTCAGCCTGAACATGAGACATGGATGATTAAACAAAGAAAATTGTGCACAGGTGAGGGTAGGGATGGATGATTATCAAACTCAAATGCGATTAATCGAAACTATTCGATTGCGATTTCAAATACTTTGGAAGCGAATTTTCGAATATTTTTGATTACGGCTTCGATTTTTCATTTTTTTGTGACCGTGGAACATGGTACGATTAGTGATAGATGTACATAGAGGTGTTGTCAGCTAAGTTGACAGTTGTTTACTTTCGAGTTGCAGGCGTTTTCGCGTCACTACTATCAACAAGAAAAGAACATCTGGCTCTCTCAGAAACAAGAACACAAGCTTCAATAAGTTTTTAATACTTTCAAACCTTGTAACACTTTAATTTTCAGCAACACAGAAATCACAACCACAAATGAGTCGCAAATCATAACTGATAAGTAGTTTTGGTGCGATACGATCATGAGACTGATGTTTTCAATGTAGGTAGTAGCGAGCGCCGCTTTGTTCAGAGGCCCAAATTCGTCGTTGGCGCTTGCAAACCGAAAGTAACCAACCTTCAACTTAGCTGACGACACCTCTAACACTTTTAACTGAGACGATCAGTCATTACTGTATGGAGTTGAGGAAGAGTTATAATTAATAACGAGATTGACGATAGGGATGGATGGTTATCGAATTCGAATCTTGCGATTCCGAATACTTCAGAAGCGAATATTAGAATGTGATGCCATTATCTTGGTGCCGATAATTCAAACATCAAATATTCAATTATCTTAACATTCGACCATCCCTTGGTGAGGGTCAGTGGGTAGAGACCAAGTGCAATGCACTGACAAGAGCCTGCCTCAAGGTCCTTCATCACGACAAAGCCATGTGGTTCTGCTTCGGCTGTTCTGACGATCTGAGAGAATGAGAAAGACTTGGAAGTATCATGTTTAACAACCGAGAATGCCGATGTCTTTGACCGGTAATCAAACATCTGCATGACACTAAACATGATAATTTTAGAGCTTGACAGCTCGGGAATAAATGATGTAGTGGAATAGAAAGGTGTAGGGCTGGCAGGAAATGAGAGGTGCATGTCAAGGGATGGCGAACTGATTAAAATGCGAAGGAAACTGGAACATAGGACAAAAAAATTAAATTGACCGTATTGATGAAAGAAAACAAAAAAAGGAAGGATTTAGGGTACAGAAAGAAAAGAAACAGATTGAACGCAACGCGGTCTAAAATCGTAACCACGTGCCGGGTGGACAAAACGAACAGGAAGGCTTTCAAAGTTTCAGTTTAAAAAGTCATACGTACCCCAAAACATCTTGAAATCGCTGGTAAGTAATTAGACACGAATGTAAAACAGTATAGTCGAGACTTAAAATAGAACTAGGTAAATAAAATTCGAAAGAGAATACACGGCGGGTATGGGCAGCAAATCAGTAAATTGCAGAAGGGAGAATGGAGGCAACTTGACACGAGGTGGACGTGTACGACGACAAGCCGGGGAAAAAGGGAAAAATGAGGAAGCAAGGCAAGGCAAGAGGGAAAAAAGGGAAGGTAGCAATCAGACAGAAAATCCCTCGCATTGCCCGGATTGAGTTTAAAAAAATCTGGGTAAATTGTTATATCACAAATAAATTTCCTTTTGAATTTCCTTGTCATGCATTTGTCATAAGAAAAAAAAGGATCATGATCATACAAGGTATTCTAAGAAAAAATGTCTTTGAAAAAAGTGAACGCAAGGGGGCGTTCTAACCCTTAGGGTGGAACACTGTCGCTGCTCAACGCGCGAAATTTAAAAACCGCAATGCTAGACAACGATCAATGTCGGTGGTGTGGTAATAATACTTTCTCAACTTCTCTACACCTACCCACCGGTACTAACTATTCAGGTGCTCTAATGCGATGATGAAATTGGCAAAGATGAATAGTTCAATGACTGAAGTCTAAAAGTGCATGCCTCAAATTGCGACTTTGCAAATTCTTGCTCAAATTTTATCGATCGAAGAACCTATAAATACAGAGCAGTGCTACTTTTTAAGAGAATTGATACATACCCTGCTGGTATCGGCTGTTGAAAGTTTGGTTTTATAAACCTCAAAAACTGATAAAATTTTCGAAGAAGGAAACCTTTTTCGGGGGGTTTTTTACGTAAAATTTACAAGAGGCGAAATTCAAGTAAAAAAAAGTGTTAAAAAACTCCAGGTAAAAAAGAGTGTAAAAAAACGCGATTTTCTTAAAACATTTTTTTGAAGTAAATTTTACGTAAAAAAATCGTCAGAAAACCAGGGAATAATTTTTCGAAGTATTTTACGAGATCTTTTTCAGTCCCTGTTACTGGTGTTCAGAAGTCAATATTTTCATTAGTGGATTTGAGTATATAGATTTTGAAATTCACCATGACCAAGATGCAAAACATAAGAAATTTTTTTCAGCAAGTTTAAAGACTAGAACAAAATGTTGATTGTCAAATTTTGGCTTTTTAAGTAGCACACTTTGAGAGAACCTTGCAATAACATTTTGGAAAACTTGTGATTTTTTGCCTACTTAGACAAATATTGCATTAAAATTGTATGTAACACGTTCATGCTAGGTCTGCTGCCTGGCTGATCGCCTTTTTTGAGCCAGCAGAAAATTACAAACAATACCCGCAGAGCACTCAGTAGTCAATGGGTACACCCACGATGAACTGAGCCAGACGAGATGAGGTTTTTTTTTATTTTTTTCTCCTTCATGACACATTTCCACTTTATTGGACTTACATATTTCTTTAAATGTGCGATTCAGTAGAACATCAGTGGTTAGATATAGAGGAGTGGGAGTTAACACATCCCTAGTGGTCTGGAAAATGAATGATAGAAATTATATGAGCCTCCTCTTAAACTGTAGCAAAGCAACAAGGCACAAAAGAAATGGCACTGGGGATTTTTTACTGGACTCAACTGACAGAACTTAGGAAATTCCTTTTTTCAGCTGCCATTTGTTTGAGACTTCAATATTATAGTTGCGCATGAGGGTGGTATCATTCCTCATACTCTCAAAATATGTGAACCAAAAACACCGATAGCCACGATTAGATCATGAATTTTGCACCTAAAATATTCTGCCTCAAACAAAATGACACGTGAGTATGTTTTGGACTTGTAGTCTTCATATATAAACATCCATTCAAAAAAGGACATTAGGTTGAGGACGTTCACCTGTGGTCATTTGTATGGTTGCAGTATTTTTGCTTTTACACTATCTTTCTCATTCTTTGAAGAATCTATTCTTCCTTACATTTCCTACAAGATTTTCCAACCTAACTTTGTTTAAATTAGTAGAACCTTATCAGAGAAAAGAAACTGATATTCAAGGCAACGAATTTTGAAGGATGGGATTACACAATGGGGGAAGTCTGACTTTTTTGAAATATTTCCTACAATATTATGGACTAAAAATTTTTGCTGTCAAAAAATGAATTAAAGAAAAAAATCAGTTTATTTGACATTCTTTAAAAACAATAAAATTTGTTACTATCTCATTAGATTCAAGCGTACATAGTAAATACAAATAACTAGTTCTGTTTCTTTTTTCAACAATTAAATAGTACGATTTTCTCAATTAAAACAAACAATTAGACTATGTACATCATAGAATTGCCGAAAAATTAAAAAGAGAGAGGAAAAAACGAATATACATCAACGATTACAAGAACCTCAACATAAAACTTATTTATACAATTGTTCTAGAACGCGTTTCAACAGAATAAAACAATACAAGACAAAAATATTGAAAAAATAATCAACTTCAAGTTACAAATTTTTGAAGAGACAGAGTTCAAGAGGATATGTAAGGTATAGAAACAAAATTTTGAAACAAATGGACATACGCGCACAATTCATCAGCTCCGTAAAACAAACGAAAAAATAACATTTGCTTTCAGGTTTTTTTTTACTTTTGATCATAGTATATGAAGGTCATTCAAAGAGTAGGTTCCGCTACTTTCATCTTCTGAACCAAAAATAATCAATTCAGTGAACAGGTACGTTTTAGACATGCATACTTGTTTTGAAGACAAGCCGGAGATTTCAAAAATCGGTTGACAGATTTGGAATAAAACTTAATTTTACTGAGATCTCCTACCGTCGAGCTTACTTCCCACTCTGCTAGCCCTGCGAACTAAAATTTTCTAATTTTTCCCTTAAATCTAGAGTACTGAAAGCAAAAAAGTTGACATTATTTTGATTCTTATACTTTCATTTTTAATTGGGTGTACTTCCTTCATATTTTTGACTGACCAGCTAGCCAGAAAATCTGATTTTTTTTATAGAGATTGGAATCTTTGGTATATGTTGACCTCTTGGTGCACTTAAGATCGAGTAATTCTGACTCAAGAGTGCTCCATTGCATCAAATATTTTGAAGGATACAAAAATATACTACTAATGTCATATTCTGTTAAATTTTTGGAGGGTTGGGATTACAATTTTTCCAACACAAAAGAAAATTTTTCTAGCCATCACACTTTGACATCACTGTCAAACAAGACGTAGATCTAGCAATTTATATATACTAGCAAAAAATCTTATTTCCTTTCTTGATCATGAGTATTGAGCAAATATACCAAATTAACAAAGTGAAAATGAAGATTTAAATAAGGTCAACTTTTTGGCTTTTAACACTACTTTGACATCAAGGAAAAATGTAGAAACTTCAGTGCAATCCTTTGATTGACTAGAGGAAGGCCTGCGACAACTGTGGTTAGTGTTAGGAAAGTTGAATTCTCTCTCAAACATATTAATTGATGTTCAAAAATCTTGCTTCAAATCCAATGGTATGCCAAATATGTATATTTATGCTAACTTGGTATATCTTCTTTGATTTAGAAGTTATAAAACAGTAAAATTTTCTTTTTGAATGACCCTCGTATATTGAGTATTTTTATTTCATGAGAGAATATAAAGGATAAATAACGTCCAATGATTGCTAGAAAGAGAAAAAGGAAGCACTTAATGGCCCTTGATGCAGTGCTACAATTTTAGATCCTTTTGAAGGATTTTCACTGGTACAAAATAACACTTCGGTCTGAGAAAAATCCTTGTTTAAGGCCGTTGAAAATAAAAAAAAGTTCCACAAGAACTTTAAAGAAAAAGAAGAAGTTTTACAAGAACTTTAAAGAAAAGAAAAAAGGAATTTTACAAGAATTTTGAGGAAGCAATTGGGAGACTGGGATCCAGAATGGTCATGTCATTTGTTACGGATACCAAACTGAAACGTGGACAACTCAGACAGAATGGACCTCATCTGTACAGATAATAAATTTTAAAAGGAAACGATTCTGAAATTAGTTGATTGCTTTAGAAAAGAATCCTTTGCCGAAAGAGTAAGGCTAAAACTTAGGACTGGGTGAAAATAGTTGCTGAAAATGTTCTGTAAGTAATAAGACTAAAAAGTTAGAGTGAAAATATCTCTGATTATAAGACAATTCACATAATACATCATACATGAGAGACGTTTCGCCCACAATTATTAGACATACAACATGCTTTTAAAAGTTTATCTAAAATTAAAATGCCTACATCAAATGTGTTCGCTGTTTAATCTAGTGATTTTTACCTCCACATCTAACCTCCACAAATAAATGGCCAGAGAAATACAAGTATCACATTGTGCGCATTATTTTTATGTTTCTTGCGTTGAGTGCATTTTTAAAAGTTAGTGTTTTAATTTTAGGTCAACTTATGTAAGCATTTTGTCACAGGTCTAATAATCATAGGCGAAGTGTCTCGTATGTTAAATGCAGAATGAGAATTGACGCACCCAGTAAATCTCTATCTTTATCACACAACCCCGATTACACTCATTCCGTTTCACTTACTATGCTAACCTGCAAATCTGAGAGGAATTAAATAGAAATCACACAAACTCTCAAATACATTACGATGTAAATCTTACTTTCCTGTTTGAATAAAAGAAAAATTGAGTGATGAGCTGAAAGGAAGAGGAGATCACCACACCCTCTGTTATTAATTCTTTGATGAAATTATAAAGACACCTGGTTCTTTTTTTTACACTTCCATATTGTTTTGGAGACCCTTATGCACTCTTTGAGATCACACATTTTTGAATCATTACAAAATTTTCTTTAAATATATTCCATAACTAACTGCGACAGCTGTAGTGCTTTGAGGGAATTTCTAAAATATCAACTGGTGCCAATTGACACAAAGTGCTGCGGTAAAATTTAGGATAATCTCTTGAACTTTTCAAATGGATTATGGTTGCTCAAAGCACTGGGATATTGAACAATTAGGACAACAAGACTGAATCCAAATTAGCTTTGATTTGGTAGAGGATTACGAGAAGTGAGGAATGGTGACTGATCTTAAGAAGCCGATGTGACATTCCATAATTTACTAAATTTTTGTTGGGTGCTGATACCCAAATGACTTGAAGCAATAGAACTGAACAACTCCTAGATAGAGAAAGATGATTTTGTATTCTCTGCTTTTCATGCATAAGGCCTTCAGCATGAGTGAAGCAAATTTATGAAATTGGAGCAAAACTTTACTTGTCTAACCATTGGCAGGAGTTTAAAAAAGTTGATGGATTCAAAATTAAATCTGTTCATTTAAAACGAAAAAAAGGAACATGGATTGAACTAAAAAGCGTTGAGCCTATGAAACAAAGGGCTAAAATTTTTCATGATAGTTACCTTTCTGACAGTGGGCTCAGTTTAGTGATAAACAGAAAAGAAAAAAAAATGAGTGACATTATAAAAAAAAGTTGGAGTCTACCTAGGAAATGAGGGTAGAGTTGGCAGGTACCAGGTACAAAAAAATAAAAAAAATATTGACCGAAACGTTTCGATAATGGTCGAGTTTTATTCTTAAACAAACATTTTTTGACAACAAACGAAATGGTACAATATCGAATACGAAGCAAATAAGTTTTCCGAGAAAAAAAGTAAAAATAAAAAAGATAAAATCTGAACTGGAACTAAATAGAAATGTACATATTCACACTTACGAGTTACTTATAATTTATAAAATTATCACAAGGCTGGTTGTCTCGGGACATCTATCCTTCCAGTGTTCTTAGAAAACATGCTCCATGGCAGTTCTGGAGATGGCGCAATACAAGGTGGCAACAAGGACATGACTCAGTTACACTCCATGTATTCCCACCAATCTTTCTCGTAGCCTTCGTGCACATGTTCAAGTAATACTTTTCTCCGTCCATCGCAATACCTGAAACAAGGTTAATAATAATTATTATTACTGTAGGATTGTAGGTATACCATTCGCTTCAGGCTTTTGTTGATGGTTGTAGGACATCATTTATTGCAAGTATAAAAAATACGCTCAGGCTATGATGGATTGAGAGAGGGATTAAAGAACCATTGCGGGAGATGCAGTCAGACACCCCAAGGGTACTTTGTGCCTCTTTCATATAGATGTGGCTTAGCATTATGATAGTGGTGTGTTTATGCCTTAAACAAACATGTTAAGGTATGTAGAGGTAGGTAGAGAAATAGTGCTGGGTCCACACCATTTCACAGGGAAATAGAAGCCAAGAAATTCCAAAAAATTTTCAATTAGAGTCAAAATAATGTTATGCTCTGATGAGTACCACACAAGGCTGAGGAGGGGAGAGTTTTCAACTCAGGCAGCTTGCATTGGCATATTAAGTTGAGGTCACGCCGAACCAATGCAAGCTGCCTGAGCTGAACACTCTCCCCTCCTCAGTCTTGTACTGATATTTATTGGAGCGAACAATTTTTTCGACTCTAATTGAAACATTTTTGGAATTTCTTGGCTTTTTTTTCTCCGCGAAATGGTGTGGATCCAGCACCATTTTTCCCCCTTGTTACATACAATTCGGCCCATTTCTCAGTGCTTTTTCTCATTTGTATGTATATGTATTAATGATGAAAAAAATAAGATATAAATAGAATATGAGGTGTTTTTACAGATGAGCTGGAAATTGTAGTTCCTAATTGCAAAAGAAATCAAACTGTAATACATGCTAGAGGTTCTAGGTAACCAAAACATTAAATTAAGAGTAAGTAAAAGGCTGAAGTTGCCTAGCTGACGCACTACTCGCAAAATTCCCTGATTTTGCTGGGTAGGCGTAAATTCTTTGACTTTCCAAGTTTTTTAAAACGCCAGTAACACTACTACTATTGCAAGATTCGGAAAATACTTTGAGGGCTTGATTTAAATACAGGGAATAAGGTAGGAAACCGCCTTACCGATATTTGTCTTGAACTTTTTGTTTAATATCAGCCAAATTTTCAGAGGTGATCTCCCGTTCTAGATATTCAGATAACTTCTCCGTAGCGCTTTCTAAATCTTTTTGGTTATCCTGAAAATGTTGACAAATTACACATTAATAATGGCAAAAGGAAATTTTCGAATCAAGAGCTGAAAACAAAAAGCAGTGCATGAGAAGACAATTTTAAAGTCAGGAACAACAATCAAGTGTCATTTTTACTTGCAGGAATGTCTGTTTCCTTCTGTTTCCAACTAACACGTTCTACTGCAGTTTATTTTAACTGACAATAGATGCATCTACTTGAAAAATGATGTGAAATTACACACAGAGCAACTCTTGAGAACTTTCTGCGTTTGCAAAGGAAGTTGTGTGTATTATTTAATGCTAAAATTAGACGAAAACTGACATTTTATAAGATTAATTTAAAAATTCTAGGTCACATAGTGTTTTGGGAGCAAATTCACCTATTTTTTAATGAATTAATAAACAAATTTAACGAATTCTCACCTCAAATAGGACAGACTGATTATTTTTACGTAAATAATAGGCGAAAACATAGGTGTACATTAGTGTTTGTCGACACTGACATAGAATATCAACTGCCTTCTTCAGAAATTGAACCTGGAACAATACATGACAAACCATTGATATTTGTTCAACGATTAAAAATCAATACACAGTAAAACCTCGTTACAACACAAGGAGGAATCAAGAGTTTAAATCATCATACCAGTCAAATTTCAAACAATTTCAAAGAAAGCTAAAAACTGTTAAGAAACCCACTTGCATAAAAATCAAAAATATTTGTTGTGAGAACTAGTTTTGAGGCATTGGGGTGTCATCTTTAGTAGCATGACAGATTGTATTATTCCTTTCTTGTGCACATGGCAAGAACTGATTGATTACGTCAATGACTGATGAAGTATTCTTGCCTTGGTGGCAATGGTCAGAATTCTGAACGTCTAATACACTCAGCAACACGTTGGTGATTCCTGTTAACTCCATTTTGAAAATATCTCTCTGATGTTGCGATATATGTATTGTTTTCCTTATGTTGAATTTGAGTCTTTAATTTATTCACTTGAGGGACACTTAAGGAGCCTCTCTTAAGATTACTTTCACAACTGAAACTACGAACAGACCAGCAAAAGTAATCAGGTATCCCCTGGGCATTGTTTAGCAACTGGCAGAGGGGTCATTCCACCCTAGATCAGGCCAAGGTTTTGCCCTGATAACCTAAGATTTTAATGAAACTTGGTTTACTCATTCTATACAGCATACCAAGCAAAAAGCCATCAATTTTAAATTTCAACAGACAGGGGTTAAAAATCTTTCCTTTGGCAAGGAATAATCCAGAGGGAACAATCTCATTTGTATGATTTGCAGCCAAAATAATGGTTAGACAAAGTCATACAAAGATTGATACATTATTCAGGCCTACATTCGAGACAACACATGGTTGTCCAAAGTGCCAAACCTCAAATCTCTGTTTGCAACGTTACAGCCTTCTGGGCATACTTTATTTTTTCTTTAGGAAACCAGTCAATGTGATATCTTGAAAATTTCCTTGGTTTTTCGTCTCTGTATACAGAATATTCTGAATAAATTTCAAGCAATAAAGTTAACTAGTTTTTCTTTGGAAAAATAAAAGAGGCGCGAAAATTTTGAAACACCGTGAGGGAGATACAATACAAGGTCTGTTCAATAAGAAACCGGATTTCGGTGATAACTAGCCCACAATGCGTCCAAATTGGGTTTTCTTGGACTTTCCTAACAGCTAATAACATGTTGAAGAACACTAGACTCACTGATTTTGTTTATTTTGATTTATGTTCATTCTGTGTCACCTTGAATACGAGTAAGTCAGGTGCCTTCTGCGATTGTCATAATGCGATCACTGATAGAGCAAAGATTTAACATGTAATTTTGTTTTAAACTCGGTATACCTTGTACCGAAACTTTTGGTATGTTAAATGAAGTTAACAAAGATCATTGTATGTATAAGTTTTCCTCACTGTTTCTAGTGATTTAAACAATTCAAAACGGGTCAGTAGTGCGTCGAAGATGAGGAGCACGGAAATCGACCATCAATGGCAACTGACATTTGGCACGAGGAAGGAGTGCGGGCAAAAGTGCTCGAAAATGGTCGTTTCAAGCTTGCTGAACAGCGTGATACTTCTGAAGGCTCTGTGCATACAATTTTGATAGAATGTTTAGACATGAATCGAGTTACAGGTAAACTTGTCCCGTGATTGTTGTCCGTTGAATAAAAATTCAACCAAATGCCAATTGCCCTTTAGCTTCTTGAACGTTCTAACAATGATCCAACATTTTTGGATAGGATAATTTTCGGTGACAAAACATGAGTGTATGGCTACGATATGGAGACAAAACTCCAATCATCCTTGTGAGTTGAGAAAGGTAGTGCAAGCCCGAAAAGAGAGAGACAAGTTTGGTCAAACATAAAAATCGCAGAACACCCATGAGGTTGCCTTACTTCAAGCCACGTACCAACTAAGCTAGTTAAAGATTTTTCAAGTTTATGAACGTAGCATTCTCAAGTGTAGTATTTCCAGCTATCAAGAAAGTTCAAGAAAACCTAATTTGCTAATCCTTTGTTTTCTTTATCGGGAACTACGTGATTGACTTACTTACTTTCTTTTTCGCCCAATGAATTTTTTTTTTTCAAAATTTCATCGGGGGAAAAAGAAAGTAAGTAAGTCAAACCTAATTTGGACGCATTTTGGGCTGGTTCTCACCAGAATCCACTTTCTTATTGAACAGACCTTGTACATGGTTTCACACTTTAGCCATAACTATCCATATAGAAGTCATCAAAGGCTATTTCATCACTTTTCTTGAAGAACTCAGATAAAAATTTGCAGGCGATTCAAAATGTAGGTGTGATTTAATATGTATAGCAGGTTTGGGCTTAAGGATGATTTACTTACTTCTATCCATGACATATTATGCTGTTGCATAGCCTCCATTTTTTCCTTCACTGAGGCATACAGAGTATGCTCAAACTTCAAGGACTGCATGTGGTTCATGTAACGATTACAGTAGAACAAGTAACGCTGAAGAAGTGCCCGTGAAGATTCCTGGGCATCCCTGGCTGCTTTTGACTCTTCTTCATTGTATCTATTGCAGTCATACCTAAAATATCATTTAAACATTTTAAAAAATCATTGATCAGAACAGTTGACTCTGGAAAAGACATCTCTGTGCTGATATTGGTATTCAATTGATACAATCAATTCGAAGTAAGTAAAGTCACTTGACAGAAACAAGAATTAGGGACCCCAGGTACACATAGTTTTCAACTATTTCCACAAGCACTGCAAAAACACAAATGAATACAATTTGACACAAATTGAATTAGAAAGAGTAATTCCTCTTTAATTTAGTACTAGGGGTCCATGCCCTCAACCCCAACCCTTAGAGCGCCCTCTAAGGTCCGCTTCACGCACCTCTCAAGGGTTAATCTAAATAGAGTGGACTCATCTGGGGACTATGTTCTATTGATAGCCGAACAATTTTACAAACTATGACAGGAGATGAAACAAAAAAGAATTAATGATAAATTCTCAGAATTCTTGAGGAAACCAAAACTAATGATACTCTACGATAAGAAAGAAAACATTTTTATAAAGAGTGATTCACGAAGAATAAAAAGCTCAGGATTATTGAGGGAGTCAATAATAATGATACTTTACCATGAGAAAAAAACAATTTTATAAAGATTACTTCTTGAATCACTGAAAAGTTCACTGGAATTATACAAGGAAGTGAAAAGAAGAAGAAATAAAAGAGAGAAAAAAAAACCCCTGGCTAAACCAAGTAACATACAAAAGAACGAGTCGCAAAGTCGCAGAGGAAACTGGCATGTTGGAAAACTGTCGCAAAAAGCAATAAAAACATGAGAGGGAAAGTGGGGGTGGAGAAAGACTTATGAGAAAGGGCAGTCAATTGAGTTGGCGAAGAATGGGTGGAGAGGGTCGATATAGTAGAAGGGATGGCAGACTCGCCCAGCGTTAGGTTGTGAAGCGCACATTATGATTTTATATCGTAGAGTAAGACTAGTTGTAAACCTGCTCTTCCCACTAGATTGAAAAAAGAGCTTCATTATATCTTTTTTCGGAACCAAAGCGCTTGGTTCTTTTTAGAATTTTGAACAGGTTTGATACACATATAGGTGCTGCTTGCACACCGATTTACCTTGACTTCCATAGAGCATTATACTGATCAACTCACACTTTGCTGCTGTACCACTGCTAAAGGAACAAGACATTGCCTAAATTCATCATTAATGGGTCCATTGAGCCATTTTCCCTACAAGTTATTCGAGAGTGTTAAAAGAACTAAGCTTTCTGTTGTTCCTGCATTTTTGGTAGTGGCAACCAGGAGGAAAGTTTACTTGAAAGGGCAAAAAAACAGGGTAGCCGAAAACAACCTTTGAACTATAAGCTTGTTGCGCTATAATTTATGCATCATGATTAATATGACAGAGGAAGCTGTAGTGGAAGAATGAGCAGTAGTGCTGCTGTGTATTGTTGATTAGTATGTAGATTATAGGCTAGGCCCTGCAATTTCGATGACTTCTGCGGTCGGCCAATATACTTACTAGATTTCCCCATTGCCGCATTTGCTAAGATCCTTCCTTTTAAAATGTTTTAACGTTACCACAACATTGCAGAATTATCCTAACCTCAAAGGAGATGTCAGCAATTCAAACAAGAGCATGGTGGTAGTTAATAGGTAATGGTTAGTGGCCCATTTTCCTATCTATGACACGTAAATTCGACTTTAAATGACTGTGACAAACGGGACGGTTCAGACATGTTTGGGAGGTCCCCTTAAAAAAATGGTGTCCCTCCGAGGAGACAATTTTACCATAAGAATCGTTTTCTTTGTGACAGAATTACGTGAATCAACTGTTTGTGGGCCAAACTCGAGGTCAACTGACCCATTCATAAAATGGAGATCACTGATTCATTTCTACATTGTTGCAACTTTATCATACGGCACCTAATTTTATCTTTCATATAACTACTTATTCACTGAGTTAAAAATGAAATATAATTACTTACCACGAGGATCCATGTGGTTCCCAAGGGCCTAGGCAAAACCAACAGAAATCAGCTTTACAGTTTTGATTCTTACAGACCATGTGATTACATCCACCGTCTTTCTCTATCGTTACGTGACACTTTGGACATTCCTGTAGCAAAGAATGAAAACACTATAGTTCAGAATAAAAAGGAGTCACAAATTGAATCCTTATAAAATTTTTAGGGATGGACCAAAATTGATTTTTCGCGTCACCGGATACGGATATCGATTTTTTGTATTCCACTGGAGCCGGATACCGGATAATATGCTAAGGTATCCGGCCGGAACTGGATAATACCGGATCCGGATAATGCTTTTTAACGTGAGAAAAATCTCCCAATTTTGCAGAACAATAGGCACACTGTGTATTAGACCATCTTGACCGTCATCCACGATGTATGTGACTTCTTACCGGCAACTTTCTTACGTTTCAAAGGCCTGCGATGAGTCAACTTGCTAAAACGCATACTAAAAAAAATGATACAGGAGATTAGCAGCATAGCTTCCATTAGGTTCATGGCGTCATAGACCAGACGGATCTGATGGGCAGAAAGAAAAATCCTATCAGAAGTGTAAACGAGACAAGCACTGTCGCCGCTTGCCGATGAAAAGTCGCAACATTTCAAAGCCTGTCTTGGCGGAAAGTTGGTCGGCTAATCTCTGTTGATGAGAATCTCTAAATGAACGAGGGAAAGGATGTTTAAACTGATCACAAACTTAACTGGCCTTTGTTTCGATACTGCGATAATAAACTGCCTACTGCTACTTTACGATAATGCAGAGTTACACTCAGACTAAAAACGTTACGAACAGGGAACAGATGCAGTAGCATTGGTTTTTATTCACCTGCATCTTCGTCCTTGAAAGTGAAACACGCGGACCTCAGGAACGAAGGATCACGTTGCGATTGCATTAATTTTCGGAAAATGTACTTAATGTCGGTAATAACCAGTTTCGGAAAGTTGAAAAATTACCATGACTAGACAAAGTGCACCGAAAAGCGCCGGAATATGTTAAGCTATCACTAAAAATTTATCAAAATTTTCATGGCTGGAAAAGCACTATCCGGCAGGTCCAAGAACCGGATAATCGCCAGATAGCCGGCCCAACTCTAAAAATTATACAGAGATTATCACTCCGTAAGAACTTTGTGGAATCTTGATGTGAGATTAGAGCAATTCTTAATGAGATGTTTGTTACAGCTAACTTGCTACTTACAGGTAGATCAGTAGTTGCAATGAAGACTGAGTGGATTATGACTTGACCCATTACGAATGGATGAATCCCCTATTTTCAACCACACAGATGACGATTGACCAAGGAAAATCATAGTCCACCCTGATTTTTTAGGCAGATTGTGATCAGCCCGGGAGATGGGTCGTTTGAAAATCACAATTGGATTTAAAAGGCTTGCAATCTGAAAATTGCAGCTAATAACTTTTATTTTTGGGTTTCCTCAAGAAAACATCTATCTATTTAAATGCAAAGATTTATCATACACATTTACCTGTGTGTTAGCTGCAATCCAATTAGATGTTTCTGAATCATCGTCACATTTTTTTATCCAGCGTTTGAGGAGGTGGCACTTGACTGGGTCATGCCAGTTTTCACCACACGCAAAACAGAAAGTGTGCCGACACCTACATGTTACTGGTCTTGCATCCACATACGGCACTCTAATTGCATTGTTACAATTGGGAGAAGGACACCATCTCAAAAGTCGATTGCACTAAAGACATGATAAGTATTTATATTAATTCATATATAATATGACAGTTCCTGGAATGATAGATCAAATTCAAGTGAAAAAGATTCAGTTTTTTAAGGACACATACCATCCTGCATAATTTTAACATACAATTTTCACAGTTTTAGGCCCAAGTTGGCGTCTCAAAACTGAAATCATGGACTTTTATAGACTGTAAACAAGGTTCTACTCAGTAAAATCTCATAGCAGTTGGGCTGCTGGCCCATTTTTTTAATTCTTGCAGTACAAAATTTGGAATGCTTCAAAAGATAAAAATTTGGAATGTCTCAAAAGAGGATATGGATTCAGAGCGCCGATTCGCTGATTCACTTAAAATATTTGCAGCCCATTTAGAGCCTAGTGCCTTCCACTTAGCCTGCACGTCTCCACTATGTTCTCTTTTCTCCTCTTTCTTCCTTTTCCCCTAATTTTATCTAATATTCCCCCTTTTAGCGTGCCTGACCCAATGGGAACTTCCCAATTTCCTGGTGGGCTAGTCAACCTCTAATTGAGCCACAGATCGATTCTACTGTTAAAGTAATATAAATGCAGCCAAAGAGAAACTTTCTATAGTAAAAACTTTCAAGAACATTTGCTAGTCAAGCAATGCATTCCCTACTAAATTATTCACCTAAGTCCTGGTATCGAGAGTTTAATTAAAGATATGACTGAAGGTGCAAAAATTGCTCGAACTTGCAAACTCTGCTTCGTGCCTGGAATGAGAAAATTCCTGAGCGCGACAGGAAACTTTTCGATTATAACTCCCCCCCCCTTTTTTTTTCTTTTATTAGCGAAAAAAGAGAAGAATGTTCTGATTTGCCAAATTTCTTAGCTAAATTATACTCCTAACCTGCCTTGCGGAGTGAGGAAATTTTGAGGCTGAGATTGAGACTGATTTTTTATCCAGAGAACTTTCTGCACCCCAAGATATGAAAAAAAGTTGCTCCTTGATGGGCATATGTTCAGCAAAGTGTTCTAATACGCATGATAAAATTTTCCTGCAAGACAATGTGGTGGAGACATAAATAAAGCTGGGTGTTCATGAATTGCAGGAGAAATAGTATATTGATGTAACGTTTTATTGTATCAATCAGGCACAACATTCACAAGATACCTGTGTTGAAATATGAATTGACTTTCAAAGAAAAAAAAAAATTCTCACCTCAACAAAACTGTTGGTAATTAGGTGCTGATATTTGAGTTTCACCTTGGGGTCTCTGACTAGCCTCATAACCGAAGCATCATCAACGAGAATATCGCAACCATGAGCGGCACATGCAATTGTCTGTCCCATGCCTTCCTCCATTATTTTAGTGCCCAGATATTCACCCCAGCACTGAGTACAAAACCGGTGATTACACTCCAGGCCAGTCATCATCTAGATTCAAAAGAAAAGGAAATAAGATGTAAATAGAATTGGTGATTCGGTAAAAATATTATTTCAATTATCTTATTAAAAAGTTTTTGATAAACCTGTTTGCCTGATCAGCTGTCAATCTTCACCTATTCCACTTAAGAGACAGATCATCAAAAAGAGAGAGAGTGAAATTTGTAGGAAAGGGGACTTAACCTAAAAGTGTGAACACTTTTTGGGAAACCCCGGCAAAACCTTAAGTCTATACTAAAAAAGAGAAAGGAAAAAAGAAAAACAAATCGGACATTACTTTTTCTTTTTCAAAGATCTGAGCGTTTCAACAAAGCTAAAATTTACGATTCGGACAAGTAAGAGCCTTTTTCTGGAAATTTTTCAGCACAAGTACGAAGGACTTCTTTTAGTAGCAGCAAAGAGAGGAATAACATTATGGTGCTAATGATTATATCTACTTGAAATTCTCTAGACTCTAGACTAACTGAAGTGTCACACAAATTCAAGTGCGAGAAGTTTCAATTAAGAGAGAAAAGAACAATTGTTCTTTGGCTTGCTGTGCTTAAATATTAAAATTTTATTTTAATGATGAAAATATTTGTGGTTGATCCATTGAGAGAAGAAATATCTCTCATGTAATTTTCCTTTCACTAGGAAGACAAAAACTTTTGATCAGAGAGTTTGAGTCTAATAGACAAGCATAGAATGCTGATTGGTGAGATGAGAGGCCAAAAAAAAGCAAAATAGAAAAAAAGAAGAAAATATTCTAAAAAACCCTACAGTATTAACTTACATTACTAGGTAAAGTCATGAAACAAATTTCACACTCCTCTGTGCCTGATGAGGATGACGGCTTCCGAAGAGGCTGGAACAAAAAAAACCACAGAATAAGCAAGTGTTATCATAATACAATGCATGTGTACATTGACTGTAAGTAACCTAGTCTGAGAAAACAGCCAAGATTCTGCAATCTAGTGAAGGAATATTCTGGCAAATTTTAGAGAACTTCCTTCACACGATCAATTTAGCACTGCTTAGTTATGTAAAGAAGTACCTACTTCAAAAATTATAGGGACTCTGGCAAACAACCATCATAATTTTTAGGGCAAAATGCAGTATGTACTAATTTCATGAGCTGTATGGACCAAGGAAACATCAATACTGGAAACAAGAGCCAAGTATGGCTGCTTTCAGCTTCTTTGAAATATTTCAATCCTGACAAAGCAGAGCTGACAATGACTTGAAAATGGGGTTCTTTCGCAAAACTCACAATCATTCTTGCACAGTAGCAGGCTATGAAGAGGATAATCAGAAAACACACATATTTTTTTAAACTTACTATACGGTTTTTGATGACTTTAAAAAACCAATTTTCCTAGTCGAATCAGCTTGGAATTAACTTTTCACCTAAAAAATCCATTTTGTTTGTAAAAGAGGAAATTTTGAGTCTATCACAGCAAGTAAAATTAAAAAGAGCTCATACCTTTTGCCTATTATTAACTATGGGTTTACGAAAAGGGTTTATGACTTTGGCATCAGCATACAGCTTATCTTGATCGCCGTCATAAAACCGCTCCATCAGTTTTTCCTTGTCCCATTTGAAGTAGTTAAGAAGAATACGAGTGGTTGTTGCAGGAATCTAAAACATAAACAAATTTTTATTTATTTATTTAAAAGAAAAAATGTTTACAAGATATAAAGTGACAATAGAGTGATATTTAGTCGTACCATTGAGCACAGCTTGTTCGGCAGGACAAATACATTTCACATTAACAAGAATCAAATACAAAATTCAATGAAATATAAATTGTTAATTTTAATCTGGGTGGCTAACATCTGGTGCTCCCAAATGGAAGGGGTATTGATAAAAGAGGAAATTTCTTAATCTTCGTCAAAAAAACAATTCCGTCTTTGTAATATTTCAGTCAAAGATTGAGAGAAGACTGATAGTAATGTGGTCTATGGTGTGAAGTAAGCAACAGAATAATCTTGTGACAAGATGAAATTCTAGAGGATGGAGCTCCAATGGAGAATTTATCGTTCACTCTGATCTTTCTTAGGGGAGGGAAGACAAAAACTATGATACGTTCATTCCGATGCAAGATCTAGGAGTTGCACTAGGGTAGTAATGTCTCTGGGTCATCATTGCTTTGCTTTATATTCAATGACCAAGCACAAATATTTACTGAGAAAAAGTTATGAGGGGTTACTGGCCTTGCTACACAATGGGATAGCAAGCCATTCAAAAAAAGAGGAGACTGTGTTGCACTTACAGAAAAAAGACAATAGGAAAATGTTGGTGAAACTTTCTCATCAAAGCAAAAAAAAAAAGATTGGTGTTTTGAAAAGAATGTGTTCAAATTGTAAAGATGATCTTTCAACTAAAATTATCCACTTGGTATTATTGTCTTACTACATGAAATCCCCATAATATAATAATACTTTAAAACTATCCTTTCCACTTTAATTTTGGAGTTGGTGCTGAATACCATCAATTTAATTTTAACCACTGTGAGAAGGAAGTTGACATGGAGATTAAGACCAACAAATAAATCATACAGGGAGGGGTTCACTCATATTAGTTAGCAAAGCCATTAGAAGACTTTCGCTTGTCTTCAATTTAGAATGCAGTGGTTTTAGAACAGTTAAGAAGGACAAAGCTGATGCTGCTACGCAGCTGTGTGCTATGATAATAAAGTTACATCTTCCTTCGTAACACCTCTCCTCAAGATAACCGATCTCGACAACTCAACTAAGAACCAGTTGCAAGGCAAAACAAGTATCCACCACAAATGGGGAGAATGTTTTACTATGATGCAGTGTATTAGGTCCTTCTACACTCCTCTCCTATGGGTTCATTAGACATACTAGTGGATGGTAGGTCTGCTATAAGATCCTTGTAAAGAATGTTACATCAGTTAGAACATTCCCTGAACAGAGGCCGTGTTCAGACTGATGTTTGGGTTAAAATGCCATATACCAGCCCCTGTAGACAGTTTAAGTTAAAAAGACAAATAGGACTTAGCAAAAATAAGTAATGATGGACTTTAATTGGGATAGGTACTACTTAAAGAAAATTTTGTAGGACGTAGCAAAATTCAGGAATGGAATCCTGATTGAGGTTTGATTTCAGGACCAAAAACAGCTCAGCATGATAAAGTCGGGTTTAATTGGCTTGAACTGCAAAAAAATTTTCCTGATCATACGGAGTGATCGGTGAAAACACTTGCATCGGGGCACGAATGATTTCATGATTGATGAACTTCACCAATATGAAGGCCATGATATTGTGATAAGAGATTATCTGTACTTAGTCACTCGAAATCCTAGATTACATACTAGAGCTTTTTTTTAAAATCAAACAGGGATGGGGTGTTTCAATGTACTCTTGATGAACCAAACTGTCACCATTCAAGGCAAGGTTACTCAAACTGCGATCATATTGGAGTGTTACCTTCAAGTTCCCTCGGTGGATATTCAAAATTTAGGTAAGTAAGTCCAATAGAAAATGGAACTTTAAAATGCAAACTTAATTAAAAAATTGCAACTGGTTCAACTTCTACTAATGATAAAATGGAACATAGAATGATACTGATCAATGAACAAAGACGATAAGTCTCCATACAGCGAACGTTGCTGCCTGCCAAATCTGTAGACACCCTTCCACAATTCACACAATGTGGTATAATATGCAGTAAGTAGTGCTCCTCAGCAAAAGGAATGGAACATTTGTATTTTTTTCCAACACATAAAATTATGGACACAAAGAAGATTCGTTATCACTAAGGGAGCTGTTGATCAGTCTTGACCAGCCATTGGGAAAACATTGACAGGGACCAAAATGGGGTAATTACCTCCACAACAGTATTCACGTCCCTAATGGAATCGATCATATGCTGGACAATTTCTTCGGTGGATAAGACTTCGAAGGGATAATCATCTGCTTCCATTTGTCTTTCCTTGGGGTTGGTTGATTCCACTTCCATCTCAATGTCAACATCATCGCCACTCGACTCATTGCCCGAGTCATCGTACAGAGTTTCTTCCTCAGAATCCATTCTAGACAATCTGAAAACTTCGCGGAACACTCACTAGACAAATTTAGCGTCAATGAAACGGCACTTGAGAAATTTGGATAAAAAATAAATAAAAAAATCACAAATAATAAAGCTGAGCCTACACCTGTCCCAATGCCCCCTTTTTGCTGGAACACAAATGACGTCACACAATCTCCTTTCAGCAAGCGCAATGCATTGTGGGATGGTCTTTCGTTTTTCATGTTGCCGCTTTCATCTTTCATAATGTATTATGTTATAGTTGTATACAGGGTGATGAATTAAAGTTTGCGCGAATTTCTTTCATATTCTTTCGAGTGAGGCACCTATCACTCACAAGAGGGATCTTCGTATTGGAAACAAAAAGTTGGGGTCCTACCTCGCCCCTTCCCCAAAATAATTATTTATAAAAATTGACATGATCTGCAGGGTGTCGCAATAGTCCGGTTCGACCCCCCTTCCCTCCCGCTAAAATACCTTACTTCATATTTCGAAACGAAACCTTTGAAAATGTCTGGGGATCAATGTAAGCTATTATCACCCCCCCCCCCCCCCACACACACACACACACAGAGGGAAGGCCTCTGAGGGACCTCAACTTTATTTTTATTCAACGGCAACGGCAATCCCTTAGGGATGTCGATACTCAGGGAAGTATCGATACTCGGTATCGATACTGGTATCGACTCTAAGCATCGATACCGGTATCGAGCATCGAGCTGAAGTATCGATACTTATGAGGTACCTATCGATACCATCGATACTATTTCTGAATTATGCCGTGATTCTGAGTGTGCGTGTGCGTATGTCTGTCGGCCGTTAAATTCCGCCAGATTTACGCCTCTCTCGAAAAAGCCCTGTTCGCGTCCTTAGTCAGCTATTTTGAGCCTTTAACTACACTTATCGAACTGAGCTTTTAACATTTTTATTGAAGTATAATCATTTTGAGAAACTTGATTACTCCGTCGTTTGTCACAGTGCATCTTGAAGGTGAAATAGTGGGGAGAGAATTTTTTAAAAAAGAAAAGGAGGCCTTCTCCATGGCCAAATCAGATTAAGTATCGATACCGTCGATACTGGGGTCTTGGCATCGATACTGCATGGTATCGATATCGTGGAGTATCGATGCCGAGTATCGTTAAGTATCGATCGAAAGTATCGATACTTTGCAAGTATCGGATAAGTATCGACATCCCTACAATCCCTCTTTTGGTGACAACTCAATCGAGAGAGGATGAAAAAAGGAAAGTTTCGGCGCAGACCGCAAATCCAGAGGTTTTTCGACAGAAACAAATTTTTCGAAATAGCGGCCGTAAGAATAGCGATTAGTGAAAAGACTGCACAAGTATCTAAGTAAGTTGTATACTCAAAAATAGCACTACAGCTGGTGCTCGAGGGATATTTGGCACGAGTATGTAGCCTGTAGGCAGAGATGGAAAGTGAAATTTCAAAAGGCTCGAATAAATTTCACAAAAGTTGAAATTTGTTAATTTTTTTTTAGAATTATTGATTAAACCTTTGAAGGTCTGAAAGCGTTTCAGATGGTCTTTCAGTTGATGCTGCGGTATTATGCTACTCTACTGAAGGTGCCAGACCCAAAGAACCCAAAGAGGGGGCAAAAAGGGGAGTTTAGAGAGAAGAACCCCAACCTAACCTCTAAACTAAACGAAAACATTTGCAACGCGCGAATGTTTTAGGCTTGGGGTGAAAAATTTCAAAATTTAGAATCACTGTTTCTAGGCATTTCTTAGCCTCCTAAAGGTATCCCCAAAAGTTTCAATAAATTTCATGAAATTTCGTGAAATTTCACTCGAATAAATTTCATGAAATTTCGTGAAATTTCATGAAATTTCGTGAAATTTCACTCGAATAAAGTTCATGAAATTTTCCATCTCTGCCTGTAGGTATCTAGCATTGGTTTATCAGATCGCCCATCATTCCAATACTTGAAGTGGCCATTGATGAAAAATGAATATTTGAGTTTCATATCAGCGATTTCCTGTTGCACGAAAACGGGAGCCGGCTATGTCATACCGAAATATCCTCGGATACCAATTTTTAACCCAAATCTTGGATAGGATTCTGAACCTCTGTTCTGAACTTAGACCGGCCGCCATGTTGTCAAAAATCAAAATGGCAACCTGCGGATAGCGCCAAAACTTTTCTTTCCTCATTATCTTTCAAGTGACACAATAAGGGGGGAGGGGGTTGCCAGTTGAAGAGAAAAAATTGGGATCATTGATCCGTGATCAATCACGCGAAGTTTAGTTTCAACAGATGAATTGAGGTAAAATTTTAGGGGGTATCGACCGGAATTCTGGGACACCCTGTAAGTACGTAATGCCAACATAAAATTTGCAGACATAAGTTTCCCTCATTTTGAAAGGCGGGAATACTTGCCGTTTTTCTTAGCTGGGAGGTGGAGGAAGTGAAAAAAATTCCTTAATTTAGGGATGTCGATACTCAGGGAAGTATCGATACTCGGTATCGATACTGGTATCGACTCTAAGCATCGATACCGGTATCGAGCATCGAGCTGAAGTATCGATACTTATGAGGTATCGATACCATCGATACTATTTCTGAATTATGCCGTGATTCTGAGTGTGCGTATGTCTGTCGGCCGTTAAATTCCGCCAGATTTACGCCTCTCTCGAAAAAGCCCTGTTCGCGTCTTTAGTCAGCTATTTTGAGCCTTTAACTACACTTATCGAACTGAGCTTTTAACATTTTTATTGAAGTATAATCATTTTGAGAAACTTGATTACTCCGTCGTTTGTCACAGTGCATCTTGAAGGTGAAATAGTGGGGAGAGACTTTTTTAAAAAAGAAAAAGAGGCCTTCTTCATGGCCAAATCAGATTAAGTATCGATACCGTCGATACTGGGGTCTTGGCATCGATACTGCATGGTATCGATATCGTGGAGTATCGATGCCGAGTATCGTTAAGTATCGATCGAAAGTATCGATACTTTGCAAGTATCGGATAAGTATCGACATCCCTACCTTAATTTTATAAATAAATTGTCTTTCAACTAGTCTGTGTGGCATGAGTCAGGAGTGATTCAGACTGCTGATAAATATTTTTTTAACTATTATGGCCATAGTGAAGAAGGTTCTCCCAAGATCAGCATATTTCAGCTAAGACATTCTCTAAGAGCACAAAATATTAAAAAAACCTCAGAAAACTCATAAAACACATCTCTTAAAAAATGATGAAGTACAAATTTCGTTCCAGAAAATCCTCTGTGCGTACTTCATTCAGTAGAATTCATGAGAGGTAAAATTTTGGTAAAAAGTGTAAGACTCTTAAAGTAGATATCAGCTGTAATTTTCAAAAAACTCAATTAATCTTCTCAATCTTAAACAGCGGTCTTCATTAAAAAGAAAGAACTTAAATCAGTAAATTTCACAGAATTAAGTACAAAAAAAAAAAAAAACTGATCGAAAAGGATTTCCTAAGCGAACACTTAAAGAATTTTGTACGACTTCCTTTCTAAAAATGGATTTTTTTCCAATACAACCTTGATAAAAATGGAATCCTACACACAACTTAATTGGTTGTATTAAATTCAGTTTTTGTAATTATTAAGTTTCTTCTAGTTCTAGAGATTTTCCTCCTGATCTCAAAAATGTATAATGCATGATTCTCTGAAAATGTATCCAGGTACTTGTACTCCAAGAATCATTCAGCTTCTAATGCATTAGTGCCTGTGGATGAAAAGCACCTCCATAATTTTATTATTACCGGTAATTTCTAAAGCTGATTGGAAATTAAAAGTGTACAATTTCCATATAGAGAATCTCTCATTCATCGATCAATCAAGTTCTGAAACATTTCTCTGAAAACTTAAAGTACTTCATTAAGATATTGAAGTCAGTGTGTAGTCGAGAAGAAATGAGAAATCTTATGCTTGGAAAAAGAGAAAGAAAAAAAAAAGAGTTTCCGGTTTCAATTCCTGTGTTCATATTTGAATTAGTCTTCAATCTAATGAAGCAACTCTCTTAACTTTGAACCTCGACCATGAGTGAAAATAATGTAAACTTAGAAAAACTGAAGCATGACTGAGGAGGAGTCTAGCTGGTCGACTGTCATGCCCAGTAATTGCACTATGATAAAAAGAACTTGTTACCGTGGAGCAATGAAATAAACCAATGATAAGGCTCTACTTCACTTTATTCAATGTCTAGTCACCAACAAACATAAAATTTCGACAATCAGCCCAGAGAGTCCCTACTTAACAGAGAAGGTACGCTTTCGCATGAGAAACAGCAGGTAATAATAGAACTACCTCTGGGTACTTTAATCTTTGAAACTCAAATTGCTGTAAAAAAGGATTGCTCACTCAAACTATAAATTTTAAATTTCTTCTTTTTTTCAGCATAAAAAGCTTGCTAGCACATATTAATTCTCCCAAGAAGAATTTTTTAAGACTTTTACTTGTGATGCTAGGCAGCTAATTACTGAGTGATCAGCATGCCTATTTAATGACTTGAATCATGAAAATATAATCGCAATACTGCAGAGAGCAGGCTCTGGTGAACGGGCAATTCTCGCCAATTTGGGTAAATAAAAAAAATTACAAAACAGCTAATTGGATACCAATTATTCAGCTGTCGTTTAGAGAAATTCAGAACTAGAGAGGCAACACCTGGGCGTGAGGATGGTTAATGATCCTGAAACTAGTCTCTCAATTCTCTTTCTGAGTAAGAAATTTTGGCTTCTCTTATTTCCAATGTTCGTACGCTGCAACCATCATATCGGCATCAACTCATCTACTTGCTTTTTCCAATTCCATCGAATTGGTGAGAATTTCTGAGTTCTGGGATTAGAGACAGAATTTTGAAGTGCTGCCATGATATTTTTTATGGGTGAAAAAGTATACAAACAAAAAGGATTTGAGCAACTAACAACTATTTCTGCGATGAGACAAGAAAAGACAAAATTTTTAAAAAATATTTCCAGGGGGAGGTTGAGATTAGTCCGCTTCAAATTTTAACGATTTGACGTGTGACTTGTGTTGATATCGATCAGTATTTTTACCAAAATACCTCTGGGAAGCCCTTCCAAGCCCCATTTTTTGGACAGAAACCGTTAAGTGAAGCACCAAGAACTGATTGTGTCGACTTGCTTACACTATCTTATGAGAATGGTTGATGGAGTAGTTAGCATGTTATTGATAGGATTCCTTTCTCCAACTAGATTTATTTTATCATGAATTTCATAATATTATATTTTTTACACCTCTTTTGATCCTTTCCATCTTTTTACGTAGCTTAAAAATTCATTAAAAAATTGATAACACTCTTTTTACACTTTAAACTTTTACAACATGCTGCAGTATACTTGCAGAAATGCATTTTGATGCAGTTTGAGAAAAAGAAAAACAAGTGATAAAGTATTTTTGCAAAGGCCTTCTGGGGAATGGACTTGCTCCATGTTTGACAGCTGACGGATCAGGAGCTCAAAGTTTCTGATCCGGCAATTTGGCTTTCCGGCTCTCTTAAAACTGCTACATAGGTGCAAGAGAACAGTGCCCATCCTATATTTTCACAAAATGATAACATCAGTAATCCAGTATTACAAAAGCTTTCCTTAGGCCCAAAATCATTAAAGTTGCAAACGGACCCTTGATGACTTCCCTCCATTAGTTCATGAATAGTTACAACTACAGTAAAGCACCGAATATCTGTACTTAGGTTATCCATTTAATTGGGCATGGCTTTTTCATCATTAAAACGTGGCATTTTCAGACATGACACAACAGAAACCAGTGTCTTGGGCAAAAATTGAAAATATGAGTGGTTTTTTGTAATTTATTTATCAATTAAATGACAAAGTTTTACAAATACGATAGAGAATTGGCTAAGATTGTTCTTTCTGGCAACTAACAGAGCTTGAAATGACATTTTTTCAGTCTTTTATGGTAGTCTCGATTATCCGTTATTTTCGTTACCTAGCGCGGACCTCCACCACATAGCACCGGATAATGCGTGCTTAACTGTATACCTACTAGTTTTATTTGATGAAAAATTTCATAGCGGAACAAAAGATTTCTTGAGTACAATTTACAAGTCATTTAAAAAGAAAATCTGAAGCAGTATATTTCAGCAGGTTAAATAAATAGTTGACTAAAAAATGCACATATCAGTGAGCAGAGCAGGTGATCTAAATCAAGATCATTGAATTAGAAACAGCTTTTTGAGTTCTAAATGCTAAAAAAATACAAAATAGATGTACATACATATAATATCACACTGTTTATCTTCTAAGTTATAAAAATAATCTGTTTTTCATTCAAACTGTGTCAACTTAAAATTATAGGCTATTTCGAGAGCAGACGATGCATTAGAGTTGTTTCAAAGTACCTATGATATTATATCACTCCACTGATGTAGAATCTGCTGTCCCACTTGATGGTTTCACTTCATCGGAGGAACAAAGAGGGTCATAGGAAAGGAAGAGTGATTTTTTTACTGCAGAGGCAGCATGCAGCCTTTTGGCTGTATTTGTTTGTAGTACTGGCAGTTAATTTAATGTCTCTGCGCCCTCATAACACAAGAATGAGACTGAACAGCTAAAAGAAAAAATTCTAGGAGGCCACCAGAGATTTGCAATATGCTTGGCTCACATGTTCATCATGAGTCAATAAATATATTGAATTCGACAAGCAGTGGGTTTTTACACCCCAATCAGAGCTCTTCAGTCCAATATTCCTCAGGCTGTGAAAAATTGATCGACTGAAGTGCTCTGCTTGGTGCGCAAAAACCAACTATCTTGATAAATTGAAAGACTCATATTGACCGTTCAGGTGTTCCAAACTTGGACCATCAAAAAACTTTTCTCAGAACATTGATGTTTGATTGGTTTATTGTGTCATTATGGTAAACATTTACAATCATTTTGAGAGAAATCAGATGATTCTGTGATAAAATATCTGTGATATAACATCAATGATCCCAAAATATTTTAGGAAGGTTCAAATTTGGGACACCATATTGACCATAAGACCCAGGTTAAAATAACGAGAAAGTACCCATGATTACAGCTTATGAGTGACAATTTTACTTGGAATTATAGAAAATTGCATGAGATCTTCGACCAATGTTTGAGCTTAAAATACAGCAGACACCTCGAAATTTTCCCTGACTTAAACCTTTCAATTTTAAATTCTTAAAATGAAAAAGATTTTAATAATTTTTTTTTCTAAATAACTACCTTCAGCAATAAATAAATTCCTCATGATTGGGAAGGGAAGGAGAAATCTTCTACAAATCTTACATGATTTTTTTTCGTTTGTCTTTGAAGTTGCAGAATCATTAATGTCAATGTTTTTAAAATTGTTTTCAAAATCAACATAATATAACATGAATAATTCCACATGGACCTGCAATGAATGAACTAAAGATTATTTTCTTAAATAATTACTTGAATGAAGTATTTGTCTTAAATTATCATCACCTGCCAATACTTAAATACTTCCACCTAATGCCCTTGATGGTCCACTTCGATAGAAGCACAACTTTTTTTCAGCTTTTCGTCTTACTTTAAGGCAAATGTATTTCCTGTGCAAATATTGAAAGAGGTAACAGTAATGAGGCATTAATCAATCTTAATGATGATCATGCATGGGTCTTTTAAGACCCTCAACTTGATGAATCAGATCCTTTCGGAATACTTGTGCTCAAAGTCTGCTTCTCTCGCTCGCTTAAAAACTTTGTGGTATTACAGTCATACTGACTTAAAAACCAGTCTCTTACTAAACCATTCCTCTTCTTCATTTCCTCTTCACCGCTTAAGCGTGCATCATCTGAGGGGGATCGGCTTTCGGTATAGAATTCTAGGAAATCCCCTTGGAGTTTTCCTTTGTAACTTCCATCAGAGTCAGAATTTTCACAGTTCCTTTCCCGGTCAATATCATTTAGTGCTCGTAACAGCGCATCTTTTTTACTCAAGTCTAGCTCATTGCCTAGGCTGAAATCTAGCAAGTCGGATTCGACTTTAGAAAAAGATTCAAGTTTTTTCTTGGCAGCTTCATGTTCTGTCCGAATTTGCTCTTTAATCTCCTCCCAGGAGAGTTCCTCTTTGTGCGAGTTTCCCTTCAGAGTTTCTCTATTGGCCCAAAAATTATGATGCCCATATGATCTTTCTTCTGCATTCCCATGGTTCTGACAATCCAACAATTCTCCATCGCTGGAAGATTTGTGACAATGAACTTCTTGGCCGAGAAAAATTTTATTATCATGTAACTCTCCTTGATTATTGGAATTTTTACGATGAGATTGCTTTATTTGGCCTACAGCATCTATTTGACTGAGTGCATCTTCACTTTTATTTTCTACAGGGGCAAATTTTTTACTGCTTTCTGAAACTTTGGACTCATCTTCTTCATGGACAGAACTTTGCCGAGTTAGTGATTTTTTACTGGATTCAGAGGTAGCATGCACATACTTTTTTTCTGAACTTTCATGGAGGAATATACTTGGGAGAGCATTATCCTTTCCAGGAACTGGACTTGAAGTGACCTTGGAACTATCGCTGATTTCAAAATCGTGGTCATAATTTAAACTACTGCGACTTTTAGGCTTACTCCTGACAGTACCTTTTGATTTTGTTTTATGAGAGTTGGATGAGCTGTTGGAAATTTTTGCATTTGAGCCAGAAACTTCACTGCCTTCATACTCAGAATTTGGCACAGATGATGAGAGGGTGGCTGGATTTGAGTCGCTTTCATTCTAGAGGAAAAACACATTATACAATTAATGTGATCAAAGGCCAGGAGAGAGTTCGAATATACATTTAAACCTGTACATAAATAATTAGGTAAGAATTTCAAGTGTCAAATGAGGTAGTTCTTGTGTAAAATGTGTGGACACTGTTCTCGGTTTGAGCCCCTTCTTGTAAATGAGATAACAAATAACAGAGGTCCTATCTCTTATCATGAGCTTCGATCGTAGTTTAACTTAAAGCAATCTTGTGTGAGCTGCAGGCTGGTTCTCAGACTTACGCAGATATACCAAGTGGTACACAAGATTTGCTTTCATCCCTATTTATTTCATGTAAATATTTGAAAAATAGGACTGCGTCCAGGATATGTACAAAAAAAGGCTGCAAGATCAAAAAAGATCTATTCCCAAATAAATTAGTAACATCACTTCAAAGCTACTATCACACTTGCAGTATGACTGTAAAATCAGTAACATTCGCAGGCAAAATAGACAGCCTCTGTGCATGCGCAATAGGGTGTCCCACTTTGAGGGTCACTTCCGAATTTTGATGATGGTACCCTCTAAATCGTTGACCCCACTCATAAAAATAAGATTGCACTAAAGAAAAAAATTCTAAAAAAATTTTTAAGGGTTGCGCACGGCCAAAAACTACCCCCCGGAATAGGGCAAAATGCAGAATTTTGCCCATTTTGACGATTTTTTTAAACAACATTGTAATTGAGCTAGGGTTCTGAAAATTTCACAGTAAGAGCATATGTTAGGGTACTTTAAAGAAAAAATTTTGTTCATGTTATCATGCGTTCCCAATTTTTGCTAAAAATCCTCAAAATCGGCTAAAAACGCGATAATTTCAAGATTTTGTATTTTTGTCTCATGACGATTTTTTCAGCTGACAAAGTCAAATTAATCATGAAACGTAACATTAATTGCATCTTTATACTCATTTTGACCAAAATTCATACTTTACTTTATTAACCCCTCCCCCTCCCCCTTCTTTATAACCGTAAATTCAGCGTTTCCTAAGTTGCGATAGGTGCATGTGATTTTTTTCTTTTTTCCATCAAAGATAATACTTTTATTCATATTCTTACATTTTAAATGTCGACGTAATGTTTCATTAAAGTGGTACTAACTTATATACAATGAGAGAGCATGATGTGAACTTGTTTTTTTTAAAAAAAAAAAAAAAAAATAATAACTTGTATTTTCGAAAAAAAAAATTAATTTTACCAAAATATATGGGAATGGACTCAAGCGCCAAACAATTAGAAACAGCATCATTCCTTTCTTCTAAAATACTTTCACAGAAGCTCCGTAGAAAAAGAAGAAACACCGACTCAATATTACTTCAAAACACGAGGTGAATCTTCCAAAAAAAAGTGGCAAGGTGCCTAAACAGTAGAGGAAATGCATGATTACTTCTTCTTTGAATACTTAACAACTGACGCTTCAGCGGTAATAACAGGCCAGTTCATCCCTCTGTTTTCGAAACTGGGGCTATTTTTCGCCGTCAATTCGATCCAACAGAAAGTGATTTGAAAGGACTTCAAAAAGTTTGCTTATTCAGTTTAGATGTTCAATCTTTGCTGGTAAAAACCTCAGCTTTCAATTATTATTGTCCTTAAAGATGCGATTTGTATTTTACAAAAAAGTTATAGGTTAGGTTAGGATGGTTACTTAGTATACTATAGAACTTCAGAGCATACTACTACTAAGTATAGTTCAGAAAAACGAGTTTAGTCTTCCAAAAAGAAGTGGCAAGGTTATAGTGCAAGGCAATAGGTGACAAAAAACAGTTGAGGAAGTGCATTATTCCTTTCTTTTTATGTACCTGGTAAAGTTAGGAGGAAGTTTCGTCAAAGAAGATTCAATGACTATTCATGTGATGCAATTTCTTAATTTTTTCGTTGTTATGAAATCAAACATATGATAGGATGAAAATGTGTGTAATTCAGTGTCATTTTTCACTTGCTTGCCGAGACAATTATCATTGCTCTTTTTATTTACTAAGGCTTTAAATGTTTTTCTTTTCATGCCATTAGAAATAAATCAATCAAAAACAGATAGAGGCCCCAACCTATCACTAAGATAACTTTAATGTCTTGAAAAAGTGGCCAATGAAGCCTCTGATACTCTCTTATTAATACTATTGTACCTACTTTTTTGTAAAATACAAATCGCATCTTTAAGGGCAATAATAATTGAAAGCTGAGGTTTTTACCAGCAAAGATTGAACATCTAAACTGAATAAGCAAACTTTTTGAAGTCCTTTCAAATCACTTTCTGTTGGATCGAATTGACGGCGAAAAATAGCCCCAGTTTCGAAAACAGAGGGATGAACTGGCCTGTTATTACCGCTGAAGCGTCAGTTGTTAAGTATTCAAAGAAGAAGTAATCATGCATTTCCTCTACTGTTTAGGCACCTTGCCACTTTTTTTTGGAAGATTCACCTCGTGTTTTGAAGTAATATTGAGTCGGTGTTTCTTCTTTTTCTACGGAGCTTCTGTGAAAGTATTTTAGAAGAAAGGAATGATGCTGTTTCTAATTGTTTGGCGCTTGAGTCCATTCCCATATATTTTGGTAAAATTAATTTTTTTTTTCGAAAATACAAGTTATTATTTTTTTTTTTTTTTTTAAAAAAACAAGTTCACATCATGCTCTCTCATTGTATATAAGTTAGTACCACTTTAATGACACATTACGTCGACATTTAAAATGTAAGAATATGAATAAAAGTATTATCTTTGATGGAAAAAAGAAAAAAATCACATGCACCTATCGCAACTTAGGAAACGCTGAATTTACGGTTATAAAGAAGGGGGAGGGGGAGGGGTTAATAAAGTAAAGTATGAATTTTGGTCAAAATGAGTATAAAGATGCAATTAATGTTACGTTTCATGATTAATTTGACTTTGTCAGCTGAAAAAATCGTCATGAGACAAAAATACAAAATCTTGAAATTATCGCGTTTTTAGCCGATTTTGAGGATTTTTAGCAAAAATTGGGAACGCATGATAACATGAACAAAATTTTTTCTTTAAAGTACCCTAACATATGCTCTTACTGTGAAATTTTCAGAACCCTAGCTCAATTACAATGTTGTTTAAAAAAATCGTCAAAATGGGCAAAATTCTGCATTTTGCCCTATTCCGGGGGGTAGTTTTTGGCCGTGCGCAACCCTTAAAAATTTTTTTAGAATTTTTTTCTTTAGTGCAATCTTATTTTTATGAGTGGGGTCAACGATTTAGAGGGTACCATCATCAAAATTCGGAAGTGACCCTCAAAGTGGGACACCCTAATGCGCAAACTGTCAGACAGTGAAGTCGGGACTGATAGTGTGATAGCAGCTGAAGAGAGTTTCTCCTAATTTTCAAGAGTTTTATTTGATAAAAATTCCCACATTTTTTTTGTACAAGGGATCCAAATTTTATGATGCTGAGGCCCCCTGAGCGTCTCTCGAGGGGTACATAGGGAACTATGAATTTAGAAGTCGTGGCTCTATCAGATCGCAAAATGATTGCATCATGATAGAGAAGTACAATGAAATTTTAACTTTAGTTGACATCTAAAAGTTCAAACTTGGCCTACTCAATGGTGAAATATGAGCCCTTTAAGAGGGAATCAAGGAGTCTCTCCACAAATTGCTTTATGGGCCTAAAATTGAGGTAGCCTCTTCGAACAAAGATAGCACCTTGGTTACGCTGTATTTTTACATTTCTAACTTCATGAGATGATCCTGCAAACCTTTATTTCAGTGATCATTTGTCAAAATTTCGTTGCTTTTTGAAAATTCTGACTCGCAGATACTATCTCATAATTCACAGAGAGTAGGTACTCACTTTTTCTTGACCTGAGAGTTCATGAGCACAGTTTTTCCCAAATTTTGTATTCATAGGTGATGTTTGAGTGTTGGATAGAAGCTGTCTGGAAAGTGAAAGATATAAAAGAACATCGTTTGAGTTGTGAGATTCCAAAAAAATATCAGAAAAAGTTAAAAATGTGTATGCTCAAGGCCTCTGAGAAGGGATAGAGGAAGGAGAATTAGGACAATGGAGCAGGGACAAGGGATTTTGGCATGGTTGCAATGTAGTTTTTTCCGTTAAATTCGGTAAAAAATCCAAAAAGTTAAAAAAGTCATTTCTAAGGTAAGAAAACTATCACAATTGGACCTATGAAAGCCAGGCAACAGTCGAGTTGATATAGCAAGGCGATGCCTGAGGCTGAGTTCAGCCAATCAGCAAACTCTGTTCCTCCTGCCTGGCTACATCACCTAAGCCTGCCAAAAATATTGTTTCAAACGGGTCTCATTATTGACATTTTAAAAACGGGTTTTTTTTTCTTTTGTTGCTATTTAAGGTAAAAAATTATATGAAAAATTCCTGAAAGCTTAGCTCACTTCGTCCTTTCAGGAATGCATTAAAAAAAGGGTGCCACTGACTTATTAGTGGCAGTGGAGAAGATTGAGCAAACATCTTTTGAGAGAAACCAAAATTTTGCCTGGAACATATTCAACTATCCCATTGAAGTTTCAGGAAGATCTTGTGAAGTAAATTCTTCTCACTCGTTGTTGACAGCATAGGATGGCTTTAAGAGGGTTCCAAAACTAGTTCAAATAAAACGCTGCGTTCTATTGAGTTTTAAAATAAATATGCATGATGCATGGGTGATGAAACATTTTAGAGGTACTGTTGTAGATACTTATCCTCAGCAATATCCAACGGATACCTGGAGAAGCCTCTGGTCTCCTCAGTTCAGATTACACAGAGATACCTTGGTAACTACTTAGACGGTACCTTCCAATCTACAACAACGTTGCCAGGCAGACATGCATACATGCCAAAGTTATGCTTGCTCTAGCATTGAAATGAAGAATTTTTAGGTAGTATCAACATTTTTTTATCAAATTCTTCCTGTGAAGTAACTGACTATCTAATATACCTCTAAAAATATATCAAATTCAGCAACAATCAGCCGTAGAACAGACGGATATATGCTTGAAGGGTGGTGTAATATCATTGAATTTAGAGGAATGAATTTTGAACATTGTTAACTGTTTTTTTGCACTACCCGCAACAATGATGACCTCAATATGCGTATGATTTTGAAGTGCCTCCTAAAAGTTGTGATATCAAAGTTTCACTGTGTGGCTATTGAATTTCAATCAGTAAAGAGGCTTACTTGGATATTGCTGGAAGAGGTCCTACAACACTGTTATTTGTGAAATGAAGTGTCCTGTTGGATGTTGTTAAATATTTCTGTTTTACCTGAAAGAATAACAGGATTTATTAAAATGAAGTATTCATCATGAGTTTGTGAAATATAATCAACAAGGGGAGGCTCATGAATCATGAGGCTCTGAATGCCATGCAGTTTGGAACAAACAATAGTTGAAAAGGTCCTGATTGACAATTATTTCACAGTTTTTTCAGATTTAATTTCAATTATATATATGTGAAATGCAGTTTTTATACAAGGTATCAGCCATCATTTATTTTTGTATGGATTTTCCCATACGACTAAGAATCTCGATTGAAGAGTCAGGTTGGCTTACAAGTTGCATTCGCGACTAGCCGCCAGAGGTAAAACTTAAGAGTTGTTGGGTGGCTAATGGTAGAGAGTATGAGCTGTGCTGCAGCTGCAGTTCTTGCCGGAGTTCGACATCCTGATTTGCACAGCATCTCAGAGTGTTCGAGCTTCTAATCTGGATTGGCTGTCGATGCACACCTAACTACTGATCTAAAACTCAACCAAACCTCAAATTAGAGGGAAAAATCACAATTGAGTTGGCATGGAATGCCCAGTCCTCTTATGACCGTGTAAGAGCCCAAAATTCTAAGTCTGAAAAATTTTCAGAATGAGAAATATTTTTGTGGCCTTTTGAAGAAGCTCATCTTGCTCTGTAAGTTTGGAAAACTAATTGAAACATAGTTTCTTCTTTTTCTGGCTTAAATAAGAAAAACCTTCAATTCCATTCACCTCCAGAGCTGCTTCTAGTTTTTGAACTGTAGATAAAGCTTGAGAGAGTTGCCGCTGCGTCTCTCGGTGTTTTCCAATCTCTAACCTCAACTGATGTTTATAATTTTTGCTTTCCAATTCAACTCTCCTCATTAAAGTCTGCAAATATATATATATAAAAAAAACATAACATCTTAGAGATTTATTATGTAAAATTTAAACCCATAGACAAATCGGAATGTTGGAAATTCAGGTTACAAAACTTATCGTCAAGGATACTATGGGAGAGCCACAATCAAATTGGGAGAGGCATTGCAAAGAAGTTGCAGGCAGAGATAAGGAGAGACCCTCCACTAACTTCTTGGTGACAGGTAAAAACTTTTGCTTTCAGAGATTCAAAAATTCTTCATGGCATGTTCAAACAGGAAAATGATGACAACGACTTAATCTCTATTGACATGATCAGAAATTTTAGACCTCCTTTCATCAATTTTGAAATTGCTCACCTGAAGGTTCTTGAACAGTATAAGGCCCATCCTGCTGTTGGGCTGTTCAAAAACTTTTCTACGAAATTAAGAGGGTTATCAAAAAATGGGGAGGTGAGTGTTTCTCCAAAGGACCTAATAACTTTATTGGTTGGAAGGGCTTGTTACTTTCTAAATAATTTTTATAATGATTAACACTTAAATTTTTATTGACATTTATGTTGGGCCATAATAAGTGAAAATTGTGTGCGTAGATTTAAAGAAAATAAAAAAAATAAAAGGAAACAGTTGCTATAGGTACTACAATCTGTGTTCAGGGCGTTTTTAAAAGTATTCTTTGATGAGATGTACCATGGTATCCCGATGAAGGCTGAACATGTCCAGAAATAAAAAAAAAAATTAAATAAAATAAAAAGGTGCCTTTAACTTTTGAGGACTTTAATATGATGAGTATCACTACGGTATCCAGAAAATTTACCTTGATTTTCTCTTCTTGAACGTTGACTGTTTCCAGAAGCTCCTCAACTTGCTGTCTGAGTTTCTCACGTTCCCCAAGGTGCTTATCTTTGGACAGATGCAGCAAATGTTTGTGCTGTTCTCGAAGACAATTAAGTTCATTATCCCGTCCCTTCAATTTTTGTTCCATATCATGACATTTTGTTTTCAACTGGAATGTGTGGAAATGGATATAGATTATCTGAATCAGTAAAGTTTGAAAACACTGATACAACAAGAAAATTTACTCAGTGATAGTAGAGAGGATGCCTCAAAAGAAAAAAAAAACTACTGGTACAAGAGAAAATGATTCTTCAAGGACACGGAGAATTAAAAAACAACAGATGCTGCTGATTGGGAGTCAATTCAGTTTTTCTCACCAGCTATTAAAGAATTTTAGTACCTGCTTGTATTTGGTCTGCAAGACCCGCATTTCATCACTGTGCGTTTTGATTAGCTGGGGTAGTTGCGCCTCTTCACCCTCATACTTCTTCAAAGCTCGTTCTTGTCGTTTTAAAAGAGCATTCAAAACTCGGTTTTCTTCAACTAACTCCTGTGAGAAAGTCAAATTAGTAAGTTGAATAAAATTCGAAATGAAGTTGTGACATATTCAGAATGATAAAAATCCCTCTATAAGAGGACTGAGAATGAAGATTATTAAATGCAGTCCGAAAAAATCACAATGGTCATTGATGAAAGTCTGGGGGGAGGGGGGCCATGAAAGCATGTGCAATACATCTAGGACTCGGAGGGAGGATAGATTTTTGGCCACAGATAAGTCTTAAGGTAAAGTTTAGTTACTTCAAAATTTATCATGGATAAAGTTTCAGACAAATTACAAAAAAGGTTGAACCTTATAACTTATTTTTGACTTGAAATACTGCGAGACTGATTCTTTCTCTCTCTATCTGTTTTGAATGTTATTTGACTACAGAAATGAGGTTTGTATCTCCACATGCATTAAATTGACTCATTTACAGGAAGTAGGTCGAAAAAGTGAAGGTCTAATGAGGAGGAAACGCAAGGAGGAGAGATAGTAATAGTGTTGAACCTGGATGAGGCCAGGATATTAGATAGATTTTAAGATAGAGTGCAAACCGAAATACAAAACAGTGCTCAAAGTCGGTGAAAGAAGAGTTTAAAAAACCTGGACTATTCTTTGTAATTCAGTGAGGTGTCTTTTTCCAACATACACTACACTCTGAATCTCAAATTTATATTGCACCAACAAAAGATTAGCCGAATCTATTTTTTGAAAAACTAATCTCCTTATTTATTATGTCCTGATAAACAGAAAAAATGTTGACTAGACCAGTCCAAGTCACCTTGCAATCTCTTTGATGCCTGACTAATCCATGTATCAAACGTCCCAAGTCAGGAGTACAGAAAATGCCCAATTTCGCGATCTTAAGTGGCAAACATGAGGCAAATCTTAGGTCATAAAGCAATATTTTAAAGATGATGACTTCTTTTTCTTCTTCATTTTTTTATTGTTTCATATTTTAAAAAGTGTGGTAAATACCACAGTCTACTGAGAAACCGAGCATGTTGCTATAGAATCTGACATTTGGCCATAAGGCAAAAAGCTGGATCAAGAACGGTCCTTGTTTTGGAACTTTCTATGCTCCTACCCCAAAGGCTTCTGGGAACTTGCATAGCAGGTGAGGCATGGATTTTTCAATGCTTCTCATAAAAGGAACAATGACGAAATCATAAAGTTTCATAAATTTTTGCAAATCCGTGTTTTCCCAAATGTTAAATGATAAAAATAAATTGGTTGCATTATTTTATTTCCTTAGAGGACTTGAAAAACCAAGCCCAGAAGAAGGCAGTTCCCATTTCAACACTTCACACAGAGAGGTCTATTGGTATCAAAAATAGCAACATGAGTCATCAAGAAACATTTTTTTTGTTCTCCACCCCTTAAAACAATGAGACACGAGTCTTGCTCTGACTTAGTTTACATTTAAGAGATGTCGCCAACGCAGACATAAAGGGTTGAGGCTCAGTTGGGTAAACACTCGACTCGGATTCAAGAGATGCTGAATTCGAGTCCATGAGTGACGATGAAATTCTTTGTACCTATCCATCATTCATATTTTAGACCAATCATCAATTAACTCAAAATGATAAACTTGATACATAAATCAATGATGTGCCTTATCGACACATTGCGTTGGAGTTCACTGCTGGCTTTCTTTGCATAAGGCGTTAATCTTCTCAGCAGATCAGCTCTAGTAAGCAGAGCTCCCTTTACATTCGAAAATTAAAAAAAAAAAAATTAAATAAACAGCCTGATCTCCCGCTTATCTAAACTTTGCATTTCCTCAACCTGTAGTGTAGTGTACAGTAATTGCCAATTACATAATTAGGGATTTTTTATAAAATCTAAAAGTGAATTTTGCATCAAATAATTTGGTTTTGAGAGCAAATCAAAAAAACATGTGCATCAAAAAATAAAGAAAAAATTAAATAGAGGGGTAGCAGTTCCAAAGATTGGGTACAACATACATACTACACAAAGTCTAAAGCTTTCAAAAACTTGACAGGATGGGCACAAGTTTCTGATTAGAGGGGAGTACTATACAATTAGTTTTGAATTTGGTGGCCAATTTTAAGTCCAAAGGACCAGTCATTTCTCTTTCTGCTTCATTGGCTGGTTTTATCATAAAAAAGAGCAGTTATATAGGACGGCTGCATAAACCATCAGCTGCCATACCTGCCAGCCAAGCCTAAACTACGAGTGCCTACTAACCTAAACTACTGAGGAAGGCAAAATGTGTTTCATACTTTTGCTATTTTTTTCTGTCTCAATCAAAGGAGGACGTGTACACGACTTTGGTTTTTTTGTAAAAAGGCAATATGAATGTAGCGTTGAACAATCGTACTACTCAAACGGTCTAAAAGTGTTCTTGAGTCTACAGAATATAAATTCATTGAGATGATTTAGACATCAATTGATAACTACAATTTAATCCTTTGAATTTTTTTGAAAATTTTCTCTTAGCTGCTTAAGGAGTGAGGTGGCAACTATATTTTTTTCCACACGTGAACAAAAATTTTGTAAAGACTATAGTACTAATAAAAACATAATTCCTATCTTTTAGGCTCTGAAATCAAAATCTATGTGAATACAAAGCTCTTGGTGCAGGTTCCAGTTTTCTACTTGCTGTTCACACAAGCCGCTGGACTTTTACCTGTAGACGAATTTGTGTTTCTGTTAATTTGTTTTGAAGATTTCGCACGCCAAGAAGTTTGGCTGACATTATTCTTTGCGTGAACATGCTCACGTTACTTTTGCAGTTAGAACTGACAGTGTAGCAAGCTGACCGGTAAGGATGATTGGGCGCTGTGAGGAAAAGAACTATTAAACTTTCTTCAAAGCGTTATCCACTATAAGTAACCTGTTGAACTAGTTTCTCTGCTCTACAGCAGAATTTTACAATGTACTCAAAATAGGTACAGCCATTTTGTTTCAACATCAACAGAGGTGAGATATAACTACTCTGTTGACAATGCTCCGGGCTACAACTATTGTCCATTTCGGCCCGCACAATAGGGTGAGAGCACCTCAAAGGGTTGGCACGGATTTGGATTAAATGATTAAGGTGTGCAAGTTACAGTGTAGCGCGTGTCAACTCAACGATGGAACTTGCGCAGTGCTGACTTTCACAAGCCGACCACAATTACTACATCTTTCTAACCCTTATCACTGGCCAGCCACCATACATAAGAAAAATTAGACAGCATATTTACTTCCTATTTGACATGCAAGAGCTTGTTATACACCCTAGAAATATGCAAAAGAAAAAATTCCAGAAACTTGATTTGTTTCCTTAGCAAATCATCCCTGAGTGAGATTCTTAGAAATAAAATCATGACTAAAATATTTAGGTCCTCAGATAACATTTTTGGTCGAAAATGTTATACAAATTATATACATGTAAAAATCAAGTTCCTCGACCCAAGTTTTCTTACATTAAGGGGTTCAAAGATTGTGAGCAAGGGTGCACATTCTTCTATCCTTCCAGTTTCTCGCCAAAAACTTTACCCCTTCCACAAAAAACAATGACTTTTTTCTTCTTCTTTTTTTGTCTGATCAAAAATCCTTTGACATGAAGAAAAAAAATAGCACAACGATCTCCTTCAACCTCCCTCCCAAGGGTTACATAATTTATGGACAACTCCCGAGGAAAAAATAAAATGTTCTCGCCAAAACGTTGATTGAGTGATACACACTTTTCTACTACTCCTGTAGCTGTAGAAAAGAAATTAAGACTTATCCGGATATTAGCACAATCTGAAAACTGTAGAAAACCTGTCATTCTTTGTGAGAAAGTAGTAGTAAGCCTTCCACAATTTTTTGGCCAAAAATTATTATGGAAAGCCTTCCACAATATTTCAGTAAAAATTGTAGAAACCCTTCCATACTGTTTCTGTGAAAATTTTAGAGACCCCTCCACAATATTTTGGTAAAAGATGTTGAAACTCTTCCACAATAATTTGGTGCAAATTGTGGAAACCCTTCCACACTATTTCAGTAAAAAACTCTTCCACAATATTTCAGTTAAAAAAGTGGAGACTCTTTCACGATACTTCCGTAAAAGTTGTGGAAGATCTTCCACACTTTGTGGGAAATTGTGGAGACCCTTCTACAATAATTTGGTAAAAATTGTGGAGAATGTTCTCGATATTTCGGTGAAAATCGTGGAAACCTTTTCACAATGTTTCTGTAAAAAAAAATGAGATTCGAAGTGAGGAAGAAAATAAAAACTTCCATGAACTCTGGGAGGCTTCCACATTTTCGCCCGAAAATTTATTGAGTGATCTAGAAAAATGTGCACCCCTGATTGCGAGGACTCATCTCATCTGAGTCAGTGCATAGAAAATCAACTTACCAAAAATAGGTAATAAACTCTTTTTTCTAAAAACAACTTTGCCTTCATTTTTCATCTTAAAATCTGTGCTTCTGGACGTGCTGGCTTCTTCTTGTAATCCACTAAAAAAAGGAGAAACTATATTATTAGCTGCAAAGTTGAATGATTTAAATCCATGTTTACTATATTCACTTAAAGGCAGTCAAAAGGCGATTGAAACTTTCATACTCAGTTATGGGGACATGATACCTTGAGTAAATTCAAATATTTGCTTTTGAAATACTTGCAAGAATGATATCTTTATCAGGACTGGGCAGGTGTTGAAAATTAGAAAAATCAGCTCAGCCAAAATGGCTAGTTCGAAAGTATTAGGCAGGGGGTGCATAGTATGAGAGGGGCATTGCTACACTATGAGTCATAGTGAGTTGAGTCACTGGAAAAAAGTTGAACAGACCATCATCACACAGTGGACCATGGGAAGAAAGTTCCCGGACAACTCTTTGCCAATATTGACTCAGTCTAAAAATTGACCAATTTCACCAGTCTAACTGGTGACTATGTTACATTACATCAGGACTATTAATGAGTAGCTGCGTCCCCTCGGGAGAATACGCCGTTTTTTGTTATTCATTATGTAGACAATAATTTAAACCCCTGTTATAACTCCCTTATTAGGCAAGTAGGTATATATTTTACCTACATCCCTTTGGGTCTTGTATTTAACTTTATGAAGATTATTCTGATCGCTAGAGGGACTATTTCATGCAACTCTACCTCCAAACAAACCCCCTTAAATTTATTGAAAAAAAGCAGGCTTTCCGAGGAAATGACTGATATTTCTTACCATGAAGACGTAGGCAACGTTCTTACCTGACTAGAACTAGTTCTTGGGATTTACAGTATTGCCCATTTTCTGCAGGACCATCACTGTACTTCATGAGATTTAGACTACTCTCTTTCTCTGTGCCTTCCATCCTAAAATTTAGAAATCAAATATAAATAAAGATTTACAAATAAGGAAAAACAGATAGCAATATTACATCCAGACAATATATTCGGCTAATTGTTGAGAATATATCTAAAAAATGTTGAAAAATTTATAAAATATCAATTCTTTGGATGACTTTAGAATCTACGTTGTCAAAACTGTAGATCAATACTAGATATAACATAAAAACTGACAAATAATATTGTTCAATAGAAATAATTAGTAGGCGAGACTAATATGTCAAAAACATGGGAATAGTATGTAGCTTAAAGCGACGAAAAATGGAAAGAGGAAAAGAACATAAAAAACTAAAAAGAACATTAAGTGTCTCAATAGGTTTGGGAGCCAATTTGTTCATTTTGCTGAGAGAATATATTTACTTTCATTCTTTGTTTAACATGTATTTAAAACTATACATCTCATAAAAGTATATCGCTTTTTTTTTTTTTTCACTGTCGCAAGTGGAATCGCCCACCCCAATTTGGGGGAAAATGTTATGTTTGTGCTAAATAGTAATTTCTAATGTAATAAAAACTAAAATGAACATTAAGTGGCTCGATAGGCCTGGGACCCAATGTGTTCATTTGTCTGTAAGTTGTGACTGTTTAACATGCCCCTCAAGTTCTTTTTGCTTTTGGCAGTGTTATCCTTTGTAAAGTTTTACTTGTTATTGTACTTGTATATGAAAATAAAAATCATTCATTCATTCAAAATCAGATATCAAGAGAGGCAAAACTAGGAAGCCAGCTTCATAGCAAGGCTTTCAAAAATCCTTGCTCACAACTTATTTTAAAGAGAATCCTCTCTCCGGTAGAGGCCATCACTCTTAAATGACATTTTGTCCTGGGAGTTTGTAATTCTAAATTTGATCCCACGTATTTTGCTTTCTCTTTGAGGTACTATTGTGTCTCTCCAAAAATTTTGAGGCCAAAAGTTCCGCAACTTTCCAAAAATATAGGTGCTTTGATGGAGAAATGGCGCCCTTCAGTGGCTGGTTTTAGAAAAAGAATATTCAAATATGCTTGGCTAGAAGGAAGATATGCTTCACGGCTTCCCGACAAAATTTATAATTTTAGATTTGTATATGTATGTAATGCTCCCGAATGATTATGCTCCTTTTTGTCACAGTTCTTGAACTTTCTGAAGGTATAAGCCTACAATTTTTAGAGGACTTCTCCACATCGTCATGCACAAATATTCTCCTTCCTTGTCTGAAATTAGGGTTGTCGATACTTAACCGATACTGCCTAAGTATCGATACATAACGATATCAATACCATGTAGTATCGATCCTCAAATCCCAATTTCGATGATATTGATACTTCATCTGATTTGGCCATGAAGAAGGCCTCTTTTTCTTTTTAACAACTTCTCTCTCTTCTGTTTCACCTTCACTATGCACTGTGACAAACAATGGAATAATCAGGTTTTTCAAGATAATTACTTTCGTTAAAAATGTTAAAAGCTCCGTTAGATAACAGTGGTGAAGGGCTCATTAAAATTGACTGAGCAGGCGAATAAGGGCGGTTTTAAGAGAAGCATAAATCTGGCGGAATTAAACGGCCAACAGACGTACACACACTCCGATAAACGGCATAATTTAGAAATGGTGTCGATACCTCAGAGGCATCGATACTTCAGCTTGATGCTCAATACCGGTATCGATGCTTAGAGTTGATACCAGTATCGATACTTCCTCGAGTATCGACACCCCTATCTGAAAGGCACCATATAAAATATGGAAAAATATACATTGGAGACTCGACATTAATTACACTTGATGACTTAGTCCCACTACCATCTCATGCTTTATGTATCCCTTTCGCCTCTTCTTTCTCTTTCTAAACTTTTTCACCACCCTCATTCTGGCGCCTTGTGCAGCCGCTCCTCAAGTGCCAGCCTCGGCCCAGTCCTGCTTCAAATACATGAGTGACCCCTTGTCCATACATTACACTAATGATAGTGTGGTTAAGGCAGATCAAAAATGTGCTGACTAGGCATCAGACTACGAGTTTCGGTGTGTAAATCTGATTCCGTTTCACTCCATGGATGTCAACAGCATGATCACAAAATTGAGGAGTCATCGTTACATTCCCAACACTAGAGATGAGCTAATCAATTTTCTACATCTTGCAGAGTTAAGAAGGTAAATTTTAGAAGAAAGATGAGCATGAGGAACAGAGGCATCACCTTAAAAAGTCTCACCTACCAAAGCTTTGTTAGCGCTTAAGACAATAACTAAATAGAGGGAAATCAGTAACGGTAAAGTCACTTAAAAATTGAACACCTACGACTGTAATGCGACTTACGCGCTTAAATATTCTGAGATATTACCTGACAGATACTGCCTCTGCAATGAGGTGTGTGGGGAGATGAGATATGGAAAATTCTAAAATTCAGCCAAACTTTCCTGACTTTTTAGTGACAGAAACTAATCAGAAACCAGAAACACACAACAATACAATAAAATAACAACATGTTATGTTATGAGAAAAAAAAGCCAGAAACCACGGAAGGAAAGGGGGATGCGGGGTGCGGCTATATAGTGCGGTGGTGCAGTCGATGACATAGGCCAGGTGCAGACTGATTGTAGGTTACCCAAACTAGAGTTCGTCTTGTCTCTGAGTTTGTCATCGATTATTCGATTTTCTTTATAATTGTTCGGTTTTTAAATGTAGAGAAAGTTTTCTAAGTTGTGTGAAATATTGAAAAGCGTTAAAACAACGGACTTTTTTACACGAATATTAGTTAACATAGTTAACATCGTCTTGTACTTACCTACGTCACGGTGTAAACAAATCAGAAATTGCCATCACCTCCTGTTCTTCTTGTCTTGTGCTACTGTAACCAGAACCAGACCAGATGTTCGTTTGTTTTTTTTCACCCTAATCTAATTCTAATTCTAATGCTAAGTAACTTATCTATCATTTTGCATTCTCATTCATTCATCAGGCTTAATTTTGCTCTTTTATCTGCCTGTTCCGATGTTGTGAGTATTGATCAATGTAATCTTCAAGCCCCTGTATCAGTTTTTAACGCACCGTGAATCCGACAGTAGTAATTCTGTGTCCATAATTTCACCGGACGTTTCTTGTCATCGTAGCCAGAAATGCCAAGAATCCATCCCTATTCATCGATAACGCGGCACAATGTAGATAAGTTTTCGGCCGACACACATATAAATGTTTAGTACAGTCCAGCAGTGGTCTACTGTACTTTATTGAAGTAAACTTTATGTAACAAGTTAATTCTCTGCTCGCGGTGTAGAATCTGAGCATCCTCATAATGACGACCGCCGCGTATCTGGAGCAGTATCTAGACAGTAAGTTGATTAAATATTTTTTACTTCATTGATTTTAGTAAAAAATTTCCAATAAAACATGGAAAATCAAATGGCATTCTGTCGGGTTATGGGTTAACTCCGAAAGCCCTTATCCTAGATCAAAGTAGAGCGGACGCATCGTATGTTGAGACAAATGTCAATCTCTGATTACCTCCAAATCAGCACCACTCAGAAGGTTAATACACGCAGTCAGATGGCACCACTGATGAGTGGTGACCTAAACAAAACTTGATAGTATGTCTCAACATACGATGCGTCCGCTGTAGAGCTCTCCAAGTGAGGTCACGCAATGTCACTTTGAGAGCTCTACCTTGATTGTCTGAAATGGGCTTAAGGCACAAAGACAGAGCTCTAGAAGAAAAGAATGATGCAAACTCTCCGATTGGCTAGAGGATTGGTGGCGAAAACGGAACAAGTTTGATATTCAAATATAAGGCAGGAACTGAATGAAATTGCATATTAAAACAAAGTATTCTTGCTTGCTTGCTTATTGTCTCATCAAAAGAGCTGTAGGTACGCGCAATCTAGATTGTATTACATGCCTCTGGGAACAACCTGTAGAATGATTGGCCATACAAAGTTGAAAGCATGGCTGCTTCCTTATTGGCAATCATTGTGTGTATACTTCGGAACTTTTTGCACCTGGAACTGCTCTCTATTTGTTAATCTTTCCCTCATAATTGGAAATCTGCTCCCAGAATCTTTCGTCTGTTGAGCTTGCTTGTCAAATCCTTTTCTTTTAAGGTCTGAGAACCTTCAAAGGTTCCTACTCCATGTGATGTATTAGTTTTACAGGATGATTGTACTCTGTTTCATCTCTGAATTCTGTTAAAAAATTTTCAGCCCTAGAAAACCTGCCAGTTGAACTTCAAAGAAATTTTACTCTCATGCGAGAACTGGACTCCAGGGTTCAAGCTGTTATGCAAAAAATTGACGAGTCAGGTGATGACTTTCTCAAGAACATCAAACTTCTCTCCTCCGAAGAACGGCAAGATCGTATGAAGAAAATCCAAGAAATGTTCAACAAAGTAAAAGCCCTAGGAGATGATAAAGTTCAGTTGTCTATTCAAACATACGAGTTGGTAAGAATCTGCTCTATGTAATTTATAAATAACTGTCATCATCAATCATTATAAAATTGCTTTTAATGTATAGTATCTGTTGCCATATTGCAATTATATAATGATAAATATGTGCATGAAGCACCCCCTACTTTTTCTTTTTTTTTAAAAAAAAAAATATCAGACAATGTTCAACAAGAAATGTCTTGAAGTATTGTCATTATTATTAGTGTAAGAATTGATGAAAGCCAATTTTTGTTAATAGTTGCACTGAATTAAAAGGATCGATTGCACTTAAAGTAGACCAAAGCTATTCTGCTGTAAAATAATTTTCATTTCGTACAAATTTTTGCATTAGGTATCACCATCATTCACTTAAACAAATGAACTCATATGTATTTATAGTCTGAATTAGGCTCATAAACATGTAAGCTTTAGATCAAATGTGACATCACAGTAGTCCTGTGTGACCTCTATAAATTTTTTGTCTCCTCAGTCCTCTAGACCTTTTTCATATGTGACAAGATTTACCATGAAGCAATTTTATCTTTTCAAATACCTTAGCTGACCCATTCATAACAACACCCCAATGATGCAATGACAGATATGTAATTTAGGTTATCATAGGGAAAATCTGATTTACGGTAACTTTATTTAATTAACAAATATTCGTTCAAGAATAGTCAAACCAATATTTTGTCTCTTTTTCCAACCTTTTCAAGATTTTTTTGGCTTAGCCGACTTGAGCAAGTGCTGTTTCACTTTAAAAATTCTGGGTTGAAGAGAGTTTGGTTTGGGCAAAGAAGTCAGAAGCAAAACCGGTGACACTTTGCCAGCAGGCCTGATTTCTTTGTCTAAATGGAACGCTCCTCCACTGAGATTCTTGAAAAAAAGCAGTACTTCACCAACAAAATCTTTAAATGCATGAAAAAAGTGAAAAGTATTAGTTTGATTTTAAGTCATATTTAACCTCCGTACAATAGGTAAAAATTGATTGAAATGTGACATTCCCAAATGTGCTTGTCAGAATGTTAAAATAGTCTCTGAAAGTGTCAAAACATGGATAAAAGAGTACAAAAATAATGATGGAAAACAGGAAGAAAAGCTATGAAGATATGAATCACAGTCATTGAAAGTGGAAAAACCATCTCTGTAGGAAAAGTTCATTGAAATTTCTCCCAAAAAATTGAATTAGTTCAGAAGTCTATCACTGAGATTTGACCACTTAAATTTACCATTCAAGCGTACAGTCTGATTTTTATTTTAAAATGTTTGTGTGTCTTCAGGTTGATAAACACATTAGGAGATTAGATTCTGATCTGGCTCGATTTGAATCTGAGATTCAAGATAAAGCTAATCACACAAGGAATCAGATGGAAGAAAATGAACCTGTGAAACGTAAGTTATCTAGAGAGAGGAAGTATGATATTTTGTAAGCACATTCAACAGCACTATTTATCAAGTTCAGCCATCAGTGTTACCACAAGACTTAAATGAAAGGCTGAACTTCGGTTGTTACGAAAGCAACATATGCTAAAACTGGGAGTATCAACACCAGTGATGTATGTGTAATTTTTAAATGGTCTAAGCATTGTCAAGGCAATTTAATCCCCCTCCCCTTGTAATATCTTTGTGTTAATGCAGGATGAAGGAGGGTTGCGGAAACTGCTCAAGCTTGTGAGCCTCAGTCACTTGTGAGTGGCATGAGCTAATCAGTGAGCTTGTAAAAAAAATGTTCCATGGAAAGTTTGAGTAAAATGTAAAAGTGCACTGCATTTAAATTTATTTGACCCTTGCGGACTGCTGATATTTCTGCAGAAAGAGAAAATGTTGATGCTGGGATTGCAACTGATTATTGCTCCAAAAAACTTCCTGCACCCTTGAAGCAAAGTTGTATTGTTGCTTCGAAGACTTAATTAACAAGAAATATTTTATACACCTCTCTGTGTAAAGAATGTCCATTAGCTCTTTAATTTAACTTTATATTTATCCTTCCAAGCTCTTGGCAAGACTGGCATAAATCAATACACTTATTATTTTAAATATTTTCTTGACCAAAAATGATCTTCAAAAATGTTGAAGTGTTGAGTTGCTCTGAAAATTTTAAAATGCAGTCTGGGAGCGTCCAAACAAGGTCCCGTCACAGTTTGTTTTTTTTTTATGAGCGCAGACATCTTTGTTGGCTTTCAAATGTTCAGAATTATTTTTTAAAAGATGGCGTGTTTTTTTTCGTTTATTTAGGTGGCCGGAAGAAGCTAAAAGAGAAGGAACCCAAGAAGAAAAGCCGAGCTGCAGGCACAAGTAGTGAGGATGAAAATAATAAAGGAACGAAGAAGAAACAAAAGAAAAGTGAGTTAATCATGTTTCACCTTGATAAAAATAAACAAGGAAGTCTTGGATCTCCTCTTTTTAAAATATGTATTTAAGGATTTACAACTACAGCATAAACCTAACAATTTAAAATTCATTTTTTAAAATCTTAAATAAAAAAAATCTAGGAATTTTTCTCTGACTTTCAATATAAATCCTCTTCCACCCACCGTTGCATCATCCAACAGCCGTCCACTAAGTCTCCTGCTGACTTACTACAATGTTGCAAAAATTCTTTGGCTGACACCTTGGAAACCCTGTGCCGAGTGCCTTTTTCTTATTTTTGTTCTCACTCTTAGATTTGAGAATCATTCATTCATCTTCATATTTCATGGATATGAAGTTCATTCACAGAAGGAAAATAAATCCAAATAACATGATGAACTTATACAAAAAATAGGAGATCAGGGAAAAAAAGCTGGATAGGCAACTTATTTAACAACAACTAAAGTAAAACCCTTGATGCGATTAGTTATCAGAGACTCAAAAGCACCTAGTGATGGGTTTAATGAATTTATATCAGTACCAAAATTATTGCTTAAACTACTTAAGCTCATTACAAAAGATTCGTTTTAGTAGTGCTGGTATGAAATCAAGAAGAAAGGGCAAAAATATTCTCGAAAGCTACATCAAGGGAACTGCAGAAGAAGCAACAAGATGCAGAGCAGCCATCTTGTCCTCGTCTAAGTTTCGTTTAATTCTTTTGCTTTACCGTCAGGCGGAGCAGCAGGTGGTACTGGACCTGGTAAAAATGCAGCCAACTCTACTTCAGGTGGTCTGCCTGTTGAATCAACTCTAGCCTCTGTCCTCCCTGGTCTAGTGGGAGTTGTTCACCCAACAGATGTCTTAGACATGCCGGTTGACCCTAATGAACCAACTTATTGTCTCTGTCATCAAGTATCATACGGTGAAATGATTGGCTGTGACAACCCTGATGTAAGAACTTGTTTTAAATATTTAATATCCTTTGATAAAATCTCTATCAACTGGGCTTCACTCATAATGTTTTATAAGATTTTAAGGAAGCAACACTTTTGTTTTTGATTCAAGCCTACATTTTTCCGTTTTTCATCTAGTTAAATGGAGTTGTTGCGTGGGTAAGGGATTTGAGGAAAAAAAAAATATGTCGGTATGGAGCTTTTCGCGAGAATTACTATGGTAACATTTAAACAGTTCAAAATCAAGCCCTAGAGCCCAAAAAAACTTGCTGAAGTTCCATTAAATTCAAATCGAAATTAAACGATTTTCATTGGCTGCTATACAGCTTGTCAAACTATATGTCACACTGCATGAGAATCTCTCCTGGCCGTCATTGCCTGTATCTTGAAACTCTGACCATGAGTTTATCCTCTATAGGTTAGGTTAGGTTAAGCTCATCTTGAAGTCTGATTGACTATGATGATGAGCAGATACTGCTGACATCACTGAACGACTCCTGCTTTGTGTAGAATACGGGAAAGGAGCGGTTCTTAACTCACTTTTCGTATCAGAAATTGTTGTGAAGAGCTAAAACTTGGGTCAGAAAATGTTTCACCTTATCTTCAGGTATTCATGAAGATAAAAATTAATTGGATTTAGTCAGACAACTCGATTTTCCCGATTTTTTTAAAAAATGCATACTAGCATGAAGCGAAAACCCGTAGTAGTGCGTTGTGGAGTCTGAGTAACGAGATTTCGAGGCGCTGGAAGGAACTACGTTTTATATCGCCCTTGAACTTTCAGGGCTATCTCTCCATGTTCTCATCATCAAAAAATTTTTAAGAAAATATCTTAACAATCAGCACCCGTCCGAGTAGAAACTGAATTACAAAAACATGATGCAACAACCTCCTTGTAGCTGATGAAAAAGACGTCCAAGTCTCCAAAAATCCAACCCCATTTCAAATGGAAAATTATTGCGTCATTGGCTGCCGTTTATCATTTCACCCACATTTTTGTTTACTTACTTTTTCTAACTCCCAATTTAATCCTTCCTTTTCATTACTTTTCAGTCAAAAAAGCTGTGTATTGAGATTTTTAGGGCTTGGAAAAATGTTTCTCAGTAAAATTCACAGTGGAAATATCTACTTATCTTTTAGGCAATTCCTGGATATTTTTTACTAACACCATTGTAAGGAAGATAAATTTAATAGTATGACTGCCACATGATGTTTTTGAGAGGTAGCTTAATACCAAGTGACGATCATATTAGGTGAGAAAGTTCGTCAGTGTTTTCTCCTCCTCAAAAACTATCAATTAAGGCTGCAAACTGTAGTCTGGAGCTATACTATGACTAGGACTCCTTAATTAATCTGTGTGGAGCCTATTTCAATCTACTTTTACCACCTTCATGTACGCAACATCTTTCATTGTCAAACGATAACTCACTTTTTGGCTTTACAAAAATCATTTTTAACTAAGCAAAAAGTGGTTAATTGAACTGACAAAACATAGTGCAAGGAGGTACTTGGGTCATTTGTCGTCAGTTTTCCTGAGAAAGGTATTCAATCTACTTTTTATTTTGCTTAAGAATTTTTCTGATTATTTAAAAAAATTTGTTTTTTATTACAGTGTCCAATTGAATGGTTCCATTTTGCGTGTGTTGGTCTCACCACTAAACCAAAAGGCAAATGGTTTTGTCCAAAATGTACAGCGGATCGCAAAAAAAAATGAGGTACTTGTCAATACATATTATTGCTTGCTTTGTTTTGAAAAGCTCATTATTTGTGTAATTTGGAATGGGCCTGTTGCATGCAAGAGATACAGCCGCGCTAATAAACTTTTTAAAGATTAAATGACTCGAAAATTACGATGGTCACATTAAAAAAGTCTGAAATACACTCCTTACTGCGCAATTTGCGTTGTTAGGAACGCATTTTTTCAAATTTCCCGCGTCTGGGGGCAGTTTTCTAATCACCGGAAACGAGCAAACGGCGGGCTCGGTGATTTCCGGAAGATGCCGAGTCGTTGTTGTTGTTATTTTTTCCTTCAGTTTGTTTACAAACCCAACGTGATCTCTTATATTGGTTCATTTACGCTTTATGCGCTAACCAAATCGATCAACTTTCAAATATCCAACGCAACCCTCCTACATTTCATTTCACGATATCACGAGCTCCGTTTTTTAGGTTATGTTGTCAGTTTTAGTTGACCGGAAATACCCGCGAGTTGCCGTTAATTGTTTCCGTTAGAAAACTGCCCCCAGACGCGGGAAATTTGAAAAAGCGCGTTCCTAACAATGCAAATTGCGCAGTAAGGAGTGTATTTCAGACTTTTTTAATGCGACCATCGTAATTTTCGTGTCATTTAACCTCTGAAAAGTCTATTCGCACGGCTGTATCTCTTGCATGCAACAGGCCCATTATACCAGGATTGAAAGATGTAATAAATTGAAAGAAGAAAAGAACCATAATCAACGATGTTGATTCAAGGTTTGAAGGATAAAAATTCAATTGTTGTCCTCCAATGTGTTCAGCCAAATCACCTTTAAGAATATAATTTATTGAGAGTTACAATCTAAAAAATCCTATTGACTGTGGAACTCCCAGACCAGGTGTCTCGGTCGTGATGTTTTAAAATCTCCTTCCCCATTTTATTTGTTAAAGGAGAACAAATCAACATCATTCCTTGAAGTTTTCACAGATCTTCTGCAGGGAAGGAACACTACTTGATTGAACGGTCTGCCAAATCATTGTAGTTCACAATTTTACTCTGGCAAATTTTGACTTTTCTTATGAGTGAGAGATTCAATTTTTTTGTAATCACTGCAAAATGAAAACGTCAATATCTTGGTTAGGAGCCCATTTCAGTAATTTTTGTTGCGCTTATCCTGTTCCAAGTGATATTTGAGGTAGGAAATATATATCAGGGTGCTTAAATTAGTATCTTGTCTATTGGTCCATTGGCTGGTCTGCGCAAGGTGACTGAGCTTTTGAAGGTTTTGCATTCTATCATATTGTCTATTGTTGCTCAATGTGTTAGGTTACAATTTTTCAGAATTTCGGCTTGATACCTTGACATGTGCTTGTGTTCTTTGTCTTATCACGATCTTAACAATGAGCATGCCTTAAGCAACGGACCAATTAACTCTAATTGCCGCTGATGACAAAATTTTCTTCGGCCCCCAGACAATTTGACTTAACAAACTTTCACTATATTATTAAAGTCAGAATTAGAGTTGTCAAGTCATTAATTCTCATTTTGGTTTTTGTTTTGCAGATTTTTAACTTCAGATCATCAAGTTCACAATATCTACCTTCAGGGAGTCTTTGCCATCATAGGATAGGATCATTTTTGAAAATAAGTACATATTGCCTGATGAATCCTTGTGAAACTTGAATTATTTAAGGCAATCAACATATGATCTCTTCGCTCTTACTTTAGCTTTTTACTCTTCGGGGAAATTTTTCTGCTTGTCTGTTATGATTAATCATCAATTCTTGGTAGGTTTCTACCAGATTCTAAGTAGCACTGTACAGTATTTTTTTAATTTTATCGTAGCTCTCTTTAAATGTTTATTTTTTTATTGTTAGTTCACACCTTCAACTGTACCAAATTGAGCCAAATCTACAGATAAAAGACTTAGGCTACTGGCGGAAAGAATAGAAACTATTCACACAATAACGATCAAAATTAACATGGATGTACATGTAGTGCATCAAAACATTTAGCTGGATTTTTGAAGTTAAGTTTTTTGACAAACTTATAGTGTGCTAACCTCAGTTTCCCTTAATCACGTTGCGAAAGTTATATTGGTCTCAGAGCCAAATTTGACTAGATCAATCCACAAAGTCAGTCATTGCACATTGTCCCCCGACTTGTCCATTGAGTTTTAATGTCAACATTAGGTGCATTCATGAGAGACAATGAGCCTTAATGGAAATTAACCTGTGACTATCATGGGGGTTCAATGCTCAACGCAAAAGCGCAGCACCTTTTGCGACTGGTGAGTGGAACATTGTGCAATGAGGTGGTAAACAGAGTCACGTGACAGTGGTTAGACTTCAGTTGGACAATGGGGAACATCGTAGATAATTCACCTAGATTATCTCCGTTGTCTATCATGAATACAGCTATTACCAACAGTTAATTGAAAGATTTCCAATTCAATGAATTTCTTTATGGAAGGAGATGGGACAAACAAATTGTTCTCTTGGTCAGTTTTAAACCACCTCAGGTCTTACTTGTGGCAAAGTTTTTAGGTTTAACGGCATTTAAAGCAAACACGTACTTTTAATTTCATTTGGAAAACAAGTTTTACTCATAGATGCGAAGTCACATATTTTGAACATTATACCAATCAACTGGCATTATTCAGTCATTAAAAAGCAGCATGTCAAATGTTAATAATTGAAGATTATTATTACAACTTCAAAATTAGCAAAAGAGCATACTTACAGGAAGTTCATACTTGTAGCATTTCTCAATAAGTTTACAAACGATTGACTAGAGATTTGATGTGTAACAATGGATACATGGAATTTTAGTTAGTTTAAATAACTCTGAATTATATGCTTTTTGCTAACTTCCTCCTTTAAGATCCCCAAAGTAATAAAGCTAACTTTGAATTAACCATATCGCTTGATTTTTCTTCCTCTTTTTCCATGCGGGAATCAAGTTTATGGTTCGTCCATCAGTGACTTTGGAGTTGTCCTACAAGTTGAGACACTTTATGTTTTGCTGCTGATCATGCACCATAATTTTATTTTGTTAACAATTTATTGAAAAATTGATTTATCGAAAGGTCTTTCGATGTATCTTCTTCCCTCTCTCATTGGTTTACATATATCAATCTTTTGATTTCAGATTTATCTATTTTGTACGCATCTGTTCCCAATAGATACATTTTAATAAATGAATTTCTCCAGTACGAGTGTTGATGTTCAATTTACCTAAGCCTGAGACTATCATTATCCACATTACAAGAATCTGTTTGATGACAACTGAGCCAACTCCAGAATTTTTCTCTTATCTAAACCCAAGAATCCCAAACAATGCTTGAATTCAAAACATACTTATTTCAACACATTTTTAACGGTTTACCTGATGAAACTGACAAAACCAATCCTAGAATCTGATCCTTTTCTATGATCCCCAAACATGTATGTAATGTATTTCAACACATTTTTCATTATTTATCTCAAGATACATAAAATTTAGCTGAGCTGCGTAATTTAAGACATAATTTTGATTACTTTTATTTCTTTTATTAACATAAAAAAGACTTTCTGCTTCAGAAATACAGAAGGTTGATGAGACTTTACAGGAATACATTCTTTGTAAGAAGGTGAAAAAATATCTCTTAACATTGGATGATGTGACATCCTTATTGGTTATTGAAACGTGATCAGAACACATATGATTGCACAAAATCTTACAATGTATGACAAAAATCACTAGGAGCCACAGTTTGTTAAAGAAGTTTGAAAATTGCAAGTTTCAAAGGAGGAAGAAAGAAAAATGTTCTTTAAAGGAGTTGTTGACGGCATCAACCATCTCAGAATTTATGATGCTTTGAGGTCTTTGAATTTTCTTTCAAATTTTAAAGCCCTTAAATATGCTTAAATTTTTAGAATAGCCTTGTTGGGCTAGAGCATCTTTGAATTCTTTGTCATCTTGTTATTTCGTCTACAATCATTTGAAAAACAAGTCTTAAATTTTCCTAAACATTTCCACAATTTTTTAACAGTCCTCGGAAACTTCTTCAAAGTCCTCAACTTAACTGACAAAGACACCTTGACAAGTCCATAATTTTAAATTTATGAATCTGTATGGATACTGCACCAGTACCTAAAAAGAGTTCATCATGAGACATGATTCGCTACCGATGCTGTCTGGTATATTGTCTTAGCTCTCTCACTCCCAAATTTTAATACTTTGTATATTTCTTATTTTCTTTTTAAAGAAAAAGGCCACTTTCAGTCTCTAAGAAAGGCACCCTTTCAATGATGCAAAAAAGCAAATATATGTCATGCCTTTTTGCATCTCTCTTCTGATAAGACTCATTGCTTCAATGAAAAGAACTAATTAAAAATATGGCCGACTTGATTTGCCAGAAAAAGCATTGCAACTTGCTGCCGAATCTCAACAAAATCAAGGCACAAAGGAGTTGTTGCGAACACAACACTGTGAGGGCAAAACATCCCAGTTGTAGGTATAAGATTTTCTCAGTCGAACTTCTTTACTGCACAGAACTCCAGTTCTTTTTATGTTCTCAAAGAGGGATTCCATCTCTGCTGGTGATTTTTTGTGGGTGACAAGATAGGAGTTCGAACACCCTCTTGACATGTATTCGGTGTCAAATCGTGGATCATGGACACGGGTAACATTCAACGGAGCCAACCAGGTACCAACTGAGATGTCTTCACTTCGAAAGCGACTGAAAAGAATACATGAGAAGCAAGATTAACGGATCCTTAAAGGGATGTATCATAAATTAAGGCTGGACAAGAAGGGGCGCTTGGAAAAGAACTTAAGAGGGAGTATATGTTCAAAACTAATTTTTTTCAATTTTTATTTTTCATTTTCTTACTATCTATCTGGATTCTGCTGAAATGAATTATGTATTAATTTTTTCCAGAAGTATTTTTAATTATTTTACAAAGTTGCTTCATCATCAAAATTAATTAAAGTACATTTTCTTTATTCACCAATACTGAAAACTTTACTTTTTAAGAGTTTCTGGATCTTGGAACAAGTGTAACTCTAACTGCAGTTCTATTGCAGCTAAAAAGCTATTGTTTTTTATTTTTTTTCAAATACTCAGAGTTTAATACTCTACAACTTGTGGTATTGGTTTGTTTGTACATGTGATGGGTAATTTTATAGAAATGAGGAAAGTCTAAATGCACCTGAGAAAATATTGAGGCATGAAAAAAAAAAGGTATACAAAAAAACTAATGCTTATCATTTAAAAATAATTCTCCAAGTTGTAGAGCTAATATAGCTGATCGTTTTTTTTTAAAAAAAATAAAAGTCTAAAAAGACTGAAATAATAGTTGTTCCAAAAAATCTCCATTTTTAGGCCAAATTTCCTGCTCTTCGAGAAATGTCCAAACGGGTCAAATGTACTGAAAATTTGCAGAAAATCTGAAGTGCCCTAACAAAAGTAGAGTAAAAAAAAATATTAGGTGTACAGGGAAGAAAGTGTATAGAGGAAGTCTATCTCCTTAAGAACTTAGACTGTTGGAGGTAATGAAAGAAAATACCAGATAGAAGTTCAGCAAAGTAGGGCGGAACACTTAATGTCAGGAAACAAGAATTTAGCATTAAAGTTCTGAGCCAGTTTTTAGCCCTTTTTTAAATCAAATTGAGGCTGATCAATGGTGAAGAACAGCATGCTTAATGTAGTGCATGAAACTCTAACAATCACTAAAAAATAGTTTGCAGCAATGTGTTGCTCAGGCACCATTCGCATAGCTCTTGCAGTGCTACAATAGCATATTAGGGAAGACTAAAATAGACAAGACATGATTGAAGATTACTTTACAGGTATTAGTTTTCTTTAGTGTCCACGGGAGCTGGAACAAGATGCAAATTGGTGCCAACGTACATGAATAGAATTGTGTCGAGGGTAAGTTGCAGATTTTGCTCAACTACAGTCTTTTGGAGACAGATAAACAAAATTTTCTACATCTCGTTTATGCATTTAGTTTAAAACCAACAAATGGCGGGATGCCATCTGTATGTTGAAGGCTCAACTTAGCATCTTTGTTCCTGGAATTCCATGATTTACATGTTATACTTCTTGGGGGTAATTGCTAATTTTATCCTTTAAAATTTGTACAGAATGTTCTTCGAACAACAAAATTTTAAAAAAATTCCCTTGATCAGTTTCCCGAATAAAGACTCAAGTATGCAAGTCTGAGGTCTGCAATGTTGCAAACTAAGTTATGGTGATTTCAAGTTTGGCTGCCAATGATTTAAAAAGAAGCAGATCATGTTTTATGCCTCAGATCATAATGAAGGAATAAAGAGAGTGAATAGAGAATGATCTTACACAAGATGTTGATGATTGTCTGCGATAAACTTGACAAGCTTTTGTGACAAGATGTAGCCTCCTCCAAGTGCATACGGTAGATACCGATCGCAGAGTATCCACTTGTCCTCCTTCCATTTCCCTTGTGTTTTAACATGTGCTCGACCATCAAAGAAACCCCAATAGAGATAGTCAGACTTCAACCTTAAATCTACGTTATCGTGCAATTCTGCAAATATCTTGTCAACACGGACGAATGAATCATCATCACATTTGAGGAGATACCTGAAGTTATGAAAATTTGTTACATAAACTATTGATGCCAAAAGTTTACTGGTAAGGCTTTCGTACGCCTCCACAATTTGTGGTAGTAAAATAATATCGTTGTGAAGAGATATCTCTCGCTGAACAGCAGCAGTTTGGGTTTTCAGGTGCCGCGTTCCAAGCACAAAAAAGTACTTCACTTCATCAGATCCTGAGACAAATTTGGTCCAGGTCTGTCGAATGGCATTCCGCCTTTCAATATTATTCAAAGCAGAGAGAATAATAACAACTAATGTTCCTTCATGCGGAGTGAATCGTAGTTCAATCTCTTCATTTGGTCGCTGACTAAAAATGTTAACTGTGAACATGCACCCCAGAAGGAAGAAGAATGTGCTTAAAAAGTACGGTAAAATCTGTCGAGACAGCATGCCTGAGAGGAATAATATGCATGTGCTCTTCATGAGGATTCAGCGCAGTTTCGTTTGGCTCATTGCGTTACACGGACTTGCATAGGTTTAAAATCTAAAACTTAGATGAAATTGCAATCATTCATCATCAGACGCGATGAGACTGCAAGGAAAGGTGTTTAATTTTTGAAAATACTCGCTAGATATGAGGCAGAACATTCCGAGGCACCTATACAAGAGCACCACGACTAAAATAATAAGTGTCAGAACTTGTAGAGTTAATATGAACAAATAAATTGTATCCATTTAAGTGGAGGAAAAACTGCATTGAAAATAATGTTCACGAGTTACATTTGATGTTCTTCAAAAAATATTAATGTTCGCAAAACTACACAGGCGTCCAACTTCCAACAAGAGCAGACTTTGTTCGACTTCGTTTACATTTTTGAACAACAACAAACACCGCCATGATCAGCTGTTGATAAGAATATTAAAGATGGCGGCTAGGAGAGCTTTTCGCGCGCTTTTCCCCCCTCCGCCTATGGAATTGGGATTTTTGATAACGATAAGAAATTGAAAAATAAAAAAACACCTGCCGGAAGCCGGAACCCGTCGAAAAGCACACCGCGTGCGCCTCGTTTTGTGTGTATTTCTTTTAGTCTTTGTAAGTCGTGTTTATTAATCTCTATCTTTCTGCCTAACTTTGAATAGAAGTAAAAAGAGCTTCTACTATCCAAAATTCCCAAAAACTTCTCAAGATAAGTGGATAATTCATCACTCACCTAACCCCAAACTTTCGAAGCACAAAGAAAGCTTGCTGCTTAACGTTTTTAACGGCGAAAAATCGAAAATCATAGTGTTTGGCGTCACTCTTATCCTGATACAAGTCTGACAAGTGGGGTTTTGCATCAATCACGACAAATCTTCAACATGGCTTGCATTTTAAACGGAAGTAAAATGGAATGTGATCTCCCCAAAACCAAAGGCCAGATTCAGGTATGCCTTACTTTATTTTGCTTATCCATCAGATTTCATCTCCATCTGAACGTAGTGTTGCCTTGTAGCAATTTGTATTTCAGAGACAGGACATGTTAATTATGTCAGATTGTCAAAGAACATGATCCTTCTCCATCTGTTCTTGCTCACCTTCCAGGAGGTATCTTCAGAAATTGGCAGAAGATGCCATGTGCTAAATGTTATCAAGGGGAAATCGCCAATCAAATTGCTGTTGAACACATAACAGGGGAGCATATGATAATCTTATTCTTGATTTTCACACTGGTGAAAATGTCAAGGAAAATTTGATTCCTGGGAGCATTCATGTTGGCTCTCCAAACTGTCAATGATTACCTTTTTTATGTTGGCGCTTTTTGGTGTGTGTGTTTCTGTCATTATTTCTCAAGGGAGTACCTAGACTCCATCCATGATCAGGTCAGTTGCGCTAGTCACAGAATTGTTTTTTATTGCTTGATTTTTGTTGATTAGCTGATTATAGTAAGATCTGTCCAAACCACAACTTTCTACGTTCAATATTAGCCGAGATTAGTATGGCCCTTTGAAAAGTCAGGTTTCTGACATCATCCACCGCAGCAGTGACGCCCTTGGTTTCTTCCTATTTTGTTCGATCAATGATGCAGAGGGTAGAACACGAAACTTCAGCGACGCCTAATGTAAACAAACTGAGGTGAACTGACACTGACCGCCTAATCTCTTCGTGGCGAGTGCGTTATCTCCTGATGGGAAGATCTTCAAAGTGTGAATCCCTCTGTTACTTGAGTTTGTTTGCATCTAACGATGTTGAAGTTTCACGTTGCACCCTCTGACAAAATAGGAAGAAACCAAGGGTGTCACTGCTGCGATGGATGACATCAGAAACCTGACTTTTCAAAGGGGATATCTCGGATAACCCTTTCTGGTCCGGGGCCATCTTGCCACGGCCGCCGTAGCAGGTCCGCATACTTTTTTTGGAAGTGAGCCCAGAGAGTCCACTAGAGGCCGCCACATGCTGGTGGGTTTGGAAATATTTGACAACTGATCTGCACACAAGTTAAAACTTTTGGGCTCCTCTATCCGACATCGGACCTGAACCGGTTTTATTGCGATGTTGTATTTATCCGACTTCGGACCGGGAAGGGTTAATATTGAACGTAGGAAGTTGCGGTTTGGACAGATCTTATTATTTTTTGCTACTCTACAAGAATCAAGCATCAAAACAGGATTCTATGACCAGCACAACTGACCCATTCCAAATATAGTTACAGTACCCTGAAAGAAGAAAGTTTACACTTTGACATCTGACCTGGGCAATGAAGGCATCTGACCATGAAAACCTCAAATTTCACCTGTTGATCTAAGCACCAGTGGGGGGGGGGGGGGCTTGGTGGCATGCCCCTCCTCCCTCATGCCAAAAAAGGAAAAAACGGAGAGAATGAAAAGTGCTCCTACAAATTTACTGAAATGGTTTCAAGACAGAACTATATTACTAAATTTTACCAAACCAAAGACTACTCAACACCGCAGAAATACATACCTTGTCCTTATACTAAATTAAAATTATGCTGAAAGAGGTATTATGCGCCAAATTAACCTCCTGAGAATGCTCAAAGGGTATGCTAAAACTGCTTTAAATTCACTGTGGGAGGGCCTATTTCTCTAAAACCTTCCTTCCTCTGCGGGGGTGTCCCCCGGACCCTCCACTTGGCATTAGCTAATGCACCCCTCTCCCCCCTCCGCCACAGCCTGTATCCACCACTGCTAAGCACCAGCACCTCAAGGAGTTCTCTCGGATTTTCTTGCCAAACATTTTTTAAACTCTGATTACCTTTGTGCCTAATTGCAATGTCCTTACCAACAGCAAACTACGAGTATTGTCCTAGGCAAAGCCTGATTGTTTTCCTAGGGAGGGCCTAGCCACCCTAGAAAAATGGTCCCTACTTCAACCCTCAGTGAGGGTCTGCTCCATGAACGAAGGGGGTGAGAAGGGCCACCCTGGAAAATTTTGAAAAACTGACTGCACTTTATGGCTACCACAACGCAAATTTTCACTCAAAGTGTTGTGAATTTTGTGACTTTATTGAATTTCCCTCCTCTTTTCTATTCATCTGCACTGCGTAGCAAGGAAATTTAGATCTTTGAAGTCCGTCTTTTTTGGGGGGCCAAATTACTCTATTTCAATTTTAGGGGGAACCAGGTGGACCTGGAATAGCTGTACGTCCCTGAGTATTGTTTATTAGTATCAAGATCAATTTTAATATCTCTGGTTTGTCAAAGTATCATGAGAAAATTGCCCTGAATTTCAATTTAAACGTCACTATGGGCCTTTTTATGGATCTTAGGAGAAGCACAATGCCCCCTCCCTGTGGTAAGAATTTTGAACTATTTTCTCCATCTCGTCCCGGACATCTCATGGCTGTGTTTTCTCCTCTACAAAATCTGTGTGTTATTTCTAATAATAATATTATTATTCCAGCATCAACACATCTAAAAACGAGTAGAAAATTTATTCCTATTGGAATGGGGTTCATTTGGCTGGAAATTTTTTCGTTTAAAAATCACAGCTAATTTTTTTCTTTCCTTTATAGTAAGTTTAAAAATAATAGAAAAAATATTGCAACGTCACATAATTTTATTTTACAATTTATCATTCATTCAAGAAGAATTCTATTTTTTTTCCCCATAAAACTACTCGTGAATTTTTTGCTTAATTGTACCAAAATTTCCTGTAAATTTTGTTGTTCCACAGCGGAATTAGGAGTGAGGGGGGGGGGGGGGGGGGGGGCTCTTTCCCCCAGAAATCGACTCCCCGCCCCCCTCCCAAAGAATGTGAGGGATCTTGCTAATTTAGTGCACTTCAAAATTTTTGTCTTGGCAACTGTATTTTGATCAATTTTTTGGTGAGAATAGCTCACAATTGCTTCTGAAATGTCTCAACTTTTCAAAATTTCTACAACTCCCTTTTGTAGCCAGGGAAATTCCCCGAGCACTCCTCTAAAGCTGGGGGAGCACCGCAGACCCCCGTTTTAGTGGAGTGTTTTTTTTTTGTGCTCCCAGACTCCCTTTTGGTGAGATGCCCTTCTGCCTCTCCTCTCCCCTCCCCCTCTCCCCCCATGACAAATCTCAGGTTGCATCCATGCTGAGTTGAGAGCTTCTTTGGATCATGGTAATTCGTTTCAGAGAAAAAGCAATAGCTACTTCGTGTTTCTCGACAAATTGTTCGTGTGATACCATACTTCAATCTCAAATTCCTGTAGTATGCACTGTATCAACTGTATGCACTGTATGCATGCTATTTGGCCATGGTCCATGATTTGGCTCCATTTTACAATTTTATCTTTCATTGAGACTTTGCAACCCTGTAGTCTGCTCCTCCATACAGCGCATGCGCATCTGTCACCTGCATTTCAGAGCCACTGCTATTGGTTGAACGGGTGATTTATTATTTTGGGGATCATAACCTAAAACGAGGAGTGAATTTTGTTATGTAACTCGCTATCGTTCTATCATCAGTTATGTTTATTCCTCTGACAGCTGAAGTGAATGTGCTCTGTGACAGATTCTCGGGATCTCGGGCTATTCTTTTCAGCAACCTAGCGAACGTTTTGCAAAGTGTATAAATCTACAGTGCTTAGTGGTAAAAGTGCCTTTGACGATTTGTCACATGTAACTCAGTAGTTTACTTTTGCTTTTTCCATCCTACAGCATCCTAGTACAGAACTTGCTGTTGTTAGAAATGCGCTGAATTGTAGGGTCTTTAGAATGGAGTCATGTTATGATGAAGACTTGAGCGAAAACATCTTCCTCGAAAAACTGCAGACTGATCATATTGAATTATTTGATAAAGCCATCTGCGACGGCTGGGTGATCTGCGTGCCCAGATCTGGCTCGTTCGCTAAGTATGCTTTCACTCATGATGACTTTTTCAACCACATCCTGATTCCTAGTGATGAGCTTCCAGAGACACACTTTCGGACATTAAACAACAAAGACATCCGAATATGTAACAAATTAATAACCTTAGAGCCCTCGGACATTTCCAAACCGTTCACCACGCATATCCTTTTTGAAGAGACCTTCTACACAGAAGAATACTTAAAGTATAAGCTCTTGTGTATCGAACGCCCATTAGAGCCGTGTCAAATTGGTGATGAGATTAAGTCTAGTTTTGTTAGTGTGCAGACTTTACGAGATTGCATTGATCTATTATGGACAGAAAGTGCAGGCAAGTCAATCCTAGAGAAGATGGATGAAATAATCAATGAGTTTCTGGAAGCAAACCATGATTTGGAGTACAAAACTCTACAAGTTCAACGAGATGCAACCAGTCGTTTGTATACGAAATGTTTGCAGGTATGTTTAAGCGATACTCGGCTAAGGAGTCAGACATGTGTTAACAAATATTTTCTAGAGAACATCAAGATTGCTGTTGAATCCTACGTACATCATCATATCTACAAAAAGCTGATAAAGGGTGTTACAGCATGCACAGCATATGATGATGCACAGTTGAACAAAATAATCCGCAATTTATCAGACCTACAGCTGGGTGACTTAGACATTCGAGCAGATCTTCATGATACAGTTCCACAAGCCAGGAGCGAGCTGTCAAAAGTAGATGGGTATAGTACAGTGCTTGGTAAGCTAGGGTGCCTTAAAAGATGCCTTGCTGCAATTGCGCAAGAGTCCATGAACCATTCGGAAGGCAACATAGTGAATGCAGATGACTTGTTACCAATATTTGTTTTCTTGATCATCAAAACTAACCTTCCCAACTGGATTGCTCACCTGACCTATCTATCCCAATTCCGGTTTTCATCATCGAACCAAATGATAGCTGATACAAGTACATTTTTGATAACATCTCTTGAAGCTGCAATTGAGCACATTAAATCAGGCTCCCTACTAGGCTCACCAATGCCTGAATCACAGTTACCAGATGCAGATTATCCAGATTCTGCTTTGACTTATGAAATGTCAAACATGAAGTCATATCAAGCAAACCTTAAACCGAAGTATAATGCAAAGTCAAATTTATATACACTGTTTGAGGAAACACGTTGTGGAAATCTAGAAAAAGTTAAAAGCATTTTAGATAATAATAACTTTCCTTTGCCTGAAAATCCCTCTAAAGATAAATCTCAACTCTGCCATCCCTTATGTTCCTGTGACAGCTGTGAAAAGCAGATGTCAATCATTTTGTGCAATACAGTTCCAACAGTTTACTCTTGTGATGATCGAGGCTTCACTGTTCTGCACATTGCTTGCCTCTTTGGACGTCCCAAAATTGTGGACTTGCTTCTAAGTTATGGTGCAAATCCTAATGTCCAAGACTACTCTGGCTCAACGCCCCTGCATTATGCTGCAGCTCGAGGCCACCAAAATGCCCTGTTACTCATTCTGCACGCCACAAGTGACATTATAGAGCAGCCAGACAATGAAGGTAATACTGCACTGCACCTGGCAACAGAGAATGGGCATGATGGCTGTGTGAAAGCACTGTTGTACTTTGCTGAGCACAACGGAATTCCATTCAACATTAACATGACCAACAACCAGGGCGATACAGCTCTGCACTTCGCTACTCGGTGGGGTTATGAAAATCTTGTGCAACTTTTGTGTGATTACAATGCCAACCCCTTGTTAGAAAATAAACGTAAGTTAACTCCGATGGACTGCGCCCACAATTTGCATGTGGCAAATATACTGACGGAGCATTTGCGCGCGAACAAACCAATTTTGCATTTGATCCGCCCATACCCAAAAAAAAGTGAACTTGTTGCCGCAGCATCGTTTGTCAGTCTGGATTTTTCCGACACATCAGATAGTTTCACCTCAACTGAAGAGTACGGGACAAGACCACAGACTATGAATCAAATCAAGAGGGTGGAGAAGCTGCTTCGGGCGATTGAGTTCAATGATATTCGGCTGATGTCGTACTATCTGGGCTTTGATGAGCCGGTAATTATAATTCAGTCTTTTTTCCTTTGCTACAAATTAAAAGAATTTAACTCTTTTCAACTCTGCTGTGATAGCGGAAAGAGCAGTATGTGCATGCTGGGATAAACCTTGAGACACACAAAAGCACGTGCTAACCATGGCTCATATAGAAATGCACTTATTGCCCTCTTCGCTATCACGGAAGAAGTAGCAATACCATCTACCCATACCAGGCCATTAGTTTTTAGTTCTCATAGATTCCTAAGATTGCACAGGATCCTGTGGAGATATGCAAAAAATGGTCCCCCCCCCCCCCCCCCCCCCGTCAAAGTAAATTTTTAAAGGGGATACATTTTTATCAATAATTGCGTGTGTGCAAGAGAAAGGGAATACCTAAATGAAATTCAAACTTCTAGAACTGGGGAAAGAAAACAAGAGACAAAAGTCACATCAGTTTGGATGCATCTATTGTCAGTTGGCCCATTGGTTAGCATGTAAATATCTGTTGAATGGTGCAATTTTTGCAAATTATATCTTTTTAACCATTTGTCATATTTTTAATTGTCAGGGGACTTCACCAAAAGGTGTCAGAGAATTTCATTTCCGAAATTCTATGGCAACCCTGAAGTAATCACGCCATTCTGAACATTGTGGCACACAGTCCCTTGGGTTGTATTTTTACTGATTAATGAAAAATTTCTCATGAAATTACCAGAGAGGTTTGATGATATCCATTTAATGTCCCATCTTTTCCAAGCCACCTAAGTTTGCCAGTAATGTGCTGAAGATTACTAATGTAAAATTATTTTTATCTCCAATTATCTATTGACAATCATTCTATACATTTTTCAGGTAGTGAAGTCAGCCAGTGAACAGTCAAAGAAATGTCATCCTCTCTGTTCCTGTGAGCTCTGTTGGGAAGAATCAGAAGATGAATTCATCGAGCAAAGGTCGCGGAAACACCGTTTAAAAGAAGCATTAAGTGTGAACGTGTGTAACTCAGACGGCTACACACCTTTGCACATAGCAACACTTCACAACAGAGTTGAATGTGTACGCCTGCTCCTAGACGGTGGAGCAAAACCTAACCTTAAAACCAAATCAAAGGAGCTAACAAGCCTTCACATCGCATGTCAGAATGAGCGGACACGCATCATCAAACTTCTGTTAGCCTCTGGAGAGACTAACATCAATACACAAGATGTCAATGGTAACACTCCACTTCATTATGCATGTATGACCAACAATGTAAAACTTGTAGAGACATTACTGAAATATGAACCCAAACTCGGAATCAAAAATTCCTTTGGACAGACCCCCTTGGACTTGGTCAAGGAAAGCATGTCCCTTTGTTTGATCAAGCTGCTAGGTGGCAAACCTGTATCTGGGTTATAGCCAGTTTTCTGGAACATCTCAATTAGCTTCAGGACCTTTAGACCCTGCCACTTTTTCAATCAAGTTTTTTTTTTTCTACTTGAGTGAACAGGAGTTTTTCTGTTCACTCTGTGGACTTGAGTTACATTTTATGATTTAGGAAGGATGCTCAAACTAAAAGTGCTTTGATTTTTCAATTTATTGACTTTACCCCGAAATTGTTAAATATCGGAGTAATCTTATTTTTTAGTTGGCCCCTTTGACTTGTAAGTTGCTCTCTGAAAGTCTTTTAGAGAGAAATAACTGGAATTGAGTAGTGAAAATCCTCTTTTACTAGGTCTCATAGTACAAATTTAATGAAGTACCTTCATAATCTACTTCAAATACTTCAGTCATCCAGATGAATAGAAACCTAATTCATCAAGGGTGAAAGGATGTCCATGAAAATCCTATAATTTTTGTTATTTCTTCTGAATTTGGTAAATCAATTTGTTCCCGATTCACTTGTTGATACCTCTTGGTTTACCTTCAGGTAAAATGTTCGTAAAAGTATTTTCTCTCATGGAGACTCTCTTCTCGCAACCCTAGTGCTCCTTTATTGATGATGTACACATACCTAACAGGTCATGTGCTAGCTTGTGTTACCGTGACAAATAACCTTAGCTAGCGGCAGAAACAGAGAAATTAGATTTTGTGAATTGTGTCCGAACTTTCTGTAACCAAAGTCATCGGTAAGGTATCAGAGTAGTTCTGTCGAGCATAAATTTTAGACCAGGGAAATAACTCTAAAATTGTGGCCTGATTACTGTAACACAAGATTTTAAAACAGTAATGAGTCTACCTAGAGCAAAAAACAGCTGAAAAAGTACTAACAATGAAATTTGAGCTGCGCAATGTAACTGCAACATACATACATCCTAATTCTATCAAGTGGAGGGGACGTATTTTAGCTCAATGAAGTTTAGAGTAAATGCTTTGCTGGGGTCAGGTCATCCTAGTTAGTCTTTTTACTACTATCAATAAATTTTAGATCTGAAAACTCACTCATTTAATTATTATCATTTGATGATAATTGTGTCTTGCAAATGTCTTGCTGTTGTATGAAATTAATTTTGGAAACCAAAAGAAGGTTTGGAAACTAAAGAAGTGGAAATGAAAGGAGACCATGCCATGATACCAACAACACACATACTTTATAACGAGAACATCTATTACTAACAAAAATCAACAAATAGAACCTGAGTATGTTAAAAGAATATTCTAGTTTTCTTAAATTATAAATTTTAAATCAATGAAATAAGTCTAAATAAAATGTAAAACAGTAAAAAATTATTATGAATGATCGTAGACAGATGAATGGAAATAAAATAATTAAATTAATCCACTATCTATTTTACAAACAAGTTGTTGTTCCTTTGAAGTAAGAAGTTTGCTCACTTTCCTGCATTTGTATTCTTATGCCAAGGAGCCTCAATTTGTCTTTATTCATTCCTTTTGATGCTGAAGGGAGACTTTGATTTTGGTGCTAAAAACATGGAGAAAACGAAACTTATCCATTCTATAGACTTTTTATTTAGTTCAATTTTACTAAGAGGATAACCCACTGCACTCATGTTTTATCAGCGTGTCAAACTGGTTGCTCTATTTTAGTTACATATTCATTTATATTCATAGTTCTTTTGGATCTCTGTCATCTTTTAAGAATGTTCACTGCTCTTCTTTTGGAAATGGTATTCAGAAGTGAACAGGCAGGCGGTAACGCTAGGGAAAATTGTAGAGGGCTGGTGGATATTTTCGTTGATTTTGGATTGATTTGTCGCCTTCATTCTGTGAAAAAATCATCTAAAATGGACAATATATGTGATAAAGTGCGATAAATTTCTCGGCCCTGGCCCACCCCTGATAGTATCTCTATTTTCGTCGATTTCCAAGCAAACCTTTTCAAATGAATTTCTAAAATACCTTGATATCTGTAAAATAATTTCATTTACTATGATGTTAAGTTTTTCGTGCCATCATTCCCAATCAAAATTGTTAATTGTTTTAGGATCTAAACATAAAGCTAAACTTATGGTGCCTTCAGAATCCTTAATTGGATAGAGCTTTTGCCCTTTATTTGAACTAAAATTGCTGATAAAATATCTTAAAACCCTCATGAATTGTAATCCTTGTTCATTCCGTAAGTAATTAAAACCCTCATGAATTGTAATCCTTGTTCATTCCGTAAGCAAGTATCTAATATGTCAACAGCTGATTATAAGTCTCAGTTCATCCTGAAAGGTCAAAGAATTGTTGAAAATTGTAGCTGCATTAATGTTTGAATGCTGTTTTCGGAAAATGTAAGAGAACAGCAGCAGTATCTCATCCAGTCTTTAGATCAATTTCTTCATTAAGTGAATGCTGATGTTTAAATCACTTTTTGCATGTGTCAATCTGAAGGATTTTGTGGAGCTTCCTACCCATTTCTGGTGTCTTTACCAAAGGCGAAAATTCCATTATAATTGTATCAGTAGCACTGATGAAGGTAGATCCCCAATGAAATAGTATACTTGATGAGCCAATCTCCCAATTAGACAGATCTGACTGTACTGTCGAAGTAAATTAGAAATTCAAAGTTCAGTCCACAAGTATACAAATCCTATTGTTAGGTAGAAAAGCTATCATTTTTTATTATTTTTTCTTCCTTGTAAATGGTAGTTAGCTAGAACTGGAGCTTTACACCTGGCTTCTTCTCATAGCCAAGGTAAGGAGTTACATGGGGGCTGAGGGTGGTACTCAGCATTAGACATCTATTTTTTAGTTCAGGCTTTAAATTTGGCAGAAAATTTGTTTAATGGTCTCATTATGAAGTGTGCTAAAGTGTTTCACTGATATTATCTTTCAATTACCCCCTCCCTCCCCTCATGTTCCTGTGCGTCGAATAATTGAATTTTTGCCATTTTTGTGCAGTTTTTCCTTAAATTTTGAAAACTCTAGTATGCACCAGTATTTCCTAGATTGTTCTAATCGCAAGTGACAGAGATTCTTAGCTCCCATTATAAGTCCCTTGCACCCCTAGAAGAACAGCCGCTAAATAGACATTTAATTTTGGAATTTTTGCAGGCCCATAGTACATTTGTAATTGATGAAAGGAGAAAAAAGTACATTGTGTTCGCAATTTAACCTGTAGAAGTCGTTTTGTCTACATTTTCTTAGGTCTCTGTGTAAATTCAAACATTATTAAATCTCATGGTGACACAAATTCTGCATTATTTTCACAAAAATCTTGAGAAAATTTTTACAAGAATAATCTCTGCGGAAGTCAGTTTACCCTGCCTAACTTTAATGCTATCATGTAACTTCCTCCTCTACTTTTTGACCTGAATTCAAGAGTATACATCTTTTTACTCTCTTAAGTAGAGCTCAATCTGATCTTGATCTTATTTAAACAGCGATTAGGCTAAAACCGAAATCAGACTTCTCCAATGAATTCCCTCTCCCTGTTCACAAGCATCTCCTTTTCTGCTTTCCCCCACTCATTTATAATTCTAGTCTTGACTCTGGCCCCATGTCTTTGCCCTTGAACTACTGCTTAACATCATCAGCACAATTTTATCTGTCTTAGCTTTATGTTTTATGTATATATTTTTCTTAATTATTTTGCAAAATGAAGCTGATCGTCATTGTTTATATTTTTGTAGTGTCACGGAGTCAGCAGTTATGTGTGCAGTTGAAGATTTTGAATTTGTATGTCTGTGATATTATTTATCTATAATTATAATATGAATTGGACAAATTCAACAGCTTTCACCTTAACTGCATCAGTTGTCGCTTAATTTCCTTCCATATGCTATTTTTTGTACTGAAAAGCTAAGCAATATCCTGATTTATAACAAAAATTTAAAATTCTTCCGAAAAAGATCTAATGGACCACTAGACAAGGTACGAATTTAAGCATTCTGATACATGTTCCTTAACAAGAATTTCATGTAGATCACGATTCGCGCAACGAAAATGAATAAAACCAACTCCGAACGAAGTTGTTAACGTTTTTATTTCACATTGGTTACGAGGAATTTGGACTGCCCGCTCACAAGAAACTCAAAGCTCTACGTGAGTCAAATCGCGCACTTCAAAGGTTTCAGCAAGCCTCTGATTCGAGCAATGTTCATTTCCCACCATGTGTTGTTCCAACTAAAAGCAATTTGCTGTATCTTATCAAAAGCGTCAAGATTGAGGATGCCAAATTTTTATATCGCATAGACTGTCATGATAACGTTTAGCGTGCGATGTGAATCACGTAGAGCATTGAGTTTTCATGAGCGGGTGGTTTGAATTTACGCATCAAGAATCATTAAATATCTTCGTAAGGAGTTGATTTCGGCAATTTTTGTTGTGCGCATCGTGTTCTACGTGAAATTTTGCTTAAGAAACATGAATCAGAATGCTGAAATTCGTACCTTGTCTAGTGGTCCATTGTAATTGTACACGTTTTGTATGTGTATAACCAAAAAAAAATAAATAATACCTTGAAATGTTCTCTAAATTGTTGGAAAAATTTTCTAGAAATTCAAGGCGATATTGTGTTTATTTCTTTTTTATTGAAGTAAAATACTGTAACATAACTGACAACTGAGAATGAAGTCAGGCTGATTTTGGTTGAAATTGTCCAATGGTGCGAGGAGCAAGTATCAAGTAAAGTATTCCCTCTCATCAAAATGAATTCATCTTTACTAGAGTTTAGCAAGTCCTTCAGGTACATATTATGTATCATGAAGTAACCTCTACCTACTATTTTTGTAGTAGCTCTCTCAGTGCGTATTTTTTCCATTCCCAAGAAAGTTTGTCTAATGTTTAGGATTGATCAGTCCCTTGGTTGAAGAGCTCTGCTGTCTCAAAATCCATTCTCACTCTGTAACAATTCTTTCTTCAGGGCAACAAAATATTCCTCGACATTATGTAACTTAAAATCTGTAGAATTCAGTATCTTAAACGCTAATGTAGGATGCAATTTGGCTCATCAATTGAATCCATACTTCAAGTGTAAAGAATAATAATCATATAATTTTGTCACTGAAGTCTAAGAAGATTAAAGATTATACAATTAAGTGAACCAAGTTTAGAATGTATTTGCAAATAGGCAGATTAAAGCAGTCTTTTCTTTATTATACTTAGTCCTATCAAGATCGGTTAGACTCTGGTAATTCAGGTTCTTTACAAGTATTTTTTTTTTTAACTTTATGATCAGGATTAATTATTTTCTTCCTTCCCCCCCCCCCCCCTCAATTTTCTCATCAAAATGGATGTCCAACATTTTGCAACTACCCCAATTAATTGAGTCTTAAGAAGGCTCAGGAAGACTTTTGCATTCTTGACTTGATACACAGTCCCAACTCAGCAAAGAAACAATATTTTCAAAAATATTCTATTGCCAAGCAAATATTTTCTCCCAGAGGAACTGTTGGATCGTTTTGTGTATTACTAGAGTGAGTTTAACCTGTTCTTATTTTTCTCACTCCTCTCTTTTCTCATTATTTCTCCCATAAAATGCTTGTTCATATTGAGTAAGGAGTCGTCATCCCCCCCCCCCCCCCCCCCAAGTCATTGCCTTCATTTCGAAAACTCATTTCAATTTTATTTTTTATTATTATCTCGGAAGGTCCCTCATTTTACTATTTTTTATTTATTACATAGGATGTTCCAAAAGTGTAGCACATTTCCTGCTCTTCAGCAAACGGAAGCAGCTATCGATTTGCGGTTTATGTGTTTAAATTCTATGTAATTACCTATGAATGAGATGAAGATCAGTCCGCTTGATCAAATGGTGACAGAGCTACAGGGTTTTGAAAATGACTTGTCGAGAGACCCCCCTCCAAGATGTTTAGTCATCAAGGGAATCAAAATTGGCTACATATCGCCGAATTTCAAAATTTGCAACGTGTTGCCAATGTTATAACTATGTTCGCCAAGAAAGAATGTTGTCAAACGAATACACTCCTGGATGTTGCATCAAGACAATACGCGCCTGCACAATACATGATGGCCCAGTTCACCCGCAAGTTTATGAAAAGAAACGACATGGTGCTCCCGCAAACCCCCCCCCCCCCCTCCCGCCCTTCTTATAATTTAGATCTGTTTCCGTGTAACTACTGGCTATTTCCCGAATTGAAACAATATATAAGAACAAGGTTTGATTTCATAGCCGAAGTCAAAATCGCTGTTCAAAAATTCTTCAATAGCCCCTGTAAAGAAGACTTCAAACAAACTATCCCTGTGTGTTGGGCAGATCGACTGAAGCCTTGTGGTCAACACGGTTTAAAATATTTCGAGAAACTTATAAATAATGAGTCAACTGACGAAGACGTTTAACTTCAGTCAATTTCTGTAAGATTTTGTAATTTTTTTAGTTAAAACATTCAGTTCTCATTAAAATTTTTTTCTTGACAAAAATAGCTAAAAATCCTGGAGGGGGTCTCACAACAAGTCATTTTATAAACCCTGTAGCTCTGTCACCATTTAACGTAGCGGACTGATCTTGGTCTCCTTTTATAGGTAGTTACACTGACTTTCCTTTCAATCTTTTTGTATCTTATTAAGCTACTTTTATTTTAAGCGTGCTTCGTATTTAATAGTTGCACACCTTTTTTACCCTCCTTTCTTATTTTAGGAGAGAGCCTTATTTGTTTCAAAGTGACCCTTAATTGTTAATTTTTGTCTGTTTTTTTCCCCTCGTACTCTGTATTTTTTGTGATTCTTATTCATCCCATTTTTTCTGTTATAAGAGACCATTCAGAATAGTTAGAAGTGACACATTATTATTTCTTGAATCTAAAAAATATGAAAAGCGTTCTTCTTAATCAGCTACATTTCTATTAGTGTTTCCCACTCATCTTTAGTTTGGAGACTGGATCAGAGTGATGTAGTGAATAAGAGTGAAATTATGTTTATGTCATGCTGATAAGTCTAACCCGGTACCTAACAACTAATTATCAACTTTGTTCTAACCATGAAAAAAGCCAAGGGCAAGAATTTTCAATTGAAAACGATCTAGCTCGTAGGCAAGTCTTAGTACATTAGTGGTAAATCGATGGTGAAACTGCAGAAATGCGTATATCTGTTTGTTGCAATGCAGACTTACTACCGTCCATTATTTTCTACATGGGAAACTACTGAACGTCATTTTTTAAAATTTTAGAGATTTTTTCTCTTAATTTGAGGAATATTCGGTGAAAACTTCAAGCCATGATGTTGGATTGTCTCATTTTAAAAATAGGAGCTGAGATTTCAAAACACCGCAACTGAGGTACACATTTTTGCAGTTTCACCAAGGAAATACTAACTCCTGCAGGGTGGAGAAAAATTTTTGACTAAGACAATCTTAAGTAAAATGTATAATTTCGGTCAGCAATATCGCAATTTTTTAAAAAATTGCCTTGCTTTGACCTAATTCAGCCCGCTGTTTCATGCAACTTAAAAGAAGCGGAGCAATTAAAAAATTAGATAAAACGATCACAAAATTGAATCGACGTATGCAAAAACGTCTGTTGTCCAATACAGATTTTCATAATTGCGGTAGGTTGCTTTTGTCCCACAACACTGATAGATAGGATCGATCTCTTTTGTAAACGTTTAATTACACTTAGAAGATTATTTATAAAATTGGTCTACATTCCTAACGCCTTAAACCATCTTGTGTTGTTGAGGAACAACAAAATTGTCCACTCAAATTCTGAAACACTGACTCCGACATCGGACGTTTTCGCATCCGTCGATTCAATTAATCAAGCTATTTGTTACATCAACACTACTCAAGCAGCTCTGCCAAATCAACAGTCATGTAGTATGAGAAGAGGTAAATTTCACTTGATGTCAGCCTCATCTTTGTATGTATATTGTTATCATAACGTCAGCTTTTCCAATCTCTTCAGATATTTCTTGTGGTTGAGGGCTTCTAAGAAGATCAAAATAAATAAGAGCAAGTCTGTTGTGAATATTTTTTACACTTTTTGTATTTTACCTTTATATCTCTCTATATCATATATTGTGAATAAATTTATTTTGTTGACTATTAACTTGTGTCTAATTAATTTTACTATCAATATTATGATATCCTCAGTATCTCCTCGCTTACAATTAGCTAGTAAAATGAAAGTTGCCATGAGCAGAGAATGCATAATTTTTTCTGACTTGATCAGCTACAAAATGTTATGGTAAACCATTAGAGAATCTAATTTTTAAATGAGATCATAATGCTTTCATTGTTTTGGCTCTTCAAAATTCCTCAGGTATGTTTGACTTTGTATCCTAGGTGAAAATAGTCGAAAGAATGAGGTGTCCGTAATTCTTTGTAATAAATTTGATAATTTTTATGATTACTAAAGATCTTGAGTGTGAACACTCCAAGAAGTACAACTTTGCCTCTCTAGTTCTCTGGAAACCTGTTAAAAAATTAATTTTAAGAGAACCAAAATGCGTGATCCATCCAGAAAACTATGCTAATACAGTTCATAGTATGAAGAATTCCAAACAGCGCCCATTTTTGTCAAGGTGGACACACATAGGTGGTTACATCTTGTAGTCTCTTCATGTCACAAAGTATTGGTTACATCTTCATCGTAAAGCAAAGCATCCACCCTCTGTGTTACTACAGTCTTTGAAATGATGACTCAACTCTAGATGCGGCCACCTTTGTTTATTTGCCTTGCATTTTTGCATTGCAGGCATGGATGAAAATCTTCAAAACCGTTGCTATGCATAAATGTTAAGTTACTTTCACCCTCCCACCTGCATGTCTTACACTTGATAAGGGCTATGCTGTATGATTATTCCATCATTGAAAATGCAGCATTCGTCAATTAAGACTACTAGAAACTGCAATGACTCTCTCACTCATTACGCAGTCCAACCTGACGAAAGGATGACATTTTTGCATTATTAATAATAAATTTTGAGATCGTCGATTTATAAAATAAAATATAAATTAATAAATTTAAAATATCGAAGCCAAGAGGCAAAGAGATGTCAGAAGTAGCCACTGAATTAATGGCACTGCAAGCAAGGTAGGGCAAGCGAAGTTATGTGCAGATATCTCAGGTTCTTGTTATGTAATTGAAATTTTATCGAAAGGTTTTCATCGTTAAGTGTCCAACAAAGAATAGAAAGAGACAATACAAATAACAAGACTGATGAAAAAGGCCTTGCCATGACAAATATTTTGTGATAGCCAAGACCAAATAATATTTCATAAAATAATTATGATTTCGGAAACCTTGAGAACATGTGCACTTTCTGATTTGGTAAATATCAAGAATTTTACTTAAATTATCTCTCAGAATTCTTCATGAGACAGGATCATGTACTACAGCAAGATCTCTACAATAGTCACCGAGACTATGACGCTGAGTAGTAGGTTTTCAATTATTGTTGCCAACATTTTTGTCAAGGTAGTTGAGAGGCATTGAAAATAAGGTAAATTCATTGAACTGAATTAATTGAAGTCATGATTTTTTCAAGATTCAGGATTACAGACCTTTTCTGATATTTTGAATGTATGCATTTGTTTACTCCATCTGTACTAGAACACTCCGCCTGTCTTCGTTTGCTTTATCACAGAGTAGGTAAAGCTAAATCGTGTCACAGTCTCACTTTTCATTAATGTGCTCTTCCTTTTTTTCCTCAGGTAATTTTTGGGCCCATGTTCTCTGGAAAGTCAACTGAGTTGATTCGGCGCTTGAAACGTTATCAATTCGCAAATTACAGGTGTCTAGTGGTTCGGTATGCCAATGACAATAGGTATGACACACAGTCTCTAGCTACTCATGACAAGCAAAAACTTCCGGCAATGTCTGCAACAGTTCTCACAGATCTCAAAAGATTTACAGATGAAGTGGATGTAATTGGTGTTGATGAAGGACAATTTGTAAGTGCATTTATTTTTGAAGTAATTTCATTGAAGTAAGACAGAACCAGAAAAACTTCCTTAAAACGGTCTGCATGTGAGAGGTCTGAGATCAAATGTAACTTTGATTTCCATCATTCAGTCGTAACTTTCCAGGAAATAGGTATTCGATTTTTTGGAAAACTTACGTATAACAGAACCATGAAGGTCGTTTTCAGATTCAGATCAAAATATACAGGGATACTGTATCAAACACATGATAAATTTTCTTTGCCATCCGTAACAGCAAGATTTTCAGGTCACCTGGCATGTTACCACCATTATAAACCGACCTGACCAGGGCAGAATTGTTTTCCTTGGTTTTTGATGGGACTTTCTCCATCTACTTTTTGTTGTTGAAGCTAAAAATACCCTAGTGTTTTCCACCATGTATTAGTTTCTGGAAAATTGATTTGTGATTGAAGATAAAAACTCAAGTCAATCCAGCCAACAGCAAGAAAAGTTGATTAGTCTCCTTTGAATAATTCTAACCATTTTTTTTTTCTTTTTTGCCAAGACTTTAAATCTGCTTGTGTAAAGCTTCCTCATGAAACCAATGCAATCATTCCAAAATTGCAAAGTCTCAGTGGAAATACACTTAAACAATATTTTTGTTTTGTCAGGTACTTTTGAATCTTAAAATACAAATGTTACAATAAGCTAGTAATGAATAAGTACATATTGGTAAACATTCTCCTTTCTCACTGAAATTTTCACTGTATTGCAGTTTACGGATATTGTTTCGTTCAGTGAAGAAATGGCAAATCTGGGTAAAATAATCATCGTGGCTGCTCTGGACGGAACATTCCAGAGAACAGGATTTGGAGACATTCTAAATCTTGTCCCGTTGGCTGAAAGTGTTGTGAAACTAACCGCTGTTTGTATGTCTTGCTTTGCGGACGCTTCGTACACGAAAAGAATCGGGAATGAAAAAGAGGTAATTTTTAGTATATTTGACTATTATTTTGTTAACTTCTTAATTCCATTTTTCAATCACATTACTTCCACCTAAACCAAGCTAAAACTTTCAACTGTCACAAAACTAATATATTTTAGACTGAGAGGAATGCCTCTTGCAATGTTCAAAAAAATCTGTTCTGAAGTGCTGCTTTCGAACCTCCCCTTTCTTTGATTTCTATTCTTGTCACAATTGAGACATTCCTCCATTAAAAGGTCCCTGCAGACATACGCCTGCCGGGCGTTTGGGAGGAGGCAGATTTATAACACTGAGATTTTAAAATCTATTTAAATGTGTTCTTTTTACAAGTTTAAGGGAAAAGGATAGAAGAAGTGAAGAAGCTTTCAGTTATGTAACGGTCAGATGTTAGCCTAGCAGCTTGATAGTTGAAATTTTGTGTTTGTCGGGTGGAAATGGACAACATAGGTTAAATGGGGAAGCATGATTGGACGGCTATGTCTTATCGCTGCTTTGTCGGATGGAATGGACGACATACTGTTGGATACTCAAGAGGTGCCTTTAGTTAGTCGTCCATTCAACCTGACAAAGCAACAATAAGACATAGCTGACCAATCATGCTCCGCCATTTAACCTATGTCATCCATTTACACCCGACAAAAAAAAATTTGAACAATCAGGCTTTAGTCACTCCACAAAAGAGAAAGTACAACTTATGTACACCTTGCTTTCTTGCAGTGTTGTCACGTTATACGTCTAAAATTACATCACAACATGCAATAGTTCAAAATGAACTTATAATAAGTTTCTTTATTTAAGTTAGCATGCCTCAAGTCATCAAATCTCTTCTTAGTCTAATAATCTTGAAATTACTAAAAAAAACCAATGGCCACTTACTGAGCCATGAAAATATTTTGCTTGAGTAAGTGAGCAGCCACCGCACCGGTGCATGGCCTTACACAGAGACAATTACCTTACAAGGCCATTTAATTTTCCCATGGGGTATTTTTAGTTTTTATATATTATTATGAACGTATCCAGTTGCTTCAAAGAGAGAAAATGAGTGGTGTTTCTTATTTTTGGTTCCAATTCCATTGCATTTAAAACTGAACGATGATTACCAAGGTTAACTCAGGACACTTGTGGTCTAGTAATTCGAAAATTACGAGCATCAGTTAGAAGTCGAAATTCGAACTAAGTCGATGTACTAAAAGTCACATTGATTTCAAGGCGAAATCACTTAACATAGATAGATTTACATCAAATCCAAAACCTCCCGAACGAGAAGCACGGTTAAGTGGAAAAGGCCTATGCTGCGTACATACGCGATCTGCATCTATCCATATTCAGGTTGATCAGGAGTTATCAGACCATCTTTCTCTGTTGCCAGGTTGAAGTGATCGGAGGTGCAGACAAGTACATGGCTGTGTGTCGAGATTGTCACCGATTATCTTCCCCTGTTAAACGGTCACCTTTTAAGACGTTGGATCAACCAATGATTCAGGTGGAAAACTACAATCACAAAAAAGAGCTTTTCTGCTGACAAATTGTACCTTGCTCTTTTCCCACCTTTTGTATCATTACTCATCATTGACTTTTCTCTAACCAAAAATTTGTATAGCTGAGTAAGAATTTTATTCTGACAATTTAATTTTACTCAATTTATTTTAAAGACCCTTCTTATTCCTATTTTTTTAATGTCAAAGATCCTTTCAAATTCTGTGACAGAGTTCTTATTTTTAAGGTAAAAACGGTTCAAGTTGTTAAGATGACGACCTATCTGTAAGATGGAATAAGGTAAATATTAAACGAAGCATTTTGTCCATGGTTTTATGTATTTTGACAATGGCAAAGTTAAAAACTGTTCTTTGCCTTCTTTTTCTTGTTTTTTAAATTCAACTCTTTTTATTTTGAAGTTTTTCTTTTTGACTTGTTTTTTTTGGCCAAAAGTCTGTACAAATTTCTTTAATCCTTAAAATCACTTAGAAATAGCCAAATTTTGTTCAAGCTGACTGAAAGTGCCGACGGTCCTCCAAAAACCTTGAATAAAAGGAGCGTGTCAAGACTTTAAATTTCTAGAATGTTTGTATCTTTCTTATTTTAATAAAAAAATATTGCACAAGGAATTACCTTTTTTTTTGCCATCTGCATACCAATTATTTTTTTTATTAGTTTGCATATATTTAATAGGTGCTTGTATAAAAATTCAGGTGTCATTAACTGCAAAACGGTGGAGAAAACTAAGCAGTTTATGCCCAATCATTACATGACAGTTATCTATTTCTTTTTCTTCTTTTTTTTGTATTTTCTGAGGACAATGCAATGTAACATTTTCCTATGGTGTTTGAACCTAGAGCCAGGACAAAGTTTCGTAGCTTGTACTTGAATAACTGTTTTAAACCTTTACTTTGAAACAAAAATTCGTTGATTGCAGTTAGGCTGTTACATAGGCGAATAATAAAAACCTGGCTTTTTTCATCTAGATCCACTTTGCTTGACCCATGACCATGAAGAGCTATTATCAACAAGTGTTTATTAGTTTTGAGTTAGAAGTCAGATCGACAGTGATGATGTTTCAAAGTTCTCCAAAGAGAGTGGATGTAATTTGTTTAATTTTAGTTCAAAAAGTAACAATTACATCGGACGTTTCGTCGCAGTGGTCATTAAAACGAAAGTCCCTGGACATCACACTAAACTAAGATGCGTGATACAACTTTTTTGACCCCTGAGCCTCTCAAATTGCATCCCTAAAGTTGAAGGCGAATTTAATTTCTTAATTCCAGTTTCCAGCTATCCAGGCATGACCGCCTGAGCGATGCTCAATTCCATCGCAACGCTTGTAGGTAAAAAAAGACATAGGCCGAAAGGGTTGTGGGTGAAAAAGTCTTGGGTGAAAACATGTGGGTGAATAGTCCATTAGGCGAAAATACTGAGGGTGAGAAGTACTCTATGAGAAGTAACTAATCTGTCATGGCTCAGATGAATGAGTATATATTTTACTGTACTCTTCATTGGACTCTTCTTGTAATATTTCAGGAGATATGGGATCGATGAACTTACTTCTGTGCCACCATTATGACTTTTGGTAATTGCTTGCAAACTAGTTTTAAGTTCCTAAATTGAAAAGTGAACCGTTGGTTTACACGACAGATTTAAAACCCAATATCAAATTACTCTTCCATCATTGCTTGAATCTTATGGTGCACATTCATTTTTTATTTTTGAGACTATAATTTTCAATTAATGCTTGGTACACTGTTGTTGCAATTTTTGTTTCTAATAATTGAAGTACTCATGAAAATTACATAAAAAAGTAATAGTAATGGTGCTAATTTGTAAAATAGTAAGCTGAAGGTTCTAAAATCAGTGTATCTCGATTGAGAAGCTTTACCAAAAAAAGGAAAAAAATTTATTAAAATTGATGTTTACACAAAGCATAAAATCTTAGTTGTTTACACAGTGTATGTCAACTGATAGGATGAGGAACAGTCTTTGAGGCAATAAAAAGTGATTAAAAAACGAAGTGCATCAGCTAATCACATGATGCTCAGCTCTAATTAACAAAAACTGTAAAATTATAAATTTGTGCGCTTAGAGAATCGCAGTCTAAAAAGAAAAAGATTCGACAGAGTTTGGTAGTTTTCCTGATTATTAAGTACAAGTGCAAGATAAAGGAGAGAAATGTCTGCACTAACCCAAGAGCAAGAACATTTTTAGGACAATGATTCTTGAATTCACATTTAAAAGTATGATAATTATACAGAATTCCAAATGGTAATTCATATGCCCTGGTTTTCTATTTTATAAAAATATATATGAAGAAAAGATAACGGTTGTATAAAGACTGCATTATGTAAAGGATGTACAATGTATTTGTATACCTGATGAGAGAAGGATTTTGTTGTTAAAAGTACCCATTTTTAATTATCTCATTATAAAATGAGAGGTGCAGTCGACATATGAAGAATATAATTATTTTCTGTTGTTCATTATAAAAGAACTGACATGCAAAGTTCAAAGAACTGGATTTGCTGAATAGAAAATGTAAGTTCAAAACGAAAAATAGGAACATTTATTTTTCGTTCGTTACATTATTCATATCCCTCTTTGATAACTAGAAATGGGTACTTTTAACAAAAAAGTTATGATTCATGTTTAGTCTTTTATTTTAGCAGACCTTATGGAGATTACTCGTCATTTATCCTTCGAAAATTTAAGGTTCACTGTTTTCTTTCATTTTTTTTAGTATAACTGCAACTAGGGTTGATTAAATTTTGAACGTAAGATCTCATCCTTGACCGCTTTATTTGTTACAATAGCCGGAGCATTTTTCAACGAGTTCCATTGGATGTTAGAATTTAGAAAGTTCCCACTTGTTAGTTTGACTGTTTCTAGTTATAAGAGATTTCAGGACTGTTGAAGTGATCAAGAATCCAGTCAATGCCTTGCTCCAGAACCAAAACCAGTGCACCTACTGAGCTCGTAAAGAAAAAATAAAGAAGCTGAAGGAGCGGCACCAAGAATAATTGAGCAGAAGAGAAAGCTGTTTGAAAAGATATGTTAAGTACTGATTAAACACATCATATCCTCACGTTGATTACTTTGTTTTTTTTTTTTTTTTTTAAACTGACATTCTACACCAGGAAAACAATTTCAATCCGCTAAAATTTGGAGTCTGCGAAAATGGAAGATGGGCTAAGAAAAAACCACATTCCTAGGGTTCTCAAGCATCAAATTTCATTTTCTACAGACTGTTAAAAAGCTGAGAGTGGTAGCTTAAATAAACTTTGTACCAATTGCCCTCACCTGGCGAAGTTGAGAATGAATCAAACTGTCCAAATTCTTTGATGGGCAATCCTAATATGATGGCTTATTCAAAAAATCTAACCTTAATGGAGACAATCAACCCTTAAAAAATGGCAAACCGGTGATTAGGTTCTGACTCTCAGGTATCACTTTTTATAGTAACAATAGTAGTGTTCATGGCGAAATGACTTGCCTTTCATGTTTTTCGTTTTGCATAGAAATAATTAGGAAAATTTACATAAAATTTTTATACTAAGTTCGTATGTTGGATTTAAATCATCATTCAATTTCCTCAGTTTTAATTACTTGCTCATTATTTTCCGATAAACTTTGTGTAACTGCACTGAATTTCCAAAATGGATGCACATTGCGGCAATTCTCTCAAACATGAGTTCATCACGACTAACTGCATTTTTGAGCAAAAACAGAGCAATAATAATTTGCGAAAAGAAGACGCATTTCAACTGATAACAAATTTTTGGTTAAAAATTGCACTTACATAGTTTTTTTGATTTAAGGAAAAAATTGTAACAAAGCTAAAAAAATTCCAGAGAGAAAAAAAAGTACTTAGAGGCAGCTTAAAATGATTAAAGCAGCTGTACAGCCATATTTTCTAAAAATAAATTACACAAAACTAGGGTCTTGTAAATCCGATGTAAATTTATCATATCAGATCTGATCAGAAGCCATGAAGTGGTTTAAATTTAAGGTAAACTTAGTGAGACAGCAACAATTGAAAGGTAGAAGAAAATTGTGAAGAAATTAGCCACGTGCGTGAGAAGAACTTAAAAACCTTCTACGTTCTCCCTGTTTGCAAAAAATAATACGTACAAAAGAGGCTGGGACACCAGCTGATAGTACATCCCAATGTTTCATTAATTTTTCGCAGCTCTGGAAACATGAATGATAAGAGGAGAGTTTCTTCTGATGGTAGTATATCAGTAATTATCACCACATTTTAAAATTTCCCTTGGACATTACTATTGTCTTATCCTCCGAAATGGTACAAGAGTTTTGGGTATGAAAATGGTACCTAAAGTGATAATTTCAAATATCCACCTTACATTTCATACACCTGCAAGAAAATTGATATATGTCAAAGAAGACACAACATTTACTTAAGCGAAGCTAATAAGAGTAAGGGTCGATTCTATCACACTTGGTCAAATCTACCCGATTCATTACTGGAGATCATGCATGTACATTCTGGACAATGAAGAATCTGCCTTTATATTGTCTGATAGACACATGTAACTTCAAGTTAAATTTGTACTACTGTTTCCGAAAATACATAGGCTGTCCCAAAAGTACCCGGACTGGTTCTGTAACTTCAAAACTACGATGGATATAGACATGATCTTTGTCTCATTTTAAAGATCAACTCATTACCTATCGATTAAGACCAAGATCAGCGCAATCGAATAAAAATCGACCGAGTTATGGTAATTTGAAATCAGTGCGTACAGTTTACCTCTACGATTTTTAAGGAAGATTCTCTGCTTACCAGGATTCAAAACGTTAATCTTCGTTTCTGCTTTCCTCCGAATCTTCCATAACTTCCTTTTGCTTTTTAAAGTACCGTCCTTAAACTTCATGCGCTCTTGCTACTTCTCTAACATTGTTTTCCTGAATTCTTCCCCTGGGATGGAGTTGAAAAAGTTCTGAACTGCATTCTGGATTTCGGTCCTCGATTTGAATCTTTACCCGCGAAGCTCCTTCTTAAGCGCAGGAAACATCCAAAAATCACAAGAAGCCAAGTCAGGGCAATAAGGAGGTTGAAGGATTGTTTCAACTTCATTTTTACTCATAAATTCACGTGTAAAGTTCGAGTTGTGAGGCCGCGCGTTGTCTTGATGGAGCATCCACGAAGCTTTCAAGTGCGGCATTCCACCCGGTCGGTCGGGGCTTTTTGCCCTTTGTACTCTTGGCCCGAAGGCGGACGACGACAACTGGCGACAGCCGACCACCACAGGGCGATGTTGCCAGGTTGTTCCAGCATTACATGGAAGCTTTTGGGTGAAAACATAATACCAGATCATACTTTAAGATATCAATATCGTCGATGAAGAATCTTCCTCAAAAACCGTAGGGGTAAACTTTACTCACCGAATTCAAATTGCCATAACTCGGTCGATTTTTATTCGATTGCGCTGATCTTGGTCTTAATCGATAGGTATTGAGTTGATCTTAAAAATAAATCCAAGATCATGTCTATATCTATCGTAGTTTTGAAGTTACAGAACCAGTCCGGGTACTTTTGGGACAGCCTATGTACTATGATGAATTTCCATCACCTATTTTGAGATGAACTGCTGCCAAATATAGACAAGCTATCTTTAAAACCTCCACTTACTATATTCATGAGTCAATTAGTTGCTAACTAGCTCTACCAAGTGTCACAACATGTGACAACAAAAAAAAAAAAAAAAAAAAAAAACTTGAAAGGAGCATACAAAATAAATGAAATTAACTGAGGAACATTTGCAAAGGACTGTTATTAAAGCAGATTAGAAATCAGGATCTTTACTCAACCTCCAGTTATAACTCTAGACAATATATCATATTTCTTATGAAATGTTTCACAATTTTTCGTTCTGCAGGACTAAACTCACTCTTAGGTTACATGTTACAAGACATGGAGGATAAATGCAACCGTCATTTTAGCCAGGAGAGATAAAACTGGCTCAAAAAGTTGTAAAATAGAGGAAAGCTGCCTGTATGTTCCCACTGCCTTGGGCACACACTTTTAAAAATAATATAATAAACAAAACATAAACATATTTGAGATTGATTATAATAACTACGGCACTGGAATCATCATATAAAAATAAAGGACAGAAGACAATTAAATTATAGAAAAGACAACTAGCGACTATCTTAAGAGATGAACAACAACAAAAAATTATCACAAAAAGAAACTGCTGAAGATACTATCTCAGATTATACTGATGGAAGGAAGCGTAAGAAAATCATTAGGATAATATTCCTGAACATTCTTCATTAAACAACCATACCTCTTCACAAATGGTTCAATATATTTTATAAATTTTGCACTCAAGTGCCTCTACCCTGGTCAATTGATAGTTGCAAGCAAAATTTGTCCTAACAACTGTGTTGCATTCATTTGAATTAGGTGCATTTGCATTGAGACTGCACCCACTGGAAACTTAGTTTACACTGCATTAGGCTTTTATTTGACACGAACTTAGTCTTCCCTAATGTTACTAAGAAACATTAGAAACGTGTGTAATTTTCAGTCAAAATTTGAAGCTTCATAATACATCCTTCAACAGCTTGAAATCATGCAAAAGTGTTCAATTCTCAAGCTGAAAAATTTGTAATTCACCTGAAGAATTCTCTGAATGAATTCTTAACTTAATAAATTAAAACTGAACAGAAAATATTGTTACAGTGTGATGACTTTTGATTTCTCAGTAGTGTGAGTAATTTACTGAACCATTTGCAAGAGACTTTAAAAGGATGAAAATGATTTGAGACAAAAATACAATACTAAAAAAACAATCGTTATAGCGAATTTGCCCAACAAAGCTGATTATTCTCACACGTACATGTAAGCTACGAGAGTAATCACTATGTTAGAAGCAGGTGGGTAAAGAGTAGGGCTACCTACCAAGGAAAGGGGCAGGGCCTATGCACGCATTGTCAGTGAACTTTGTTCATAATCTCCTATGTTATTCTTTAGGTCATTTTATGCAGAAGCTTCTGCAAGGCCAGGAGAGTTTCCAGGAGTTGCTAGTCATGCAGAGAGTGCAAAGTATTTGAGCTACAGTCAGAAAATTCTTAGTGCTCAGCACAAACACCTATGATCAATGAGTTTTTGGGAAACTCCATGAAGATATAAAAGTTTACATTCTAAAAAGTATAAACAAGCAATGAGGTTTACTTGTTAGTTTTAATGGTCAAAAGCATACACATGTTGTGACCAACAGAGTGACAGGTTTTCGAAAACTGTTTTGAAATTCATCTTTTACTTCTGTTATGGTGCTGTTTAGATTATTTTCTTTGTATTTACTTGTCAGCAAGGGCTGTACAGCCTGTTTGTGGATAAAGAAAAAATAAGTAGTAAAAAAAATTAAAAATTACCAGAGAGGGTTTTGAAACGTCTTTTAGAACACCAAAGTCCATTTTCAACAGCAGAATAAAAAATAGACAGGAATGTATCCACTATAAGATAGTATGCTGTACAATACTAAGCCAATGTGTAGTGGACACTAAAATTTCTCCCTGAGTGTCCCCTTCAGGACCTGTATAAACTTCTGCTGAGAATGACAAAAAGAACAATATATGAGAATACGAACTAGATCCTATGACCAGAAAAAAAAAAAATCAGATTCAGTATTATGAGCTAGTTTCCATGAGAGGCCTGCAGGATCCTTTGAATATTTTAATTTTTTTCAAAATATAAATTGTGCAGAAAAATTACAACCCTCACTCGCTGTGGTCTAAATTTCCGAATTTCTACAAAGTAAAAGAATATTCTAGGTAGTCACTGATACCTACCATTATAAACTGAAAAAATTAGAGATTCATTATGAAAATATGATTCAACAAGGTAAGTTGCTGCATACTGCAATTAACCTTCTTGAGGAAAGATGGGAGAAATTATTTTAGAACTAAACATAGTAAGAGAGGATTCTTTGCATTGAAACAGATTTAAATACTCGTAAGCTAAAAAAAGGGAAAAAAAGTATTCCAAGTAGTATGTTAAATAGAAAAATATACAAATTTTCTTACCACAAAACCCATAAGATCAGTGTAGGTGCAGCACTTAGTAAAAAAGTTGCTTCTACGGGTCTCCATAAAAAAATTGTCTTATGAGCACTAACCTTGTCTTCAATTTACAATATTTTCGAAAGAGCCAAAGCAAAGAGGTTTCAGTAAAATTTGATGGTTAAAACCCATAACATGGCAGCATATCAACTACAGTTAGATTTAATAACCTCCCATGTGGATGAAGTCCTTTATTATGTACCACAGGGAATAAGTTCTGTTTTGAGGTTCAGAACATTAAGAATATTATTTTAGTGCCAAACCTCCAGTTGACACGGAATCATGTGTTGAGTTAATGATGAATTTTCTTTGCGCACACCTGAAAAAGTTTTAAAAATTTCTGTGCCATTGATGAGCATCAAAGTTCATCAATCTGTCAACTAAATCTGATGTTGATGATTTGCGTACAGTTCTAAGAAGTTCTAAACCTCAAAATAATATTTATTCCTTGTGTGTTCAGAAATAATACATAAAAAACATTCAGGACTTTGTCCTTCTGACTGATCTCTGTTCCCTGTGTAAGACAAGTCTTTGGGTGAAAAATAGTTGTCAAAAAACTTGTAGCTATGCTTCCAAAAGCGATGAAATCACCTTTCACCTCATACCTCCTTTGTAGCAAAGCCGTATAGAATAAATTGAAAAAGTGTCAGTGGTGATTTTTCATTTATCTCACGTATACTGAGGGTAAGATCCAAGTGTGACCATGCTGCACCCCATGTACCTAATCCTTTGAAAAGGATGAGCTTATTTTGTAATGTTTAACTCCTGTGTTTCTGAAAACTAGAGAGTGCACAGAGTCCACAGAAATTTTCCCGAATTTTTCTGAACAATATGAACCCACTAAAAACGAGCTCAAAGTCGCGTACTTTGAGCACCCATTTAAACGCGCGTCGGCAGTCACTAAAAATGGTATGTATGTTTTCCCTGCGCCCTTCGGAGAATGGCCATACTCGTTGAAATACCCACAGCAGCATCCCATAGTCCGCACGCTAAAGAGTATTGCCTGTGTCACATTATCAAAATACTCCATCAAAATGTCAAGGTCAAGTCCTGTGATTGGTCCAAGTCATCGAATAAGCCAATTACAACACCTGACCTTGATATTTTGATGGCTAGTTTTGATAGTGTGACACAGGCCTATGGAAGGCCTTTGCCGCACGCGATGGGGCGCAACGTCATTTAGTCCATGTGCGGGCTATAGGATGCTGTGGTAGGTAAGTCAACGAGTGTGGCCATTCTCCAACGGGCGGGCATTTTTAGTGACCCGCCGACGCGCATTTAAATAAGGACTCAAAATACGCAACTTTAGGCTCGGTTTTCGTGGGTCCATATTGTTCAAAAAATTCTGGAAAATTGCTGTGGACTCAATGCTTTTTCTGGTTTTCAGAAATGCAGGAATTAAACATTACTTAACAAGCCCATTAGAACATGCTGGCCCATGGTCAACTACGAAAAATAAAAAAAATCATCCTCCTTTTTCATACATGAGGGTGTTAAGTTAGTGTAAACATTTTTATATAAATCAGCATTCACGTGATAAATGTGACCGGATCTGTGCAACAGGACCTTACCTTCGGGGAAAAAAATTTCCTTGACTATTTTTAAAACCTTGCACCACATTTACCTACAACCATAGAATTTATACCTTGAAACTTTAGGACTCATAACTCCTTCGATTTTTGAGCTTTCAGAGTCAAACTTGAGTTGAAATTTCCAGATTTGCTTCCTCTATGTATTTGAAAAGAGTTGAAGTAAATTTTCTTCCGGAAGATAGATTCCCTTATCACAGATCTGTTCCCAAATATCTTCTTAATCCCTATATTTATAAGATATGAAAAAGTTGGCTCTGCTACTAGAGCTTGTGCAACTTTTTAAATGATAGCTACGTCACTGAGTGATAATTCAAAGACAATGAACATCTGCAATGAGTATGAAACACGCAAAATATTTACAGGTGGGTAGTTTCAACAAAATCGCAAGAATCAATGCTGTCTTGCATTGAAGAGGACGTACGAGTTTCGGAGGAATCCACTGAATAGTCAAAGTAATTGTTGCTACAAAATGATGATCTCAGAGATGGACTTAGTTCATCCAATGATGCTAGGGGAGCACGTCCACGCTTGGATACACTTGAGATTGAACGGTGGACTCGTGAGGGTTGAGACTTCTTGGTTTCAGTGGGATGCAATTTATCTCTGAGAAAAAAAGGCAAAATTTGTGAGTCTGATCTCTTGAAAGAGCACATAATTTGCTAACACAAGTTAAGTTTCTGATATTTAGAAGAAATATTGATTTATGCAATTATTGGCCGATTCTGTCTTGGAATCCACAATTTTTAAAAAGAAGAATGCTCTAAAAATACTAGGAGATTAAATATTTACATTATTGCAAAACATGAGTTCAATCTTTCTTCGACTAGCGAGACAGACAAAAATGAATACCAAACAATTATTTCGCCAAACCACTTGGAGAGTTTTGGGGTTTTTTAACTTCTTACTTTAAAAAACTTCAAAAAATAAAAAAAATAATTAAAAATTATTGTTTTCCATTGTATTTTATATGTGTTAGATTCATTATAAGGGTTTAAAAGGGAGAAAAGCATTTTTCAAGAACATTTTTAGTTTTATTATGAATTACAGTTCTAAGGACTACATTATCAAAACGTTACTCAAAAACGTCGCTATTTTCACCTAATAAATCATCAAAATCGCAAAGAGGCTTGGCAAAATAATAATTCGCTTTTCTTTTATGCCTCCAACAGTCATGCAGAAAGGAAAAGATGAGATTTAAGCTAATGAAAAATGCTTTTTTTAACTGAATAGGAAATTAGAGTTCTGAATCCATTAAACCATGTAAAATATTGAAAAATTAAACTTTTTCAGCTCAAAAAATGTCTTGATATTTCAAAAGTATCCATTTTAGCTTATAGTGTATTTTCAAAAAAAAAATCCACTACTGTTAGGTATTTACTCAAGTATTTAGTAAATCTCCTTAAAAGAGAAAAATTGAGCCTGAGGTTGTTTAAAAACATTTGTGGAAAATGACGAAGATCGATGGCACAAATGTTTAAACATTCTTGAAATTGACCTCAAAAAGCAAGAAAAATATGGAGACTGAGAACTAAGTTCTTGTTTTAATATTGAATTTTGTGATCAGTATGCTCTCCTGAGCATAAAACAAAATAGGTCCTGTCCCATTAATTAATTCAACCCAAAATTGTGTTGCTAGGTAGAGCAAGAAAAGTAAACGAGAGAGAAGATTAGGATAAAGATAAAGTTGAGAGGGAAAAAAATTAAACAATGAAACTGATGCTTACATCTAAATAGAACTTTCAGGCTTCTTCGGTTTTACTCAGAGGGCGTAAAACAATTCTGGGGTCTGACTCTAGCATATGCTCGTGTTCATCAACACTAAAGGAAACAAACATGCTGTTAGGTCACACAAAAACAACAACAACAACAAAAAAAGTTGCAAGGATTAGACAAATTTTGAATACAGAATTAGATAAAGATAATCAAGTTTCCTACAGTTTTTTTTTCTTCTTACCATATAATAAGGGACACAGTATGCCATTTACAGAGCAGCATGAAATTATCCGTTTGTTAAAACCGGGGTAGAAAAAGGGAAGGGGGTGCCTGCTATATGAGCTAAAGAGGCTGGCATCCTCTTTCGACAGGTGACAGGTCTCCTTGGTATCCTCACACCCTTACAAATATGTGTGACAAGTTGCAGAATCGGTGCTCTATTTTCCAACTTGAATGTGATGGCAGCAATGTCCAGGTCTTCAACAAGAGATAGGGAAACTTCTTGAATACTCTTGGGGGGGGGGGGGGGGGCATTGGTAGAATCTATGATATTATAGCTGCATTCAGCTTGGCACACCAGGTGCTAATGGTGGACATTCAATTGGTATCATAAGAGAAGTCCATATTTTGGCATAACTGATTGCGAGTTGTGAAAGCAAAATGTCAAATGAACAAGGACTGTCTGTGGAAATTAGAAGGCAAAAGTCAGTTAAATATCTCATTTTCATAAGAGCCTAGGACAGCGCAGATTTAAAAAATAAATGCAAATGAGATTGGGTTTGTTAAGATACATTTGATTAATGTATCATCCACAAAATTCATTTATGTATTCATGTTCCTTGGCTGTTGATCATGAATTTTGATTTGGTAAGTAATGCTTATCACCGCACAATAATTTTCAGGCCATGTTCTGTCCTTTGAACCAAACCAGTTTTTTCTATTCCTAAGTTCTAAAAAAGTCCAAAAATGCCCATATTACCCTCATTTATTATAAGCATGATCAGGGGGTCCTAATTTATCTTAATTCCAGCTAACACATATGGGTAATCTGCAAGTTAGATAAGAGGATATTTTTGTATTTCTCTTGTGTACCTGTCAATATTATAGAAAGTTCTCTCGGAAACATTTAAAGAAAAGTAATCAGCGCATTCATTGTTCTATTTCATTGAGTAAATCAAACTTCGGAACTTTTGACATAAATTTCCTAGATGCTAATTTTGTGTGCTTTTATTAAGATTGCCAGTTTTTTTCTCAGATAATCACAACTGTAGATATGAGCTAAAGTTTCCCTCAAAGTCAGTAAAAATGCGCCATTTTTTGGGCTTATTTTTGAAGAACGATAATATTTTACTAAATGATTGAGCTGGAATAAAGGGGAAATGTTTTCAGTGGGAAATTTTATCTTCCTTCTTATGATTTACTTTTGCAGGAGAAAGCATTGAGGAGATACTTGCAAAAGTCTGATCACAGTTTTTCTCAGTTTTGCAAAATTCAAGACGGCGGCCTCCTGAGTATCAGAAAATATTCCTAAGGATGATGTGGACCTTTTCGGACTTTCTTTAGCACATAAGAATCGAAAAAAATTGATTTGGTTCATGGGGCAGGACCTTCATGGAGTAATGTATTGGTTTAGCTTTCAACAGTTTTGGAATGAACATTTAACACAAACAACATGGCTGCTTCCCTGTGACCGTAATATACTGTTCAAAATCAAGCATTTCGAAACATTAAAATCTTGGATAAGTTTACGAACACTGGCCAACTAATCAAGGTAAGAATTAAAGTACAACAAAGGTGGTAGTCTATTCAAAATTTCACAAAGAACATGTGGAAACTATTGAGAAATTCCAAAATAAACGCATGAATAAGAGATTAGATTGGTAAATTCCCAGCTTACGGATGAACCAACATCAATGTAAGTCAAACTGGTCGCAGAGAAGAATCTTATGCATTCAACAAATAACCAACCTTTCTTTAAAAAAATGTTTCCTCTCCCTTTTCCTACAGAACTTGGAAACTTACCAAGCAATGATCAGGGCACAAAATAAATTTTGTTACAAAATAATACTGAAATCAGGCTAAAGTTCGATTTGACTTTAGTAGACTTTCAGTTCTTGTTGAACAAGAAATTTGCACCCATGAACAAGACACGATATTTGCTAATTTATGAGTAGAATTCAGACGTTTTTTTTATGTTCTTCATGTTCTGTATGAAGTTCAGATGAGAAAATGGTCATTGAGGTGCTTGATTCCTTGCCTTGTTCAGTGTTCATTACCTGCATGTTTTTTCTCTTTAAGTTATTAGTAGTTACACAATGTACATGAAAACTGAAAGCGAAAATGAAAAAAAAAACAGGGGAAGTTAAGTGTGTAAGTAAAGCTACAAAACTGAACACCTTCAGAGAGTTTCCATGAAGAATGATCGCTGCGTAAAAAAATGATGCTTCAATGAGACATGAAGAAAAGTGTGTTGAATACAGGGTCTTCATAAGAAAATCATGGATGCATTAGAGAACTTGGCAGGTTGCGATTAATAACTACTATTGCATGATACAGCTGATTAAATGACCTCCAAAATCACTTGTGTACCTAGATCAGCTAATGCATAGTGGGGCTTAGAAACAGAGTCCTCAAAAAATGTATTGAACAGATCCATTCGATGCTCATAATTATGCTTAACTATCCATGAATGTTGATGAGGTCCATTTCTTGTGATCCTCTTCAAATTTTAGTGATACATAAAATTGAATTATTCGCAGTCCAGACAACAAGAAGGACATTTTTTTCAAAAAAATGGTATTTTTTCACAAAAGAGCCAATAGAAAACTGTTCAATTCTTTCCTCACATGTAATAGTTTTCAGACGTCACTTCAAAAACTTAGATACCGTTACCAAGAGTCATTCATCGGCAAATATGTTAAAACGCAGCGGCTGCAAGGTTTAAATATATCACTCACACACTAAGTATAATTCATATAACAGAGGTGTACTTACACTTCTTTATGGTCATTGGACATGAGCTGATGGGTTTCTTCTTCAGTCACTGCAGGAGGGTTCTCTGAAGCTGGTCCATACTGGGTGGAGGACGCAACCAACAAATCCGTAGAAGGGTTAAGAGTCATTATCTACACGCAATAATAACATGCACACCGATAAGAGGATCAAACCAATGCTACGACTATTATATAAACTTAACACAAAAATTATAGAGAAATGGATAAATCAATAGAGTAATTGATAGGTTGGGATCAATAACTGCTATTAAAAGATGAGGCTTTCGTGAAAATGATCTCCAAAAACAATTGGACTTTGATATGTTAATCTGCAGGAGGGCTTTCAAACAGAGCCCTCCTGCAGATTAGACGAGTTGCTGCCTAAAAAACTTGACAAAATTGTCTGGAGGAATGACAACAAAATTTTGTTTATAAGCCAGTAAATACATTCTCACACTTGTAATGATTAGGTACAGCTGTCTCTTGGCTGTAAATCTAGTAGTTGAAAGTTGTACATCTTAAACTTACAGGGACCATTCTGAGATTCTAATGGCTTATGGGTAAAAGGCTTTTTCAATCATAGAGACCTACATAACTCCGAAAATATTTTCAATAGGAAGGCATACTTGAATCCAAAATCCAAGTTTTTACAAGAGTTCAGCTTGAAAATTAGTAAATCCATAAGAAGTGCGATTGTTAACTATGAGTATGAAAAAGATAATACTGTTATTCCCAATAATCAATATGTTTTTCCAGAAGGCTTGTTTGTTCATTTCTTTTTTTTTTTTTACCGCATTTGGATATAGTTTATTGTATATACTTTCACCTTCAGAAAAAAGGATCATTATCAAAATCTTCAATGAAGTTGTGATTTTACAAGGCTCTTGGGACAATATTTTGCATGATAAATTACACTGTTGATGAGGGGTACCTCAAAGTTCAGTGGTTCATTAATTAATGAAAATAATTTTTTTTCTTTTTCTTTGCCATCAAGTTCTTGCGGCTATAATGGTGTATTTGAGAGTAAATGCAAGATACCATGGCTGAAATAAAAATGTAGTTTTTTGCAGGCAACTTAGAGGGCAAACTACAAAAGCTAAGATGGGCGCTGGGGTAAAAAAGAGGGGAAACTTCTACCATGCTGATAATAAATATAATGCAAGAGTTGAAGAGTGAATGTATAAAATGCAATTAAAAGCTATCATGGTGCACTCTTGAAATACTCTCCTATGATATATTGCAACTTTCCAAATGTTAAATGGAAAATCCATGAAACATGAAATGAATTCTTTACTTTATTTCCATATGGCAAATACATTGTTGCGATGACTTCTGATGCCAGATTAATGTCCTGGACTTTCATGAGCATGAAAATTTAAATTACAAACATAAGGGCAATTTAGATTTTTTCTCCAGCTTTTTCGATTTTGAAACTACAGAGCCACATCTCTCTGCGGCATTGAAAGTTTCCTGGCACGATCAACTTTGTTTGAGTGACAAAGATCTTCATTACTGCAAATTTTCCACTTGATTTCTCTTCATTCTTTCAGAATATTTTTTGCACATTTCATACGAAAATGTGTGGTGGTATGTATTCTCTAAGAAAAATTGAGAAGAAGCTAAAATTCTAAGACACCAGTGTCAAGTTACAAGTTTATAGGGTCTCACCATTGATTTGTATCTCTTTATTTTTACCTTTTCTGAGACTACATTAGCTTGTATCTTGGCTCTGTTGACTCAGAATTTTGGCTTCTACTTCATTATTTACGAGAGTATCACAATATAATTATAAGAGACATTTTTTGTGAATATTCTGAGAGAGTGAAAAAGGTCCCCGCTTGAAACATGCAACAAATAATCATAATGATTAAAAAAAGTAAATTGTTCCAAGAAATCTTCAACATACAAACAGAGAAATTTGATCATGTAGCATCACCATCAATATGAAGATACACAACGGGGAAAAAATCCAAACTGTCAGTATGTTTATAATTTACGTCTGAATATTAGTACTTTTGAGGGCTCAGACTTAGATCCGGTACCAAGGACCATTGAAATGATGTATTTGACATGTGAAAATATGACAAAAACCAGAGGAAGGCCAACTCCCAAGAAATTCCTTATAAAATATTTCAGAAGATTTTTGCGAACATAGGGGCAAATTCTTGAATTGTAAATCCCACAAACTAGAAGTCAACATCACTTTTATAAAAAAAGGAACAAAAAAAAAAAAAGAAAGAAAAGAAAATTACTACCGTTTTAAGAGTAGATACATTAAAATACCCTGTACGTTTTTAAAAAGCTCAATTCTTGGAGAACATTTGAAGGAGTCACTCTAAAACTGGGGGGGAAAAATGGAGAAAAGTCACATCATATAGCAGCACCAGGCAACAGAAACTTTTATGCTAATCAATGGGCCAACTGTTCGCTGGTAGATGTGACATTTGCCCAAAGTTTTTATTCACAGTCTTTATAGGCTCAATAAAAGAGAAATAAACATTTTCAAACTTATTTCAAGAGCAGACTTAGGGTTTAAATTTTAAGAAAGAATAGTTCGTCACCTTCCGGCCAAAGTATAACAAAAACCACTGTTAACAAATTGGAATGTAGGTAAAAGACCTATGTATTTAGGGTTCAGGATTTTTCAGGGCGTCTAGGAAGGAATTTTCAAAATTAAAACAAATTTCCTAATGGGGGAAAAATGTAAAATTCCCTGACAAAAAGGAAAAATATTCCTGATTTTTCGACACGATTGAACTGCAAGTAAGAATTTTTTCATGTTTTAGGAATATAAAATAATAAATAGGGCAAGATGTATGTTGCCTGAACTATTTTTCAGAAAATCCGTGTTTTCAAATTTTTCTGACATTTCTCTGACACGAAAATCGCTTGCAAAGTAAAATCTCTGACATGTCAAATTTTTGCGGATTCCCTGACGTTTTCCCTGATTTCCCTGACACAAAAAGAAATTCCCTGACATTTCTTGGTTTTCCCAATTGCTAGATACCCTGCTTTTCTGGTTGGCTAATAACAGTTCAGCTGTCACAATGTATAATGTTTAACTTTTCAAAAAACATCCATCATCTATTATTACAATTAAATTTTCTGAAGAGATAAAAAAAGTGTATCACAAACACTGAAATGAACACCTAACTGGAATTTTCTCTTCCAATCTTATCTAAACTAGATGATAAAAGTAATTCTGAGCATGTATTAAAAATTTCAGGTAACTGTTGTGTTCATGAAAACTGTCATGAACTTTTTCCCTTTTTACATTGGTCTTACAGAGATTGATGCTCAATTGAGACTTTTATATGTGGCTGGAAGGCAACGAGTTGTATGAAGATGGAAATCAAGCTTCCTTCCTAAAAGGACTGTGAGACCTACAGCAGCACATCAGAGAGCAAGACAAAAAAAATACCTGTCCATTTCCAACTTGCGGGTGCAGATCTCGCGCCAGCCTGCGTTCTTTCGAAAAGCAGGAGCAGCCTTTCCTCCGCCTGATCAACTGAATGTACACAGCAACCATTAAAACGCCAAAAACAAAGATCAGAACTCCACAGATGGCAACAATGATGCTCCCACTATTAGCAGGATCACTTTGTGCCTCTACTTCTGACTTGAACAATCCACCTGTTTCAAAAATGTATTGATAATTTTGAACTTAGATTCGTTAGAAATAGAAGATGGGTAAAAAAAATAATTACTGAACGATATGTTTGATAAACACTATGTTTGAAAGTAGAAGGAATAAAAATCCATTGGCAAAAAAACGAAAAAAAATCATTGAATGCTTCAAAGCTTTGAAATTTCATATGGACTGGAGAAACAAGGCTTGAAAAGTAGCACTGCTGAGGTTCCTGAAGGTATTTATGTCATAAGAGTATTTAAGTAAATTGGGGACTGCAAAAAAAAAAAAAAAAAAAAAAAGGACGCCATACACAATACAAAGAAATTTTGCCTCGGCTGAATTTTGAGATTTTCTTGACCTTACGATCTCCTAAGTGAGATGAGCTATTAAAGTCGAACTTTCTATGGGTTTGAAAAGTGAATTTTTGATGACTCACTTTTTTTAAGACAGTGCTGCTTCTTCATACAATAACTTGTGTTAAATTGCCTGAAAATACAATTTTCAGCTCTGATTTTCTCAGTATTGACACATAGAAAGTTTGATTTTAAAAGCTCATCCTGCTCAGTAGGTTGTAACAGACATCATTTAAAAAAATCTCAACTTTGGCCGGCGTCAAATTTGTTGGTATTGCGTGCAGTGTCCTTTTCAGGGATACGGGATGCAGAAAGTCCTTCATTTCCCCCTTTTTACTTAAAACTTCCTGCATCCCTGCCCTGAAGTCAGTCCCTTAACATTAAAATAGTTTATGTAAACATGGATAATTCTTGAAACCTTCTCCCTCAATTTTGACTAAAGTTCCCTGCTGATGAAACATCAATCTAACTTCAAAAAAGACAAGCCCGGTGTGATTTTAATCCATTGTTTATCTTTTTTCCATTCCAAAATGGACAATTTGTACTTACTACAGTACAACATCATAAAGGTAACTGAAACTGGGCATGTATAGGGCTTTGAACATCGTACGAATTGAAGCTTATGACAAAGAAACAATACAATACTCATGGAAACATATCGACAGCGTAAGTCCGCAATCAAATATCTCGTTTATTGTGTCTGAAAATCTCCGCCTCTATGTTATTTTTTTTAGAGGAGAACAAATTGACATCATTCCTTGAAGTTTACGCAGAATTTTCTTTGCACAGAGAAGAAAAATCACGGCAGTTTTAAAGAATTGCTGTTGAGTGGTTTACCGTTTAAAAAATAGAGTATGACAGGAAATCTGCAACGTCGCAAACGGAGTTATGTGATAGCCGACTTACACCCTCGATATGCCTTGACTCATGATCTGAGTGCGATAGAAGCAGGTACAAAGCTCAAGCATGAAGAGTTCCACCCAAAATTATCTACCTCTTGCACATTGAAACTTCAATGTTTTGGATAGTATGCACATTGAACTTGACGAATTGGAATACACCGTTAGATACGTACCAGCAGTCATCATGAGACCAATGAAAATAGAAACTAATCCGAGGGCTAAAAGGAACCATTGAATACATCGTGGGGATCTAACTGTGTGCAAAATCTCCGACAAGTAACCATGAGGTCGAGACCATTCCTGTTGTTCATAACTAACTGTTGTTGGTTGATATACGGGTCCTGATGCTGGCATGATCCAAGTATTCTTCAAACCTTTGCGAGAGAACATATTCAAGTTAGTGAGGTACAAAAACAAGGTATTCAAACTTCAATCAAATCGGACAAAAAAATGCAACAGTACAGAGAGAAAAAAAGTGAGTTTGAAACTAAAAAGACTGGCTGGTCAGCCAAGAGTGAGAAAGTAAGAAGTTTACGGAGAAAACCGAGGATAATCAGTAAAGGAATTCAGACACTTAACCTCAAGAGCACTGATCACTGAACACTTAAAACACAATGAGGCTATCGAACTACGCTGATGATGCAGTGCACCCAGAGTAAATCAGAAAGTGACAGTAATTGAATGGGAACAACAATTAATGGCTATCGGGTCTCAGTTGCTTTCTTCCTGCAGTGATTCAAGCTAAAGAGGAAGCTGCTCACTCTCGAACCATCTGTTTTTTGTTTGATATGCAGAACAGGTAAGAATAGATCCACTTCCTGCTCGTGCACCTGACAAGGTCATTGTCAACGAATTTAAAGGATCGTATTGAGTCATACGAACTTGATCGAACGGTACTTTCAGGATACGTAAATTTCGGGGTGTAAAGTGCGGTTGAGAATTCCATGCAACCATGAGCTTCGTGTTGCGACAGTTTCGTGATATGACTTCATCGGCAAAATTCAGGAGTGGTTTCCGGTGTTATCAATATAGCAGTAAAGTTGAATTGGACATACCTCGGTGATATGCGAAGTGCAAGAATATACGCAATGTTTAATTATTCTGAAAAATTAAGTTTATTACACCGTATAGAACAAACGCTCTCCGCGATGTCTGTCGTTATCAAAAATTATGATGACTGTTGTTGTTATTCACAGATGTTATTGTTTGTGTTGTTTATTGCTGATGTGCCGCGTGCAACAAATAATAAAGTATTAATTTTTCCCCGGAAAACGCAGGCAAAATAAGATTGATGATGTATCTGATTTAGTTTATAAAATAAGAGTAATGTAATAATTTTTTTTTTTTTTTCAGTTTTCAAGGTATATTGCCGATGCGCTGATCAATAATCGTTATTCTCATGACGAAAACTCATCAACAAATTCAAAATGCCCGCTTCGCTTCCAACTCAGTTCAATTTTAGGAGGGCGAATTGGCAACGTGTTGTGTGATCTGTGTTGTGAAGCATGCGGCCGAAGCTCTGTGAAATCAGGAATATTCTGAATCATTTACAATTTATTGCGTACAATCGTCATTTACATCATTTTTGGTGCAACCGACAGGCAGTTCTCCAAGAAATTTATCACCGTTCATCATCAATTGGTCTCAGTCGACACAACTTCAGTGTTACTGTCAAAATGGATAGTAACTCTTCGGAAGATCATGTACCACCAGTTGATAATGCATCCATAGACAGTAAGTCTCCACATATTTCCTTTGATTCTAAGGGCCGCCAAGATTACAGTGTTTGCATTTGGTAACTTAAAATACCACTCATGATGTAGATATATTTCTTCGGTCAGAAATTTTTGCCCACTTAAGATGCCTCCGATTCCTCCGTTACTATAACCGAAAGAAGTGATCCTCTACCGCAGATCAAATTGTCAGTCTAAGCATGTAACCGTCACAATATGTACCTAGTTCGAATTGATAATTACTTGGACTGAGTTTCACAGAAATTCACCAAGTTGCCTCAAGAAGATAATGAGCCGGAGCAGTTTTAAAGGCTATTAGGTACTTACTCATGAATGTTCTCCTATTTAAAATTTGAAGTTGAAAATAAATCTTGAACTAGAAAACAGTCTTTGAACATTGTTTGTAACATTGAGTCTCATGGAGGTATAAAACGTCAAATCTCTATTTCTTGATTTACATGTGATGCGACTTGGTGCGTCGCTGTCACACTAACTCCACACGCCCTTCAAATGTAGAGGCAGTTGGACATATTTTTGTTGTTCTAGCATATGCAACTATTTCAACCTTGGTAGCCAGTGACAATTTTACACAGCGAGCATCTATTTTTCACTTATTTCCAGTCTCAAAGTCAATAATCATTGTAAAATTTGGGCAATCCAATTCCGAACGAAAAACTGTGAGGTTTAAAAAGTTTAAGTATTATGTGTCAAAGATCTCATGTTTTTATCCTGGAAGGAGCATCCAATGGTTGTTGTTTGACAATTGGGGGGCTTGGAAGACAAGGTGCATAAGTACAGTTTCAGTAATTCGAGACTGGAGCTCAGTTGCTTCAGCTGCGTGCCATAGCTCGTTATGCTTATATTTCAACAGGTGAGATACATGAAAACGACTGGACCTTACTAAAAGCACAGTAGATAAAAACAGGAAGGAGGGGCGTAGGGGAAACAGAAATCCACACCATTTCATGTTTCTCCATATTGGAAAAGGAAGGATGGAAATGAAAGTAAAATCATGTGCTCAGAAGCATGTCTTTGATCAAAATTGAGTTGTGCATGTGTTTTAGTATTTGAAGGTAAGGTCTACTGGAACACCAAGCTATTTTGTCTGGAAGTCATTTGACGTGGAGAAAACAGCGAATGGGATAAGTGCATTTTTCGTTTAGAGAGGACGCAGGATGAGTGCCAACTACCGTCTTTTTAAACCCAACTGCTGGCCTCAATTTGGCTCAACTGAGATAAAAATTTTAGAAGACGTTTCTGAAGGTGTGAGACAAACACTTGTAAATTTTGAAGGTATTTGGAGCACTCTACAGGTCTGAGTAAAATGCAGAACTTTAAACTCTTTTTTTTTTTTTGTTTTGTTTTGTTTTTTTTTTTTTTAAACAATAAAAAATAACTTATGCGCCTTATCTTCCAAGCCCCTCAATTGTTGTCTTAAGAATTGCGTCAAGATTTTTCAGGATTTCAATTAAAATACAATTTATTTTGGATACTTTCAAGCCTTCCTCTATTTTCAGCCAAAATTCATGATTAGATTCCCCTGAAGATTATAATGAAAGGAAAGGATAGTAGTGGCCAGACATGTACTCAATTTGATAGACCTTGCCACTTGGTCAGCATTTTCTGGCCAGTGTTCACTGGCCTCAGCATTTTCTAAACCTATATTAAGTATATGATTTCTGCATTGTGCAGAAGTTCCTCGCTGCATGGTAGTCCTGCCATCATTACTTCTGATAGATTTGTCCATGAAAACAAGTGGTATGAGTTTTTATACCGTCAAATTTATTATTTACTGTTTTCAAAATGTTTGCTGTCTGTAATCAATCACAACTAACCATGATCATCAATGACCATTACAGGGGCGGTTTGGCAGCGAAAAAGTGAGCGGGAGTACTGTCCCATCAGAGCGTAGATCGGCCTGTTTTCATTGTTTCTTATTATATGAACAGGGCAATAGGCCCAAAAACACCTCAAATTATTACTGGCAGACCAGGATTTTTCTTGCTTTTTCTATCTGCCTGTCCGCTGCCCCTGACCATTCATGTCCAAATAAGTCTTCCTTACTTATTCTTTTATTAGTTATATTTTAGACCATTTGTGTGAAATGAATAAAAATACCCTCACCTACGAATGTTTTCTCAAGTCTCATGCAACTTTTTTCCAGATGCAAACCCTCAAGATATTGAAGAAATGGATATAACAGACGACCATCCATTTTTATCTTATGATCAAGGGTCAAGTTCCAGTGAATACTCGGACTCCTCTCAAGAGTCTTTCGATGATGATGCCTCCCAGACAAGTGATATCCGTGTCATCAGTGAGGTATCCAGTTGCCAAGTTCCTGTCACTAACTTTGAGGAAGGAAAAGCTAGAATTCAAGTACCAGTATCATTTAAAGTGTTCTTCAATCCTGTTCAGGAATTCAATCGAGATCTTAGGTACAGGCAAATTATTATTTTCCTCATTTAAGATTATTTTTAGGGTATCTATTACAAATTGATCTCCTGTTAAGTTCAAACACTGTATTTATGGTATAATGATGCTTGCTGATGATCAGATGGACTGCATTTTGCAATTTGGAACTTTAAATTCTGGCTTTTCTAGAAAAACACTAATGTGCATTTGGACTACATTTTGCAATTTGGAACTATAAATTCTAGCCCGGTTTAAAAACAACGTATGTGCCATTAGTTTCCCTATGCACATAAGTGTTTTTCCATAAGAGCCAGAATTTATAGTTCCAAATTGCAAAATGCAGTCCATTTGGAAATTAATGCTACACACGTCGTTTTCAAATCGGGCTAGGATTTATAGCTCCAAATTGCAAAATGTAGTCCATATCAGTGTGAGAGATGGTAAGCAATTCAACGAAATTTTCAAGAAATTTTAAGCCCCTCTAGAAGCTTGCAAAGTCTTAGCAGAAACTCTGAGCTTAACAGGGGATTTCTGGTAAAATTACTATGAAATTGGAATATTCAGTAGTGAGAAAGAAAGTGTCGTTTGTGGCAAGTAGCCAGTATCTTAGAGTTTTCTTGGACCCTTCACTTAGTACAAGATACTAGGGGGCTACGCCCCCTGGCCGCTACGCGGCCCAACCCCCTGAAGGCGCTCCGCGCCATCAATGGGCCGCTTTGCGGCCCTATTTTTACCCTCCTATCAGTGTTAGTTTTATTTTTCCCCTAAAAAATTACGATAAGATTTATACTTTAATTTTAAACTTTACTTAAAATTACTTTAAAATTAAAAGGACGCGTTTTGGAATGACTGATTAATGGAATATTGCAGTGAAACAATGAACAATGATAGTCGAATATTAATTAAGATTTCATGAGTCGGGGAACGATCCCACATTGAGTTCATAGTGGACGCTCTCGACGTCTTAGACGACTCGGCCACCGCCCTACATGAGGATCACGGCGCGAATCTTGTGGAGATAAGTGTAGAGCTGATGCGCAGGCTACACAGCTACTACGCAACCTCCTTGACCACTGCGCATCCTCCCGCGCATAGCGGTAGCAGCACCGGAGCATTCTGTAAACTCACTCACTTTTATAACATGATTTTAAAAAAACCTGGGTCCTTTTTCCAAAATCTGATTAGAGCGGGCTCATCTAGGGCCTATTACCTGTCGATTTACGCAAAAATCATGGAAATCGGCCAGGTAGAACGCTCAAACGAACTATGATAAAAAGTATAAATTTACATTGTTTAAATGGGAGAATTCGCAACTTTACCCCGTAATGTAAAAAAACCTGGGCCATATTTTGAAAATCTGAAAAGAGTTGGCTTATCTAGACACCATTGCCCGTCGATAGCCGCAAAAATCATGAAAATCGGCCCGGTAGAACGCTGGAACTAAGCGTTACCAGTTTCGCAAAATTAGGAGGTCTTGGAGCTTATAATATAGATTGATAGTAAAACTGCAAAAACGTGTATCTGAGTATGGAACGCTGCAGACTTCTCGTCATAGCATATTTTCTAATTAAAAAAATACTCAACATCATTTCTAGAAACTCCTGGTTTTGCTTCAATGTGTGAAGAATATCTCGTGTAAATTTCAAGCAATAGTTTTGGTTTGTTCTCCTTTGATAATAGGAAATGGGAGCAGAGAGTTTGAAACATTGCAAACAAGGTACGCGTTTTTACAGTTCCACTGAGGATGTATCCCTTGTCAACAGTAAATTAACAAGCAATGAATAACTGGAAAATTTGATAATTTTTTTAGTTGAACTTCAGAAAGTTTATTGAATCTTTCAAACTAATGTTTGGATCAAAGTTGTTGTATTTTCTACAGAATTCTAAATTAATGCTCTATTCATTTATTTCTCCGCTAATTACTCCCAGCACTTTTTGTTTTTGTTTGTTTTTTACCAACATTTAATTTAATATTTGATCAAATTAAATTAATTGATAAAAATTAAATTAATTTATCCTTTTGGTATATTTAATATTATTTAAATATTTTTTGTAGTATTGCGGTATTGACTCTGTTTGCGGAGGATCATTTTAAAGAGGAAAGGTCTACTACCTCCAAAAGAAAAAACAAGAAAGGAGATTCAAGTCAAAACATTGATGACCTGTATTCACTTCACTTGTCTGCTGGAATTAGATACAAGGTGAGAAAAACATCAAAATATGTGTTTATTCAAAGTGATCCCTCATGTCATCTATATACACGAAATTGGTGCATGTAAAGGGAAGCATTGTGAGGACCTCAAGTAATAGAATTAAAATTGTTGATAAGATGCTGTGTCAATCAGCTGTGCCTATCTTATGCTAATTTGGGTCCATTGTGCCTTGATTAGAGTGGAACAGTTCATCAAGAAATCTTCCAATCTAATTCAGATGTACAGCAATTAATGCTCTTTGGCAATATAAAAAATGAAGGTCCCTCTCAAATTTTTCCAAAAATACTATCCTCTTTAATTACATTAGGCCTGAAAGGAGCAATTTGTGAATGCGAAGTTCAGAGTGTCCAAAGAATCAATCTGAAATGAAATTGCTAAGATACAGTCCTTTGGGAAGAAATTTGTCCGTCTTGACATATTTTTAAGAAAAATCAAATTGGCGCTTTGAGGATCTGGGAATCACTTTTAACCCACCCCTTCCAACCTTGAAACAAATCACAGTTGTCAAGAGGTTGCATACAGTCATTTCCTATTGAATTGGAAAGGAATTTGTAGTGCTTTTGATGAAAATTTTGTCAGTTTTTCCTAGTTTCCCATCGTTCAGACAAGAACGATAAATTCCAAGTGCAAGAGTTTGAACGGTTGTCCCACGCCTGTCAAAATGGAAAGTCAAGCTGCTAGGTTGCATCACTTACTTTAGTGAAGGAGGTTCCTCTGTGACAAAGAATTTAGATCAGGGGAAAGTCGGTGTGCAGTATCTGTATATTTCTATGTTTCTAATAAAACTGAGGTACCTCTTTAGAAGGAAAAACCTATGGTCCGGCTCAGTAGAAAAACAGGTTCATGATTTCTTCTGCAATAAAAAAGCGCTAAGAAGCGCTAAAAGTACAACAAAAACGACTTTGATCTTTGAAAGTAAAGCTAAAATCGAGCACCCGTCCTTATTTTGTCATTAATATGGGTTCATACTATAAAAATGAACCTTGAAATTCATTGCAACAGTGTCTCATAATGGAAGTATTTCCCTTTTTAAATCAATTGTTTGACGTAGCAAACCAACAAGTATCATTCAAACCAAAACGAAAGAAAATTGCTTTCAGAGAAACATATTTAGGTGTGAAATTGTTCTCAACCTTGCACAGTTGCTTAGATTTGCAACCAAATTATGAAATTGCCCCAAAAATTGTGGAGGCTGATCAATTTTTTATTTAAATCTTCAGATTTTCAACTCATGTGGAATAGTCCGACTTGGGCACACATTCTAATATTAACAAAAAAATTCAATAAAATTTTGATCAACGTTTTGTGTTTACTTTTTTGTGAAAATCTAGGATGTTTAAGAATATTGCAAAGGCCTCTTGAAAGAGTGTGGAGGTTCAGAGAAATTTGCACCCCTGAGTGTATCATGAAAATTTGGAATCCTTTCACGGTGACTTAGAGTGTATGAAAGTAGTGCAGCTCATGAGTCAGATGAACACAATCGATAGATCTACTAGGAAATAGCAGTCAACAGTTCAGTGATTGGAACAGTTTTTTTTCTTCCTTTTATTTTCTCTTCATGCCTTTTTGCTTAAATATATCGATAGCTAATGTGTGAAACCACGTATCCTAATTGCAGTGTTTTAAAATTTGCTCCTGTTTCATTTCTTCAGAGAGAAGCAAGCTTACATCTTAGCTTGAAATGTATACAGAGTGTTCTGCTTACAGAGAAGGAAATCAAGGAAGTTTTCAAGAAACTACATTGACTAGTTTTCTCATAAAAACAAAAGTATGACAGGAAGTCAGCAATGTTGCAAACGAAGATGTGTGGTTTTGCACTTTGGCCATGGATATTATGGATAGGAAAATTTACAAGTTGATAGGAGCAGTTTAAGAGCTTTCACTCTCTGATTGTAATGGAAGGTGGACTCAATTGAAATTAATTCATAACAAAGGGACCTGACAACTACGTCGATAGATGTGGGTCCCTCCCTTGAAAGTGATAGGTCCGTTTTATCAGAAAACAACTCATTTTGGCCAACCTATAATTATGCCCTGTGAACTTCATTGGAACCGTGGTGCAACTTCATCAGGGTAGCACTGGGATCGCTAGTCATAGATTTACCTCCATAAAGCAAGAATATAATTCTAGCGTATCCTACTGGCTGTAAACATAAAAACTAGTGCTAATGAATTCTGTTATCTTTTCATATATGTTAAATTTTAAAAACTTCATCTCCGAATAATCATCTTAATTTCAATACTTTCCATGATGATAATAATTGGATTTCATTATGCAAAAAGGAACCAAAAGCATTCCAATGTTGCTAAGATCGTGTAACTTGTTTTACGTTGCAAATATAAACTGATTATCTAAATAAGTTTTATCTTTACCCCCTATAAGCTATGAATTCAAGCTGAAAATTACCTTAGTAAATTTAATTTTTTGCATGATTCCCGGAATTTTTTGCAAAGAATGTAAGTCGCACAATCCTAGAAACACTGGAGTGCTCTTGGTTCCTTTTTGCAAATGTAATCGAATTTCCGAAATGAATTTTTCTTAACTAGATAAAAGACCTGTCATCTGTATTTATTCATCTCTCAGGGAATCAGAAATCATTTTTTCTATTATTCCTTCTTTCAGGAAGGTATAGAAATATTGGAAGCGCTCTCTGCCTCTGGTCTACGCGCCATTCGATATGCATTGGAAGTACCTGGGGTCAAACAAATCACAGCAAATGACATGTCTCGAAGTGCAGTTGTCAATATTGAGGATAATATTGAACTTAACAATGTAGAAGATATTGTCATAACCAGTCAATCTGATGCTGTGTAAGTTCCTTTAGTCACCCATTCATTAAATTCAATCATAGCACCATTCATCTGACTCAATAGTTTTTTCTTACTTGTAAAGTACTACTTTTGGTTTTTAACAAAAAGGTAAAAAACTTTAGTTCAATAAACAAAGAAACCTTTTCTTAGGGGGCGTTGAAGAAAGTGAGCATCACTACTGTGAAGCAGCAAACGAGTTTTATCACAATCAAGAAAAATTCTGAATATTGACTGTCTAGTCACCAAGCAGACATAGTGTGCTTCATGGAAGCGAGTTCAAGTTGCTCTCTGCAAAATATTATGAACGTTCCTCACTGGATAAAACTTTCAAGTTATGCTGTTTAGAAAATAGTTTTGCATGGTGAAATTTGGTCCAAAGAAACAATAACAACTCTACTGGGGAGGCATAGAAGGTATGAAATCTATAATACGGGTCGTAGCAAGTGAAATAATAGTAAGGTATATTAGCTGTTCTTCTACTTTGGGAGGTATGAGATTTTCAAGCAAATATTTATTAAACATAGCCAATTAGCAATTAAATCAATAATTAGACACAAAAATACCGTAGACTTAGAAGTAATACCTAGTTAAAAGAAAAAGCACCTTCGCAAAAAATTGCCTTTTGCAATGCAAGGTCATAGAGAAAAAAAGTTGTCGGTCGCATTGTGAGGATTGTTTCCCTGAGACATAGGTTGGTACAACATGGCGTTGATATTCCAGCAAAATTCTAAATTTGGAGTATGAAAAACGGACCATAATGTCCGTTCTTTTTGCTTTGATCGACTCAAAATTTAATTCCGAACACTTTATATAGCATGATTTTTTTCCATAAGCAACATCATTTCCAAGAAAGGCAATGATAAAAACCGTCTGCTTTGACCTACGTCCTAGACAAAATCCAAAATCCCCAGGATGCGACCACCTTTTTTTTCTCTATGATGCCAGGTCTTCCCATGGGGCCTTTTTACCACTCATCTAAGCAAAAAAAGATGGAAGGTGTTGGCAGCTTTTCGGCTGTAAGTGAAAACTATGGTCAGGTGCATTAGCTATTGACTCTCTCCCCTCTCTTGTTTCCTTAATCTAACAGGTAGATAGTTAGTTTTATCTTAGTATTGGTATCTGTTTTAGGTGGCTGATGCAGCAACAAAAGGCTGATAACCTTTGGTTTGATGCCATTGACTTGGATCCGTATGGTTGTCCCTCAAAATTCTTAGACTCAGCTGTTAATGCTGTCAGAGACGGTGGTTTGCTTCTTGTCACATGCACAGATATGGCAGTACTTGCAGGCAACACTCCAGAAAGTTGCTACTCTAAGTATGGTGCAATCTCATTGCGGAACTCCGCTTGCCACGAAATGGCACTCAGGATTGCGCTGCAAAGCATCGAGTCCCACTGTAACCGTTATGGCAGGTTCGTCTTTTTTCATTCCCAGACTTTTCATCTTCGAAATGATATTACTTATGATTCTTTAAGGATATTACTTTTATTACAAACAGATATGGTAGTCCAATCCAAGAACGAAAACTCCTCAGTTTTCCGAATTTTTCCGTGTGAAAATCTCATTAGTTTTTTGCTGCTCTGTTGTTGAATTGATTTTAACAAATCGTCTTTTACATTTGTTGTGCATGCTGATTTTAATTTAATTTTTTACCTTACATTCGGCTGATGACATCAACAAGTCAATTCATTGATTTGTAACATAAATTCTCTCTGGTTTCATATGAAAAATGAGTAGTTTTTGGGAGTAGATATTAATTATTTTTTAATTTATTAATAATTTAATATTAAGTTTATCCCATCTTACTTTCAGCAAGCCTGCTTGCCAGCAATTAAGAAAAAAGGGCTTGCAAGCGTGAGAAGTTTGATAATGCAAGATATGCAAACTGTGTGTCAACAAGTGGATCTCAATTTTTTTTGACCTTTTTATCAAGATTTTTTGTCGATTTTACCTTAAAAAAATATATTAATTTAAACATATAGATACATATCTGTATCTCTTTGTGTGCAACAGCCCCATTAAAAGAAAATAGCTGCAAACAAAATTCTAAAATTCATTTCAGTGACATCCACTGCGTTTTCTACTCTCTCTGCTTGTATTTTGTGAAAATATTGCAATTTTCAACTTGTATAAATAAAAAGGAATCAATCACTGGTAAATTTTGACAAATTTGTAATTTCAGATATATTGTTCCTCTTCTCTCCGTGAGTGCTGATTTTTACATCCGATTATTTTTGAAAGTATACACAAGTCCACAAAAATGCAAGCAGTCCCTATCCAAACTCTCGACAGTATTCCAGTGCAATGGTTGTTGCTCGCTTACGCTTCAGCCGCTCGGAGCTTTCAAAGATGCTGGGAACAACCAGTTCAAATATTCGTTACCTAATGGGCCTGCAGTTGGAGAGACATGTGCTCACTGTGGGCAGCGGCACCACATGGGCGGTCCCATCTGGAATGGCCCTATACACGACAAAGCATTCGTACGTCGTCTGATAACGCTGATGAAGAAGTCAATGGATAAATTTCAAACCAGCAAACGGATGCTTGGAATGCTAAGTGTGATCGATGAAGAGCTTACTGATGTCCCATTGTACTATACACTCAGTTCACTGTGTAATCGAGTGCATTGCACAACCATACCTCTCAAAGAGTTCAGGTACGTATTCTTTCCTCCTGAGCTTTCAGAAGTGACTTAACAATTTTGAACCAATAAACTCTGAACAAGTTTTTCAGAATTAGTTTCAGAACCGTGTCATGAAGTTACCAGTCTTGGACTCTCTGATACTCACCCTTCTGAGCTGTTGAGTTAGGTTGGAACTCTTTGGAGGGGGGGGGGGGGGTTCCTACATTGGTGATAGCTACTTTTTCGCCTCCCTGAAATTTACAGATCCTAATTTTTTCCCGAATGGCAACCCCTTTTTTTGTCATAAATTATTGAAAGGCATAAAAAAAGAAAAAATTTGGCATAAAGCTCAGATCTCTATCTATTCTCAAAATGGTAGTCTTTGAATGTTCAAAATAGCTGGACAAAGGACCTCTGTAACCCATAAACAGATTGCCTTTGAGACTTGCCATATTCAATCAGAGACAAAGCCCAGTCTTTTCTCTAAGCTTCAAGCCTCCTAAAAATTTGTGGGTAATATGGTGGGGAATCCAAATTCAAAATCGGCAAAATTTTTGCAATTTTTTGCTCAAAAACTAATAAGTTTTGCAAAACTTGGTTTAAATACCTAGGTGTTTTTAGTTTGACAAGAACCCCCAGAAAATGTATTACCCACATGCTAGGATTTTGTCAACTTCAACTGGAGTCATTGCCGCAATAGCGCCGGAATGCTAGAAAAAGACCCCTTCTTGTACGTTTGGGCTGATTCCCAAAATGACCCTTAAACTGAAAAACCTGCAGTTAGTTTTAAATTGGCGGCAAGTCCTCATAACTGCACAACTACTTATTCAGTGCATGATCTTCGAAATTATCAGGGCACAGCAGAGACGGTATACAGTGAGTGTGTTTTTTCTTGATCCATGACGTTTGCAGGGTTCACACACAGATTAAAAACCCCCTCAGAGTAAATGAATCAGTGAGAACGAAAACGCACCAACCCGGTAACTCGAAAATGCCCAATTTCCATTAAAGATAGTTAATTCTGATAAAGTTCATTGAAGTTAGCGCATCTGTTCCAACTTTGACCTTTAAAGATTCCATAAGTACTTGTGTTTTGGCAGCAAAAATATTTTTCTTAAACTAACTTCTTCAGCACCACTGTGCAGTTTTGTGTTTGTCTTGATTATTTTCATTTTTCCGAGTTTGTGTGTTTTCGTTCTCACTGATTCAAATCTGCAAATAACATAGAACTACTTCCACATCATCAAGAGAAGATCAAAGTTAAAGACTGCACAGTTCAATAAGATTTTCTCTTTGATTTTGTTGTTTGCCTAACGTATGTAATTTGCAGGTCTGCGCTGCTCAATGCTGGCTTTGAAGTATCCTTATCACACTGTGCATCCAATTCAATCAAGACCAATGCACCCATCTCCGTTGTGTGGGATATCATGCGATGTTGGGTCAAAACTCACCCTGTTGCTGAAAAGCGCCTCCTTTCCGATCCAGTTTGTGCAAATTTGCTAAAGAAAGAGCCTGAGTTCATAGCGAATTTTGATGTGCATCCAGATGCTGTCCCTGAGTCCATTAAGAATGGGTTACTCCGATTTCAACTCAACCCTGCGCCCAATTGGGGGCCAGGCTGTCGCAGCTCACCGAAGTAAGCTTTTCATTTAATTGAAGACTCTTCAATTGCATCTAATTTTTGTTTTGTTTTAGACTTTCTCTTTGACGGATCCAGCAATTTGGCAACACCGGATTTCCTCCGTTTAAACCTATGGAAATGTATCGATTCTTGGAGAGGCCAGGTGCTCTGACAAGAATCGATTATTTAGCATAGGTTTAAATGGAAGAAATTTGGCATTGCCAAATCGCTGGATCCGCCTCTGGACTTTCTTTTAAAAGGTAATTAAAAAAATAAACAAATCTTAGTGAGTTAAATCATTCAATTTCTCAACAGCACTATTTAAAAGTACAGGATAAAGTGAATTTACGGTGATGCAGTGCCCTTTTTGAGCTCTCCTAGGAGTCATGGGGAGTTACAGGATTCCATGTCCATTAAAATACAGTATCAAAGGTAGCTCCTTTATCTATTTGTGTAAACTTATTAGCTTCTGCTCATTTGATATCGGCAAGGTTTTCTGACCAGAAGAGTTTCCAGAAAAATTAGACTTTTAAAAGTCAGTAACTCATTATTTTGTGTGATGGATTTTGTCGTTCTTCCGAGCAACATCGTTCTAATTACCATAAAAAATAGATTGAATATTATGCCCATCAACATTTTTTTACAAATCCTATAAATACTCTTCCCCCCCCCCCCTTAACTTTATCTCCATTTTTATTTTGTGCTGGATTTGTCAGGAAAAGGAATGAAGAATAACAAAGCCAAGTTTGGTTGGAGAAAGAGTTGGTGACTGGGGGTTTAGGAGCGAGTAAACTTTGCTATCCCTTCAAGCGAATGCAGTGAGCTGAAGCAGCTATAAATATTTTCCCCCCATCATCACTACGCCCATCAGGTCCAAGAGTTTAATTTCCATTCATCTGAGCATTGATGTAGTTGATGGGTTTTAAAGCTGAACGATAAAAAAACTACAAAATTAAATTTACATTTATGTCGCAAAATCCGATTTTAAGACCACTCAAAATCAAGCGAACTTCTGTTTTTTGATCGCTCTTACAGGCATTTGTAATTAATTGAACAGGATGAAGGAAAGAGAAAATTCTATTTCCGACTCACTTTAGGAACAATATTAATTTCCTTATGCAGACACTTTTTCCTTATGCTCTTCTGGATGAGTCACAAACCGATGTTCCTGATTGCATAATCCAGTCCAGTTCGTTTACCCTTTATTTTTTTTTAATTGTGCTCTCCTTTTAGTCACTATATAACAATAAAAAATGTTCTGATTATCCTCCACGTAAACATGTTATATGATGGGTAAGAACTAAAATATTTTATATTCGAAATTTACTGGCTGAAAATTCATATTTATCTTTAATTTATTTTACAGACTTTTGACTAAAAGTGACAAACGTCAACATAACCAGAATAAGCGAAAACGGGCTCATCATTCAGCAGATGGCTCTAGCTATAATGGCAACCGTGCAGACATCCCAATTGTGACTCTCTCAGATGATGATTCAATGGACTGTAACAGGCCTGTCCCTGAAAACACATTAAATACTTCGGAAGGCAAAAAGCAGCGTCTAGCAGACTTGGATACATCAATTGAAATCACAGACTCCAAGATCATCAGCATTGATGATGATGAAGTTTCCGAGGTGGTAGATGTTGACAGTTCAAACCCCAACAAGGACAGCACTACGGAAGCTAAAAAGACTGTTGAGATAGTAGAGAGCGCAGAAGTTGGTGCAGAAATTGAAAAGACTGCAACTGTGGAGACTGATTGTGAAGTTGCTAACAGTGAAAAAGAAGGGAATGAAATAAGTGTAGATGCCAAAAAAACAGAGGAAAGCAGAGACACAGTGATTAGTGCAGAAAAAGATCTATGTAAATCTGCAGACACAGATGTAAATGGAGCCCCTGAAATTGAATCCGTAGCACCAGAAAAGTCTTGTAACAGTGAAAATAATGAAGAGATACCAGAAGAGAGTGACAGTACATCTGAAAAAATTATCCCAGTGAAATCGAGTGTGACAGAAACGCCACAAGATTCACATGAAAACCATCAGTCTGAAGAACAATCGACCCCCGAAGGAAACAAAGCCTCAACCCTAGAAGAGGCTGAGAAAAATACTGGTTTAGAAGAGAAATCCGCCAGTCTAGATCAGGAGGCAGTAGAATCAGAAAAAAAATCCCTAGAACTTAGCGAATGTTCTAAACCTGATACATAGTTTTTTTGCAACATATGACAGCTTGCACCAGACTTAAACTGCAAGTTTTGTGAAAGTGTATGAATCGGACTCTAAGCTGGCCCTATCATTAAAATTCTCAGGCATTCCAATGTGAATCCTCAAATTTGCACACATAAATATTGTAGGTTACCTGGAGTTTTTGAGACACGATTTTCATAATGAGATGTGTAAAGATATTTTTGAAGCTTAAAGTAGAAGGTGAATATTTGTGTCGTCAGAATGATATAGGGCATGACGATAAGTGCACTTTATGTCGATTGTAGGTATTAAACAACTGTGCCCACTTGACCTTGTTGAGCCATCTACATATATATCTTGGTGTAAACTATCGAATATTGTAACCACTTTCTTCTCTTTCTTAGAGAGGAGTGAAATGATTGTTTGTTTTTTTTCCTGTGCTCTGCCCAGTTCTCAATGAAGTTCTTCATTGGGGAACCTCTTCTACAAAAGCATGCTGTATAATCTGAAAAAGGATTCAATTGCATATGTAATTTAATTAACTTCGCTGAACCCCAATTTAAAGAAGAAAATTGTGAAAGCAGTGCAATGACAGCCTGATGTGTTTGATGGAACACAGATTTTCAGTTATATTTTGTGAATGGGTAACTATGGTAACTTTCACTAACTTTAGTTTTGTTCAACATTTTTATCTAATATTAATTTTTCACCGAAAGAGGGAAAATGAAGGAAGGAGTTAAAAATGCGTCAGTTTCTCATTTTTAAACAGCAACAAGGGAAAGTGGAAACAATGTTGTAAATTCATATCATACTAACACTTAATCAGGACCCCAGAGCCAAAAGGTACCTAACTCATTTGTTAAAAAATCGAGTTAGTGTTGTTATGGAAATCCTACGTAACAGTTCCCTGTGTGAAAAATTTGGTAGCCATACTAATGCTGGTTATGATGCACAAAATTTAAAAAATTGCAATTTTCATTGAAGTCAATGGGGCCGACATACGGTTTTTCCTGATATTTCAGTATTCTTGGCCTCGCATCATCAGATTATCGCAAGGGATAATCAAACTTGTCAGTTAATAATCGTTTGAAATCAGACATGACGAAAATTGAGTTAGGTACCTTTTGACACTGGGGTTCTGATATGATGGTGCAATCTAAATTCGATAATTTTAAATTAGTTTCCGTTATGTTTGAACGGAAGAACAAGTTTTCTAATTTTGGGCGAAGACTTTGTGCCCAACAAAGATGTAAGCACCCCATATTTAAACATAAATGCTGAATTGAGTTATTGTGAGCTCAAACTTGAAAGGTACATCCTAACCTTCCCAGTTACCTTTAGTTTTAAAAATCGAAGATTTTTGTAGAAGTGGTAATGGGAGGTCCAATGACCTACAGAACACCCCTCGTACCAAATTTTCACCGCACACACCTCTTTTATTTCAAGATAAATAATCCAAATACTTAAAATGAAGAACTTTAATTGTGCCCTATTACCCACTTATTTGTATATAACATACACCAAGTAATATACTAGCAAAGTAAAGTCAAACAAAATCTGTCGTTGATGCTTCATAATTACCGTAATTTGGATTATTAGTGAATGTAATATTAAATGTTATTAGTAAATCCATGATTTGACTCAATTTTATTTTTTCCATCTAATTTCAATTTTTCCTATCTTCAATATTTAAAAAAACACTGCATGGATTGCACTCAAAGTAAAAAAGTCGATTACCGGAAAAAGTGCAGAAAACATGTTTTCGCAAAGGTATTATTGTGTAACAATCACATGCACTTGATACCTGCCATTTTGCACTCGTAACTATGAAGTTCTCACCTGCCACTTAATGATAGTCAACATTTTAAGAAAAGAGCATGGTTCCTTAGCTAGTGTCACATGATCAGACCATGCGATCCATACATCAATTATTCGATGACTTGAACCACATTACTTGCCCTTAATATGTTGATAGCACAGATTGATCTTTTGACACAAGCTTCTATGTTTAAAGTTCGTTTGCAGACAACAAAGAGCAGGCTAATCTCTCATGGGATTAGGTTTTGGTGAAATTTGATGAAGGAATATTTTACTCTCTAACTATCCTGACTAAAATCCACTAACCGTTTTTGAGAAGTTTGTCCCTTAAGTATTTGAAGCTAAAATCGGTCAAGCTAGTTTTTTCATTTGCTCATAAGGGCATCAAATCATAAGGAATCGTAAGGGCAGCATTATCAGATTATCGCAAGGGATAATCAAACTTGTAGGTTAATAATCGTTTTGGATCAGTCAATTAAGACCACATGAACTCAGCAAAATTGAATTAGATGTGTCGAAAAAATGAACTGTAAGCTTCTACTGTCGGCATTTAGTCAACTGTTTAAAATTCTGCACGTCTTGTACGCTCAAAAAATTTTGACCATGGCTTTTCTTCCTAGGAAATGAGAGCAAAAAGGAGGTCTTATTATGAATAAGTTCATTCTTGGATAAAATGAAATGGATCAAGACAACCCTGAGATAAAGTTGGCCAGCGTTGAATTGCTACTGCTTTGATTCCTATTTATTGTCTAGGACACTCAGGACTTTACTTTTCCCAGAAGTTCCTTCTTAGGTTGAAAAGATAATTAGTTATAAAGAAAACAGAACCTCACAGAAATTAATCGAATTGTGGTTAGGCACCTTTAATTATTTGGAAGGTAGGTCCCTGATTTTTGCTTTCAGTTTGCTGAGAGTAAAGCAAGTTCATCAGATTTGAAAATTATGCACACTTCAAAATCAGTCAGAATCTGCCAATTTCAAGTTTCAACAGGAGTTGCACCAGTTATGTAGATCGCTTTGTTCGAATGTTCATGAAAAACCAATAGGGGTCTCCCAAATGTGGAAAGGCCCTGAAAATTTGGCAAGGCTGCCAAAAGGAGAGCAAAAAAAAGGACAGTCGTAAAAAGATGTAAGTTATGAAAGGGCAGTAAAAATATCTCAATTTTCAAGGGTCTTTTTATGTTAGCATCATTTCTTCACTACTTATTGCTAATTTTCATTCTGTGAGAGAGAGGTAGACAGGTTCCAAAATTGTAGGAAGATTTTCACAATTTTAGATTTAGGCCAGTAAAAACACTAAAGATATAAGAAAAGTGTAAGTCGCAGAGGATGTTAAAAATATTGAAATTTTCAGGATCATATCACTTTTACATCATCTTTCCGCAATATTTGAAAGTCTTTCATTCAGAAGGAGGCATATGGGAAGGTCTTAAAAATGTAGAAAAAAGTCTTTCATAGGTACATTCATGTAGAGAGAAGGCTAATTTTGTAACCTTATTCCAATTTTGAAACGATGAAAGTATCAGAGAGGCAAACAAGACACACCATCAGAATTAACAAACTGGCACCTCCCTCTCCTACAGTAATGCAAAATTTCACACAGATCGTCTTGTCCAGGCTGAATCTAGAACAGTGCACAACTATCGCAAATCTTGATGTGTATTGAGTCGAAAGGCTGTCAAACTTTTGACCCTCAAGAATTTAACCTCTTTTCCACATTTTTAGGGCCTCCCCACATTTTCGCTTGCCCAGACAGGCTTGTGATGGCTCAATTGATGAACCTCTGGCTTTTCCAACTGCTACCTGAACATGGCTATTATTTTTCTTTAGGAAAAATAGCCACCTAGCCAAGCCAGGTAAAGACAGAAGTGTCCTTAACAGATAGGAACAAATTTTTAAAAACGTTTTTGTGAATAAGGAGTTAGAAAATCCTTTGCTTGAGGATCATAAATTAAAAAATATGGATGATGTGAATAAACGGCAAGGTTTCTTTTCATTGAAGTTTTTTTTTTTTATTTTATTTCTTTTGGGAATTTTCAGTTAAATAAAAAAATTCAGAGCTGACTTCAGCTGGGTCTGTACAAAAAGTATTCTTCACTTCTTTAATCCAAGATTAATGGTATCAATTGAGTTACATTTAAGACAGCTCATCTTGAAGTGGTGTAAGGTTGCATCTGTGAAGGACCAGAGAAATGAGAACTTAAAACTGTCATCAGCAGCTGCATTCACCTGGAAAAGAAAATAGATGATCATAAATTAATAGTTAAACTGGAACTGAGGGAATACAAGGTCATCAAAATTGATAACAAAAGTAGGATTAAAAACTTATGGTACTATCCATGGAATCCATGATTGGGATGATTTATGGCTCCCATGATTAGGGACATTCAGTCTTCATAGCGTGCAAGTTACAGAAAATTGCTATCAACCAAAGGAGGAAAGAAATTACTCTTTTCCCTCTAGATATTTACAACTATGATATTATCTTCCAGCCAAACGCAAAGAAACCAGGAGAAGGTAGGGAGAAAATCCAAGTTAAAGAGGTTCTTTCAACACAGCTTTAGAAAGACCCATTTGTTCCTCTCTATTCTGGAATGCAATCAAGACAAACTGACTGCAGAGACAGTGTAGAGATGTATCCATAGGGTACGTTGAGAGTTCTAAGATTGTTTTTGAGTGCTGCCGACAAAGTTCAAGACTCGGTCGCTTTCATAATGGATCACCCCCACTACATTAGCTCAGAACAAGCGGAATAGAGGGGGTTGAATAAATGTGTGAAAAAACCTATGAAGTCTGGCAGAAATTGAACAAGGAGTAACTAGATTACCTGTATAGCGAGAGTATGGACAGACCGCTTCATGGAGGGCTTAGGGCCCAAAAGTGCAGCCACCCTTCCGACCAACTTCTAACGCACAAAATATCACTGCCAGTCTGCAGATTCTAATTCTAATCAAGATGGCTAAGGATGTACATAAATGAGCGTTTTTCCGCAAAAATGAGTAAATTTGAGCAAAAGTTAAGACAAATACGTGCTTTAAAAACGATGGTTCGTAATAAATGTATGAATAAATCGCTCTGGATAATTGAAATTCATAGGTTTGCTGCATTTCTGGGCCCTAAATGTATTCGCAGAGGCATCGGTGAAGGCCTGATGGATTTTCGGAGTTTCACATCTGTCTATACTCTCGCTATACAGGTACTCTAGGAGTAACTTGGCATGTAATTATTGAAGATTATCATGAGCGCATCTTTAGAGAGTGCGTCAAGCTCATAGAGTACCATAGAGACTCAATGTACTGAAGCACTGATAAGATCACTTTAGAAGGCTACTTGGTACAGTACTTTTGAAACAAGAATGTGGTAACTGGCAAACATGTGAGCAGGGTCCTGGCTCCAGGCTTCCCTCAGAGAATATTAGAATAAGGTTTACTTCATGAAAATAGGGGGTTCCTCACAGATTTAATTTTGCTATGACATCGGTCAACATGATTTGCCAAAATTTGTAAAAATAATTGTCGATTTAAAGTAAGATATCTATACTATAAGCTCCAAGACCTCCTAATTTTGCGAAACTGGTGACGCTTAGTTCCAGCGTTCTACCGGGCCGATTTTCATGATTTTTGCGGCTATCGACGGGCAATTGTGTCTAGATAAGCCAGCTCTTTTCAGATTTTCAAAATGTGGCCCAG